>NC_073347.2:2205000-2940000 GCF_027580225.2 Misgurnus anguillicaudatus | reverse complement strand
TGTTTTATTTATGTTAGGAGTACATTACAAATGTATTATGAGTGTCTTGCAAACATACAATCAGTATACCTTAAATAGACTGTTTGCATACATTCTATATATTTTTGGCCAATCCAAAATTCTAAAAACTGCCCTGGTGAAAAATGAATATGCCAAGTACATTACATTTTGTATACTTTTACATACCTGCAGCTAGATTAGTAATGAGTATACTTCAAGTGCGTTAATAATTAGTTAACTTAAAGGCGGAGTCCATGATGTTTGAAAGCCAATGTTGATATTTGAAATCACCTACACAAACACGCCCCTACCCCAATAGAATCTGGACCTTCTGTTGATAGACCCGCCCCACACATACGCAAACCGGCATTTGATTTGATTTGATTGGCTATAAGTGTGTTTTGGTAGTCGGCCCGTCTCCTTTCCAAACCGTTTTTCAAACATCGTGGACTCCGCCTTTAAAGAGTGCTATTTTGGGAATAGATTACTTTAGCTGGTAACATAACCAAAATAATTTTTTCCAAATAAATAAAAGCTGATTAAAACAGTCAAAAACAATTCATTTTAAATATATTTAAAATATAGTTTTATTCACAGCATTCAAAGTGTACAGTATTTGCCTAAAAATTGAGTTACTCATTGAAGAATGTCAAGATGATTGAGTTTACAACGTCTTTCTCTCCCAAATCAACTTTAGTCTGGCAGGTTTTGGTTCAGCCTAAGGAAATCTGAAAAAGAGAGACAATAAGCTCAATTAAAAAGTGTTTAATATTAAAACATTACATTTATTTAAGACTTACTGTATTAAATCTATAGTTTACTGGCAGAGATTGTATAGCAGATATATTTTTACCTAAACTAGAGCTTGACTTAAATGTCATCATATATATTAAGGGGCGGTTTCCCGGACAGGAATTAGACTAGTCCTAGACTAAAATAAATGTAAGAGCTGTCCAAACTGAAAACAACTTGCTCTGACATATCTTAAAATACATCAGTGCCCTTTGTTTTACATCGTAATGCACATAAGTAATGTTTTTAGTAAGGCATGTCTGTTAAAACTATCCTAATTGAACTAAGGTCTAGTCCTGGATGGAGCTAATCCCTGTCCGGGAAACCACCCGTAAAAGTTTTCATTATAATGACTTGCCTATATGGGCTGCAAAATCCTCGTTACATAAAATACTTCAGCTCCTAAAGAAAGATTTTATTGTATTAAATTTAAATGTAAAACTTGTCAGAAAGAAAATGCAACAAGCAGACAATTGGGTGGTTTCCTGGAAAGGGATTGGCTTGAAACATGACTAGGCCTTAGTTTAATTAAGAAATATAACTAGTTTCAGAAAGCATGCCTTGGTAGGAACATTACCTGTGTGCATTTTGAGGCAAAACAAAGGACACTGGTGTATTTTAAGATATGTCAGTGCAAGTTGTTTTCAGTTTGGACAGCTTCTACATTTATTTTAGTCTAGGACTAGTCTAATCCCTGTCCGGGAAACCGCCTCAATATGTATATAACGTTATCTAAACTGAAGCTTGATTTACTACAACGAATGAATTATTATATCTTAAGAGTTTAAAATGACTTACCATTAGCTGCAAAGTCAATAAATGGTTAACTTTCACGCTACATTTAAAAAACAGATTTTCTGACGCTACCTTTTTTCATTTACATATACATACACACCAATACATATATTTAACAAAACAATCGGGTGTACTAATTCGATATAACAGGCTAACAGTGCTATCTTTCAAACCTTTAACATTAGCTATAAGCTAAGCTACACAGCAGCTTATCACTAATAGCGAGTTAGACACCGCGTTATTGACAACATTTCGCATTCGAAATATGATAGTCTACTGATAAACTTCAGAATGGTCAAACGATAATCAAATATAATTAATTTTAAGATATTTTAACGTACCTTGGGACTGAATCCGTCCGCCTTGAACGATTGGTAAAAATCAAAATACGTGCGTCGTGACGTCATCACACACACGTCAGATGCATTATTCAAATCTTAGAATTCACTTTTCTCTGAAATGCATTTACGAAAACTGTTTAAGTTAATTGATGTGTACAGCTAAAAGCGGTATGCAATTGACTCAAAAACTACAAAAAAACAAACACTCATATTCCCCTTACGAAAATGTTTTTTTTTTGTGGTAAAAGTTTAGTAACCATGTTTTTTTGTGTATTGATTATTATTAGCAAAACCATGGTTATTTTGTGGTAAAACACGGTTAATTGGTTTATCCAATGCTTGACTATAGTGAAGTTACCTTATTATGTTAATAGTATATTACAAATGTATACATCTACAATATAAAATGTAACTGAACATACTGCTCTCTCGTAATTTTAAGCCCACGTTATTTCTTCATAAAATAATATACATTTGTACACCCCATATACTTTCAAAATGTGCTTAAAATATACTGTTTCTAAAGAATACTAAATAATGTATTTTAGAAATATACTGTCAGTGCATTATTATAATGATAACTTTAAGCATACCGATAAAGTATACCTAAAATACATTTTAAAATAAGTTTAAATTTAGTATACTTTAAAAATTGCACAAAACTTTAACTTTAAGTATATTTTTCTAAAGTATACTTTTAGAAAATATACTAAAGTATAATTATTTTGAAGTATGTTAAAAGTTTAATTGTAAAAAATATGGGCAAATATGTTGTAAGCATACTTTAAATATGTTTAAAGAAAGTACATTCCTTTGTAAGTATATTTGTAATGTACTATTGCAGAGTTAAATATACTTGAAATACAATAAAGTATATTTGTTTTTCACCAGGGTTGATTCAGTTTATCCACTTAGAAAGAGAAGCGTAAAGTGATGATTTGTGATTGATGATAGAGGGACTGTCACAATCAAATAAACCAAATGAGTAGTTTAATATTAAACTAAAGCAACAGATAATGTGTATGTCAAGACCATATAATTATATTTCGTATATATTATTGTTTATATAGATGTCAAATATCAATTGACTTTTTTCTCTTTTATTAAAACCTGTCACCGCAAACATCACGCAGGCTTGTACTGCTTGCAAACATGCACACGCGAGTGACGGTTGATTAAAATTGCTGTTTTCTGAGGGTATCTGCGTGCGTGGAATCCGGGCAGGTCTCTGCTTTTCATCCAGACCTTGACGCTTTGTGTGTTCGACTGGTGCGGAGCTGACTGATCGGCGTATGACATCAGAGTAACGCGAGAGCAAAGGTAAAGGTGGACCCTTTTGTAACATTTCGACTTGCTCTCGCGGTACTCTGATGTCCTCGCTGCCGAACTTCCTGCGCAGCGCCACATAAAGTGAAATGCTCTTTGACTCTTGGCAGCAAAGTACCAGCAACATGAGAAGGCGGCACGCAAAAGACAGTGAAGGTACGTTAAAATATAAAAGTGTCAGTACTGCGAGCACTGGCAGGGCTCGAAATTGCGACCATTTTGGTCGCATATACGACCGAAATGTAATCTGTGCGACCTTAAAATATATTTGGGAGCATTTGTGCGACTGCCCATTTTGTTGTGACGCGAGTTGATTGTGATCCTGCGTGCTGGCGCTGTCCCAGGTTCAGTGTTCTCTCCAACGATACATAACCAATCAAATTTCACCATTAAGTTCTTGCGTTTAATGAAGACCGCAGATTGGCTAATATGAGCGTCAGTCATTCCTTGTTTCAGTGAAGCGCGGAAATGTGAAAAGACGAACGCGTCGCGAGCATGACGAGAGCGAGACGATTACAGCCAAGGTTATTACTGTTTCTTTGACGACGATCGGGATTCAAATGTAACTCCACCACCGGAAAATACGAGTTGACGTTAAACCTTTCAGAGAGAGTGGCTTAAAGATTTCGAGTGTCTATGAAAATGTAACTGTTTACTGTAAATCCTGTAAAACGGTGTTAATGGCGGAATCAAAACATTTTAAGCGCCAGACGTACCTTGCTTAAACATGGCGAAAGTGCCAAAAACACAAGACGTGTCATGACAAATGTGTTTATTATTGATGGAGACACCGACCTGTCTGTCAGTGTGTTTAATGGTGTATGTGCGCATGCGCTGGTGAATGGACATTTGACAAACATCCTTGGTCCATGTTGCTGTGGAATACGACAATGCTGATGGTATGTTTTTGTTGTATTTTTTAAAACATTGCCTATTTAGTAGTAAAAGCATCCTGGTAATGCAGTTATCAATACCAATATATATTAGCCTTCTATATTAGGGTCACTTTTGTAATGTCACAATTAATCAGTGTTTTACGTGTTTGCTAGATTTTCTATGTAATCTAAATCATGTTACCTGTAATTGTTAAATTATTATTGCTGCTATACTATTTCAACAGCATTTGGGTATTAATTTAGGAATTTATGCAGCAAAAAATAAAATAAAATAAAATAGAAGACCAACTTTTAAATGCTGGCCATAGGACGTGTAAAGCCCGGTGGTGGTGTTTTATTTTTAATAAAATAAATCTATTAACATTTACATTGTAGTTGTGGTACTTTTTAGTTTTTGGATGGATGCGCCTAAATTTTTGCTGGTGCTCCTAACTCTTTAAAGTTGGGAGCACCAGTGCTACCAAATAAAAAAGTTAATTTTGAGCCCTGACTGGTTTAGCTACTTACATCGTGAAAATGGATGTGTGGCGTAAGAATGGGGTCAATTGCGTGGGTCTCACGGTGAATGCGTAAGAGTTGGCAGCTATGAAATTTATGGTGTCACTGCAGCATTAAACAATAACATTCATGTAAAAATAATGTATTTATGCCACTTTTCTGTAATGGTAGGTGCATCATAGCAACACGAAATAACCATTTAATGACCCTAACAAACACAAACACGTACTTGTTCGGCTTGCCGTCCGTCTACAACATAGCACTTCCGCCGTCCATCATGGCGTCCATAATTTGCGCGAGTAGAGCGTGACGTCACGTGCAAGGGGTCTATATATATATATATATATATATATATATATATATATATATATATATATATATATATATATATATATATATATATATATATATATATATATATATATATATAAAACAACACATAGATTACCTAGGAAACCAAAACATTTGTTATTTTCGACGAGTCATTTGTTCAAGAGACTAGTTTAGCAACTAGTCAGACCATTAAAAAAATGAAACCGGAAGTAAAGTTTGGATCCAGACATGTATCGCGTCAGCATACGTGCATCCGATGAAACAGTCTATAACTGCTGCTAAATATGAAGGGGTGGCTGTGTAGGGATTCAAGAGTTTTAAACCGGATCATCTACTGCAGAAGGGGTGCACAATTTTAGGAATAAAAACCTTCAGCGCGTCTGCTAGTATTATTATACAGTATATGTGCCGGTCTGATTTAGCATTGTGTGGAGTGGCTGTGTAATTCGATTTTGGCGTTACATGCATTTCCTCTTAATCTCATGCCCGGACTCATCAAAAGTATAATGAATTGTTGTAGCTGGGTTGGGTATCGTTTCAATTTGAACAATTCCAATTCCGATTCCTTGTTTCGATTCCGGTTCCTATCGATTCTCGATTCCGATTCTTTTAAGAGGCAGGGTCAAAAATGTTTAGTATATTTTAAATGAGCTAGCTAACCAATGGTCTTTCTGAAGGAAATAGTATGACCTTCTCCATCAATTTAAATTTTATAAACTTTTGACTTTTTATGAACTTTACTATTCATTTCTCACATGGCTGTTTTCAACTACAATATAAATATCAAATCTATGAACTTGAATATAAATATTATAAATTATGAATATATTTTTACAGGGTACACTTTCCTCAAGAGAGCTTTATTTTTGAAAACCTCATGAAAACACATTTACACATGAGTGTATGATGCCGCTGCAGGAACATGTTACCGTGCTCCCATTGATGGGCTAACTAACATTTGCACTCTTAGCTCGTAAATTGTCTATAAAAAAATACATGGGCTAATTTGTTAGCTCAATGTTGGTGCAAGGCATTCTTTTCAGGGCTCGCAAAATCGCTAGCCCGACGTCGCGGGGCTATTGCGAATTCCTGTCGGTTTATCAAAATGCATCTTTGCTCTGCCTGTCGGGCTATCATAGGAAAAATATTTTAATGTTTTTGCATTCTCTCAGATTTTGTTAGGTAGTATGTACGGCGTCGTCTTGTCAGTCATTACTATCCTTACGTAACAATAAGTGAAACTGAAAGCATAATTAAACCCATTATTCCTTTCGTGTTCACGTCTGAGATGCACGCTCCTCTGCATCCCGGGTCCGCTCTTCACAAGTACGCGCTTGTTCTTGTGCTCAGCAAAAAGCGCGAACTCAAGTAATTTAAAAATAATAAGTCCTTTTGTTTTCAGAGACTAATATTGTTTTGGCGTTTCTTTTTTTCTACCAGGGATTTTGAAATTTAGTGAGCCCTCATTGTATATGTATTGTTTTACTTACTTGACTTTAGGGCACACCTTTAAGATTAATAAGGTTCATCTTTCCCCCTCTTTTAACACGTTAACCTGATTTTTCTCATCCGTAGTTCAGTTTTTGTTTTACATCTTCTGTTCTCCCTCCCTATATGGTGTCAACATTGGAAGCTGTGGCTTGACGCGAACTAACCCCACACCTCATGCTCGTATTCTGAGTGAAAGCTCTTCTCTGGCATACCTGCAAACTAGTCGCTTTTCGGCGAAAATCGCCGTTTTGAATTGAAAATGGTCATCCACGTGAATCATGTAGATCCGAAGAGTTTTTGTTTTTTTCCGTGGGGGGGGGTCTCAACTTCCCATAAACGGGAGTTTCAAAAACCTACTGCGGTCTGCTTCACAAAAACAATAAAAGCTCTTTGGTCATCACGTGAGGTCATCACAGTGTGATTAAGGTTAGGATGGCCGATTGGTAAATGGATGGGAGCTGAACAAATGGGATTAAGTGAAGGGCGGGTCTTTGCGTTGCCAGCAGCTTCTCTATAAAGGCCTTGGCTGCATCAGCTTTCCCGCGGATTAAACTTTTCACGCTACCGCTACCCACCAGAGGCCGTTTAAGGAGGATAAATTCTGTGGCGATACTTTAATGGACACTGACGTTAGTTTTGAGGTTAGTTTTGAGGCACTTTTGCAGCGCTTGTCCGATTGCTGCAGGTTTTTGAAAATATAAGCCATATGCTGCTCATAAAGGGTTTAAACATTGACATGCGCTCTTTTATATGTCAATGGCATTAATTAGGCATCGTTTAAAGGCGGAAATCTGTAACTGTTCAGATTAGAGGTCGACCGATATGCTTTTTCTCTGGCCGATGCCGATTTTTTAGAAATCAGGGCAGCCGATGGCCGATATGTTTGGCCGATTTTCTATATGTACATAATAATCAAAATGTTCTCATCATTATTAGAAGATATTTTAAATGCAAAAATGTCACTATTTAAGTCAAAGTATTTAAAATTATATGACTGGTCTTTCTGAAGAGTTTTACAACCTCCTCTGGACCATGCATTTATCAGACACAGATATTACCTGACACTCTGCTGTCATAATCTTTGATCAGTTTTTTACCATGGCTTTTATTGCTTTGTAGGATAAAATCCTTATTTGGTAGACCTGATAAAATATTTATTCATCATAAAGTTAACATAGTAAATGTCTATGGTTTTTAGTTGAGACTGTTATTTAGGGCAAATCTTTCTAAACACATTTACATTCTCATTTCTGAGACGCTATAAGTGACTGATTGTGCTGACAGTGACGTCTTGTGAGTTTACTGTGTTGGGACAGATCTGTTGTTTCAACCGTTCATTCAAACGAATCCGTTCAAAGGAGTCAGTTTGCGAATCGGACGCGCTGTGTTCTAATCCAGGCTGAGCAGCGCAAAACTGTAAACAAAGTGTTACTGTAACAACACAAAAACATTTCCTTTGTGGATATGATTTGGTCTTCCGACCTTTCGCCATCGAGTCAGTTTTGTTTTGAGTAATAAAAGCAGGGAGACAGAAAGCGTGCGCGCGCGGCTCTTCTCTCTCTGTCACGCAAACAAAACTCATCATCACTCATTAATCACATGAAATGAGCCTAATCTTTGCACGGACAGTGCACCGCGAGACATAAGCCCGTCGCGCTGTTGTACTGGCTGCTTAATTCGCGCGATCCCGCCATCATTTAGTAAAGCTGTTTGTGAACAAGGCACGGCTGCACACACACGAGACGGGAGCGATCTGCTTGCAGCAAGAGGCAGCGTCACGAGTTCTACAACAGCGCTTAAGTGCCCCGCAGATGCGCCTGCCTATTAATCGGCCTAATTTTGCAGCAAAATCGGCCAAGGCCGATTTTTTAAAATATGCCAAAAATCGGCCAATTAATCGGCCGGCCGATCAGTCTGCATTTGAAAGTCAATCTGCATCTAATCTAGCTAAATCGAGCACTATTACTCAAAGTCATTTTAGGATGCCATAGTCAAGTTTAATCATATAAAATGTATTTTACCAGCAACAAAATTGTGGCCAGTGAAAATGCTGAGTGGGTAGTAACTTTGGAAAACAACTAGCCACTTTGGCTGGTGAGCAAAAAAGTTATTGTCAAGCCCTGTACGCAACAAACAATAAAACTCACATTTGAAATAAAAAAGCTCATAACACAAAAAGACATGATGAGAAAACAGCAGTAAGGCTTCAATGTAAATGTATGGTTATTTTGTCAGACAATTATAAATCGAGTTTATATATCAGGATTTCAGCAGAGTTAAAGGAACAGCTGGTTGGATTAAACTCAAGGTGTGACTGGATCGTGTTAACTCACTACTTTATAGTCGACTCGTTTTATGTCTGACAACAGAATAGATAATAAAAAAAAACAGGATTATTCACTCCAACAAATGCATCATTTAAAATTTGTTTATCATATAAACTTATTATTAACTAACATTGACGAACAATGAATGAGCAAATATATATATATATATATATATATATATATATATATATATATATATATACCTACCCAACCAACCCCCCCCCCCCCCCCCAAAGCTGTAAACCTAGGGGAAACACTGTACGCCAATGTCATTCTAGACCAGGACTATTCAAATCTTACCCTGGATGGCCAAGCACTGCAAAGTGTAGATTCAACCCTGATCAAACACACCTGAGCAAGCTAATCAAGGTTTTCATGATCACTAGAAAATCACAGGTGGTTAAGTTTGATTACGGTTGGAGCTAAACTATGCAGTGCTCGGCCCTACAGGGTAAGATTTGAATAGTCCTGGTCTAGAATGACATTGGCGTATCTCCATAAACATGGCCGTCATCAGCCAATGAAGTTTGAGGACTGATTTGACAGGGTTAAGGAAGGTTGTTCGTATACTGCTCCTGAAGGTCTGTAAGAATTATGGTGTCATTTGAATAGCCCTGTTCTAGAACCTCATGAAACAGACAAATACAATAGGTTTTCACTTTGTGCTCGAAACCCTAATTACAGATTAAAATAAAAGTAAGAATAACCAATAGGCTCCCGCTCTACAGGTGGCGACAAGTCTGGTTTGCAAACAACAAACATCACAAGAAGAAGGTCGCGCTCATGTTTGGCCAGCTGTTGGCAAACCAGCTTCTCAGTGGCCATTTCTCAATGTCAAGGATACTTCCATGGCTGGACTAGTCCTTACAAGTCACTTCCTTCAGAGGCTAGGCGAGGCTCCTCTTTAGAATTTGGAAAACACGTAAATGGAACAGGCTAGTAAGTGCATGTTATTGCATCATTACGTCAGTAAAAATGTGTGCATCATTTTAAGTGAAATGATATCCTCTTTCATTAACAATAATTTAAGGATTATTAGCAAGATTTATGTGTGGTTAATTACGTGACGATGTGAAGGGGGATGAGATTTATACGTGCGTCAGGTGTAGTTGATAAAACACTTCCGCATAGGATACACTTGTATCCTTGCTCATGACTCCTCAGAAAGCCTCCTAACTCCTCGTTCCTCACCTCCTCGCGGTGCAATTAAAGAATTAAGATGTCCTACATGATGGAGGAGCTCGATCAGTTTCCAAGTCGTAGGATTTAGGACGTAGCGAGGAGATGAGGAAGCATATTGAGAAGCACCCTTTGTCAAACAAGGGACTCAGTCCTTGGTTGCATTTCCGAGGATCCTCAACATTGGAACAGTCCTTCGACGGATGTCGTTGATGTAGCATCCTCGAAATTCTGGCTTCCGAGGATCCTTCCTTAAAATTGAGAAACAGCCAGTGCCTCCTGTAGAACAGGAGCATTTAATACGCTATAATCGTGTTGTTAATAACTTTCAATTTCTTGCAAAATCGATTTGCTTCACAAGATGTCAATATGTCACCAGGAGTCATGGGGATTACTTTTATATAGCGTCGCTGCCCGATGAAACTCACGTATGTCCAAAACGGTTACTTTTCAGGAAGTGAAAAAAAACACTGTATATCAAAAGAAGTTAAATGTAGCGTTGTCATACTTGGTACGGCATCTTTACATGTAACCATATTCTTGCCAGTGTAATGATATAATCCTCATTTGACCAAAATTGAGTTTAAATGGACATGCGTGCATATTTTACAGTAAAGGTGGTCGATACGCGTTCTTCCGATAATTAATTAGAATGGCCAAGTCGCGTTTCATATTGACAGATGAATATGCTCAGTTTATATTAAATAGCCTTAGTTAAATACGCTTAGTTTATTTTATATTAATTATAAGTGTATTAAATGTCTCTTGCAAACCATTAAGGGACAATGAATCAATACACTGACATGGTAATGCTAGACAGCAGGGGCGTCAGTTTGTGTTGAAACGTGGTGGGAAAGATCAGATGAAAAACATTACAGCAGGACGGGAAAAAAATATTGAATAACGGCGCATCAAAAATGGGCATAGCGTTGGCCAGTCAACAACAAGAAAATACCCAGCATAAAACCCTCAACAATGTCGACTGCACACATGCAACAAACTCCCTGCAACACCAGCTCAACCAAACAATACCAAAGCACCATACCATAGAAAACAGCACCGCGTTTAGTCAATGATTAATTACATTACATATGTAAAAGAAAACACACCATAAGCATTAGGGCTGCACGATTACAGGAAAAATGATGATCACGATTGTTTTGCTCAAACTTTTGATCACGATTAAAAATTACGATCATTCTTTTAGTGAAGAACTTCTATTTACTTCTGTATTTTTAACACATTTTACAGCCATGTGTATAATATTATATATATTTTATATCCCTATATTATAAAATATTTTATTGTTTTGTAATATCCACAGCTCCCATTCTCTTATATCTTTTTAAAACAAGAAAAGAAATGCAAATGAAATGTGCAGAAATAACAGAAAAAGAACTCCTTACACAGATTCCTTACAGCTGTACTACTATTGCAGCAATTAAAGCAGTTCAGTTTTAACTGTCAAAATCATAAAATATCTTTTATTTCTTACATTTTAGAGCCTTTTTTGTTTGTTAAATTAAGGTTTTTGATAATGACCAAGCGGTTAGCAGCCGACAGCTAACGTCATTTTGACGACTTGTTTGATCAGTTAAGCCTCTCAAATCAACACTTCACTTGCCTACAATAAGATCTATATAAAATATATATTTTTAGCATATAACAATGTTAGTTTAAATGTTTATTATCAACACACTATTTTTTTTTAAAGCGGAGGGAGGCTGCTCTGTTGCTCGCAGTTGCGGCGGGGTGCAGAAAAATAATGAATCAAAACAAAACGAAATAAACATGAAACGAAATAAACATGCAGGTTGCCTTACCTTACACATTCGCTATGCATCAATTAAAATTCAAGGCTTTACCATAGAACATGGTTATTCGTGTATCCAACAGTTAAACTAAGAAAAAAGTCTCTCAAACAAGAAAAAATGACACCACATTTTTACATGACTACAGAAAGATGTCTTTTAAACATTATGCGCAGTATTTAAGGTTTTAATTCAGTTCTCCATTTTTTACATGACTACAGAAAGAAGTTTTTTATAGATTATGCGCAGTATTTAAGGTTTTAATTCAGTTCTCCATTTTTCCTGATGCACTGAAGGTCCTGCTGCTGGCGGAGATGCTAAACACCGTTGCAACAGGTGCATTGTGAATGTGCGTAGTGGACTCGTGCAATAGGTTAAACGTCTTTTAAAATGTATCAATGTCTCAACATTTCTTTTAAGTAAATTAAAATATAAAAAGGTGGAGAAGCCTAAAAAATCCAGAGGCCTGGCCGCATATCAACTGTGATGTTAAAATTTGTCTGAAACCCGACCCGAGGGGCGTAAAAAGGCTGAAATGCAGGGCTCTAATATACATATTTATATCAAATTAGAATTAAACTACAATAAAAACAAATTGTGGCAATAATTTTTTTAAACCCCTTGCTGCTCACGGTGCTTATTGACACATATCTTTGGCTAATTTACATGATAAGCGATCCCTTATTGTTTTATGTGTCGTGGATGGTCAGGGATTTTTTTATGGTTGCGGCTTAAACTTTTGAAACTTTTGATATTTCACGTTTGGACGGAACAGGATCACAGTTTGCACAAGACGTATCTTACCTGATCAGCATCACTTTCCTCAAATCCGAAATATCCAAACAATGAGTGCGTTTGCATGCACAGTCTTACGCCGATTATGCTTAATAAACTGATAACACGTGGGGTCATGTAAACGCGTAAATCGGTTTTCTTTAATCGGGGAAAGCCCATAAACGGCGTAAGCAAAAAACGATCGGCACAGGTAGTTTTTTGCTTATTACGCCGATTTCGCGTGGCATGTAAACACCTTAACCAGCTTTCTCACGGTTTTGTCCATGTGCGCATGTCTCCGCGTATGAAGGATAAACGTCACACGCGGAAGTAAGCGCAAAGTAACGCATAAAAGTCTCTGCTCGACTAAAGCAGTTGGCAGAGAAACTGTTAAAATAGCAGCTCACGTTACATTTACAGGTTCTGCAGACACAAGAAGAGATACAACAGTACAGCTTAAGACAGACATGCCGTTGACTTTTTGAACGCCTATTGTGTACTATAGGTGGTGACGTCACTGCCTGCGAGAAAACTGATAATTCTGCAAGTCCCATGTAAACGCAGTTGTCTGCATAGCCGGCTTATTGATTTGCATGTAAACGCATGAAAACAGTTTTCTGTAATAAGCAGATTTTTGATAGTTATCCGCTCATGCTGTGCATGTAAACGTACTCATTGTAGGTAGGCCTATATGACCCTTTTTGGGAAATAACCATACATATTTCTGGACTTTCTTCTTGTTGCTCTGCCTTTATTCTCGTTCAAGGTGAATGACCGCAAATCTTGTGATGCTAACGTATTTCTACCATAACACAAACTGCGCTTGCAAAAACACTCGGTTTACTCTGACTCCGCCCATAACAAACACATTGCTTGATTCTAGACTGTCTGTTTTGTGCTTGGTCTTTACACATTAATCGTGACGATTGTCCTTAATAATCGTGGGGCACGCATATCGTTATCATGATAAAAATACGATTAATCGTGCAGCCCTAATAAGCATACAACACAACATATGTGACCCTGGACCACAAAACCAGTCTTAAGCATCGTTTGATTTTCAGAACATTTTAACCAAATGCTTTCAAAAAGTGGTGGGATGTCCCCAGCGTCCCCGGTGTAAATAACACCTATGCTAGACAGATACTTTGTTTGCACAGTCCTACCGTAATTTAGTCACTCCTAGACGTACGTCTGGCATCAGGGGGAACGTTTACCTCGATGAAGGAAAGTCATTGTGTCACCAGGCCATGTTTATTCGGCTATATCCAGTGCTGAGCTTCGATGAAACTTTACGAGACGGCGAGATGCTTCACAGGCGGGAGATATGCGGCATGATTGGCAGCTTTGACATCAAATGGATATACGTGAAAATCAGATGACATGATTTCACAACTTTTCATTGGCCATTTAGGTATGTGACGCATACTGTATACGGAAATGAACCTGGACATTCAATCCGTCGGAAAATCTAAAAATCGGCAAATTGGACATGCGTGGTTTTCATCGGACCGCGACGATAGGATATCTGCTTTTGTAAAACTTGCAGCTGTTGACTGAATTAACGTTTATTCATTTTGCAGATTAAAACTTTAAATATGGAACAACTTGTTTATTATTATTATATGCACAATAGGAATCGTTACACAGGGCATCTGTTTTTGTTAATTACATAAATAAAGTTTTGTCCATTGCACAAATAATACTCTCTTTTCATATTTACGTTCGTCACTATTATACGTTATATCTGCCGCGTGCGAATACCATATGGGTCTGATGTCGGTTGCTTTCATACAGACAGTGTTCTATTCAGTGTTGGGTGTAACTAGTTACTAAGTAATTAGTTACTGTAATTTAATTACTTTTCCCTTGAAAAAGTAAAGTAAGGGATTACTCTTATTTTTCTTGTAATCTAATTACAGTTACTTCTGATGTAACTAAATACTGTGTATGGACTCTAAAACAATTGTATACTATAATACAATAGTGGATTTAACATGGTTTAAGTTTACAATTTTCACTATTAGCTTGATTATTAGCATTAATATTAATGAGATGCTGGCTGTCTATTTATACTTAAAAGCACATATTAATGCCTGATTCTGCTAAATCTTACTCTACGTCCTTAACCCTCCCCATTTCTACCAATACTTAAAATTAACAACTTCTTTACTATTAATAAGCAGTAGTTGGAGTATATTGAGCTTCAAAAGTAGTTAAAGGCGGAGTCCATGATGTTTGAAAGCCAATGTTGATATTTGAAATCACCCAAACAAACACGCCCCTACCCCAATAGAATCTGGACCTTCTGTTGATAGACCCGCCCCACACATACGCAACCCGGCATTTGATTTGATTTTATTGGCTATAAGTGTGTTTTGGTAGTCGGCCCGTCTCCTTTTCCAACGCGTTTTTCAAACATCGTGGACTCCGCCTTTAATAGTTAGTTAATAGAGAGAATTGGACCCTAAAGTGGGACCAGAACAAATGATGTACTTTTATACATTATTTTTTTCGAGCCATTTCAAGCCTATCCTTGTATCATGTACTAAAAAGGATTTAGAAAGTAATTAGTAATAAGTAATTAAATACTGTTTGGAGAGAGTAATTTCTAAAGTAATCTAATTACATGATTGAAGATGTAATTAGTAACTAGTAATTAATTACTTTTTTTGAGTAACTTACACAACACTGGTTCTATTTGTGTCTGTAATTTGCTCTCTGAAGCAGGACATTTCCAGACTCACACTTGTAAGTAAATGCAGTTGTCACTACCAAAATAGACCTTTGGCGTGTTTGCAAACAGAGATGACGATTTTTGTGGGCGGAGCCCAACTGGTGGCAGAAAGTGAATGCTTCTCAATAGCTGTGTGAAGTGTTTTAGCATTAAACTGTGATTTTTAAGGATCCGGTGTTCTATAGAAGTCTGTTTCCCCTATATTTCTCTTAAGTGTAATGTTTCTTATAACGTTTTCACCAAGTTATGTTTATTTTTTAAATCAATTAAAAGTTTAAATGGCTTGGCTACTAATTGTGTGCATGTATGTAATGTACATGTATTGTTCTTTATTGGTAAATCAATTATTTACAGTATGAATCGCTGAAGTACTTATAAGAGCAATACTATCATGTATTCTGTATAATATCATTTATTTAATATTTCAATATTTTCCTGTTTTCAATTTCTTCCTTATGTTTATAGCCTACGTGTTTGATCTAAAACTATTATGTTTACATACAAATTAATTTTTATAGGCCTGTTTATATATTATTAACACTTTACATCGTGTGTGTGTGTGTGTGTGTGTGTGTGTGTGTGTGTGTGTGTGTGCTATGTTTATATATTTATTAGTAAACACCATAATTTAGAACAAACAGGAAGACATGGGCTAAGATAGAAGGTAAAAAGAAGTAATAGAAAACGAAAAAAATACGAAAACTTTAATAAATGGTAATATTATTACTAATTCAAATCTTTAATCTTTCTAAATAAATTATAAACGTAACGTGATGAAAACGCTATAAGAAACACATAGAGGGATCAGACTTCGACAGAACACCGGATATCTTCTCTAATTATTTTCTATTCTAGTTATTAAAATATTTTTAGATGATTTCATCACTCCAGTCTGTCCGGTTGAGGGCTTTTATTGCAACCATAAACACCTACGTTTATCTTCAAATGGTGTCTTTGACGACGGTATACTATGAAAATGAAGGTCATCTATTTTGGCATTCCTATTCCGACACTCAACAGCACAACAAAACATTTTCTAGTGAGTTATATTGTTCGTTTCACTCGTGTTTCATTCATTTCCACTGTTTTTCTGCCACCACATACGCGCGTGACGTAACTGTGACGTCGACTCGCAAAAGGTCTATTGTGCCGTGAGAACGCACCCTACGTGTTCAATACACGCCCTGCGTTCCAGTTTTTTTTTTTTATGAACTTCCCTCGCTAACTTTCGTCAGCCTCGTTCACTCGGATGTACTTCATTGCTTACGTTGTACAAGTGCCCACTACTGCTAGAACACTTGAAGTGGGTTCAAATGGATCGCCCTAAGCCCTTGATCACATGGAAAGTGGAGACCGCCCCCTCCATGTGCAAAGCGCAAGTTGCTGAAGTGACGTCACAATCGTGTTGCATTGTGGGATATGAAGCTATATGAAGTGTACATATGAAGCAGACTCGCTCCCTCTGTCAAAATGTTGACAGGGATTCCCCCGAGGGGAAGTGCTTAGGAAAGTTTGCGAGTGTGTGTCTAAAACTGGAGTGGAACGCACCCAAGCTCTTTTTACTACCTGCACTGCAGCCGCATAAGCTCAGTTAAGACGCATTTCAGACATGAGACGCGCAAGAATCGACAAGGTGGTGACGTCAAAGTATCGCGACAGCGAGTCAAACTAGACATCTTCCTATTATTTCTCTAATTGCTCTCGCGGTACTTTGACGTCATGACCCTGTTGGGTCTTGCAGTGCCACAAAAAGTTAAATAAGTCATTGGAAAGCAGCTACCCCATAGGACGTCATAAAGCATTTTAAAACATAGTTCATTGTGTGATCTAATCAGCATTATCAATCACGATTACATAAGGTTAAGAATAAACATGTATGATGTTTTGCCATAGTCGTGCAGCCCTACCGTAAGGGTTTTAATATTGCCAATAAATGTATTTATTAATAATAAGTAAAATGAAGAGTACTCCCTGCTAAAGGGAACGAGTGGATGACTTTTATGTATGTACATTTTGGGCCCTATTTTAACGATCTGAAACGCAAGTCCGAAGCGCAAAGCGCAAGTGACTTTGTGGGCGGATCTTGGGCGCTGTTGCTATTTTCCCGGCGGGAGAATTAAGTCTTGCGCCGGGCGCAAATCAATAAGGGGTTGGTCTGAAGTAGGTTCATTATTCATAGGTGTGGTTTGGGCGTAACGTCAAATAAACCAATCAGAACGCTATCCAACATTCCCTTTAAACGCAAGGGCGCAAGTTCCATGGCGGGTTGCTATTATTATGACGGATTTGACAGGCGCACGCCAGGAGCGGTTCACAGCCGAGGAGACCGACGTTCTTGTAAGAGCAGTCAAAGACAGAGAAGTTGTTTTGTATGGGGATGGGAGAAACCCGCCCAAATCAGCGCCGGTTAAACAGGCGTGAGAGGAAATAGACGCAATTGTCTCATCAGCTGCGCCAAGCACTACAATGATGTCAGGAGACGGGGGGATCCCAAGCTTGCCAGCATAAATCGGGCACGCCGGGCACACAGGAGGACATCGCTGCGTCCACCCTCACCGCTGAAAGGGTTTGGGGGCTTTGAAATCGGACACAAGAAACGCAAGCAAGGTCCAACCCCAAAGTACACTTACAAATCAAGTTCACATACATGAAGGTTTCTTATTAAAACATTTTAATTATTATTTAGATAAAATAAACGTAATACAGCCACACAACAAACTTCTGAAAATATTTTAATCGTTATTTGCATGAGAATTTTTTTAACGCTGCCACACAAAATAAATAAAAACTATCACCACAATGCTCACCACAATGATTTCCCTTATCTCATGTATAGGGCTTATTCGCAAACACCGGAAGTCGCTAGCCGCGGCCATCTTGTTGACATGACATCTGTCCTGCCCCTAGCCGCACATAGATTTGAGTCGAGGGGAGCAGTAGCCTAATGGCTCAATCTCGTCTGTATTAAGAGAAGATGAGCTTGATTATTGTGGAACAATATCAAATAGACCCAATAGGCTTAAGTAAAGATCCGTCCTTATTGCCAGCCGTAACTTATCCGGATATTTATAGCTATATCGTTCATACAGTATCCGCATTCATCATACAAGCACTGAAGCGCCGTTCACATTATAACGATAACTATATCATTGTCCACATCACCAAACAATACGTTTATGCTAATTCGCTCACGGCACTCGCGCAAATCACTTGCCTTTAATAGTGCTTGTAATAAAAACTTTTGCAGATGTCCTCAACACGCTGCGTTTCGAGTAACTCTAAACAGTGAATCTAATAGTTTGTGTAATCTCTTACCTTTTGGCATAACAGTTAGTTAATGTAATAGATTAAAAAGCATTACGTAGTCAATTTTCACAGCAACTGGAGGTAATCTAATGTTATAGAGCTCAGCAATGAGCTTCACTGTCATTTTAAGTGGCCGTGCACTTGAAGTTCAAATAGATTTTAATGCTATCAATGGTTTATCCTTCATCAGGTGGGAAAATCGCTCAGAAAGTGATCCCAATGATGTCGTTCATTGTATCTGTATCGTTATAGTTTTGGTGTGAGCTCCGCTATTCTGTTTAATATAAAACGATTTTCAAAACTATGTGAACGGCCCTTAATTCCCTAACTAGTATCAATGCCAGACCTATTATTATGTTCATATAGTTATTAATACTAATTTAATAACACTCTCAATTTATGGCAGCTTATTTGAAAGAGCAGTTTCAGCCACTGCTTACAGCTAACCAAATGTGATCAAATTATGGGGACAGACTTTGCTGTTGGGAGTCTCTCCTTCGCTGGTTCAACTCCTCTCCTTTCATGTTTTCTGACAGTCGGTATCGCATAAAAAGTAATTCCGGGGTCTTTTTGCTGTTGTTAGAACATCCGTGTATTACACCACACACCATCGCGCGGTTTAAAAAAAAATTACACCGATAATACCATGCATAATACCCACGCTGCCTCGCTTGTCAATTGACAGACTGGCAGTTTTATGTCAACAATATGGCCGCCGCGAACATTGATGACGTAGATCGAATAAGCCCTATTAATATTTTTTATTGTAACAATTTATGATTTAATGATTTCCCTTATCTTATATTTTTTATTGTAACAATTTATGATTTGCAAAAATAACTGTTGCATCTGTGTAGATTAGATAAGCAATGCGCGTTGTGCACGCTATACATTATGGTCAAGCATGTGCCCTTAAAATAGCATAATGAACCACGTGCAACGCGCCACTGACTTTAGACTAGTTTTTTTTGGTTAGTAGCGCAATTGTTTTTTGAAACTGCAAAATAGCATAAGAGATGGTTTGCGCCGGAGCACGCCTCCTTTTTTGCGCTGAACCGCCCAGAGAGCGCAAGTTCATTCCCTAGTTTGCCGACGTGCGTCTGTGAAGGGAAAAACCGCCAGTGCAAAATACGAAATGATACATGCGTCACTGACAAAGTCAATTGAGCTGGGTGCAAGATAGGGCCCTTTGTCTTTATTTTAGTTGACCCTCGACATACTACTAGCTACCAATACGACTATCGGTACAATAAATCCGACCACTACAAACATTATATCAATCAATCCAGTAAAATAAGAACGAAGCAAAACGCTTACCAGGTAAAAGCCAATTTATACTTTTGCGTCGGGGTTACGCCGTAGGGTACGCCAGACGCTACGCACGTAGGCAACGCCGTCATAAGCATTTATACTTCTGCGTTTGTGTTGCTCTGCAGTTACACCGCCGAAATGCGTAGGAGGAAACACAATGCATTCACGCCGACCAATCACAGATCTTGCGGTCCGCGTCGTTTTGACGTGTAGTTACATTTTTGAGGAGGTGCACGTCAGGTACTGCGAAGGCTACGGCGACAGGGTTCGCGTCTATGCGTATGTTACGGCGTACCTATAACGCGCACCTAACGCAAAAGTATAAATTGGCCTTAAGCCTTACCTGCTTCGGCGTTTGAAAACTTTGAAATATTGCAAACCACGCATCATGTTGGCTGGAATGGATTTTCTTCTTCTTTCATTTGGCGAACTGGTGATCTGAGCACATAGCGCCACCTACTACTTATTCCCAGCAATTAATACATCCGTAACGATATGATTTCCCACATAACTCTTCATATAGGAGTTGACTTCACAGCTCCTAAGCATATTCTGAGCGCTCTATAGGCCTACTGTATCTTGTCCAGCCGATTGAAAAGTGTTCTTGATGACAACATAAATTATAAAACCATAATCCAGCACTGATCTTATTAAAGTTTGATATATTGCCAACAATGCTACTCGTTCTGTTCCCCACTTTTTGCTAGCTATTGGATTTAAAGTCTTTCTACATTTATTATCAATTTCATGATAACTGCTAATGGCTACGGGGTTTCTTCTTTCTTTTATGGATTTATCTGCGGGTCGCATACAAACTTTTTAGTGCATTCCGCCACCACCTGGGCTGGAGTGTAAAGTGACTTCAGCCTAGGCCCTATCAGGGCTTGACATTAACTTTTTGAGCAACTTGTCCTTCGGACAAGTAAATTTGTGTTTCACTTGTCCATGCACAAAAGTCACTTGTCCGGATAAAGATTTATAATATAATGTATTTTTTATACATTATTTTATTATAATTTTTATTTTTATACTTTTAAGTATTATAGCGTTAATCACAATGATGTATAACATACAATTGCTACCATACTTGAATTTTAATGAAAATGAATTGAGATTAACATACAATTTATAGTCATAATTCAACCTCATGTTTTTTTAAACTATTTAATCAAATAAAACTTTTGAAATTTACTTTGAAACCAGGATTTATATCTCCCATTGCTGAAAATATAGAGACCAGAAAATCATGTGAATTTTGTAGGCCACTGAAATGTACTAAGATTCATTTGGCTGCTTCTTGCTACTCTTTCTAAAGAATGATGCTATATCTGCTGCCTTTCTCTTCATTTTTCCCACATTTCAACGATTGTAGAAAAGTGTCACCTTTAATAAATGGACTAATCCTGTCACCCCTGTTATTAAGTGCGAAATGGGCTGTTCCAAAACTTTCCGCTAGAGTCTGCGCAGTGTCGGAGAATAGAGCAGGTGAATGATAACGGGAAAGGAGATCGGCTGAATAGTGTAAATAGTTATAGTTTAAATAAGCAGGATTGATTCAAATCAAAGGAGGTTTTGTGGACTGTGCGTGCATTATACTAACCACACATCTATGCACATTTAATAAAGTCAACGATTTGAATACTTTGAGTGAGACATACTTGTTCTAACCGGACAAACTGTAGCCTTCAACCAAACCCGGACTAGCAATTAAAGCAAAATAATAGAAGATTTTTCAATGATTGTCTGACATTAAAACACTAAAGCAAAACATTACCATGTTTTAAAACTTATTAGAATAGATGTATCTAGATTATCTGTTATATATATAAAATCAATCTTAAACCTAGCATTTACGCTGTAATGTTCGTGTGGGATTTTTAATGTACAGTGACGAACTCTGTCAGATTCAAATTGTCTGTCGCGCAGCGCACACACACATATAGGCGCGCTGAAAGAGATTCTCGTTATAAACCAGATTTTTAAACAAGATTTTAAGCCCATTATGTGTTTTTACCGAACGTTAGAAAAGAAAAAATATGGACTTAAATCGGCTTTTTTGACACACAGTGAAGTCATTTATATTCACGCCGGAGCCTGAAGAAACATCACTCTCCACTCCACTCCATGCCGTCCTGCGACTCCCGCCCCTTCGCATTCGTCGATCAGGTGCGCGCACAGCTTGTTTAGTAACAATAACAGTACATGTAAACGTGTGTGTCGGCGTGCCGCGCTCTCTGTTCAATATTCTGCTCTGTGTTTGCGCTGCGCGTTCTGCTCTGTCGTTAACGGCACATAACGTTAAGTAACATTGATTGAAATTTAACTTGTCTAATTTTTTCTTACACTTGTCCTACAAAAAAATCCACTTGTCCCGGACAAGCGGACAAGCCTTAATGTCAAGCCCTGCCTATACATACTGTATGTTAAATGATGTCTTTATTCAATCCTTAAGACCACCAGAGGTGTAAAGTACTTCAGTAATTTTACTTGATTACTGTACTTGAGTATTATTTTTTTGGGGGGATTTTTACTTTACTTGACTACAATTAAAAATCAATACTATTACTTAATTACATTTTTTTAAGAAAAAAGTACTTTTTACTCCTTACAATCTTATTTACAGTCAAAAAGTACTTCTATTTTACAGATCTATTTTCCCTTGCTCTATCAAACCAATTGAATTGCGCTGATGGCCAGTTTAATTTAAATGTTATTTATTCTGGAGTCTTTGGACCACACTAAGGAATTGGCCAACAGTTCATCTAATGATAAAGATTTGTTCGCGTCTTTGAAACAGACAACACATGAAGTGTGACATGTTCCCTGCTATTTGCAGCCTCTCTATCAAGACTAATACCTTGTTCACACTGTCAGTCCAAAACTGATTTTAGGGCATTTCTAATTTGACAGACTCACTGTCCACATTGTGTATAACAACTGTTCAGATTCGATCTGTGCGTCCTGTAGCCGTTTTCCGGATTATCTGCACTTTCTATGGCAATGACGTTGCGTTGGCATTACAATCTGCCTTGACATCTGACATGTTTTATGTGATTGACAGCATGACGTAACCAAAAAGCTGCACAAATGGGATCAGGGTGGTCAGACTGAAATTGATTTCTGGAAATGCGATTTGAAAAGGATTTCAAACCAGCTCTGGATGTAGCCTGAAATAGATTATAGAAAAAAACTGATTTCATGTGGTTTTTGGCCGTTCACACGTTCTAAATGTGATTGAATTCCTATCGGATATGCACCAAAATCGGATTTGGACGGACTGTATGAACAAGGTCTTATACACCTCTTCCTGCACCGGCTGCCTGTGAGAGGCTTGATAGAGCTTAAAATTTAAGTTAAATTCGAGGTTTTACAACTTTGAGTAGCATGTTGCATACTGAAATTCATTGTCACGGATCACCGCATTTTTCTGTGTCTGTACCATGGACTTTCTTTTCCGTGTCAGTTTCATGTAGTGGTTACTCAATTGTTTTTCATATTTTCTTACCATTTTCGCGTGGGTTTGGGGTTAGAACGACTTTCTGTAACATAAAATTACATCCAAACTCCCAACCCTAACGTCAGGTGACAATTTTAAAAGTCTGGAAAAAATAGTATAAACCAATAGTTAAAGTGACATCCTAACCCAAACCCCAAATCTAACCCCAAACCCACGTGAAAATAGTTTAAAAATAGGAGAAACAATTAAATACGTAAAACTGGAATCAATACGTGAAACTGACACGGAAAAGAAAAATGCGGAGATCCTTGACAATGACACGAATAAATGAGCAAAAATTTCTGTGATTATCCCACGGAAATTTGTGAGATCATGTTGAAATTAGGTAATAGTTTGATAATGAAATACAATTACATACAAACAGTTGTAAAGCAGGATAAAACCTTGTATGTGGTTTATTCACTTCATGTTTTTAGAGATTAAAAGCTTAAACAAGAATCTCTCGTTTTCATTCTTCCTGTTACTTTTACTTTTTTAATACTTAAGTACAATTTTAATGTGGTACTTTTTTAACTTTTACTCAAATATAATTTTGCCCAGATACTTTTACTTTACTTTCACTCGAGTAACATTTTTGAGTACTTTTTACACCACTATGCTTAATGCATTTTAATGCGGACCTCACAATTTAATATAAATGTAATATGTTTTTGATTGTACATTCCCTGTAGCTCTCTTATTAACTCATTCCTTTCCTGACAGAACAACAACACATGCTAACCGGTTTCTTTTACTTGGCCTATTTCGCATTATCTTGTACCATGTAAATAAAGTGCCCATATAAGTAACAATATAAAGTTTAGAATTAAGTTTTGTATGGCCCACCCTAGTCTTGTTACAATGATGTTGGCTGGACCTTCTTCAGTTATTTATTGTTGGACGTCAGTTCATACAGCCGTCTAGCAGAATAATTGTTATACACCAAAAGTCTTGACAATTCACAAAATCTAATATTGATTTCCAGATAAAAACAATGCCTTCTTTAGGGAATACCAAAATAAAAATAAAAAAACAATACTTTCTTTAGGGAATACCAGCAAGTGCAAACCGTCCTGTCATGAAAAATGTAAACCAAGTCTTAATAGGCAGTACAATTTACTTACATACATTTTCTATATTATGTGGGTGTACCAAAATATACACAACATTTTTAAGCTTCTGGTTTTAACATTAGATCGCTGGAGTGTGTGTGAGTGTAGAGAATAAGAGACTGCCATGCTGTCATGTAAATAAGATAACATATGTCTATTAAGTTTAAAGTTTAATAAAAGAACAATGGATGGACCTCTTTTATAGGTAACGAAACCTTAAATGACTTCTGTTGTGATCTGGTGCTAAATAAAAAATAAAATAAAAATACTTTTACTTCACCTTTATGGGGGGTCTGCAGTTAGGGGGCAGGACGCCCCTTAACATAATAAAATGGAAAACACCACACCTAAATAAAATTATACACTCTAAAAAATTGTGCTAAATAGTAGCATACTAAAAGCACGTAACCAAGGGAAACATTTATCGGTATAGGTGATTTAGTACTTAAAATGGTTTCCATATGATTAAGAGCAAGTGAACAACTTTTAGCACCATTCTTTTAGTGTGTATATCTGAATCAGTGTTCATTCTTCTAACCAACCAAAAGCATCTGTTAGAAAATAAACTGGCCAACAAGTATAATCTATTTGAACAATCCAATTACAACACTTTTATTCATGAACAATTAAAAATATGTAAGGAATAATTGACGACGGGCCGATGAATTATTGGAAAATAATGCACAACTAAGGTTACACCACGGGTGTTTCAGAATTTTCAAATAATTCAAAGGCCCGGAGTCAATTATTCTGCTTATCCCACAGTGACCACAAACATTGCTCTGGTATTTATTTTAAAGGGATAGTTCACCTAAAAATTCACTCATCATTTACTCACTCTCATGTTGTAACCAAATGTATACATTTCTTTGTTCTGGTGAACACAAAGGAAGATATTTTGAGTAATGTTTGTACCCATACTGATCATGAGCCCCATTCACTTCCATGGTAGGAAAAATAATACTATACACGTTAATGGGGCTCATGAACAGTTTGGTTACAAACATTACTCAAAATATCTTCCTTTGTGTTCATCAGAACAAATACGTTTATACATGTTTGTTATAACATGAGTGTGAGGTAGTTTTGGGTAAACTATGCCTAAGACATTTGAAAGGTTAGGTGTGCGTTTCACAGAAAACATAGACAGATGTTGTATAATCAACATCTGTGGAGACTGGAGACTTATCTTATTTTGGTGTTTATTTTCTACTTTTCTTGGATACAAAACTGTTTATTAAATAACATTTTACTCACATTATTTTTAACAAATGTTAAGAAAATTTTTAAAATGTTGCACTAGATGGCCAAAACTATTACCCTATAAACTATAAAATTATAAAGCCTCAATTTACCAAGTGTGGCTTTTTAATTTTAAATAGTAGAACATTCTATTTTAAATAAAAAGAAGATACTGCCCAAACCTAAAGCAGCTGAATTACTAGATCCCTTAATAAAATTAAATAGTCAATAATTATGGGACTGCATTGTTTTTGCTATTGTATTTTCAGTATACTCAATATTGCAAACTATTTCAAATATTCTTAAATTAGCATGGACGCAAAATCCAGGAGGCAGCTTTACACAAGGCAGTGGAAATGTGCCAGGAGGTCACTGGCTGAAAGGAGCATCAGAGAGCGATTAAAATGCAACCCAAAAACACCCCAACAACTTCAAGATCTTAATAACTTCACTGAAAGAAATCACCATGACAGGAACATCCGGAGTGCTTTTGAGTGTGGAGAGATTGGAGTCAGTGGAGTCTCAGACGAAACATGTAGTTCGGGAAAAGAAAGTGTGGAACATAGGACCAGTGAAGAAAACTGCAATTCAGGACACGAGGGTGGAAGTTATGCAGTCAGTGAGGAAAACTGTAGTTCAGGACCTGAAGATGTGGAAATGCCCCCAGCCTCACTTACAATGTTTCTGCAGGAGTGGAGTATGAAACACCTTATACCACATAATGCCATTGATGACCTCCTGAGGGGACTTAAACATCATGGCCATCCAGAATTACCATTAACAGCAAGAACCTTGCTGAGAACTCCAAGGCAAATCGAAACTGTTAAAATGTCAGGGATGGAATGTGTTCACTTTAACTTAAGAGAGAGCCTAATTGAACAACTAAAGCACTACCCAAAGGAGATGACCGAACAAATAGGAACACTGGAGATATCATTCAATATAGATGGACTGCCAATTTTCAAAAGCAGCAGGGTACATCTTTGGCCCATTCTCTGTGCCATTCATCTGACACCAACCAGAGTCTTTCCTGTGACTTTGACACTTGGTCCTTCCAAACCTACAAATCTGGATTTCATTGAGAAAGCTATAGGAGATATTCAGGAACTCATTGAAAATGGATTAAAGGGAAAACAAATCACAATTAGATGTGTTGTCTGTGATGCCCCCGCAAGAGCAATGGTTAAAAGGATCAAGCAATATTCGGGTGATTATGTGTGTGACAAATGCACACAGAAGGGCAGATGGATTTCTGGGCGCGTGACCTACCCGCAGGTGGACAATCTCATCTTACACACCAATGAGACATATCGTGCTGAAATGGCCAGACGGCAGCAAATTGATGACATTCCAATGTCTCCTTTTTTGAGGCTCCCACTGGACATGATAGATCAATTCCCAATTGACTACATGCACCAAGCCTGTCTGGGTGTGATGAAAAAACTCATCACAGAGTGGATTAGAGGAGACAGAAAGGTGCGAATGTCTGCTGGTCAAACACAAGCGGTAAGCCAAAGGCTGCTGTCCCTCAAGGCGGCCATTCCAAGCTGTTTCCCCAGAAAACCAAGGGCTTTAGAGGACATAGACAGGTGGAAGCCAACTGAGCTGCGTCAGTTTGCTGTGTACACTGGCAAGATTGTGCTAAAGGGAATACTGTCTGACCAGCTGTATGACCACTTCATGGGATTCAGTGTCGCTTTGAGCCTGCTTCTTTCACCCAGCTTGGCAGTGGACTACAACAGCTACACCTCTGACCTGATGAATTAATTCGTCACAAAAACAAAAGACCTATATGGCGAGCAATTCATGGTGTACAACATCCACTCAATGACACACCTTCCAGCAGAAGCGCTGCGTTTTGGCAGTCTTGATGCTTGCAGTGCATTCCCATTCGAGAATTTTCTTGCAAAGCTCAAGCGACTCGTAAGGTCAGGGAAGCAGCCACTTGTTCAAGTCACCAAGCGGTTGATGGAGATTTCAGTCTCTCCACAGACCACGTCTGTGCTGGCCACAAAGGGCAAATTGTCAAGACCCAACAATGCCTTCATTCTTGGCCAAGAAAAATGTTGTGAGGCCATTGAGGAGAGGACTGAGTTAAATGAATCTGGATCCCCTGTGGTATTATGCAAAGTGTTCGAAAAATGTGAACCACTTTTTGAAGACCCATGTGATTCCCGGATACTTGGCTGTTACAAAGTGCAGGCAAGGCAATACACAATGAAACTTGTGCCAGAAGAACAGCTGACAAGTCCTGCCATAATGCTGGAAGAAGCACAGGAGACTCTCTCACACACACACTTTCTCTCTCACACACACTCTCTCTCTCACACACACACACACACACACACACACTCACACTCCCTCTCAATCTGAATTACTAAAAGTAACATTTAAACTGATGTCATGAGAGGCTACACAGTTTTCAGCAGGATGGTTCAGTCCATGTAGATTGTGGCCAACCCAATAATAAGCCCTTCAGGTAAGGATTTTCAACAGCAAGGTTTTCCAATGTTAAGTGTCTTCAGTTTTTTGTGTTCCTTCTCTAAGGCTATGTTTACATTAATACGTTTATCCTTTAAAACGCGTTACTTTTGCTACGTTTACGCCTTTCATCTACACTACATCACCGTTTTCGACCCTCATAAACGGATTCGTTCGCAAACGCTGAAGACCCTGTTTTAGTTTGAGAACTCAGACGTTGCTCTGAGTGTAAATGAACGTAGACGGAGTCTTATGTAAACGAACAGCTGATGTTAACGTGACAGCGCATCATTTTCAAAGAAAAAATATTTTTATGCAGGTAAATGGAGGTTTGCAACGGAGGTTTTGCCAAAAATAGTAGGCTAAACATCTACCAACCAGCTATTATAAACGCTATATCGGATTGTTTTAACATGCATCCTTATAGATAATGACAATGTCGGTTTTATATTTATGTTTGAGTATTGTTGGGTTTAATGTGTTTATGTTTTGTTTAAATTTAGTTAGCTTACGAAAGATAGACTGTAATTTTAAACGCCATATAGGGCGTTGCAAAGGCCAATATGAAGGGAGAATTGTAATGGGTCAGACATTATTTTCCAGTTTAATGTAAGTTTTGTTTGCTACTTTAAAATGAATTTCGTTTCAGATAAATTGTCTCTTAATTTTAATCGATGTTTTGTTGATAAGTTTTGTGAATATAAATTAATAAAAACAATAAACTCAACGTCATTAATATAATGCTTGTTTAGGCGCTTGCGCTTTTATTTGTGTGTTGCCACCGGAGGACGTGCACAGACCTCGCACACTTATAAAAATTAATGCAATAAGCATTTCGGGTAGGCTAAAGCAACACTTCACCTCTTACTATGTTTGATTGAAGTTTGCATTTGCTGAAATTTATTTTTGCTTTAAGTTTGCTACTATTTAGTACTGTTCACTTGAATGCTTTCTTTTTAAATCATAAAGACCTTTCTGTTTAGTTATAAAATCAAAATTAACCTATTAATCATATTAATATGTTGTAGGGGGAAGATAGAACAGTATAAGTGTTTATGTTTTGTTTAAATTTAGTTAGCTTACGAAAGATAGACTGTAATTTTAAACGCCATATAGGCGTTGTAAAGGCCAATATGAAGGGAGAATTGTAATGGGTCAGACATTATTTTCCAGTTTAATGTAAGTTTTGTTTGCTACTTTAAAATGAATTTCGTTTCAGATAATTTGTGTCTTAATTTTAATCGATGTTTTGTTGATAAGTTTTGTGAATTTAAATTAATAAAAACAATAAACCCAACGTCATTAATATATAATGCTCGTTTAGGCGCTTGCACTTTTAGCTAACGTTATTCTGTGTTGCTAGCGGAGGACGTGCACGGACCTCGCACACTTTTAAAAATTAATGCAATAAGCATTTCTGATAGGCTAAAGCAATACTTCACCTCTTACTATGTTTGATTAAAGTTCGCTACTGTTTAGTACTGTTCACTTGAATGCTTTCTTTTTAAATCATAAAGACCTTTCTGTTTAGTTATTAAATCAAAATTAACCTATTAATCATATTAATATGTTGTAGGGAGGAGATAGAACAGTATAAGACTTTCCCAAACACATTTCTATAGGTTCAAAAATAGTGTCTGTTATAGTTGCTAGCAAAGGACCCATGTATGACTTTTTGTCAATATCGCACACCCCCTAGGCTGCGTAAACGCGCAAAGGTAAGCTATTATTAGAGTAATAAGTTATTTTACACTTTTATGCGCATGCCCAGTTACATGATTGGTCATGTTTCATACGTTTATGGTGGTGTATAGTGTGGATGAAGATTCTTTTTAAAATGCCAGTATAAACGAGGATCGTTTTCATTTTAAAATGCCGTTTTAAAACGCAAATGCTCTAATGTAAACATGGCCTGAGAGTGCAGCTTAGAGTTTTATTCCCCCCCCCCAGATCCTGATCAGTCCCAGGTGTGTGGGAATACTGATTTATTTGAGGGGTGGAGTTCCCGACAAGCCCAGCAGATGAAGCCATAGCTGTTTGTGATTGAAGCCATCTCAGGGAAATGCACCATCCCTCCAGGACACAGCCTCTAGTGACATCACAAAACAACAAGCAAAGATAAATAAATAAAAGAAAAATTAGGTAAAACAAAGATAACACATTACTGTTATGACACAGAAAATTGTATTGTATCAAATTTACGTTAACAATTAGTTTTAGTGAACACTTTAGTTTAAACATTTAAATGTTTAATGGGGGTTGGGGTGGGCATGTAACAATATATTTATATTTACTGGTTGTTAATGTGGTTGTCCCTTAGCTACAAATTCTGCATCTATTAATGTCTATTCTGCTTTTTAACCAAGAATAATCCAATGTTTTTCAATTGAGGTACAGCTTTTAAATTGAGAAAATATGGGGTTCATTTTGGGAAAATATTTATTTTGATCATTTAATATTTGAGGACGTGTAGTTTTGTTTCTACAACTTTTATAGTGCAATGTGAACAGAGTCTGTCCTTAGGCCTGTCTCTCTCTTACTCCCTCTCTTTGTCTCTCTCTCTCTCTCTCTCTCTCTCTCTCTCTCACACACACACACACACCACGTCAAACAAACAAACTACAAAACATTGTGAAATTCCCATTTAATGATACAGAATTCATCATGGGAATCAGGTAGGCCGATACATTCAAGCCGTAACAATAATGTAATTATTTTCAATTTTCAATGCTTTTTTCAGTTGCTTACAAACATTGTTCAATTCTGATTTGCTTTAACACAAACCAATGGAAGTATTGTGGCAAGTGTGTGACCCGCTCTGGCGAAATGAGTCGGAAGTCGCAATGTTCCGTTTTAAGATATGAGCCGATAATGTGGAAAAACAATGAAATTATCAAAAAAAATATTTTTAGCTAATATCAAAGAACAGACATTAAAAAATAATCTCCCAAAGTTTCGTAGTCCAAATGATTGAGTAAAGGTGTTTAAATGACTATTAAAGTTGAAACAGTTTTACTAAATTCGCTGGAAATGAACATTGCTTTTCTCAAATCCTCCCGTCACCTCCAAGCATTTCCCGAGGATCCCGTGAAACGTCACTATCTCTCCAAATATGGTGTTACACGTTGTTTTAGAGCCAATAAGAAATCTTCATAAAGGCTGATCATTTGTCAATGGGAAACCCCGGGGCACCTGATTGGTCCAGCCAATGCAGCCATCCTCCTGTCATACTCGCAGCACTCTCCTCTCCTATTTAACTCCTTTTTGAATTGGTTACACTGTTATTGTCAACTAGCCTACACAACGATTGCTTGTCTCTCTGCCTCTCAATTTCTCTCACCCGCAAACGCGCACGCACGCGAACACACACATGCGCGCACACACACACACACACACACACACACACACACACACACACACACACACACACACACACACACACACACACACACACACACAAACACACATTGTTTTGTGGGGACATTCCATAGACGAAATGTTCTATTCCCTTCCCCTAACTTAAACCCCAACCATCACAGAAACCTTTCTGTTACTTCACATTTTCAATAAACATCATTCTGTTTGATTTATAAGCTATAGTTCCTGGTTTACTGTAATGGCATTTATATTAATGTCTTTGGTCAAATTAAGCTGTAAAATAAATCATTTATCCATTTAAAAATGCAATGGATTTTGAAAGATATCTACAAAAAACGGGCAAAAAACTGTAAAGGCGTTTTTCTCAGGTTTTCAGTTGGAAAAAGAGGACAGACAACCTTAATTCAAATGTCTATATAATTAAAACCATTCAAGGTATGACTTTGACTAGGATATCATTTGAAAGCTTCTCCATTGATACCAAAATCTCAATTTTGAAATTTGGGTCACTGTGACTCATTTTGCTGGATCAGGTCACATATTTTGATAAGTAATGGAGATTACACAATTGATGGTATCCAATGAATTACATAGAATTTGTTTTTCCTACTATGGAGGTCAACGGTTACCAGCAGTAATTTATCAAAATATCTTGTTTTGTATTCATCAAATTATGACAAATTTTCATGGGTTTAGTGTTTCTTTAAGGCATCATCAAGCTTTTAATGTAACTGCACAATGATAGTTATCTAATCATATTTATTACAGGTTTTTTTCCGATTGCTAAACGACAGTGAGCACAACTGGAGCTACATGTCAAAACTTTAAAAACTCTTTATAAAAACCTCATCTGTTGTTTTATCAAGAACAAACATTCTATTGATGCAGTTGTTGAATGGTGCAGATTTGGTTACACCCTCAACTTGTTTAATTCCCCTCATTTCAAAAAACAATCACTTTCACTTCTGTAAACAGTGTGATGAGTGCAAAACAGGACATTATTTGGAATAAATACAATTTAATTTGCTAAAAATTTGTCATAATAATGACTACAAAATGCACAAAGTTTGTTTTGAACCTAGAGTAAACAATTGGTAAATATGCAGAAAAATTTGTTTTGTATGAAACCAGTGAAAAATGATTTACAGTTTTGTCTGCATAAACTTCTGTTTCACTGTCTGTCACTGTGTGTGAAGAGTTTTGAAAATGTAACTTCAGTATTGACTCCAATGCATGTTAGCAAATAAAAAACAAACAAACTATAATTGCTTTATTTATTTGTCTCTCAACAGATGGAGAAAAAAACTTTTGCAGTAACTGAATTTGCAGATGACAATTCAGTAGAAATTGTCCCAAGTACTTGGTTGGAGGAAACCACTGAAGTATGCCGTCTTAAAAAAACTTTAAAGTAACATAACTTAGATTATTGAAATCTGATCTAATGCATTTTTTTACAGGGAACATTTTGTTTCTGGACCTTCACCAACACAAGACAGCTAGTAAAAAAAATGCCTTGCCTGACAAACAAAAGTGGAGGCGCTTCCCTGTAAAAAAGATTTGGCTACAAACAAGTAAATGTTACAGTACTAAATATGATTCTATACTGTAGTATGATTCTATATTGTAGCATTTCAGGTTTATTTAAATGGTTGTATTGCCCATGACTCATAAAGATTGTGTTGTATGTATCTGAGATTTTTATAAATTTTAGTCCTGGTGGTAATTTGAACATTTGATTACACTTCTAAATATTGTTACAATAACTTTATAAAACATAATATTTTACAACAAACTTTCCAGACTCATATGAAAAGGCATTCCATAAATGCCAAGAAGCAGCTGAAACATCAAATATCGAAACTGACACATCCCTTAAAAAGAGGCCACACAAAAAGCCCAAAAGATATGAGTCCGAAACTGACATTTCATCAGATGGTAAGTGTTCATAGTATTTGCAATAAAATATTTTTATAAATATTACTTCTTAGTTTTTACAATTACAATGTTTTAATTACTTTTGTACACTATACTTTTGTATAAGAATTACTGTAAGTAAAAACCTGACATATAGGGTCTCTGCCAATAAATGCAGCTCAGTACAGCATAATAAATCCAAAATCAAAACTCTGCTGTGTAAAAATCAATTTGAACAGATTATCCATGTTCTTGTTCTTTTACAATTAGACTATTGCAATTCACTTTTTTATGGAATAAATCAATTGTCTTTAATGTGCCTTCAGGCAGAATGCAGCTGTAAGAGAGTTGACAGGCAGAAAAATGTTTGATCATATCTCTACGATCCTCATTTCCCTTTATTAGTAACCAATTAAATCAATAATTATTTTTCAAATCTTTGTTTTCAAACCAAGCACCTTCTAATATATTCGAGCTAATCAGTGTTCACGGGCCAAAAAATCTTTAAAGTCTGGTGACCTTGGTCTCCTTATTGTTCCTAGCTGGGCTTTGCCACAGAGGAGATTGAGCTTTTGCTATCTCTGGTCCGACCCTATCAAATAAGCTCCCAATGGCTGTTAGAGCTACACCCTCCCTACCAGTTTTTAAAAACCTGCTTAAAAATCACTTATTTATTTCAGGATTATAGTAACTGGGAGAACAGGTTTTTTTGTCTCTTTATATATATAGTTGTATGTTACTCTATGTTACTCTATGTTACTCTAAAAAGAAATGGTGCTAAAAACTTTAAAAGCTTGTAAAATGTTTGAATGTTTGGAAGGGAAACTGGCTTATACACAGTGGTGGACAGTAACGAAGTAAATGTAATTCGTCAAACCACCAATCAGGGTACAGCACGCGCTTCGGTTTGAACTTGTTTTGGTTGCCGCGGTGGAAGGCGGCCCACGCAAGCGACGCGAGCGCCACAGCCAGCCCGCCGCCCGGAGAATGAAACCGCACTCAAAAACAAGGGAGGAGACAACCGACCCGCCACAACAACAATGGCCTTGTTTGCGCGAGTTTTTTAAGTCCTGGAATAAAAGAACGAGTCATTCGTGTCTTCTCTGCCTGCCTTGAAACTGTGCTATTTCTTTTAACAAGAATACTCCTTCAAATCTAAGGAAATGCGTAGAGGTAAGGCATTTTTATTCTGGTTATATTTTTAAATGAGCAATCTTAACAGTAGCTTGCAGAAAACTGTTTCATTGTGTAGTTAAAATATATACGACATTATCATGAATGAATTTTAAGCAAGTTAGCTATGCAGGCTGGAGCTATTTTTAGCCGTATAGTTAGCTGTTTCACTTAAGTTCATTGTGAAGTACTCAGTACTGTGTTATTGTGAAATGACAATTAATCGCTATCAACAGTGTTGTAAAATATAAATGACATTTTGACTAGCCATGCAGTGTATGATGCTTAAACAGACAGGTGGATTGGAGTGCTCCTTAAAACTGAGATTGATATTTTCAAAAGTTTTGCTTCCAAAATATATGAATACATTTATTTATGTATAACAACAATATACATATGACATGCTGAAGCACATGAAATGTTTCTTAAATTATATTCTGTAAGGCTTGTTGTTTTTGTCAAAGAAAGGGAGACTGATTTCTAGATATGTATTTAATGTTTTGAATCTTTTCTTTTGCAGAGCAAAAGCATGGTAGCCACATTAAAATCTATGTTTCTGTAACAGCATCAAGGAAAAGAAAACTGGAAAGTGAGGAAGTTTTTACTACACTTAAACTGTTAAATTATTCAACAAATAAATCTTGAAATGAGACTTCCTGCTCTCAAATGCATTTGGTGCTGAAGGAAATCAAGGTAAACTTTATTATCCACAAGTAGGAAATTCATATGGTAACCTTACATGCTCCAAACAGTAAAAAAATAAATATAAATGCAGAAGACATTAAAACATTTAAACATTGAGAACATTAAAAAAAGGAAATGTTTTGGCTTTAAGGTTTTAGGCTTATGATAATTTTAATAGACATCAGTGTCTGAATAATTAATGTCCTTCTATTAATAGAGTTTCGTGACAATATGATGCAGACATAATAAATCACAGTACTTTTGTACTTAAGTACATTTTGAGGCAGATACTTTTGTACTTTTACTCAGGTAAAAATTTTAAGGAAGTACTTCTACTTTTACTTGAGTAATATTTTACCCTGGGTATCTTTACTTTTACTCAAGTACACGATTTGTGTAATTCGTCCACCACTGCTTATACAGTACTGTTTTTGAAAGGGCCCCATTAGTGTTGTTTATTCTAAGCCTATTTGCGCTTACTTCACATTATAGACAATACCAGGATAAACTTTGAACGGGGGTATCGAACACATCATGCACTGTTTTTTCTTAGAGTGTTCTGTACTTTTTCCTGTCATTTAATTTATTACATAACTTTTTATGGGTTGTAACAATATGATTTCTTCATCTGTTTAAATTTTTTTGATAGTGTCTGGTTAAAATTGTGTGTCAATTGCTGCACTGGAACTGTTTATTAACTAAATATACCCGTTTTCTGACACATCTAACATTAACAACATATTTTATGATTCTATGAACTACAATTGGTCATGTATACAATTTTTTGTTTTCTTAGATGACAGCGGACATATTCCAGTTTCAGAAAAAAAATTGTCAAAACCTGTTCCACCCAAATGTAAGTGGTAACATGACTTGCATAATCATTAACATTATGTTTTTAATTTCTACTATTACATTTTTTTACCGGTTTTATGTTCTTTTCCAAAACTTTTAAAAGCAAAACATCCTACTGAATGTCTTTTCATACTTCTGTTGTACTTTCAGATCAGCCATTGCCCAAAACCGTCCCGCAAGACAAGGGTTAACAAAATATATTTATTTATGTGTATTTATGTCACATAGTTATTTATATGTGTATAAATAGTTAATATTTATGAACTATTTTTCTGTTTTGCTCACAGTACAACAAATGACAAGAACTCTTGATGATGTTAAAAAAAATGTTACAAAAAATTTACCATGTTTATTTGTAGATACTTGCATCTAAAATTAATTATTTCTTACAGCAGATGACTCATTACCAGAGACCTCACTGACAAATGTGTCACCTCTACATCAAGGTAAGTAATACAGTTTTATTGTGCTATATTAATTGATATGTAATCTTTATAAACATATATGTGAAACAATTAACTTTTTTCCACAGCAGTGTCAGATCTACTCGTAAACGAGCCAGAGAACACAACTGAGGAAGCCACAAAAAGTAAGCTACTGTAACAGTTCTTGGATGCAAACATGCATACACAGTGTTTCCCACAGGAACACTGCCAACACACATTTATGTTTCAAACACCTTGTAAAAGTGGATTTTGCATAAAAGGTGCCCTTAAAGTAAAAATAAAGATAACTATGTCTGTCTTTTTTGTAAATACAAATGATTTAATTAATGTAGGATTTGTAACATACTAAAAGCTATTATTTTACTACAGGCTAGTCAGTGTATTCATTAGGTTGCTTCAAAGGCGTAAGGTATTGTAAATACTACATAGCCAAAGCAACAATAATAAAGCAATCAGTTGACAAAGAATGTACTTTTAATACTTACTTTTAAAGGGGACATTTCACAAGACTTTAAGATGTCACATAATTCTTTGGTGTCCCCAGAATACATATGTGAAGTTTTAGCTCAAGATATTACATAGATAATTTATAGCATAATTAAAACTGCCCCTTTGTAAGTGTGAGCAAAAATATGCCGTTTTGCCACTAAATGGCAGAGTCGTGGTTGGATAGTGCAAGTTTAAGGGGCAGTATTATTTTAATAAGATCCCTTTTTGATGTCACAAGGGGAGACAAATTTCAATGAGTTATTTTTTACATGCTGGTAGAGAATGGTTTACCAAAACTAAGGTACCTGATCATTTTCACATTTTCTAGGTTGATAGAAGCACTTGGGACCTAACCCAGCACTTAGACATGTAGTCAGATTTTATGTCCCCTTTAAAAGAAGGTTCTTCTGCAATTTTACTTAAGAAAATATTTGTAATGGATCTTAGTAACTCCATTACTTGTAATGGAGAAATACTTGACCAGTAAGTAATAGAGTTGTTTACCTCTGTTTTCCATAGACTATCGCACAAAAGTGCTGCAGAAACTGCAGGAGCGAGAACTCCTTTCAATGCAGCCACGGATTTTGGCTGCTGTAGCTCCAAATGTTGACACAGATGAGGAGCTTCTTGATGGACCATGCCAGACATTAGAAGCATTTGTGCAATTCGACGCAACACTAGAGAGCAGGGAAAAAAAAGATGGTAATAAATATACATGCAGCAATATACATAAGCTAGGCATGTGCCAATCCTAAACTTTCAATATAGTTAATGGACATTTATATTATATTTCACAAATAATGATTTATATGCATAAAATAATGATATACTGACTGCTTAATAATATGTTCTAGACTTTAAAAACGGTTGTGTTAAAACAAACCCAATCAGTGTTATTTTTGGGACACATTTAGGGCTCTATCTTACACCCGGCACAATGCAGTGCAATGCGCGACGCAAGTGTCTTTCGCTAGTTTCCACCCTAATTTCACGTTTAGCGCCGCGTTGTTTAAATAGCAAATGCATTTGCGCCCCCTTTTGCACCCATAGGCGTTCTGGTCTGAAAACGAGGTGTGTTCAGGCGCATTGTTGGCGCGTTGCTATTTTGAGGCAACTAAAATAGACAACGCCATTGACCAACTAAAACCAGGTCTAAAGTCAATGGCGCAATGTGTTTTATGTTATTTAAAGAGCGCATTAGAAATATGCGCCTATAAACGGGAGGACAACGCGGGTTTGCTTATCACAAAGTACATGAATGCGCACCAGCACAAAAATGCTTTTAAATATGAAAGATTAAAGGATTGAATGTAAAAGATTATTATTGGGTCTCTTGGACATAAATGAGGACTAATTATGAGATGTAATAAGGTGCAAAGAGCTGCTTCACATGTAGCTTGGTAAGTAAATAAATGCTTTGAACAAATGCATCTGTTTTTAAATGATTTTTTTAATGCTACCTCAAGGATTTATTGTATATGATGACTCTGTACCTGCGGATATGGTGAGATGAGAAACATTTTTAAGTAATGCTTAAAAAAACTCTTTGCTAAAAAAAACGCTGTCTAAAGTGCTGAAACGTGCGGAGAGACGTTTGTAAATCTTTATCTCCTGTTTGTTACAAATAAAGTATTTTTAGAGTACAAACCTTATCTTAAATTCTTGTAAATTAATTTTTGATGATATTGGATAGCCATACATTTAAAGCAATTACAAGCCCGCTTTTTACTTCCATGACTAAAAGAAAACGGGTTTTAAAGGTTTTAATAAAAAAAAAAACAATTTCAATACAAGTGAAAAACAACACATTTATTTAACATTAATCTTAAACTGGGGGTCTTCTTCCTCCACTTAGTTTTTCAGTTTACAAAGTCTGTCATCTAAATAGGGATTAGACATAGTTTTGGAGAGAGAGAGAGAGAGCGCGCGAGCGAGAGAGAGAGAGAGAGAGCGCGCGCGAGAGATATAAAGATGGGGGCCGGGTGACAGCGTGAAGATGATGCACGCGTCATAAACTCATCATCCAGCGCGGCAAACTGGATCAACTGCAGCGCATATTGAGGTAACTGAGCAGCCAGGGAACTACACTGCGACCAAAATGGTCGCATATGCTTATGTGCATATGTGTTTATAGCATCCAAGTTGGCTTCATTTTGCGTGCAAGCACGTTGTGTCTCTCCCGTTGAGTGTCCGTTCACGTGCTCTCTGTTTCTCAATGAATTGGGTGCGACGCGAAGCAACCTCAGTGTCACATTGTATCCTTTCATGTTTCTGAACTTGAGCAGAGTTTTAACATTAGAGGTCTTTCTTCACTGAGGACGCGGGACCCGTATGGTTCCAGGTTTATATTTTAAATGATCAGCCGGGTCGGTCCTAGTTCATTAATTCGGGTCCCAAGTCTGATTAATATTGTGTGTAAAACCCGAGTCGATCGGAGAACGGCCGCTAGGGCAAAGCTCGAGTGCTGTTTCAGCGTGCCTCCGGTTTCTTTGGCGATAACAGCTGGCTCTTGTCACGACCACGCGCCGCTTCATTTTTTCTTTATCCCATTTTTTTATAATCTTACAATTAATAGACCATATCTTTACTAAAATCTAAACAGTTTGCACAGAGATTGTAGCAAAAAGCAGTGCTAATACTGAATGAGCAAAGCTCTAGCTGACTCAGGATATAAAAAACGCAAAGCTGTAATGTAAAGTCTGTCATCGGGACAGCAAGTAGACTTTTAAATCTGAAATAATGAGTGGATTAAGCTTTTTTAATCGGCAAAAGAGAAATAGAAAGCAGAAGCAGTAAAAGTGCCTAACTAGAAATTATTAACATTATAACATCAGTCATAACATCAGTCACATTTATAATCTATAGACCTGCACTGTCTATTAATATACTGTACATAGTATTGTTTATAATTGAGTTTGATAAAAGGGGTCATCAAATTGCTTCATATATCAGTGCAAAAACATAAAGTGTTTTCGTGGTGCTTTAACAAACAGTGTCAGCTTTGTTTATGGCAAAGAAAGTTTGGGGTGGTTAGATTAATGAACTACAATGTGAAATTAATATTAATGTTTAATAAATCAAAGTATTGTGTTGTGTCACACATTATTAGTTCTTTGTCACATGTATAGTAGACCATTTTTTGTCGGTGGATATAATGATTGCCCTTTTCACGAGCTACCACCACAAGTAAGTTTCAGATCTGTGGGAAACACTGTATATATATATATATATATATGGCTCGTTGGTGGGGAGTATGGTAGGCTTGGTTTTTAAATGGCACTGTATTAATGCCTTGGGCATCGCGTTAATGTCCCGATGTATTTTTTTTATTCTGAATCTGGGCACCAATTAATAAAACTGTATAGGCTAAGACCCAAGGTGTATGAATTTGATCCTTATATAGCACTGTATGAACAGTGTGTCTGTCCGCATAGGCCTTCTGAATGAATAAAAACTATTGAATAACGTTTTTTATTAATAACCATTATTAAACATTAGCTTTTCACCATTAAAAGCATTATAATATTTCTTTTTGTTTTGTGTTTTTAAGCATTATTTCAATAGGATTTCATGCTTGAATTCCACACGCCTGAAAAACAACCATTAATGTTTATAATAGCTTAGAACTTGATTTTTTACTGTTTTCACGTTAACTGTTAAATGCATCGTATTTGTAGCACTGTGCCATTATGTAAGAAAATACAAAGTATTACAACATCTTGCTGAGCTCATTATTATCTGTGCCCCACTAGCGTTTGCGCAAACGTAGCAAAATTAGCTAAATTATTTTAAAACTTTAATCTTCATCTAAGAATCAGATATTCGTTTTAAAATTCAAATAACAGTGCTCTGTTATTAAAAAACAAAACATTTTTGACAAACAGTTCAAAAGAAGCCAAATAAATGTAATGAAAACGTAATAAGAAACATTTTTAATTCAAACATTTTAATTGTTATGTACTATTTTTATGTTAATCCCAATTCGTGTCTTTAGTCCTAAAACAGTAATTGTTTTTCACGGAACGCAAGTTATTTTCAACATTGGTTGCATTTACAGGGGGGGTTGGGAATCGAGAATCTGTGTTTTTCTCCGACCACGGCCGAATGACCTGTATTTTTGAGTCGTGTGGTCATTTAATAGCCGTCCGAATCCACATCTCTGACTTTTTTAGTGCAAAAGTTATTATGCACATAATTTTAGATAGCTGCAACTCATTGCATCAGTCTTTCTTTGTATGCATTTTAAATATTGCGTGCATTTTAAACATCTTAACTGAAATGATAAGAAGTATATAGAAACAAAGTTTCATCATCGACCACTACAGTGCCAGCTGATATAAATAAAGAAAATCACGAAAACGTTTAAATGTCTATCGAGTTTATAATTCGAAACACCAATAACTCGAACCACCTATTATATATGAAGAGTTTCATTGCAAAACGAGATAAATCCATTTTTTAACATTTTTCTCAAAACATGTTTATTATTATGTTATCATGTCATTATTTTGTTTTATGGTGCTACTTAGCTGTATTTTTTAAGCTATGAAGGTTTTAATCAAAACAAACCAACTGCAGTTCAATTTAAAGTAATTGAAATGCACAACCAAAAAACGAGATTTCTGAACAATTAAAAAAAACGGTGGTTATCTCGTTTTGCAACGAAACTCTTCATATATATATTAGCAATATACAACCAAAAACATCCAAAAAGGGCTATAGCCTATTTGTTACATGCTTTTAAAATGTGTATCCACATAACATGCCATCATAACATTATTTCTTTTTTATTTAACTTACAACTGCTGAATATGAAAGTGACGGATGTAAAAGTGTGACGGCAGGAACGTAAAAGTGTGGCAGGTAGCGAGGCAGGCACGTAAAAGTGTGGAAGATAGCGAGGCAGGCACGTAAAAGTGTGGCAGGTAGCGAGGCAGGCAAGTAAAAGTGTGGCAGGTAGCGAGGCAGGCACGTAAAAGTGTGAAAGGTAGCAAGGCAGGCACGTAAAATGGTGAGAGTTAGCAAGGCAGGCACATAAAAGTGTGACGGGTACACCGGCAGGCACGTAAAAGTGTGGCAGGTAGCGAGGCAGGCACGGAAAATGGTGACGGGTAGCAAGGCAGGCACATAAAAGTGTGACGGGTACACCATCAGGCACGTAAAAGTGTGACAGGTAGCGAGACTGGTGTGATGGGTCGACTGGCAGGCGCAAAAGAGAGTGACGGGTAGCGAGGCAGGTGTGACGGGTAGCGAGGCAGGTATGGCGGGTCGACTGGCAGGCGCATAAGAGTGTGACAGGTAGTGAGGCAGGTGTGACGGGTAGCGAGGCAGCTGCCTCTGCCATGCAAAGATTTTACCCCTTCTGGTATTTTATTGAAGTGTTATCTCTATCATTTTGCAAACAGCCAGTGGTCGATCACTTGAGTTGTTGCCTGAGTTTTATCAATGGGATATCTAACGACAGTGATTTAAAAGCAGTTCTGCTTACCGCACTTCCACACGCTTCTCCCTCGTGTCTAATTTTAACAGATGCACACTGACACTGCCTGCATGCTCCCAAAGAGCATGTAATTGGGCTATCTAAATGTCAAATAAAAAAGAACCAATGGACTGCTGATTAGGTGTCTCTTGGGTTAGGTCATTGGCCAATTAAAAAAATCATATTATAACGACCAGCCCCCAAATGTGTCAGCCCACCGGGCATTTGCCCCGGCCAGATTACCAGTCCCATAGGTCCAGCCCTGATCATGAGTAGATAGCTTACCTGATCTGATGCAAAAGTATTCTTAACTTAATTTTCAAACATTTAAAAGTTTAACTTAAAAAAACTGTGCCTACAAAGTGAGGGCACAGAAAATTTCAAGTGAACAAAGTTAATTTATGCATTTATGGTTTTTAAAGTGCTATGTCCTCCGCGATTTCAAAAAACATGGTTCTGAACCACCATACTCAATCCCACAGCGACATCTAGCGGTACATTAAAATAAAAACTCGTTTCAATCTGTATAAAAACTGTACTATTGCAGCATTAAACTTTTACCAACTTGTAGCAGTCGAAGTAACAAAAAAAACTTTTGAATAGATTTATTCTAAAAATACTAAGGTAAAAGAGAATCATTTGCTGATTAAATCAGTTTTTGTAGAGAAAATAGCCTACTTTTAAAGAAACCATGTGTAAAAGATAGCATACTTTTAAAAATTATGGTGTGAAACTTTTTTACTTTTATACACGTTATCATAATGGGTTAATTACTCTGCTTGTTTGAATCTATATATATATATATATATATATATAGCCTATATAGTTTAAAATAAAATGTCGTAAAGAATCTTTAATTTTAAATGATCAAAATTACTACTAATATCCTGGCGCTGAACTTTTTCTTGTTTGTATGTCTCTTGTTTTTCAGTATACCAATGAAATATTCTTCTGATAACCAAACTGCAGCATACTAAATATATTTAAGAAGTTTTACGAAGAAAACGCATTTCAAATCTGTAGATGCATTTTTATCAGACCATTTGACGCGGTCGTGCAACTTAATGATAATACTTTTGTCATTGAATTGTTCATCTAAATGTTTAATCTAATGTTACTCTAACTTGCGTTGCCTTTATTGTTTGTTACTTTTGCAGATGGGAGAGATTGCCGTGGAGTTCCGAAGTTCATTGTTTAAATGTTTTGGTTTTTAATATATTAAAATATTTTTATGATAGAATGTTCTACATGTTTTTATGTGTTATGCCAATGTTATGTTTTATATAATCAAATTATCTACCCTTTATATCATTATCTAACTCTATAAGTTCCATAAATGTTCCTGTGATTAATGATGATTTTGATGATGATGTCTACAAATAAAGAATGGATCAACATGGATTGTGTTTTCATTTAAATAGATTATATACGAATAAACTTAGTTTATATAGTGAAATAGTTTTTTTTTTTTTTGATTATTTAATTGTGAATTTTTTATTATTAATGGTGCCTAAATATAGGGAATAACTAGAGGTTTGGAGAACGTCCTGAGGACCTTCCGGGAACGTTCTGGCAAGGTTCTCCGTAACGTTCCGAAAAGGTTAGGGGAACGTTCTGAGAACCTAAAAATAACGTTCTATTTCCATAAAGAAAACTTTCCTGGGGAACCAACAGGGAACGTTTCAAAAATAACTGGGAACGTTCTGGGACTCCCACGTCGAGAAAACTTAATAGAAGTCTAGAAACAAAGTATTAAAGTATTTCTAGCCATGTCACTCATCTCATTACAATATGTTAACTAGATAACTGGATACAACGGATTGTTTAGTTTAATAAAATAATGTATTTTGATTATACAGATTAATTACGACCTAACTATACAGTAGGTATTTTATAACTAACTGCTGACCAGCTTAGGGAATCTCTATGGCTAATTTATAAGATATATTGTTGAATCAGTATGTTGTTTTTCTTGTTAACCGAGTCTTTTTGGGTAGTCTATCTTATGCCTAGAATTAGTCAAGGAGGTTGATTCTTATAACTTCCTTCAAAGTTTGATCAATTGTGCATAATGACATGTGCAACAAATGCATATAGGGTGTCAGACTCATAGATTTGCATAATTTAAAGTTCAGGTTTTAAAGTTTGGGTCAACATGTGGCACAGCTTTAAAACTGAAACTTATAAAATCCTATCAGAGGTCCAAAATGTCATTGAAACACACCAGCGGCTTTGCTGTCATCAGGATGAAACATTTTACCCCTCGAACCCTCCCTCCCAACAGAGCATCCCCACAAAACAAATCCCAATTTAACCCCTGTACATATACTCTATATATTCTCATTATTTTTTAACACATCTGTAGTTATGCGCTGGCACAGAGTTAGACTCTTTTGACTCCACACAGAAACAGCAATGCGTGCGGCATGACATAAGGAACATCCTGGTTCTGTTTTTTTCGCTCTTATTTATTCTTTTTTTATGTATTATAGAAGTATCAGATCGGGACTCGGTATCGGCAGATACTCAAAATCAAATGACTCGGACTCGAGGGCAAAATAACCTGGACATCCCTACCTAAAACATATCATAGTGATGTCGTCACACTTGTGCCGTTTTTGTCGGGTGGCACTGGATGCCCGTGATGGCCATCGTGAATGCCCCTCTTGCTTGGGCATGGCTCACTTATTAGAGGACATTGAGAACCCCTGTACAGCTGCGCTAGGGCTGTCTACGGAGGTGTGTGCCCTGAGAGCCCAAAGAGCAAAGAATTCTGTTCAGGCTTCAGTGGTACAGCCTTCACTGGGTGACACAGGACGTGTTTCAAAAAATCACTCCAAGAAACGTAAACGTGAGCACCCCCCTGAACACAGAAAGGGGCAAGGCTCAGATTCACAACCGGACCCTCAGTCCCAGATCTTAGCTGCCATACGTGGTTTGTCTGATCGTTTGGGAAAGATTGAGGCTCAACATTCTGTGGCGAGGCCCACTTCAGAGGCGGGACCCTCAAGGGTTTCCTCCCCTGACAGGTTGACCTCCTATCAACAGGGAGATGAGGATCACCCTGACGCCCTCTCTCTTTATGCCCCAGCCTCCCGTTTTGGAAGTGGTGGGCAGGCTAAAGAGGCCGTTGAGTCTGACCATTTTTAGATGGACTTTCCGCTTTGTACCACCCAGGTGACAATGAGTCCTCCTCACCCATGGATATTATCTCCAAGGTTTTGAGTGCGGCAAAGATTGTGGGTCTTCATGTTCTGACTGTGCCCCCTGCTTCGGTGGAGGGAGTGTGGGCAGGTATTTCCCAGTCCCAGCAATCGGTTTCGGTCCCTGTGGCTGGGGATTATTTGCAGATGCTAAGAAAGGCATGGAGCGCCCCTAGTGGGGCCCCTCAGTTCAATGTGGGCTGCCGAAGACTGGCTAAAATACCATATGCTCCCGACACTGGTATGGGGGATATGCCTCAGGTTGAACGGGAAATGGCAGCTTTGACGTCTCTGGGCCTGGAGCGTGTGACGGCTACTCCACACTGTCCGGTTAAAGAGTGCGATAAGACTGACAGTCTGGTGTGTCGCACCTACAATGCCGCCACAAGGGCGGCTCGCTCTGGTAACGCGCTTGCCATTTTGTTGGCGGCCCTTAGGAAGACTGCCAATCCTAATGACAAGGATACTATGAGTCTCATAGACTCCGCCCTTGTTACCCAGTCTCGGCTAACAAGAGATATTGGGTCTACAATGGCGTCAGCCATGATGTCACGACGGCAGGTTCGGCTAGCGCAAACGTCTCTACCAGAAAATGTCCCGAAGAACTTTTGCAAATGCCAGTTGTCCCAGGGCAGGTTTTTCATCCTGACTCCCAGGGGTTGTTGGACAAGGCTAAGCAGTCTCGGCGAACTAGAGATTGCGTCCAACGCACTGTCGGCAGGACTGCTGTTGCCAGGTATATGCCCAGAGGCTCCCGGCCACCGCACCAACCCGCTTGGGGGTATTGCAAGCAGCAGACTGTGGCGTTCTCACCTCGCGATGGTGGTTATGGACAACCACCCCAACGCAGGCAAGGTTTTCGGCCCTACCCTCCGGCCAGAGGTACTCCTCAGAGAAAGCGCCCCCCCAGAGGCTCAGGGCCTCATGGGGGTCACCCCTAGGGGTATGGGGGTAGCTGCCGGAACTCGTCCCCAGCTGTGCCTAAGGCGGTTAAACACCTTCATGAAGGTTTTGCCTTTCAAGATGCTGACCACAAATCAGGTATTGGAATCTCTAGAGAGAGGAGAGTGGTTCACCTCCATCGATCTAAGAGATGCATACTTTCACGTGCCCATCTTCCCAGCCCACTGGCCTTTTCTTCGTTTTGCCTTCCAGGGACAAGTATACCAGTTCAAGGTCCTGCCATTTGGCCTGTCCCTCTCCCCGAGAGTGTTTACCAGGGTGGTAGGAGCTGCCTTGTCTCCACTCCTACTGTCAGGGATGAAAATCCTTCCCTATCTGGACGATTGGCTGGTTTGCGCCCCATCTCCCAGCCAAGTCTCAGAGGACACGAGGTCACTTGTCTCACACATCCAGTCCCTGGGCTTCACAGTGAATGTGAAGAAAAGCAACCTCGAGCCAAGGCAGCAGGCAGTCTTTTTGGGTCTCTGCCTGAATTCTGTCACAATGTCAGCGTCTCTCAATATGCAGAGGGTGAAATCGATTCTGACCCTCTCGGACCAATTTCAGCTGGGCAGGCGGGTGAAACTGGTTCAGTTTCAGCGGCTGCTGGGCATGATTTCGGCTGCTGTGGCTGTCGTTCCCTTAGGCCTTCTCAGGGCTCGGCCGCTGCAGAGATGGCTGAATGCCCTCAAACTCCACCCGAAGGTGGACAGGCACGTAAAGATTCGTGTGTCACGCACATGCCTCCAAGCTCTGTGTCCGTGGCGGGACCAAGCACTTTTGGTCCAAGGAGTCCCTCTGGGGCTCATTCCTTCACGCCGAACGGTGGTGACAACAGATGCCTCCCTGACCGGGTGGGGAGGAGTCTGGGAAGGCAGGATGGTGCGAGGTGTGTGGGAACCACCTTGGACGGAAGCACACATCAATGTTTTGGAGTTGAGGGTGGTTCACCTTTCTCTGAAGGCTCTCCTCCCTTTTATTCAGGACAAACATGTCCTAGTGAGAACAGACAGTTCCTGCACTGTGTATCACATAAATCACCAGGGAGGCACCAGGTCTCTACAGTGCCTCCAGGTCGCACAGGAACTCCTGTTTTGGGCCATTCAACACCTGGCTTGGCTCAGGGCGATTTACATTCCAGGAGTTCTGAACCAGGCAGCGGACCTTCTGTCCAGGTCTGGCCCTCCCCCAGGAGAGTGGAGACTCCATCCAGAGGTAGTGGCCCTCCTGTGGACTCGGTTTGGCAGGGCACGGACCGATCTGTTTGCATAAACAGCGACTACCCACTGCAAGATGTGGTTCTCCATGCTGGGTCAAGGAGGTCCCCTGGGCCTGGATGCTTGAGAGTGGCCGGAAGGATTATTGTATGCTTTTCTTCCATTCCCTCTGCTTCCCAAGGTTCTCGACAGGGTTGCCATCGGCCATTAGAAGGTGCTACTGATAGCTCCTCGATGGCCAAGAAGGCATTGGTTCCCTGCACTCCTTCGCTTGGTGTATGGGGAGCCTTGGGCCCTGCCAGTCAGAGCGGACCTGCTTTCTCAGGCGGAGGGGCAAATATGGCACCCAAAGCCAGCCATCTTGCAGCTCTGGGCTTGGCCCCTTCTCAGCCCCTCTCTCAGGGGCTAGATAAAGGGGTTTTGCACACCATAGATAATGCCAGGGCTCCCTCCACCCGTTCTAACTATGCCCAGAAGTGGAGGGTGTTCTCAAGATGGTGTCGCAGTAGGCAGGAGGATCCAGCAACTTGCTCTGTCCAACATGTTCTTCGCTTTCTTCAGTCACTTCTGGACTCAGGGAGGGCGTCTAGCACCATTAAGGTGTATTCTTCTGCAATATCCTTTTCCATAAAACTGTAGAAGGTGTTACTTTAGGGAGACATCCCTTGGTGTCCCAGTTCATTAAAGGCGTGTGTAGACTACGCCCATACAGGTCCCCTAGATCTCCTTCATGGGAGCTTCCCTTGGTGCTGAAGGCCTTGACTCAAGCTCCTTATGAACCCCTAGAACAGGCTACACTTAGATTTCTGTCTCACAAAACAGCCTTTCTCTTGGCTATATGTTCTGCTAAGAGGGTTAGCGAACTGCATGCTCTATCCGTTAGTGAGGACTGTTTAAAGCAACACTATGTAGTATCCATGTAAAATTGACTTACAGCTCCCCCATGTGGTTCAAAAGCGCAACAGTGCCTGGTATCAGACACTCTTCTGCAGGCAGGGGGAGGGGAGGGGCTGTGTTTCCTACCCTCCACCGCCACTTTCAGAGTGTGCTTTTAGCAGCTAGGAGGCTGCTCAGGTTGCAGCAACAGTACAATTTGTCTAGTTAAAAGTTGTTCCATCACTGAAATAATTTTAGAGACATTATTTAAAGGTAAAAAAACTACATAGTGTTGCTTTAAGATGGAAGGCCGAAAACACTGGTGTGTCTCTCTGGCCAAACCCCTCTTTTCTGCCTAAGGTGGTCAACCCTCAGACTCTTAACCAGGTGATTGAGATAAGCTCTTTTCAGCTTGACCCGGCTCTTCCACCTGAGGATGCAAGCTTGCTTACTTTATGTCCAGTGAGGGCGCTGCGGGCTTATCTTGCCCGCACTCAGGCTCTGAGACGCTCTCATACCTAACTTTTTGTTTGTTTTGGTGACACGAAGTTGGGGCTCCCTGTGTCTAAACAGACCTTGTCCCACTGGATTGTGGACACCGTCTCTGCAGCCTATTCTGGACAAGATCTCCCAGTTCCAGCTAATCTGGTGGCCCACTCGACCAGGGGCGTGGCCGCTTCCTGGGCTGCTCTTAAAGGAGTTCCTCTTTCAGAAATTTGTGCTGCAGCAACATGGACTGTTCCCTGTACTTTCTCAAGGTTCTACAGAGTGAATGTGGCAACCCCTACACCATTGGGTTCAGCCGTTCTCCTCTCGGCCTCGGGGCGCGTTTGTGACGGGGCAGAGCCCCCTGTTCCTCGCGACCCTGATGGTACTTGTCATCCAAGGTAAGACCGTGGTGATGGTCTGAGTGAGGTCAAAATAGATCATAGGTTATGACTATAACTATGGATCTATGAGACCGAACGATGACCGTCACCATCTCTTGTCGCTCGGAACGGGCTGAGGCGTTCCAGGCAAGAGGAAGAGGCGTGGCCACCGGGGGGGGGGGGGGTTTATAGACGGCGGCCAGGCCTCCCGAGGTCACATGACTTTGTTGATATAATGTCTCGAGGATAGGTTGACGGATTGCATCATTCAAGGTAAGACCGTGGTGACGGTCATCGTTCGGTCTCGTAGATCCATAGTTATAGTCATAACTTACGTTCATTCTCCTCCTTCTTTTGTGGACGCGCTCAGTTCGTTTCCATGGTTTCTCGCGCTGGTTTCGCTGCAAACTGCACGTAGCCAATTGGCGTATGAAACATCATCACGTAGCATTACGGCACAGGGGGAAATGTGAAATGGGAAATGTAGGAAGTACTGCCAGAGGGATAAATGACAGAGAACAGAGCTTTATGTATCATGCATGCAATGCCTCATGCATCACCGGCCAAACAGGCTAGTAAGTTTTTATTAACACCCGCCAAAATGAAATTTAACCTGCATTTGGCGGGTTGGCGGGTGTTAATTTAGAACCCTGGTACAGTGTGATGCATTTTAAAGTGGCTAAAGGCAGCGTAAAACATGTTAACAAGCTACATATAGCAGATGACCATACAAATCTTCCTATATTGGTGGATTTAATTTGTCAAAAAACATTGTTTATATAACTACATAACAATACTACATTCACATTTTGATTTGATATATAAATACTGTAAAAAAATGCGTTTCTTGACTATAAATTAAGAAAAATCACAGCTCTTTGACTCTAACTCAATGTATTTCAATGGCTCACTATGGGCTTCTAGGAACTAACTGAAGTCTCCGTGAATCACGTGACGGCCGAGCTTCCGGACTTCCGGTGGCACAACTGAACTCTGTTTGTTTATCTATGGCTCTGGCTAAAACATGCACATAAAGATGTTTTGTTGGGTAAAACAAGAAGACAATAAACGCGATTTGGATTATATATGGTGCATCTGTGTGTTTGATTTTGCAATCCGAAGCCACGGCAGCTTAGCCTGGTCCAACCAGACTCTTGTACATTCATTTCATTTGTACAGAGAGTCTGGCCACGCTCCATTGCAAAGCTTTACTTCCCTTAAGGAGGGTCCTCTGTTGAAGTTTAAAACTATTGGATCTGCCCAGAGTCACTCAAGATCTGCCATTGGCGATCGCTAACATTTGGTCGTGACGTATATCATGCACCGAAACCGGCTGGAAACAACAAGTCAGAATAATCAGACAAACAAAACTTAGCAAACCTGGTTCTTGCTCCGGCTTTAACTTCTGTTTATTCAGCAGTTTTGCAACAACGGACCGAATAGCTTTTCTCACGTCTTTCTCCGCTGCCATTACTGAACTACAACTCAAACTGACGCACGACCTCAACAGCTGTGTCCCAATTCAGGGGCTGCGACCTTCTAAGCATGCAACCTTAAATATGAGCACTCGGTCTTTCAAGGTGGCAGCCTCAGAAATCCGCGAAGAGAACTGAAATGAGACGGTCTAACCTTCGGACGACCCATAATTGGCGTAATTGGCTGTCAGCAGGACATAGCGGAAACGTTTCTGACTTATTAAAATAAATATGAAATCAGAAAAATATTAATTTAGTTTAGAAAATATGACACGTTGATGTAGATTAAACTATTCAACAATATATTAAATTAAATTAATCAACCTTAGAAATATATGCATCATAAAAATAGTAATATTAACACAAAACAAAAAGTTTGTCACTGTTTTAGTATTTAATACTAAAACAGTGACAAACTTTTTTTGATAAATACACACTTTTATTTAATGAAGGTTTTAATTGTTTATTTTAGAATATCCAGCCGCCGTTGCAGGCGCGCAATGAATCTTGGGATATCCTCGGCTGTTAAGGATCCATTCGTTCTATCCTTAACAGCGCGGAGAAATGAGGACACATTTTGAGGCTTCATTCTAAGCATCCTTCGAATTGGGACGGCCTTACCAGCCTGAAGTCGCGCTGCTGTGATGCAATCGGTCTTAAAATACGTCCTTAGAAGGTCGCAGCCCCTGAATTGGGACACAGCTACGTCATCGTTCTTAGCCACCCCCCTCTGTTCGCTGATTGGTCCTGCAGATTTTTGCAGGAGAAAACGAAACTCTACAGAGCGGTCCCAGACCTAAGCCGTTTCTCAATATGCGTTCTTGTCTGTACTTGCGTTCTTGTGGACTTGTGAAACGTCATCAGTCGCGGCCCAAGTACTGTTCCAATTCAAAGTTCGCATCAAGCTCAAGTTCACATAAAATCCCCGGATGTGTTCTTGATCCGCCCATTTTATTGAGGATGCATCAGAGGAGACTTGTGTGGACTTATGACAGCGAAGTTCGTCATAATGCATTTCGCGTCAGGAGTTCGTTCTTCCGAGTCTGAACTTGCAAGTTCGAACTACGAAGGACACAAGTCCGAGTTTGGCGTACTTGGTATTGAGAAACGGCTCTAGTACTGAAGCGAAATGAAAATTAAGCGAAGCACGTAGGAGGGCGGAGCCAGGCTAACCGCAGCTCACATATGGTTATTTAAAACACTCAGCTTCTGTCAGTTTGTAGCAAAACAAAATTGTTTTAATCCCACCAGTTCTCCTGTTTTGATGGTGTGCTAAGTTAATACCTGCTAAGCTAACGTGCACCTGCTAACATTTAGATATGTAAAATAGGGTTTAGGAATGATTTCAAGTGGTAAAGCTCATTGAAATGTAAGAAAGGAGAAAAGAAAAGAAAGGAATTTGACACAAAGTCAAAGAGGTGAAGATATTTTGGGGTGGTTTCCCGGACAGGGGTTAGCTTAAAACAGGACTAGAACATAGATTAATTAGGATTCAGGAAATATAACTGAAACATGCCTTTCTAAAAACATTACATCTCTGCATTTTGAGGCAAAACAAATGGGACTGATCTATTTTAAGATATGTCAGTGCAAGTTGTTTTCAGTTTGGACAGCTCTTAAAAAGGTTTTAGTCTAGGACTAGTCTAATCCCTGTCCGGGAAACCGCCACTTAATCAAAGAAAAGAGGGATAAAACACTGTTAATAGACCGTTGTCAGAAATTATAATAATAACAAAGAATGATAATTAGCCAAATCCAGTCTGAAGACTTCATTTTTGTGATAACTGTTTCAAAAACCAGTTACCAACTACACTAGTCAACAATTAAAGTGGATCAAAACCTTTTCTAAAAGTTGTCTTAAAACCAATACCAATACCCGTTCTTGTCTTAGGACAACTTTGATAAACGTTTTTGATCCACTTCAAATGTTGACTAGTATAGTTTACCACTAGGGGTAGGTGATCACAAATGAGCAGTGTCTAATATGGTTTAGGTGAACTTGGATTGGTTTTATTAAGTTCATAAAACATCCTTCTGACTGATAACACCATTTTGCCTAGTTTTTATTTATAGACAGATTTAATGACAAACATGTGCATAATTAAAAGAGGGTAAAAGTCTTAATAATGATCTGTTTGCCCTAAAAAAACTGAATACCCTTTGACTTAATGGCTTTAAGTTAAGTTAAATCATTTATTTTTCCTAAAAACATGTATTTTAAAAAATCTTGCAATTATTGTGTAAAAAGTGCTAAATGTTTGAAGTGAGATCTTGTTGCTTTTATGTTTTCGCCAGCAGGTCTTTCGAGCTCTTCAATCATTTCAAGTTTATTCTAGATTCATTTAAGGCCAATTGCAATTATATTATCATAAATATATATTACATGTATTTCGTAAAGTAATGTACTTTTAATCAGCTCTTAACTTTACAACAAAAATAGTAGCCAACAATGATAACAGAAATAGCTGCAGAGTAGCCGTTTACATAAGATTACCACAGATTTAAATAAAATAAGTTAATCAAAATGTCTTGATGATTGAGAGAAGTCATGCAAATTAAACTAAAACACAGAGTAAAGAAGGGTATATTTTAAGGTTTAGGTCAAGTGTACTTATTTATTTGGGTTAAAACAGCATCAGATTTAACATTGTGTCTGATTGGATTTACTACGTTAACTCCCAGTATTTTATACCAAGGTCAAGGGTTTGATATTGCATATGAAAAACATGTACATAAGTAACCCAAGTTAATCAGTTTGATCAAATAAAAAAGTAAAAAAGCAGATTAAAACATCTGCTAAAGAAAAGTCTTCCATATTCAATTCAATTTTATTTATATACTGTAGCACTTTTCACAATTGTCAAATTATTTCAAAGCAGTTTTACATTAATAAACCTGACTCCCTAAACTCCTAGGAGAAAAAAACCCTCGAGAGAGCCAGACATAGCTGATTCTATAGAGAACTTACTATATATTAGATACTTTATTATACAACTTTAAAATATAAAAACATTAAGAATTAATTTTTTTTATGTGTTCAGGGATGAGACAGGATCTGCATCAGACGTTCAGCCAGCGGTCTGTGTTCATGAAGTCTGAAATACAACCTGAAGATGAGAAAGAAAAGAAATGTCAACATTTAATTTTTAGTCATCATATTTATATCTAGAACCTTAAAGCCACAATATCAGTGGCGGCTCGTAACTGCTCATCCGAGGGACGCTAATTGAAAATAAGTGTTTGGAGTGTCATGTGAGTTGCTTGCGTTTTTTAAATATTTGTTTGTTGCGTCATGTGATCCATGTGCATCACGTGTTTTGTCAAAATAAGTGCCTGCTGCACACGCGTCAAAACCATTTATGATAAAAGAGACGCTCACGTTCACAAAATACACGCAAGACACTCCCTTAACAGTAAACTTTGATTACGCACGAGATTATGCGATTATAGTTAAAAAAGCATTCATTCATACCTCCTTCAAACTCCAAACTCCATTCCCCTCTCCTTCAGTCATTCAGCTTCATCCTTTTCATTTTTGTGTGGATGGTGCCCTGTAGTGATGAAAATGTACATTTAAAACAATCTTACTATACAACTAACTACACAAAATAAAAAGCATGTAATCTGCAAAATGCAGTTTCCTTCTTGAAAAGGTCTGTTACCTGATTTTGTATACGAGTAGCTCTTCTTTGTCAGACTCAGTTTTAAACCAGTCATGATCTAAGATCTCCTTGAGCGTCGGACGATCACTTGGATTCAGGGCCAGGCACCAACTTAACAGATCACAGATTTCTGTACAAGATTTAGGAGAGAGCTGGTTAGTCATCATGACACACAAATGACAATAATGATCACGGCATAAAGAGACGCTTTTGTTGTCATTTTTGTTGTCTGTCTATCATCTAAAGGGACCCTGGTCACAGACAGACAGTACCTCAGGTTAAGATGATGGCACAGTGATGTAATACATCGGCGAGCCACTAAATGACTGTTTAGCTAAACCCAATAAAGTCTATCATCTTACCAGACAGACCGTGTCATCTGATAATATTAATTGTGGATTTGATCAGAGACTTTGTGTGTGCATGTTGATCAGTCATTTTCACTCACCCTTTGATAAATCCTTCTCATTTGTCTTCAGATACCCGGAATCAAAGTCGTTTAAAGGACAGGGCAAAGATCCAAGCACCATGAAGTACAGCACAGTACCTAAGGCCCAGACGTTTGCTGGCACGGCGTGGAATTTCTCAGCCTTTTTGATCTCAGGCGGGGTCCAACATGGAGCTCCTGTACACAAAACCTGCTGTTTCTTTTACAAAATGACTCAACATGATGTTTCAATACTCCGCTATATTAAAAAAATTCAGCTCACCTACAAAGTCGAAGGTCTTATATGCCTCATGCGTCAGATAATGTCCATCCCCAAAGTCAATTAACTTCAGGGTCATTGTTGATTGCTGCACCAAGAAGTTTCTGGAATGGATGTTGGTGTGGAAAACTCCATTATCCAGACAGTGTTTCACTGCCAGTACCGCCTGACGCATGAGATGTCTTGCTGTATTTTCACTTAGTCCTCTATGATTTGTAACAAAATCCCACAAGGATACGCTGTGCAGTGGGTACTCCAACACGAGCGTGTAAAAGTGTTTAGTCTCGTACCAGTCATACATCTCTATGACATTGGGGCATGAGGGCGCTTCTCCTAACTTAAGCATCAGCGCCACTTCTGTTATAAGTGGTTTGGGGTATCCAGGCTGGAGAAAAAAATGGTCAACAAATTACAATTTGATGAAACAAATATCTTGTATTGGTGCGTAATCGCTATACTGTCTATTTTTTGTTTAGTTCACTTCATCAAATTTTATGACAACTTACAATCTGAAGAGTGCTTTCATACTTTCGTTTGTTTATTTGCTTGATGGCAACCTGTAAAGAGAAAAAGCACAAAAGTTAATTTCTCTTGAGCAGACTAAAGCGGCTCACCTGACACTGCACAAATAACTTTAAGGTTTGAGAATCTACAAACTTTAAAACATGGTTTAGATCAAGTGGACATACAAATTTCAGCAAACATTGTGTTTAATATAAATACGAGTGCATTACCGGAGTGTCATCCGATATACGGATCCCTTTGTACACTCTGCCACTGCACCCTTCCCCAAGCACTTGATACAAAAGTTGATATTCAGAATCAAAGGGCTCTGAAAAACACACAGAAAAATGATGAGGTGACAGTACATGTTAACACTCATATACTCACAGATGAAAGGTACAGCATACATTTCCAGGTACAGAAGAATATGTTAAAGAAACCATTTCACTTATTGGTGCAAAGTAGGAGTAATGAAGTCAGTACACTCACCTCTAAGCAATGAGCGATTAGCTCGTTTCTTCTCGCTTGGCGGTTTAAAAGCTTGTTGAACAACATCTATAACTTTTGGCCTGACAACTTTATCATCTTCTGGCGAGGGATCTCTGGAATTTTCAAAAGCTTTTGGTGTGGGAATTTTAAATCTACTTGGTTTAGGAATCCAAACACGTCTGGGATTTTCAAAAGCTTTTGGCCTGACAACTTTATCATCTTCTGGCAAGGGATGTCTGGGATTTTCAAGAGCTTTAAGAGCTTTTGGCCTGGGATTTTTACCACCTTTCGCCTCAGGATTTCCATCTTCTTTTGACCCAGGATTTTTTGCTTTATTTGGGTCAGGATTTCCACCACCTTTTAACCCAATATTCTCTGGAATGGCACCTAACGTCTGTAGCCTGGCATTGGCTGTAGCGATGCCACCAAAACTGGCCAGATCCACACCATCCATGGCATCAGGAATAGCTAGATCGGCATCTTTTTTCACTTTACTCTTCCCTTTTTTACTCCAAGTGTTGTGAAATGAGCGGCTCTTTGAAGCCTTTTGTTTTTGTTTCTTTAAGCCAACACTCTTCGATTGAGAATCTGCCAGATCAACAACTTCCCTGGCATCAGGGATAGCTGGATCGGCCTCAATCTGTGAAGTCGGCATCGACTCCACTTTGCCCCTCCGGAAGCATCCAAGGAAGCGTTGCTTCAATGTCATGCATTTATCCGGACGAATCTTTGGTTTTGATTGGGGGCCGGCCAGAGCAGGAACATCCATGCCAACAGGAATATCTGAAATAGCCTTGGGCTGTTGAGTTGGCACAACAGTCACTTTTTCTCCCTGGAGGTTAGATTTGCGGCTCTTTGAAGCCTTTTGTTTCTGTTTCTTCGGACCAACGTAGGTCTTTGACTGTGATGCAAGATCAACAACTTCCCTAACATCAGGGATAGCTGGATCCGCTTTAAGCAGGGGAGTCGGCACTGACTCCACCTTGCCCCTCCAGAGACAGTCAAAGAATGCCATTCGTTGTTTTTCCGGTTTGATCTTATTGTTTAATTCAGAGCTCGCCAGACCAGCATCATCCTTTACATTACATATGCTTTAGCGCATAAACGCAATGTCAATACCTCAAAAAAATATATATTTAAAAAAAATAGCTTTAACGCAAATAAATGTGATGTCACATGATAGATCTTCATCACACGCAACCTCTGAAGGGCATAACAGCAAACAATAGGCGCTCTTATTGCAGCCTGAGACTTTCTGTTTTGATTTGCAGAGTCGATCCTCCATATACACATATGGAAGAAAATTAATGACAAATCTTTTTGAATTAAAACAGCCTGTTGAATTGTACTACCTGAAAAAAATGCATTGTATTGACCGTACTTGAATTTTAATGCATTGTATTTTTATGTTTTTGAAAAGAAAAAGCATGTAAATTGTACTACCTGAAAAAAATGCATTGTATTGACCATACTTGAATTTTAATGCATTGTATTTTTATGTTTTTGAAAAGAAAAAGCATGTAAATTGTACTACCTGAAAAAAATGCATTGTATTGACCATACTTGAATTTTAATGCATTGTATTTTAAGGGCTTGCATTTTTAAGGGCTGAAATTCAACATGATTGCATATTTAAGATGTGAATATTTTACTTCAAAACATTTAAAACACATTTTCTGTATTAAAAATTCAATAGTCCATATTCATGTTTCAGATTTTTCTTCAAAATATTCAGTCTGTTTAAAAATACAACGTAAAATATTCAGCAGGCAATATTCTGTCCATTTAATTTCACGTCCACAAATTCGCGTCCAAAAATTCAGTGCTTCAAATTTCAACACTTCACATCCGGGAACTTTAGGACAAGCAATAGAGTACCGAGCATAATCTTCATCTGCTGTTAGTAGACCTCACCAGCAGGTGGTGCCAGAGCGTGTTGACGAAGAGCAGAGCAACAATTAAGAGACGACGAAAGGCCTTTACAAAATCTCATTTGCCAAAATGGACCGAGCGGTGAGTACATATTATGATATTCTGGGTCACTATGTATTCGATGCTTTATTCATTATTGTAAATGCCATGTTGTCATTAATATAAATCCAGAAAACTCTGTCAATGTCGGATTTGATATTAAGTCTAAGTAAAGTAACTGTAATACGTTCAGACATAGAGACTGCTTTGCTTATGATTCTAATGACAGGATACTAAACGGTTTTTACATGATTACCGATTATAAATTAAAAGTTACATCTCAACCAAGATATCAGTTAATCTCCGTCATATATTGGTCGAGTAGAATTGTGATTTAGTTCTATAATCACAGCTGTGGTTAGGCCAGAGGCACGAGGCTGCAGTCAGAGCCATGATGATAGATTACAGGTGTGAAAGATCACAGTTGATCCGTGATCCGTACGGATAGACTAATACCAAGCTTAGATCTTACTTAATGTGCAGCTTTGTTCTTTATTTTATAAGTTTGTAATTTTTTGTTCTTAGATTTTCCAACCCCTCTTTTACTGCTCCTAAAAATGATCCAATTCGTGCCCCAAAACCCATAATGTGATCTTTCTGGGTTACAAAATGTAGTTTTAAGATTAGTTCCGGAGATAATCTATGTATAATATTTAAATCTGAACCGATTACAATGGCCGGTTGCATAAACATAGCTGTGACGTTAAGACTGCGTCTTAAGAATGATTCTGACTAACTGGCATATCAATATATGAATGTTAATTAAGCCCATTGCACGAGCAAAGCTCAAGCTGACTATAGATATAAAAAAAGCAAAGCTCTAATATAAAGTCACCAGTAACTGGCACAGCAAGTATTAGACTTTTGAATCTAAAATAATAAGTGGATTAAGCTCTTTTAATCTGCAAGTGAGGAATTAAAAGAGAAACTTTTACTGCTTCTGCTCTATCTAAAAAAAGGAAAGAAAACTACATAAACCATTATAACACACCGGTCACTGGTGGCGTCTTATTTATATATATTTTTTTACTTTACCATACTCTTAACATATATTTGCCTTACTGTGAACCATAATATTTACAATCAACTTTTTCTTAATTTGTTGTAAAAGCTTTAGGCTACTTTAAAGGGATGGTTTACCCAAAAATGAAAATAATGTCATGAATGACTCTCGTGTTGTTACACTCCGTTCACCTTTGAAAACACAGTTTAAGATTTTTTATATTTAGTCAGCGAGCTTGCTTGACCATTCATTGAAAATGTATGTGTACTGTCCATGTCCAGAAAGGTAATAAAAACATCATCAAAGTAGTCCATGTGACATCAGTGAGTCAGGTAGAAAGTGTTGAAGCATCGAAAATACATTTTGGTTCAAACATAACAAAAAATACGACTTTATTCAGCATTGTCTTCCGGTTCTGTTGTGAATCGTGTGCACAAGATTGAAGTCACATGACTGTAGTGACGCGGCTGACATGTTACCTGGTGCGCCCCAGCTGTTTTTTGTGTCTGAGCTTTGTTTATAGTCTGAGGGAGATGCATGCTGTAAGTTTGAAAAAAAAAACTTCACAAACATGTCTAAGGATAACACGTCAGCAGCGCCACTGCAGTCTAGGATCCGATATGCTGGATCGGTATCAGGCCGATTGATATGTGCGTTAGCCGTGGTTGTTACTGACAAGCTATTAAAAAGACAACGTATTATAAAAGCACTATAAACGTTATTATGCACTATATTCAAAGTCTTTTAATACACTCAATAGATTCATGTGAAGGAACAAACGCACATTTAGAGAAATTTTAGTTCACAGAAACACTGTAACCACAAACTGTGTTAATCCGCTGGTGAAGCGGACGGATGAAACGCGTCATTCACACACGCACACCCAAGATAACTGTAGGTTATAAACTTTCCATTGCGGTGTGAGGATTCCCATGAGAGGATTCAAGGGCATCAATTCTGCACCCAGAAACCCCATGAACGTAGCGTGTTATGACTTAGGCGCATCAATTCTGCACCCCGAATGTGCATAAAAAGTCTGGTCAAACGCATAATTTCCAAAACAACCATCTGCACACTAAAGCTTTTTTACTATGACAGTTTTAAGCAGTTAAGAATTTTTTTAGCATACTTAATTGATCAAATATACCTAATCTATGTTCTTCTAAACACTGTCATGATTAATATTTACTAATGTTCTCTGTAACTTGTAAATAACTTAAAATTATTGGTTTTAACATTTTAAATTATACTAGATGTAGCAGAAAGCGCTATATACATTGAATTACAATAGTATTGGGCATATATCCATATAGGCTGATATACGGAATTCTGGTATCAGAATCAGTTAGGAAATGAAAAGTGGGATTGGGACATCCCTACTGCAGTCTTGTGCATGCAGTTCACAACGAAACTAGAAGAGAAGACAATGCTGAATAAAGTAAACAGAGGCTCCAGATAAAAAGAGAATGATTGTTTTTATTGCACTATTCTCCAAGTGAATCGGTTACACTATGAGACACATCACATTCCTTAAAAGTTTACACACCAATAGATCTGATCTTTGAAGGGAATAGGGCATAGGGATGATCAAGTCATCCACTGATTTACGACAGGTAGTTTGGGACACTGAAAGTCTTTAAAAACAGCGTTTGTGCAACTAAATGTTAGAGCGTGTGACCATCCGCTTTGTTGGCAGATTTTTCCAGTTACAGATGTATGCTTCACGTCTCCCTCACTCATTATAAAATCAGCAGTGGCGGAATGACACATAAACGATGCGAAATGGTGAAGCAGTTACGGTGACGATACTGGTAGAATATCTCACGGCTATCAGACAATTACATTCAATAACTAACCAATAAGAATTCTTGTATAAAATAAATAGGACCTGTCTATCTATCTATCTATCCATCCAGGGTATTGTTTCTCAAAAATATCATAGGCCCAAGTAGATATCACCATTGCCACCAATGGTCTCTATGATCAACTTAGCTTTTGAAAAATGCAGCCCAGTAACGTTATCTGCATTAATAATTTGTCACCTATGATAAGTGTGTAAGATTAAAATTGAAGGAACTTATTCCTTGGTCACAACTTGGCACAACCCCCTGTGCTGATCAAAGACTATTGTTACAGCTGTTTATCCAATACAGTGGGGGTTAAAGATGGTCTTCTGATTGGTCAGTTGAATGTATTATGTTGGGTTTGGTCAAGTACAGTGGGGGTTAAAGGTGATCTTTTGATTGGTCAATTTGAATGTATCAAGTTAGGCTTAGTCACATGGTCAAGAGATAGAGGATAAAGGTTAAGGTTTTTATGAGCTCTGGGCCTTTGCATTTTAGCTTTTGCCTTTGCATTGGTCTTTTCCCCTTTCCTTTCTTTCTTCACCTAAGTTCTGGGGTTCGGGCCATTAGGCCTAGATTTCAGTTCTCAAGTGTGAATCTCTTTCTTCTAAACTTTCTTTCTCTGTTCTCTATCTTATCAGGTAATATCTCACATACATTGGAAACAGTCAATTGTTTATATTATTTACCATTTCATGCATTTATAGTGTAACCATTTCAACTGTAACTTTAAGTCAGTACTGTAATTAAACCTCTTCATTTACAAATCTGTTGTTTAGTTTTGATTTAAGGTTAATACCTTAACGCTCCATATTTCGATACAATATATTCGTACTCTAGCAACGCTCTCAGACATATTGTGTCCGAAACCGGGGAACGATTGCAGTTTTGTTCTCCTTCCGAAACCTGAGATCCCTTACAGTTTGGTGGCCCGTACGGGGATCCCTTGCGGTGAGTTTTCTGAGTTTTACTCTGATTGATCAACTGAATGAGGACTTTATCACAGTTAATCCTGTGAATGGATTAAAGGCCTTCTGACCACACAGTGGGTAAGTCTGTTTTCATTGTTTCATGGCATGGTTAGTGAAATCTCCATTTGCTTGAATTGTGTGAAACAGAAATAAGAAGGACCTTAAATATCCTATTTGTTGTACAGTTAGAGATTATTTCAGATTATCTCCTCGGGGATGGAAGGGAATAACTCCAGTAATGATATATTGTTTGATTTATGGAGCGAGAAAGTTGAACCTACACTTTCTAAATTATATAGAAAGGGTCTGGATTACTACGCTAATGATATTCTCACATGGTGGCGCATGGTTGGTAGTGAACAAAGAAAATCCAAACATGCTGAAATCATTGAGGCTTTGAATTACATGAAGTGCTTGGAGCTACGTAAAATGGATGGACAGGTTAAGTCTATCCTGAATTCTAAGTGTGATGAATTGAATATCAAAAATGCTGAATTACAAAAGTCAGAGGCAAAGATCCAAAATCTTCAAACTCAGATAGATCAACTATCATCTGAGCAGTTAGCCCTGGCCAAACAGTGTGAGAAGTATAAAGACATTATTGCAGATGTAAGGGCTAAACTAATTGTGCGAGACACTAAGTCTCCCCAAACGCTTAACAGCAATGGGACTAAAAAAGATGCTACTTGTACTAAAGAGAATGTATTTTCCAGAACCCAGAAAAGTGTTCCTATTTCAGCAATTGGGGTGATGCATCAACATGCTGTAAAAGAACCGCATGATGTGAAGGAAGCATTAGAGAGTCACAGACCTCCTGAAGCTCCAGTAGAACCAAGCTACAGACCCGGTGGCAAAATGAACAGACTTTGTAGTTCCTGTCATAAAATAGGCCATACAGAGGAGAAATGCTGGTCACTGGGCAGGGGCAGACCTCCACCTTATTATTTGAAATGTAGGAAATCACTTTCTAAGGGCAGATGTAAGCAATCCAGTTTTGCTGGTAAAACTCTTACTGAGTTAACTGCATTGTTCATGCAAGGACTCCAGCTGTTAACCTCACTTGCTAGTGGCTTAGCAGCCAGTTAGCATGTGTTTAACATTCTCATTACAATGATCCTGTTTGCATTTTCTGATTTGTAATGCTTGTAATGCATTGTTTCTATAGAACACAAATTCTAGTTGTTTGTTGTACTATACGTACACATAGGCTAATGAAGTTAATTTCTTGTAACACTTGACTGTTTCCATTGTAAGTGTTTGACAAAACATTTAAGTGAGAGGTTGTTGAAGCTACATGTATTCTAGACCAGTTGTCTCGTGTTAATGAAATAACTTTTGCTCTTGAAATTGTCTACCAGTTTCAAGTTGTATGTGTTTCTATGTTGAAAGATTTGTCTCCTAAGTGGTAAACTCTGCTATTCCTTGTATAGCTGCAGTAAGACCCTAAAGAGGAGCACAAAAATGCCATGTGGCTACATTGTGTTATATAATTACATTAATGAAAATGTTTTACTTCACAACAGGATCCAGTAGCACTTTTACCATGCTTAACTAAAAACACAGGTGTGAGAAGATTTACAGAGCCAGATTACAATCTCATACTTATATCAAAATGGCTCCCTGTTTTCAACAACAGGACTAAATTTGCATCACAATTTTATCTTCCTCACCTTTGTTGCAGCATGGTATTCACACATAGCCTCAGTTAAATTCACACATAGCAAACACAATTCGCCTCACATCAGTCATTATGTTAAAATGTCTGATGTCAAGCATCGTTTTGGTTTCTTTTCAAAAAGTTTGATTAGTTTTATGTCTCAAATACTGAAATCTTGATAAAGAGTTATTTTTTATGTGTAATAATTTCATTAATTTTGCTATTATGTTTTACATTTAATTTGCTCTTTATCCAAGACATTTAAAACTGTCATGTTCTTTGTTCTCATTTTGTTCATTTAATTTATAATGGTTATACTGGAAAATTAAGATCTTTAAATATCATGTATTTGGTTACAATATATTGTTGTTGTTGCCCCTACTGACAAACTGGGTTGTTAAAAATAACATTTACTAAGTTAAAAATGCATTGTAGTGACATGTTTCCAAAAACAATGTAAGAGCTTTTATTGTTTTTTTTTCTTTTATTCTCACCTTGACCATGTTTTAATGTATTTGACAGGGATTTAAGGCTGAAGACCAATCTGACCATTTAAAACTTCAGTGACAAATGCCATATGCTTTGCTTTTTGTTTTGCCATTTGCTTGAATCACAGGATTCCTGCTGTTTCACATCTTGGGTGTTGCCTCAAAGAGAAGGACAAAAGTGAAACCCCCTTCAGGGCCTGTTCTTGTGAAAGTGTGAAGTATCGATGGACATCTGCATAACTATGAAAAGTGCAATTCCATTCGGTGAAGCCTTTCATGCAGGGCTGAAAGGAGAAGGACGTCTTCAAGTCTCATCAACCAGCAACCAGTTTGGACAATAAGTCTGAAGATGACCACTGCACACAACTGAAAGCATAATCTTATGAACTGTGTCATCATGGATCTTCTTACGTGTAGCCCATGTTGCCAAAGGGCGGATTGTAAGATTAAAATTGAAGGAACTTATTCCTTGGTCACAACTTGGCACAACCCCCTGTGCTGATCAAAGACTATTGTTACAGCTGTTTATCCAATACAGTGGGGGTTAAAGATGGTCTTCTGATTGGTCAGTTGAATGTATTATGTTGGGTTTGGTCAAGTACAGTGGGGGTTAAAGGTGATCTTCTGATTGGTCAATTTGAATGTATCAAGTTAGGCTTAGTCACATGGTCAAGAGATAGAGGATAAAGGTTAAGGTTTTTATGAGCTCTGGGCCTTTGCATTTTAGCTTTTGCCTTGCATTGGCCTTTTCCCCTTTCCTTTCTTTCTTCACCTAAGTTCTGGGGTTCGGGCCATTAGGCCTAGATTTCAGTTCTCAAGTGTGAATCTCTTTCTTCTAAACTTTCTTTCTCTGTTCTCTATCTTATCAGGTAATATCTCACATACATTGGAAACAGTCAATTGTTTATATTATTTACCATTTCATGCATTTATAGTGTAACCATTTCAACTGTAACTTTAAGTCAGTACTGTAATTAAACCTTTTCATTTACAAATCTGTTGTTTAGTTTTGATTTAAGGTTAATACCTTAACGCTCCATATTTCTATACAATATATTCATACTCTAGCAACGCTCTCAGACATATTGTGTCCGAAACCGGGGAACGATTGCAGTTTTGTTCTCCTTCCGAAACCTGAGATCCCTTACAAGTGGAAATCTTGTTAAGCTACTCTCCATGTCCCATACATGTTGTGTTTGTTTCACAAGGGAGACAATGAAGTGCTGAGATCAGCAAGGCACCTTTTGTCACTCTTGACTCAAGAAAAAGCTGCGTGTTCAACAAGTCAGGGAACAAACAGGTAATGCAATATTTTTTATCAAGCATTTTAACAATGGCCGCACACACATTATGATAAAACTTAATCTTTTTTGTCAGATCATCTAATGGTAGAGTCCAAACTCAAGGGCCATCATCTTCTGTACAAACAGAAATGACCAGGTCAGTAGAAAATTGTATACTGCATTCCTGGTTATGAATTGTTGGTCTGCTCTGATCTACAAAGTTCTGTCCTATACATAACATTTTTACAACAGGTCCTTTCCTGGATTATTTTCAAGTCGCAGGGAAAACGCCGCTTTACTGGAGCATGCCCTGTGCCCATTAAACCAAAACCATTTCAGGTCATGTTCCACCTGCTTCCAGCCCAATGTGAGCGGTCCCCTAGTGGTCCAGATCAACTGGTCCATACACAGGCAGGACTAGGACGCAGAACTGCCACTCTAGATGAAAATATGACTCATGAAGAGGTACAGATACACTTCATGTCAAAAAGAACCTGTTAATATAATAATCTTTGTGAATGGTCACACAGAGCAGTGGTTCTCATTTTTTTTTTTTTTTTTTTTGCTGTGCGGCCCCCTTTATGCTGTTCATACTTTCAGGTGGTTGGGGAAGTCGGAAGCTTGCTGTAGTGGCACCTGCAGACTGTGGCTACACAGGCAGGCTTATAAAAATGAACAAAGTAAGAGAAAGTTCAGTCCTTTATATAGCCCCTCTCCAGGAGGAGCTTGACACTGCTCCCTTGCCACCATCATCGGAATCATTTCGTGACATGCCAAAGGCAGTATGCAAACAATGCAAAAAGTCCTTCCCACTTCAGATCCTTACAAATCACATTAAGACTTGTTCTGATGTTGTTGTGGTTGAAGATGAAAATCAGGATGAAATTAACAACACAACTGAGTTGTCATGTTTGGATAATGAAGTGAACGACACTGAATTTTCATACATGGATAATGGTATTTACATTGTTTCCTTCCTGGCTTTTTTGCCAGTTTCAAGAGGGTGACATGACAGTTTGTTGGCATTATGTTCTATTGCTGAAGTTATAAATAAGTCTATATTTGAAGAGTTTCGTTGCAAGACGAGATAACCACCGTTTTTTTAATTGTTCAGAAATCTCGTTTTTTGGTTGTGCATTCCAATTAATTTCAAAGCAACTGCAGTTGGTTTGTTTTGATTTAAATCTTCATAACTTAAAAAATACAGCTAAGTAACACCATAAAACAAAATAATAATGACATAACATAATAATAAACATGTTTTGACAAAAATGTAAAAAAAAATGTATTTATCTCGTTTTGCAACGAAACTCTTCATTTATAGTCCATCATGAAAATGTTACTACTATTGATGTGCAACATCTTGATATTTTATTTTTTATATCAGATTGGAAGACCCACCCTGATCCAAAAATGGCTGCTGACTTGTACAGAAAGGAAATTTTCAGATTGCATGAGACAGGGAAACCGCTTTTGATGTGTATGGACTTAAGATCAGGTGTTGAAGAACAAGAGAGGCAACTGATCAACTTTTACAAGCAAAGACACGTAGAGTGGGCATGTCCGGTTAAATGTCAACTTCAAGGTACAGTCTAAAGAAGAATAACTGTGTGCAATAAAATATGCAGCTCATATAGTCAACCTGTGATGTCAGCTTTAATTATTGTACGTAAAATTTTTTCAGGGGATGCCGCAGTTGGTGACGGAGTGACTAGGCACTTTTTTTTTACAGTTCTCGAAAAACTGAAGTATGGTTTCAGTTTGAACTTGGGTATGCAGTCATCTAATAGTTGCACTGCAAAATTTATATTTTGAATAATTGCTATAATTGGATACACCTAATGCTTATTTGGAATTAACAGGAAACACAGGAGTTACTTGCCTCTTCGAGGGGGAGCCTGACCACTTGGTGCCCTCATCCTCACAATTCCTCATTGAAAGCGATCTCTTCCTAGTTGCAGGGAGAATGCTAGGCCATTCCTTTCTGCATGGTGGCCCATGTTTTGCAGGGCTCAGCAGAGCTTTTGTTCATGTTCTGCTTCAAGGTTCTGAAGATACTGCCACTTTGCAACTGGAGGACTGCCCAGATGTTGACATACGAGAGACCATCGACTTGGTATATATAAAATGTTTTATTTTTGTAGATACTTGATTTAGTTTTGGAAGATGCTTTGACCTATTTGGAATTTGTTGTTGTTGACATTTTATATATACACAGATCAGCCACAACATTATGACCACCTGCCTAATATTGTGTAGGTCCCTCTTTTGCCACCAAAACAGCCCTGACCTGTCAAGGCATTGACTCATTAAACCTTTCTATCAGAACCAGCTTTCACATTTTCACCGATTTCAACTACAGTAGCTTGTCTGTTGGATCGGACACTGACCACTGCAGACTGGGAACACCCCACTAGAGCTGCTGTTTTGGAGATGCTCTGACCCAGTCGTCTAGTTATTACAATTGCACTAACCCATTTTTCCTGCTTCTAACACATCAACTTTGAGGACAAGTGTAGTTGATGTGATAGAAGCAGGGAAAATGGGCGGATCGACTTTGACAAGGGCAAAATTTTGATTGCTGGGTCAAAGCATCTTGTGGGATGTTCCCAGTCTGAAGTAGTCAGTACCTATCAAAAGTGGTCCAAGGAAGGAAATTGCTGAAAAAGTGAATGCAGGTTCTGATTAGAAGAATTTAGTGCCTCAACGGGTAAGGGCTGTTTTGGTGGTAAAATGGGGATCTACACAATATTAGACAGGTGGTCATAATGTTATGGCTCATCTGTGTGTGTTTGTATATGTGAAATTATTTATATGTAGTTACAACCCCTAGCATAAATTATGGAATCAACACACACTTTTTACATTTAATGATGTTCACCCAGATGCTTCACTTCAAAGCAAATAGACAAATCACAGAAACCTTTTTTTTTTTTGTTCTATAAATACGCAACTCAATCTGCTGTATGACTTTTCTGACCCCGGCATGCGCAGTGGGAACCGCCTGTGACGTGAAGGGGTCTATTAGTCAGCAGTAAAAACAATTGAGTGCTTACACACCTTAACCAGCTGCTGATCTAATTGAAAAGAAACATTGCCTCAACAAGAGAGTTGTCAGTTGAAACAATGGAAATGATTTTTGGGGATTTGTATATTTGCTTTTAAGGGAAACATCTAGGTAAACATACCAGAGCAATGTTTGTGGTAAGCGTGGTATAAGAGGAATAATTGACTGCGTTGAATTATTTGAATATAAACACACCGCTTCACATCGTGCCACGTTACCACCTTGACTGTGCGTTAATTTCTTATAATTCAACGGCCCGTCGTCAATTATTCCACCAAATATTATTCAGACATTTTTTTTTACATTTTTACTAGAGGGTGTATGACACTGTAGTTCTTTTATGTAAGTTAGGGTTAGCAAAATAAAGTTAAATACATATCATTAAAAAATCTTCATACAGTGGACTTCTAAAAACTAAAAATTTGGAATCAAAAATTATTTGGACACTTTTGTTATATTTGTTTTATTTATTTTTAGCTCAGTGGACATTCTCCATTAAATGAGGACCAGTCGAGTAAAGTACTGGAACTGTGTTTGTCTTGGGATCTTCCTGGTCCAACAGAAGGAAATAGGAGGTGGCTTTATGAACGTCTGCTATCACATGCGGTAATTAAAATTTGTGTTTGTGACAATGTAAATTGCCCTTATTTTTATACATTTCAATTATCTTTTGCAACTACTTTTACTTGAATACTTGTTCATGCATTTTTATCATGCTTCTTATGGCACTGTAATACAGGTGTAAGAGAGATGTCAGCATTTATGATCTTTCACACTAAGCTATATAATGTAAGGATGTTAAATTCTAGAATAACAGCAGGATAGTAAGAACATGCTCTGGTGTGAAAGGTTTTTTTTAAAACCAAAAACCTTTAGGTACTTGGTCTGTCTGCTTTCCGACATTGAAATTTGAATGTAACCCCCCCCCCCATTTCTATGTAGGTTCTTGGTAAAAGAACACGACAAATTAAACAGATAAGACGAGGACTAAAAGAGACTTTTGTTTGGAATCTTCTAAATGAGAGGAAGGATGTGGCATTTTTCCCTAAGGAATCAGAGGACTCGTGCACTCCAGAGGTAAGGCTTCCTTCTCTTTAGATGACTACAAACATCTTTTTCCTTAAACTGAATGTCAATATCTCTTTTCTTTGCAAACATAACATAAATACATAACTGATTATAGACTCTCATTCTGTTACTTATTTAGATGCTGCTTTCCCATATCTCCTGGCATAGGGGTGATGATGAAGATGATGATGATGACGACGACGAATACTCGCCTGATATAAAGGAACGAATCACTGGGTATTTAAAGCAGTTTATTGAGACAGGTATGTGCTTCAGAATTTGAAAAGTATAGCTGTGTCTTCCTAGCTAACAGAAAAAAGTTCTAAGAACGTTCCCTGAAAGTTCCCAAGGTTTCCAAAAACATTCTGCCAGCGTAAAAAGTGTCCAGTTTTCTTGACGTTCTAAGAACGTTTTTGTGTTGTCTGAACGTTAGAGGAATGTTACATTTTACCTTTATTAAACGTTATGACAATGTCATGTTTTAATGTTCACACAATATTTAAAACAACAACTGTTTATTATATTGACTTGTTTGATTGTTATGTAAATGATAGAGAAACATTGCATTTCATTTTTTATAAAACATTATTTCTTAATGTTCAGTAAATATATTGCTGTAAAAAACACAATTCACTTACTAGGTATATATGTTGTTTTGTTTCATTTTAAGTCACCATTATTGTAATTAATGCAGCATTTCACCCGTGGAAACATTAATCTTTATTAAAAGTGGATCATATTTGTAGTCAAAATTAGTGATAGACCGATATATCGGCCGGCCGATATATCGGGCCGATATTTGCGAGTTTTATGTGTATCGGCATCGGCCGATACATGGCTGCCGTGTTTGCCGATTTTTCCGGCATAATTTACAGACAGAGTGCTGGAACCCGCAAGCGATTGCAGGTCATGTGACTAAAAACAACCAACCTTTTCACGACAACATTGAAAGCTCGGCTTAACAGCTGATCATAGCTGAACAAAGTGGGTTTTTTTTTCATCTCTATGGGGCGGTTTCCTGGACAGGGATTAGACTAGTCCTAGACTACAATAAATGTAAGAACTGTGCAAACTAATAACATCTCTTTTTAACAACATGCCATTTTTACATAATTTTTATGATGTAAATTGAGTGAGCAAAACCAGTTTTGGCTCCAAATATCGGCTCAAGAAAATCGGCAGCCTGTATCGGTCATCGGCTAAGGCTGATGAAACAAAAATCGGTATCGGCATCGGCACTGAAAAATCCATATCGGTCGATCCCTAGTCAAAATGTAACATAAATTTCGAATTTGGTGCCTATTTGACCGAGAAAAGGGGTGTTTGTAGTCTCACCCCCTCTACAAAGATATAGGACTTCCTTCTTTCAATGATGCAAAATGATGATTTTTACATCATTGAAAGAAGGAAGTGCAACACTGAAATCCATCATGCCTCGGTGGAAACAGAGGAAATGATGCACGACCATTCAAAAACATGACTGGGGTTCTAACTATACAAAGCTTAATGCAAATGGGTGAAGTGTCCCTTTAATGTTTGTTTTAGTTGGACTCTTGACCCTTGACTTTTTGCTTGCTAGGTTTATTCCTGGTTGTGTTAACTTTGTGTTAATACATCACATTTGTTATAAACATGTAAAGTTAATAGTGTAATTCTGTGGTGGTTGGTACATAATGGTAGAGATCATCACCTAATTAATTTACTAATCAAAAGTTTATTTTCTGTCAATAATGTATATAGATCCAGCTCTTTCACAGCAGTTTGTCATTAAGGAGTTTTAGAAACTTATCACAAAAAATATCTGCTGTATAATTGGGATACACAACCCTCAAGAATCAGAATATGAATCTCAACCATGGTGACAAATAAAATTGTAAAAAAAATCATTATCAATGCTGCAGTGCATGCTGGGAGTCCTGAATGAGATTTGTAATTTGTTGATACCCAGCATGCATTGCAGCATGAAGTTTTTCATTTAATTGTCACAATGATTGAGATTCATACTCTGATTCTTGATGTTTCTGCGTACCAATTATACAGCAGATATTTTTTGTGATAAGTTTCTAAAACTCCTTAATGACAAACTGCTGTGAAAGAGCTGTATCTCATTTACATTATTGACAGAAAATAAACTTTTGATTAGTAAATTAATTAGGTGATGATCTCTACCATTATGTACCAACCACCACAGAATTACACTATTAACTTTACATGTTTTTAACAAATGTGATGTATTAACACAAAGTTAACACAACCAGGAATAAAAAAACCTAGCAAGCAAAAAGTCAAGGGTCAAGAGTCCAACTAAAACAAATGTCACAAGTCGGGGTGGACCCAGATGTAAATAAGGTCACGCCCCTTTCTCCACCTCGAGGAGATTCCCAAAGCCACCCCAATGACCAGACACACAAGGTAGACATAAATTAAAATGGACTTTATTTAATTTATTTAAAAATAATAAATAGTGCAGGGAAAAAGGGGAACTTAAAATAACGGCCCCTCTAGGCTCTCTTCACAGCTCGGCATCTCAGCGTTCACGCTAGCTCTCCTTCTCTCCACAGACGTCTGCTGGGACACAAAGACACAGTGAATCGTTTTCCAATGGTTCTCTCACCTCGTCGCTGACTACAGCTTTGGGTAGGTATGGCTCTCTTCACAGTTCGGTATCTCAGCGCTCACGCTGGCTCTCTCTCTCCTCTTCCACAGACGACAGCTTGATTCATACGACACACTCCTTTTCTCTGTTGATCGGCAGATTTATCAGGTTACGTTTTATTTAACAGGGTGGCGGACTTACGATGGCTGGCTACGCGATGCGTCAATTGGACAGTGGTTTCCTAGGTGGCGCCGGGGGCCAAAACCCTCTCGGCGAGCTCGTTGGTCTACAGAGGGGCGAGAACGTCACGCCGGCACACCGGGTCGAGCGCTACCCTTTCCTCGAGACCCGTTGGTCGATCGAAAACTGGACCGGGGCGCCCTTTCGTCGAGACCTCGGGGCGGCGGATCTCCTTCGCCTCAAGCTCTGTGATGATCAAAAGACACAGGTAAGGTAGCAATATTATAGGTAATACTCACACACCGTCAATAGCACAGTTCTTCACCGCCACTCCTAAACTCAAGTCCGCCGAGCGTTTGGCTGGGAAAATACTTCGAGATGCCACTCCGTGATTTTAAGACTGAAACACACTCACAGCATAATCATGTACAGGTCTTACTCTAGGACCGTTTTTCCTCTTCGTCGTCTCAGGAGCGAGTGACTGGAGGCGGGGGTACGTCAGACAAAGACAACAGCAATCCCACTGCAATACACAGCATTACACAGCACCAATTCAAGTGAAAATTTCTACATCCAAGACTCACCCACCACTCAGTGCACACAATAGATGCCCGTCTTCCTTTACTTCGCTCTGGACGAGAATATGGAGATGGTAACACGGCCTAGTGTTTGTTTTCGTCACTGGAGCTGTTTCCACACGAAGACCCACACGAAGACAATGATGCGTCTTTCCTTCCTTCGTTTCTTTCATCCAAGGTCAGTACTCGTTTTAATTCTTCTACCTATAAGGTCTTCGGTATCTTCCTCAATGTAAGTCTGTAATCCAAACGAGAGAGAGAGCAATACAGCAATCCAGAATAGTGTACCCGCCCTGGTGAAAAAATAGTATGCTAAATATATTTAATTTTGATATACTTAAGTATACTTGCAGTCACACTAATGACCAGTATACTTAAAGTGTGCTATTGATTAGTTTATTTAAAGAGTGCTATTTTGGAACAATTAATTTTGTACTTAATATATTTTAGTTGTATATAAATTGTAACAAAGTACAACTTTAAGTGTATTTAGTGTACTTTTGTGTGCTAAAGTGGAACAACTTTAAGTGTATTTAGTACAATTTAAGTACATGACGGTTTTTGTGCTGAATTCATGCTTGATAAGTGGATTTAGAGTGTGTTTTATTTATGTTAGGAGTACATTACAAATGTATTATGAGTGTCTTGCAAACATACAATCAGTATACCTTAAATAGACTGTTTGCATACATTCTATATATTTTTGGCCAATCCAAAATTCTAAAAACTGCCCTGGTGAAAAATGAATATGCCAAGTACATTACATTTTGTATACTTTTACATACCTGCAGCTAGATTAGTAATGAGTATACTTCAAGTGCGTTAATAATTAGTTAACTTAAAGAGTGCTATTTTGGGAATAGATTACTTGCTGGTAACATAACCAACATAATTTTTTCCAAATAAATAAAAGCTGATTAAAACAGTCAAAAACAATTCATTTTAAATATATTTAAAATATAGTTTTATTCACAGCATTCAAAGTGTACAGTATTTGCCTAAAAATTGAACAATTACTCATTGAAGAATGTCAAGATGATTAAGTTTACAACATCTTTCTCTCCCAAATCAACTTTAGTCTGGCAGGTTTTGGTTCAGCCTAAGGAAATCTGAAAAAGATAGACAATAAGCTCAATTAAAAAGTGTTTAATTATAAAACATTACATTTATTTAAGACTTACCGTATTAAATCTATAGTTTACTGGCAGAGATTGTATAGCAGATCTATTTTTACCTAAACTAGAGCTTGACTAAAATGTCATCATATATATTAAGGGGCGGTTTCCCAGACAGGAATTAGACTAGTCCTAGACTAAAATAAATGTAAGAGCTGTCCAAACTGAAAACAACTTGCTCTGACATATCTTAAAATACATCAGTGCCCTTTGTTTTACATCGTGATGCACATAGGTGGTGTTTTTGGTGGGGCATGTTTGTTAAAACTATCCTAATTGAACTGGGGTGTGGTCCTGGATGGAGCTGGTCCCTGTCCGGGAAACCACCCCTAAGAGTTTTCATTATAATGACTTGCCTATATGGGCTGCAAAATCCTCCTTACATAAAATACTTCAGCTCCTAAAGAAAGATTTTATTGTATTAAATTTAAATGTAAAACTTGTCAGAAAGAAAATGCAACAAGCTGACAATTGGGTGGTTTCCTGTAAAGGGATTAGCTTAAAACAGGACTAGGCCTTAGTTTAATTAAGAAATATAACTAGTTTCAAAAAACATGCCTTAATAAAAACATTACCTGTGTGCATTTTCAGGCAAAACAAAGGACACTGGTGTACTTCAAGATATGTCAGTGCAAGTTGTTTTCAGCCTGGACAGCTCTCACATTTATTTTAGTCCAGGACTAGTCCAATCCCTGTCCGGGAAACCGCCCCAATATGTATATAACGTTATCTAAACTGAAGCTTGATTTACTACTACGAATGAATTATTATATCTTAAGAGTTTAAAATGACTTACCATTAGCTGCAAAGTCCTCCCTACAAATGTCTTTGAAAAACTTTAGCTTCTGAGGAAAGAATGCAGCATCATAATACTAAATACAGTTAAGTTAGGTAATAGCCTTACAACCTCAAACAGTCAATAAATGGTTAACTTTCACGCTACATTAAAAAAACAGATTTTCTGACGCTACCTTTATTCATTAACATATACATACACACCAATACATATATTTAACAAAACAATCGGGTGTACTAATTCGATTTAACAGGCTAACAGTGCTATCTTTCAAACCTTTAACATTAGCTATAAGCTAAGCTAAGCTACACAGCAGCTTATCACTAATAGCGAGTTAGACACCGCGTTATTGACAACATTTCGCATTCGAAATATGATAGTCTACTGATAAACTTCAGAATGGTCAAACGATAATCAAATATATTAATTTTAAGATATTTTAACGTACCTTGGGACTGAATCCGTCCGCCTTGAACGATTGGTAAAAATCAAAATACGTGCGTCGTGACGTCATCCCACACGTCAGATGCATTATTCAAATCTCAGAATTCACTTTTCTCTGAAATGCATTTACGAAAACTGTTTAAGTTAATTAATGTTTACAGCTAAAAGCGGTATGCAATTGACTCAAAAACTACAAAAAAAAAACAAACACTCATATTCCCCTTACGAAAATGAATGTTCCCTTTCAGTCGGTCACTACGACGTCACGTCGTGACCGACGAATTGGGAACCGCTCCGCGGTGGCAAATCTACTTCGAGAAGCTATTAAAAAGGCCAATGAAATTGGCATGCAGATTATTTGCACCTGCTGCGCTGCCCAGCCGCGCGGGTATATAATGAGAGGCAGGTGCAGCAATCAAATCAGCTTCTCGCTTCGAAGCCGGCAGCATTCTGCTCTTGAGAAGCAATCCTTTCTGGGACCTCTGTGTGTGTCGAAGTTGGTAGGACAGACAGCACCTCAGCGGAGACTCGCATTTTGTTCCACCTCTTTAATTTCTATCTTTTGATTTTATTTGAGTGTGTCGTTGCCTCTCCCCTGCGTGCTTCATCAACTCACGCATTACATCTAAAGAGTGAATTCCCTAAAAGAGCAACACGAGCTTGAACTTGTGCCTTTGTAAAGGCAGCCGTTCTCTCGTGTCACAGGTCGGGTGGCGTCCTTTTCAGGATGACATTCCGACCGTGTGCATCGTCCGGATGCGGACTGTATATGAATCCTCGTGACGGCCACGATCGTTGCCTCTCATGCTTGGGGCTTGAGCATGCGGAGGCAGCGCTTCGCGACAGTACATGTCAGGTTTGTCTGAACATGACTGTGGTGGATCTGCGCAGTCGGGTGGCGTACCTCCGGGACCGCCGCCCCCCTTCCAAGCCATCCGGCGCTAAGAAGGCGGCCGTGATGCTTGCGAAGGACGACTTGCGCATCACGGTGCTGAATAAGTCCACCGACGGTGGCAGTGAAGTTCAGCACCCTGATCCACAGCCGGAGGTGCCAATGGAAACCGGGAGCGCGTGTTCTACGTTGCCCTCGGGGACCGCTGGCACCACACGGGATTCTGTCTCGTCCGCAGCATCGGAGGGGGGGGCCGTCTCTCTCGGACGTTGAGTCTGACCCTCTGCCTCCTTCGGGACGGTTAGGGGGCACTGCGCTCGACCCCGAGATGACGGCCATGCTCGCTCGGGCGGCGGGTACGGTCGGAGTGGAGTGGCGTCAACCATCTCCACCCGAGCCATCCCGCCTAGATGATTGGTACTTCGGGTCTGCTAGAACAGAGCAGACCCAGCCACCAGTGCCTTTCTTTCCCGAGGTTCATGAGGAACTGACACGGTCGTGGAAAAATCCTTTTTCCTCCCGGAAGCGGCCGTATCAGCCCTCACCCCTCACCACCCTCGACGGCGGGGCCGCTAGAGGGTACACCGATCTCCCCCCGGTTGAGCGTCCCGTCGCGATGCAACTGTGTCCGGCCGGGTCCTCTTCCCATTGGCGAGATCGGCCGACCCTCCCCTCACGGGCATGTAGGTACTCCTCTGCACTAACAGGATGTGCCTACCGTGCTTGTGGGGAAGCGGCCTCTGCCATCCATGCCATGGCATTACTTCAGGTACACCAGGCTAAGGCACTGCGTGACCTGGACGAGGGTGGTCACGATTCAGCCGCATTTAAAGATTCGGACGTGCGATGTCCACTTTGGTGGTCCAGGACCGCCATCTCTGGCTGTGCCTGGCCGACATGCGGGAGCAGGACCGTATTAAGCTCCTAGATGCTCCGGTGTCCCAGGCCGGCCTGTTCGGCGAGAGGGTGGAAAACTTTGCACAGGCGGTTTCCACCGCTCAGAAACAGACCGAGGCCATTGCAAAGATCCTGCCGCGTCGGAAACGTCCATCTGCCCCTTCGACGTCGGCACCTCAGTCTGCCTCTCGCCGAGGGCGTCCTGCGGCGGCCGCCCCCGTTCCTCCTCGGGGCACTTCTTCTAGGAAGCGAGGAACCGGCCGCCAGCAGCCCGCCCCGCCCGCTCAGCAGCCTGCCAAGAGAGGTGGTAAACGTAAGGCTAAACGACCCTGAGACGGGCGACCTGGAGATGGGGGGGATCGCTCTACGGGAGATGGTGAAGGCACCACTCCCCCCACCGGAGGAGGGCCGGGTGGGGAATCCTTGGTTTCAGTTTTTTTCTGTTCCGCCGGCTTTTCAGCCGGCACCCACAAAACCACAAAAAGAGCGAATTCCTCTTCCTTCTCCAGGTCTTCAGAGGAGCGTGAGAGCTACGGACGGGCACAAAGCCCTATGTCCTCCTCCTCCTCTTTCGCCACCGGGTGTGTCACGACGGGTGAGTCTTCTACATCGAGATCTCCCCAGCTCTGCCCCCCATCAGGGGGAAAAAGGTGAGTGGCACACCTCACAACACCTCCGTTGCTGTTTTCACAGAGAGCGCAGCAACCGTTACATCCGCTCCCCTCGCCGCGGGTACTCCGATCATGCCGTTAATTCCCCTCGCTCGGTATCTGGGGGCGTGGGAAGCGCTTCCCAGCCCGTCGAGATGGCTTTTACGCACGATTCGTCTCGGCTACGCGATTCAATTCGCCCGGCGCCCTCCCAAATTTGCGGGCATTCGGTTTACTACGGTGAAATACGCCGACGCGCATGTTCTCCGTGCCGAGATCGCTGTTCTTTTGGCGAAAGATGCGATCGAACCGATCCCTCCAGCCGAGATGAAATCTGGGTATTACAGCCCTTATTTCATTGTACCCAAGAAAAGCGGCGGGTTGCGACCGATCCTGGACCTGCGTTTACTGAATCGAGCGCTTCACAAGTTGCCATTCAAAATGCTGACGCACAAAAGCATATTTCAATGCATTCGTCCAAACGATTGGTTCGCAGCCATCGATCTGAAGGACGCGTACTTTCATGTCTCGATACTTCCTCGACACAGGCCGTTTCTCCGCTTCGCGTTCGAGGGGCGGGCATATCAGTACAAAGTCTTACCGTTCGGGCTTTCTCTCTCTCCCCGTGTTTTCACGAAAGTAGTCGAGGGGGCATTAAAACCCCTGAGAGAGAACGGTGTGCGCATTCTAGCGTATCTCGACGATTGGTTAATAATAGCCCAGTCCCGTCAGATGCTTTGCGATCACACGGACCGTGTGTTAAAACACCTCGCCCGTCTCGGTCTTCAGGTCAACTGGGAAAAGAGCAAACTTTGCCCCACGCAGAGGATCTCTTTTCTCGGTATGGAACTGGATTCGGTCAATTTAACCGCACGTCTAACAGAAGCGCGTGTGCAATCCATTCTGACTTGTCTAAATTCATTCAATGGCAAGAGCGCGGTCCCTCTGAAACAATTTCAGAAGCTCCTGGGTCATATGGCGGCAGCAGCGGCCGTGACACCGCTCGGGCTGCTCCATATGAGACCGCTTCAGCGTTGGCTTCACGACCGAATCCCGAGGAGAGCGTGGCTCACCGGCGCGCACCGCGTAACGATCACACCGACGTGCCGTCTCCATTTCACTCCGTGGTTAGACCCGTCATTCCTCAGAGCAGGGGTATCATTAAAACAGGTCTCCAGGCATGCCATTGTGTACACGGATGCCTCCAACACGGGATGGGGAGCCACGTACGACGGGCATGCAGTTTCGGGTGTCTGGACGACATTCCAGAGACGCTGGCATATAAATTGCCTCGAGTTGTTGGCTGTGCATCTCGCTCTCATTCGTTTCAGCAACGAGCTTCGAGACAAGGATGTATTAATTCGCACCGACAACATTGCGACTGTTGCGTATATCAATCGCCAAGGCGGTTTGCGCTCTCGTCACCTGTCGCATCTCGCCCGTCATCTCCTCCTTTGGAGTCAGAAGAATCTGAGGTCTCTTCGTGCCATTCACATCCCAGGGTCGCTCAATACAGCGGCAGATGCGCTCTCACGAGCGGCGCGTCCTGGCGAATGGCGGCTCCACCCCCAGTCGGTTCAGCTAATTTGGAAACGTTTTGGCAAAGCACAGGTAGATCTGTTTGCCTCCCCAGAAACGACACATTGTCGCCTGTTCTATTCACTGAACGAGGGAACTCTCGGGGTGGATGCACTGGCACACAGCTGGCCGCGGGGTTTACGCAAATACGCCTTCCCCCCAGTGAGCCTCATTGCGCAAACACTGTGCAAAGTCAGGGAGGACGAGGAGCGCATTCTCTTAGTCGCGCCGTATTGGGCAACCAGGAATTGGTTTCCAGAACTCGCGCTCCTCGCGACAGCCCCTCCCTGGAAGATTCCCCTGAAGAAGGACCTTCTTTCTCAAGAAGGGGGCACATTATGGCACCCGCGTCCCGATCTATGGAACCTTCATGTGTGGTCGCTGGACGGGACGCGGAGGTTCTAAATGATTTACCGCAAGCGGTATCTAATACTATTTTTGCGGCGCGAGCGCAGTCTACTAGACAGGCTTATAAGCTTAAATGGAACCTGTTCGTTGTTTGGTGTGCTTCACAGTCAGAGGACCCCCGAGAATGCTCTATTAGAGTCGTGCTTTCGTATCTTCAGCATCGTCTGGAGAAGAGGCTGTCACCTTCTACCATTAAAGTAGATATCGCGGCAATATCCGCGCACCACTCGCCGATAAACGGTAAATCTGTGGGTCAGCACGATCTAGTTATTAAATTCCTAAGAGGTGCACGAAGGCTGAATCCTTCTCGCCCACCCTCTATTCCTCCGTGGGACTTGTCCATGGTGCTGAAAACACTCCAGCTTGCCCCATTCGAGCCTCTGCATTCTGTGAGTATCAAATTTCTCTCAATGAAAACTTTAACTCTTCTTGCACTGGCTTCGGTTAAACGGATAGGGGATCTTCATGCATTCTCGGTCAACGATTCGTGCCTTCAGTTCGGGCCCGCTAATATCAGTGTAACATTGAGACCCAGGCCCGGCTACGTGCCCAAAGTTCCCACCACTCCTTTTAAGGATCAAGTGGTGAACTTACAAGCTCTGCCCCAGGAGGAAGCAGACCCAGCCATGGCTTTGTTATGCCCTGTGCGCGCTTTGCGTGTATATGTGGACCGAACTCAAAGCTTTAGAACCTCAGAGCAGCTCTTTGTCTGTTACGGTGGTCAGCAGAAAGGGAAGGCTGTCACTAAGCAGAGGATGTCTCATTGGATTGTAGACACTATCGCCCTCGCGTATGAAAAGCAGGGTGTCCCTTGCCCCTTTAATATGAGAGCCCACTATACTAGAAGTGAGGAATCATCTAGCGCATATGCACGTGGTTCCTCGCTAGCAGACATTTGTAGAGCGGCTTGCTGGGCGACACCTAACACGTTCACCAGATTTTACAGTGTTCGTATTGAGCCGGTATCCTCTCGTGTTCTCTCCTCAAACCGGTAGAAACACTCAGAGTCGGCTCCTGTGTCGGCTTGCAGCCTCCGTTTTGGTGCTGAACGACTGCGCCAATATGGAAGGCCATAAGGTCAAAACGTCACAAAATAAGGTTTTGCCTTTCCTCCATCGCCTTTTCAGTCGATGTTGCGGAGCATCGGCTGTCAGCCTCTCATTAGCTGTATTCCTGAAAACCTGTGTTTGGCTAGGCCCCCGTATAGCGCCCCCGTGAGGTGTCCTATGCGCGTATTTCCGTGGAGCTAATCTGCCACGTTTCCCTTGCAGAGCCCGCTCTGCTCTCTCTCTAGTATAAATATAGTTATGAGAGTCACGTCATAGACCTATGGGCTATTTTCGCCACCCATTCGTACAATCTCCTCTGGGTTGTCTCCGCAGCATCTCCTAGTTCCGCACAGGCTGGATTCGCTTGCCAGTTGCCTAGTTCACTACCGTGGGTTTAGGAACAAGTAGTGACCGGCCTTCTGCTGTAAGCCCAGGTTCCGTCTCTTGTAAAGTGAAGAAGGAAGGTTTTACGCAGGCACTGGAAGGGTCAGCTCCAGTGGTGCTTTAGTAGGGATTCCCAATTCGTCGGTCATGCCGTGAAGTCGTTATGACCGACTGAAAGGGAATGTCTCGGTTACGTATCTAACCCCCGTTCCCTGAAGTAAGGGAACGGAGACGTCATGTCCGTCGCCACAGTTGCTGTTCCACTGCTGAGTCGGCCGGCCCCTTTATTTTGCCGGCTTCTCAGCGAAAAAAAGCTGATTTGATTACTGCACCTGCCTCTCATTATATACCCGCGCGGCTGGGCAGCGCAGCAGGTGCAAATAATCTGCATGCCAATTTCATTGGCCTTTTTAATAGCTTCTCGAAGTAGATTTGCCACCGCGGAGCGGTTCCCAATTCGTCGGTCACGACGTGACGTCTCCGTTCCCTTCCTTCAGGGAACGAGGGTTACATACGTAACCGAGACGTTTTTTTTTTGTGTGGTAAAAGTTTAGTAACCATGTTTTTTTTGGTGTATTGATTATTATTAGCAAAACCATGGTTATTTTGTGGTAAAACACAGTTAATTGGTTTATCCAATGCTTGACTATAGTGAAGTTAAAGTGTACCTTATTATGTTAATAGTATATTACAAATGTATACATCTACAATATAAAATGTAACAGAACATACTGCTCTCTCGTAATTTTAAGCCCACGTTATTTCTCCATAAAATAATATACATTTGTACACCCCATATACTTTCAAAATGTGCTTAAAATATACTGTTTCTAAAGAATACTAAATAATGTATTTTAGAAATATACTGTCAGTGCATTATTATAATGATAACTTTAAGCATACCGATAAAGTATACCTAAAATACATTTTAAAATAAGTTTAAATTTAGTATACTTTAAAAATTGCACAAAACTTTAACTTTAAGTATATTTTTCTAAAGTATACTTTTAGAAAATATACTAAAGTACAATTATTTTGAAGTATGTTAAAAGTTTAATTGTAAAAAATACGCGCAAATATGTTGTAAGCATACTTTAAATATGTTTAAAGAAAGTACATTCCTTTGTAAGTATATTTGTAATGTACTATTGCAAAGTTAAATATACTTGAAATACAATAAAGTATATTTGTTTTTCACCAGGGAAGGTCTGGATGAAAAGCAGAGACCTGCCCGGATTCCACGCACGCTGCACGCAGATACCCTCAGAAAACAGCAATTTTAATCAACCATCACACGCGTGTGCATGTTTGCAAGCAGTACAAGCCTGCGTGATGTTTGCGGTGACAGGTTTTAATAAACGAGAAAAAAGTCAATTGATATTTGACATCTATAAACAATAATATATACGAAATATAATTATATGGTCTTGACATACACATTATCTGTTGCTTTAGTTTTTTATTAAACTACTCATTTGGTTTATTAGATGGTGACAGTCCCTCTATCACCAATCACAAATAATCACTTTACGCTTCTCTTTCTCAGTGGATAAACTGAATCAAAGCTGCTGTTATCTGCAGTTATACATTTTACAGAGACCAGTAGCCTATTCATTAGATTTAACTGAACTTTTTTGGCACTTTTATCAGAAGGAAAGCATAATAGAAGTGTATAAAATAATAGTAAAGACTCTAATCTCAGGCATAAACTCAGTAAAAGCTTTTATTTCAATTTAATTTCTAAAATATGATTCGATTTGTATTGTGAACCATTTTAACGCAGTCTTTCCCAACTATTTAACACAGAAATAGCTAAAATCCACACTATTATCAATTGGCAAATGGTTAGGACTTATATAAAAAAATTATTACCACAAACCCCCACCCCCCAAAAAAAATCTCACTCCAAGCTGAACTCAGAAGTTGGCAGCTCTGCAGACTTTTAAAATCCTTAAGATCAGCACAAGTGTATGGGGATATCCCGTTTACCACATAGTGGTACAAATCATGCGGGCTGAAGTCGGGCAGACTCGGCGTTTAATGAGGTCCGTGAAAATTGAAGGAGGAAGAAGGTAAGGGTCGGTATCCAGTCCCGCTATCTCTAACTTCTCTAAATAGCGCTTTTTTGTGAGGACCTACCAAATGCCCTACCTCGACCGATAACTGCACAACAACTTCCTTAATATAAGCAGCCGTGTATTTTAGTGTAATATATATTTAAACTGTTTAAAACTAATCAAAAATCCCGCTCGTCTATTAGTAATCAACCTAGTGCGTCAGTGATTTTGCCGTCCAGCATGGCGTCGTCACGTGGTCTAGGTCACGTGTTTGCAAAGGGTCTTAGAAATTATCGCCCCCTATTGGTTATCATCCCCATAAATGTGTGTCATTTTTACGCCTAGAGGAGGCAAAGCGTGACATTGACACGCATCCTCTAGTCTAGTGGACCAGCGTGTCTATTACATGCTTTAGCGTGATACTGGGTTGCACCATCATATCTCTATGTGCATTGTATATATAATTGTTCCTTTAATTTATTTTCTATTTTTTTCTCCTTTGCTTGTAGCTTTTCATTTTTACACTTTGTAGCAAAGCTATAGACAAGGGTTTTAAAAAAGAAATGACCAAACATTTATTGCTCTGTTAAATAAGATGTGGATTGTAACACAAGTCTTAAAAGAAACGCTACTAATACTTCTGTCATTGATAAGACAACAATAAATCGGAACAGCGGCAGGTTTGTCTGCATGTTCATAAAACCAAAATGTTCTCTTTGGCAGTATTTTTTTTAACTAAAAAGCATTATACACACATGCTATCAAAATCATGACAAATACATTATTTGACCTGTATGTTAATAATAATGACATTAAATGCATTAATACAAAGATAGTTAACTAGGTATTTAGTGTCAGGATCCCAAATGTTATTAAGTGTATTTAGTCTTGTTTCTGGTGCCGGGATCCTGACACACCCCCGTAAATGTGTTCTGTGTTTGTGTGGAGAGTCACGTGACCTATGTGTTATGTGTGGAATGTGCTCTCCTGTCTTTAGTCTTAACCTTACCTTCCTGTTTCCTAATTATGTATGATTAGTTTCCTCACCTGTTTGTTATTGTCCCCTAGTTAGTTCCCCTGTTTATATGCCATTGTGTCTCTTGTCTTTGCCGGATCATTGTATTTGTACATGTATGTTACCATCGTCAGGATTACGTCTCTAGTTTTGTCTTGCCTGTTATTATTTCTTTCTTGCTTGTTTACCCCCTCGAGGGAGTTTTTGTTCATTAATAAAAGTCTTTTGAGTTGAGAGCTGGACTTGGGTTCATCCTCCACCATCCCTGACATTTAAAGTAACTTGACTGTGTATAATGTACACATCAAAGATTGGACTCAAAGCACACTATTTAAATCATACCTAAAATGGAGAGGTTACTATAATGTGAACATAAATAACCATAAATCTGAGTGAACAGTCATGACATGTGGAATCCCACAGGGCTCAATTCTTGCACCGCTTCTGTTTTATCTGTATAGCTGTATGCTCCCACTTGGTCAAGTAATGAGAAAGAACTAAATTGCTTATCACAGCTATGCGGATGACACTCAGATATATTTTGCCCTGTCACCCAATGACTACAGCCCCATTGACTGTCTACAGTATGTAAGCATTGATGAAATTAATAGCTGGATGCGTCAAAACGTCCTCCAGTTGAACAAAAACAAAAATGAAGTCATTGTATTTGGAAATAAAGATGAAACTCTAACACACACCTTGACTCTAGGGGTATAAAGACAAAAAATAAAGTCAGAAATCTTGGTGTAATCTTAGTGTCTGACCTATATTTCAGTAGTCATGTGAAAGTAATAAGCAAATCAACTTATGACCATCTCAGAAATATAGCCAGCATCCCAGCCAACATTGACATGTGGGCCCCACGTGGGTCCCATCTGGGCAGCATGGGTTACATGTGGGCATGGGCTTCACATGGGCAATATATGTGGGTCCCATGTGGGTTTCCTATGTGGGCCCCATATGGGTTTGCCCATGTGGGATAATAATGTGGGCCCCTCATGGCACCTATGTGGGCAAAACAATTTTATGCTTGAAATACATCTTTATACATTTACAATCTTAAAATAATAACTTTTGGTTGATTGTCACTTTTAAACAAATAGCAAATAATATAACAGATATGATTTGATCGGTATAAAACATTTTAAATAAAATGCATTATTTTTTACATTTAATTAACATTGATATGTGGGCCCCATATGGGCAACATGGGTTAAATAAAAATGCATTATTGTTAACATTTATTTGTGATATTTGTAATGTTTACCTGCCAATTATTAATTTTAATTTGCACAGCTGAGCATGAGTGAAAATAAGATATGTCAGAAAGTTCATCAGTTTGTTAGTTTCTTAATTAAAGAAACGTTTTAAACATTCTGGAAGGATGTTAATTAGTGGAGTCAGGTGTTTCATATATGGAGATCAGGGGCACGTTCAATCTCACACCGGTGCACAACGTTTTGCTACGGTTTCCGGGTTTAACGACATGTTTCCTGGAAACGGTGTGCAACGGAATGCAACAAGTTTTAGAAGCGTTTTCTCTTGTTTGGTGGGTGTGTCAGAAATGTCGGCCCAATCAGCGGCAAGATGTATAAAACCACGCGATAGTAAAGAGACAGCTCGCTCAATGGGTTCAAGTTGGAATGTTGTCGTTCATTCTGGACGGCAAGGTCAGTGACTGTAACATTGAGGGTCTTTTACAGTATTAAACACACATTTATAACGATTTCATCAGGCTTCAGAAACATTTAAACAAGAACACAAAGAATGGCCTCTCAGCTACCGTAGTTGCAACTCTTGCGTCATCACAACAGGGTGTTCAACACATCACCGTTTCTGTTTAATAAACGTTGTGCAACGTTGTGAAACGTTTTGTCGGGGCTGAACGCAGCCCTGCTCACTGCTACGACACATTACGCTTGACAAAGTAGTCCTGCTTCAAATGTTTTTAATTGTGATTTTTATCACATAATATAATATCATATTTTAAATAATCTTTGCTAAAATAGGCAGACTTTTAAAATTACAACTATAAAGATGATAAACATTTAAACTACAAGAATTTCCGCTCAGGCGCAAGGATACGGTTTCTATCGGAGCAGCAGGAGTCTCTCACAACTGTTACACTTGTAATTTATCCTGAGTTGTGTTTTTAAAAAATGTAATACTATGGTACAAGTTCACGGACTGCACAGGGATGAATCAAAGCAAACGTGCAAGGACATTTAATGAGTTTGGCTGTGGATGCTTTGGAAGTTCTTCATAAAACGTTTGAGCAAAGATTAATTGATGATCAGAAGACCATCTCCAGAAGAGTGAGCAATGTTTGTGTTGTTTTTGAAGTATTTTAAGAGTTTGACTTCTTTCAATGCTTATTTTAAGTGTTATGTTAAATTGTTAGTCATTACCTGCCTTAGCAGTTTTTAAATGTTCATGATTATTTTAGCATTGTATTGTTATAAATTGACAATAAAGTATTTTGATATATTGAACAGTTTTTTATTTGATTTCTCATATTGCACCTCCTTCATGTTTTGTGATGTTACAGATGAATGAACTGTTGAATATTTATGCTGAAATCTGATATTTACCGAACTGAAATGATTTGCTTTTATCGGTTTTCAATTTAAAACAAATATATTATTTAAGTAAATTACAATTAAGCATTAAAAGTATAATTATTTCATAATAAGGGACCAGTCCAGTACCCATTAAAAATTCATTCTGGGCCCTGATATTTAACGTGGGCTTCATTACGTGGGTGCAATATGGACCCTATGTGCGTTGCCCACGTGGGCCCCACATAGGCCCCACTCAGTTTCTATATCAAATTCATGTTGGCTAACCCAGGTGGGGCCATAGTGGAACCCATTGAAAACCCCATATAAAACCCACATAAGAAGCCCATATGAGGCCCACATGGGCCCCACCTTGTAATGTTGGCTGGGATTAGATGTTTTGTCTGAAGAAGTGCATGTCTTGTCAAAATAACTGCCTGCAGATGCCTCTAAAGGGTTTATGATCTAAATGTTTAAATATTTATATACATTTAAAAAAAAAGGAAGAAAGTGTCCAACCCCCCTCCCACTCATACAAACTAATTTACTGAGGTGTTGTTAAACTAAACATTTTTGCACAAGGAATACATTTCTTGGGAACACTTGCACTTGAAGTTGATTTTTTTTTTGTATTTTTTATTTATCATTTTGACCTCTTAGTTCACCTCATGAGATGCTGAGAAATCCCACCGGAAGCAGTAGATCATCCAGGTATATCTCACTGTTCTTTCAAACATTTGTTATGCAAACTGAAGGCAAATTTCTAAAGTTGTTTTATTGCCCTTGAGTGTCACTTGCCGATCGGTCGATCCAAATAAAAGAGAAAATATATTTGTTATTTATTCCTGTCTTTGCCAAATGTGACACTTGACCTTTGACTCCTGATACACCTGTGACGTGTTATCAACCAATCCGCTTCTGAAGAACTTGCTTGGCAGAATAATGTTTTATTACATTTTTGTTGCTGTTTGCTTACTTTATGAAACATTGACAAGTTTACTGTGAACATAGAACAGCTTAAAAAAAACAGCATTAAAAATACCCCACAGCTCCCTACACTTCCTCAATATCTTATCTGATATAAGTTTCATCAGATTATATGGAAGTTTCGCTGATTCATTACTTTCCTTGTGGCTGATAACAAGTTTCTGGTTTTTCTGTAAAGGCAGTGTATCTGATTAAAAAAAAAACGTTTTAGTTAAAAGTAAAGAATGAGGACAATTATTTGTATGTTTTTATTTATAATATGAATACTCTAATCAGTGAAATGACTGTATTTAGAAACTCCTGTTCTTATTATAAAACAGTGTTTTCAAATATTGGATCATCCTTAATCATAATGAATTCCAGTTTATAAACAATAAAGTTATCTTACCCAAATATGCATTGCAAAAAAAATCACAGGGTTAGTTCATTTTAGGACATTTTCTTCACTTCTAAAACACAACAAAATTCAATGCCTAATTTTAAATACAAGTAAAATCTAAACGGAGAATTTATATGCAGTGAACAGAACATTAGCCCATTATTTCTATAATATTGTGAGGATAAATAAACTCCACCGAAACTTCAGTCGTCAGGCGCAGTTCTGAAAAATGACCGCGTGAGGGCGCTTTGGGGGCGCTTATGTGCGTTGGTTGCTATTATTCAAACCTCCGCGGAAGTACTGTTTTATAAGTATTAGATTTTGCAGATAATTTGTGTAATCAATGCGTACCCATATTGTGGTAGCACGGACTGTTATATAAGATATATTAACTTTTATGTTTTTCAGTAGTAGAGGAAGGGTGTTCCGATTGGTCGATGTACTGTTTGTCCCGCCTCTCCTCCATTGTGATTGGGCGGCTGGATGAAAGCGATTTGCAGAGGGCCACTTATAAATACACATATTATTACCAGAATAACGACTGTTTTACAAGCATCTTAAAAAATAACGCTTTAAAATGTATAAGAACCAAAATTATTATGTATATTTGTTGTGGAATATAATTTATTTTATAAAAATCCTTTTAGCCAATGGTGGGCTTGCTCCACCGCAAGCTCCGCCTGCATTGAGCTGCAAGTATTCGAAAGTCGTAATTTTCTATCTCTATGATAAATATTGCTGATTTTACTTCAAAAGATGAATCCAGCGAATACAAGAAAAAGTTAATCTGTGAAAAATAATTCATTGCACTTCAGTGATAACTATAATGACATTGTGCATTTAAATCATAAATATTTAATAAAAGGCGGTCTTACAACAACCGTCCGCTGCTCTCTCTCGTCACGTGGCTTGCTCAAGTTCACGAGATTCAGACATGTAAATAATAATAATGGAAGTTAATATTTTATTCATAAATATGGATTTTTATTCGTATTCGCAGGTTCAAGAACTGGGCGATGTTTCATTCAAAACCTGACTGACATATTCTAACCTATCAATCTGTCAACAACAGAGACAGAGAAGCACGCAAATGACTAAACTTTTGGTAGATTTTACAGTTAAAGGAATAGTCTACTCATTTTCAATATTAAAATATGTTATTACCTTAACTAAGAATTGTTGATACATCCCTCTATCATCTGTGTGTGTGCACGCAAGCGCTGGAGCGCGCTGCGACGCCACGACAGCATTTGGCTTAGCCCCATTCATTCAATGGCACCATCCAGAGACAAAGCCAGAAGTGACCAAACACATCAACGCTTTTCCTATTTAAGACGAGTAGTTATACGAGCAAGTTTGGTGGCACAAAACAAAACATGGCGCTTTTCTGGGCGGATTTAAAAGAGGGGCTATATTTTGTGGCGTGGTGGCGCTTTTGGGAGTACTTGGACTCGCCTGAAAAGTCCGCTCCCCTTCTCACTCTCATAATGGGAGAGGGAGGGTGTTACTGCGCCGAGTCGAAGTACTCCCAAAGGTGCTGTTGCGCCATGAAATATGGTTGCTCTTTTGAATCCGCTTAGAGAAGCGCTGCGTTTTATTTTGTACCACCAAACTTGCTCGTATAACTACTCGTCTTAAATAGGAAAAACGTTGATGTGTTTGGTCACTTCTAACTTTATCTCTAAATGGTACCATTGAATGAATGGGGCTAAGCTAAATGCTATCGTAGCGTCGCAACGCGCTCCAGCGCTTACGTGCACACACACAGATGATAGAGGGATGATTCAACAATTCTTAGTTAAGGTAATAACATATTTTAATATTGAAAATGAGTAGACTATTCCTTTAACCAACTTAACATTTCCATTCATGATGATATCAACAAGTTAAATAAAAACTTACCTGTCAACAAACCGCAGTTCTCCCGCCGATATGATATGAAGAATGGTGACTCGAGTCCCGCCTGGATGTTGATTCATGCGCACTTTGCGGTGCTAAGGCCAATATTTTTGGGTATATGTTACTTATTTTTTTAGTATTGCAGTTATTACTGTTAAAAATTGGATAGTGAAGGTAGAATATACCCATTATTTTTATTTTACTTGCTAGCTTATATACTTAATTAAATTATAACTAATTTTCATGGGTTAAATTTAACACCCTCCAGAGTAATTTTTTACAGTGCAGCTTGGGGGTGAGTAAATCATGGGTTTAATATCGTTTTTTGGCCGAACTATCCCTTTAAGGATTACTTTTGTTAAAATTAAATGTTAAATATTTTGGTTTGCTATTGTCTGAGGGATTTATATGGACATTTTATTTCTTAATTGACTGGAAGGTTTAAATGGTAGCCTAATTTTATACTTTGAATACTTTATCATTAAACTGAACTGAACAAAATTTCAACAAACAAATGATACATTTATAAATATTACACAATACAAATGTTGTATTGTAGACTGTATTATAGTTACTGTAGGTTTCTATGTTTTAGTAACATTTTATTGGAAGTTTTATTACTTTTTTGTTCCTGAAATCCACCCTTCTGATGGGATCAGAATAATCCTACTTTTGGGGCCAGTTGTTCAGAAGTAATCCATTTGGATTTCGGCTATCGGATTAGATCAAAATTTCAAAATGGGTTGTTCAAAACAAGAAAATGGATTCTGAATTTGGATTGGATCACAAAATCCAATCTAGGTTTTGATCTGGATCAAATCATCACTTTGTGTTGTTCAAAACTTTTTAGCAAGATTGGGATTTGTTTGATCCCAAAAAGTAGGATTATACTGATCCCATCAGAAGGGGGAATTTCAGGAACAAATATGTAATTAAACTTCTAAAAAGATTTTACTAAAACATACAAACCTACAGTGAGTCTACAATACAACATTTCTATCATGTAATATTTATAAATGTATCATTTTTTGTTGAAATGTTGCTCTTGATAAATCCTTATAATGATAAAGTATAACATTGAGCTATACCATTTAAACGTTCCAGTCAATTAAGAAAGAACAAAGTCCATATAAATCCCTCATAGAGCAGTCAAAAGCAAATAATTTAATTTTAAGAAAAGTAATCTTTAGCTGTCATTGGGCACTGTGAAGTATATTGATTACAATCACAATCATTAGAGACCAAACAGTCAAAAGTAGTTTTAACAACCGGCATCTCTACAAATGTAAACTACCAGACATTTAGCCTCTTTATGACTTAAAATTCATGTGTTTGGGTATAAACTATATTTGTTTGTTTTTTGTGGGCCAGAAGAACAGACAATGTTCAATTAAAATAAATTAAGAGAAAAATTAAGGGAAAGTTGTGTTTTATTGTCTCTTCAAGTAAAACACTTAGTGACCTGTTGTATAGCTTATAGTCAACATTGACATGTGATCCCATTTAAAACAATTGTAATCCAGATTTGCTAATCTGAAAAAGTGTGAATCTGGATCAGGTTGATCCAATCCTATTTTGCTTTGAAAAACCAAGACGAAAGTGAGATGGTTTACCTGATCCTGGATAGCAAAACATGGGATTTCCAAATCTGGATAATTTTGATCCAGATTAAATTTTTTGAACAACTGGCCCTTAGGGATCAAACAAATCCCAATCTTACTAAAATGTTTTGACCAACACAAAGTGACGATCTGATCCAGATCAAAACCTAGATTGGATTTTGTGATCCAATCCAAATTCAGAATCCATTATTTTGTTTTGAACAACCCATTTTGAAATTTTTATCTAATCCGATAGCCGAAATCCAAATGGATTACTTTTTTGAACAACTGGCCCATTATGATCAAAGATATTGGACTTTGTTATTATGATCGAGACTTTCTCCATCTTTAACCAGAAGCCCCATCTCAGACTAATATTACGACATCTAAAGGTGAGTTCAGACATTTTCGTAATGTTTAAATGGTGGTGTCATTACTATTTACAGTTTATAGTCAAGAGTATTACTCCAGTCAACTATTTAGGGGGGCAGACTCTGTGTTGTGTCATAGGCTGTATTATTTACTGTTGTTGGAATAAAATTAGGGCTGGGTAAAAATATCGATTCATCAATGCATTGCAATTATTTGTTCCTCAATTCAATATCGATTCATCAAATCCTATGAATCGATTCAGCCTACCGGCCAGTGGCGGCACTGTAGGTGGGCAACACTGTAGCGCCCGCTCCCCGAGGTAATTTGATCCGGCCCTTTATGTAGTCTGTGAAAAAGACATCTCTAGAATAAATAAATGTAGAATTAAAATAAATGTAGTTGGACAACGGGCCCTACAGTTACGAGTTGATGAGAGTGCATCTGTTACAGCATGAGATGCAGAGCGCGAGTCACGTGACTGGTGAGACCACGGACTCTATGGCTGTTTTAACTTCTTGTATTTCCATCTTACAAAACCACCTTTTCCGACAGTTGTTGTTTTATATGTCGTGTGTTGCCATTAAGGCAAAATGTTAGGGACTTTTAATTTGATAGAGACTTTTATTTTGATTTGATGTAGACCTGGAGTTTGGGGTTAGAGGTTATTTCCTGTACAGAAGTAAGGAAGGTGACAGATGCTGCGTCCGAAACAGCCTACTACTTACTATATAGTACGCGAAAAGCAGTAGGCGAGGCGAGTAGTATGTCCGAATACACAGTATTCGAAAAACAGTATGCAAAAAGTACCCGGATGACCTACTACTTCCGGCTAGATTTTGCAGTGTGCATACGATGGACGCTTCACTATCCCATGATGCCCCGGGAGAGGAGTTATCCAACGAAGAAGACGAGGCATGCGGTTGTTTTCGCGCTGAAATGACATGACGTGATGACGACGTATATCACGTGATGTAGCAACATGGCGGATGTAGTACGTCCGAATCTCATTCATACTACCAGGATTCATACTATACAGTACCTACTGTTTTAACGCTAAGTAAGTAGGTACTTCATCTAATTCAGTACCTACTATACAGTATGCGGTTTCGGACGCAGCCAGAATGAGAGCACATGTAATCCATTTGTTGTTAGCACTAAAGGCAATGTCGTAAGTACAACATTCATTTTTATGTTGATAAGTTAATGTTACAATACTGTTTAAAAAGAAAAGACTACACAGTTAAAATATTTATTTCCATTTGTATACAGGTATATTTCATTAGAAAATATTTATGTTAAAACAGTCAAACTTTATTTCTCTGTTACAGTTTTCACTCTGTCATGTAAGATGATGTTAAAGCCACAGTAAACAGCAAGAAATCGCTTACTACGACTTGTTGTCATTTTGCATCAGAGTTAGCTGGTTGTATAGCTACAGTTGCTACACTGCAGTGAGGACAACACATGTCGGCTCAATGATGACTGGCTTATCCACAATGACATTAGATGTCTTAATAAAGGAAACGCATTGAAACGATTAGTAACAGTTACTCACCCATCGCTCCCAACACCTGCACCACTGAACGCGTATCTACTGACAAAACATACACCTGATTTTAGAAAAAGCCTACTTGGACATCTTACAATGCACTAATTTTGTTGTATGCAGTTTGAAAATACATGTTTGTAGAAAAAGCCTATTGTACAATGCACTGATTTTGTTGTTATGCAGTTTAAATAAAGGAAAATGTATTCATAATCACTGATATATCTTCGGCCCCTTATTTGAGATGCTTTTCATGAACTTCTTTCACGTCATGCATTTTGCTGATGAGGAATGACATATCAACTATGTTTACGTAACGTAAATAACGTAAAAACTAATTCCTTTCACTGCTGAAAAAAACAGCATACCAGCATATGTTGTGTTTTGATGTTGGTATGCTGTGACCACCAGCTAAACCAGCATAGACCAGCATAATTCCCATGCTGGTTTGATGCTGTTTTTTTCAGCAGGGTTACTCATTCAGTTTATATTGAGTTCTGTGTTTTCAAGTGGATTAATAATTTGGTGTGGCACTGCCCATAGACTGTATAAAACAGGCACAGCCCCACCTGCCCATATACTGTAGGCAAGCTACTGTTGGTTATTTATAAGTTATTTTATAATTTTGTCTTAGGTAGCGTGCACACCAAATTTTTAAACACGGCTGAAAATGCCTGGAGGACGCCGAATACCAGCTGTTTTTTCAGCCGAGCGCTTTGGTTGCTGTGATACTTGAGCTGTGAGCCGGTTGGTTGTTGTGATATTTGTCCCGCCCTTCGTCCACTGTGATTAGACGGCCGTGTGAGAACTTACATTGACGAGCTGAGCTTTTTCAATAAATGGACAGCTGCTGGCTGTTTTGAAAAAGGTCATGCTTCCATTGGGAAAAAAAACATACGCCCACCACAGGCGTAAAAACGTTGTTGTGCACGCCCCCAGTTTATGTACATTCTATGCTTTGCCCACCCTGTTTTATAAAGGCTGAAGAAGTTTATTTTAATCCCCATCTACATAAATGTGAGTTTACCATTATAACCAAATGCCGTGTGTGTGTGAGTTATGCTGTGTGTGTGTCAGAAGTTTGAATTTTTATTTGGATAACATTATTGTAATTCTGAATGAAACAGAGGGAGGTCACAGATTTCGGTAAGCTGTTGTAACTCTCTACCAGATTGTGTGTGTAACATTAAATGGCAACAGCCCCAAGTAAAAAAACAAAACAACTGACTCTATGGCGAAAGGTCGGAAGACCAAATCATGTCCACTGAGGAAATGTTTTTCGTGTTGTTACAGTAACACTTTGTTAACAGTTTTGCGCTGCTCAGCCTGGATTACAAACACCACGCGTCCGATTCGCGAACTGACTCGTTTGAATGAACGGTTGAAACAACAGATCTGTCCCAATGTGGTGGGTTAAAAAAAATAAAAATAAATAAATAAAATATGTAAAGGAAAAGTGACAATAAAACTAATAATAATTAGTGTCATCAGAATATGTTGTTATCATTGGAAAATTAATTGAATGTCCTTAATGCATACTGTTTGTGATGTTGGCGATTGGTATCCCTAGCCTATTGATGATAGATCATTTGATTATTTTTGCCTGGGGACAATACAGAGACTCAGATGATGTTGCAGCAGCTCCGTGTCCTGTGTCTTTTATTGACTCTTTATCTCCCCTAACCAGGCGGTCAGGGTGCTACATTTTGGAGGCCCCAGCGAGGATTTGAATGCAGTGCGAGTTGGCTTTCAGTGACGACAGTCCTTCTCCAGTGCCATTCAGTCTTCTACTCAGCCCAGGTGACCAGTGAAGTGAAGGTGTCCGTGTCGAGCCAGGAAGGAAAGTGCTAGCAATCTGAGGTTTATTTTCAATACCAGGATTCCAGGATTTTCAATACCAGGATTCGCTGCAGGATTCCAGCCTGCTAAAGGCATTTCTTCTTTCACTTTGCACACACCCAGACTGAGTAACTCATGGATCAAGTAGAGGATCTGAAGCTTGAGGTGATAGGAGCAGTATATGCTCTCTCACGAGAACATTTAATCGGACTGTGTGAATTCCTAGGAATTAAATGTGAACATGTCAGTAGCAAAAGCCGGTCATTTTTTATTTCTTTAATTGTGAGACACATTGAGAGAGAGGCATTACAGGAGCTTGAAGATGAGGGTATGGCAGAGCTTTTGTGTATTAAAGATAAAATCTGTGAAGTCCAGAGGGTTAATGAAAGTAGTGATTCAGAAAGACAGACAGCACCAACCACTAAAAGTGTGAATGTAAATCCAGTAGCAGAAAACACAGAACAGGAAAAACTGCAAAAAGAAATTGACACATTACAATCAGCATTACAAAAGTTAATAATGCAAAAACAGAGAGCAGCTAATCACACACCACAACACGCAGGTACACAACAGAACATAAGTACTATACAGAGTTATTCCCCATTGCCAAGTCCAAATGTACAGCCAGACACAAGCTCCGATCTGCAGTTCATGACACACAGACCAGTCATGCCACCCTGGAACAGAGAATTCAAAATAGCAGGACAAATAGGTGAACCTGGTCAAAAAGATAAACTCACCTTTTCAAGTTTGGCGCATCAAATCGAACATGGATTGAGCAGGGGAGTATCAGAGCTTGAAATAGTGGATGCAGTAATAAGAGCAATCGCACCAGGCATGCAGCTGCGTAGTTACCTGGAAGGAAAACCAAATTTAACCCTTCCTGTGCTGAGACGTATACTGAGAGCACATTATCAGGAAAGAGGCGCAACTGAATTGTACAAACAACTTACCTCCGAAGTGCAGAATAGTAAGGAGACCCCACAAAGTTTCCTCGTTCGGTGTCTTGATTTAAGGCAAAAGATCCTGTTCGCATCCCAGGAAGCTGAATCCAGTTTGAAATATGACCCAAACCTAGTTCAGAGCATGTTTCTCCACACTGTTCTTACTGGCTTACAAAATGACAGTATCAGAAGTGATCTGCAACCTTACTTGACGGCCATTGATGTGAGTGATGAAATTCTTTTTGATAAAGTCAATGTTGCTTGTGCAAATGAAACCGAGCGGCAAAACAAGAAGAAGCTGATATATCAACACACCAAAGTGACTCCAGTGCAGGTTAATGAAGTTGCTGTTGAAAAGAAAGGAAAGACACAGTGCCACAAAAACACAGAGAAAGTTGAACCTGACATTTTGAGTGAGTTAAAGGAAATGCGGTCTGACATGGCATTGTTGAAGGATCTCAGTGCAGAGGTGTCTCAAATTAAAGAATCTATTCTACAACCTCAGATCATGTCCACGCAGTTTTCTGCCAATGGAAGGGAACCAACCAACATGCCACCACCTCAGCCTCAGTACCCACCCCAGCCTCAGTACCCACCTCAACGTTATGCGCAGCAATATGACAGGAGAATGGGGGCATATCAGCAGCCACAGTGGCTCCCTGCACAACGCTATCATCCTCCCTCAACTCGGGTGAGAAAATGTCTGGCATGTCAGCAAAGCGGATTAGATGTATACTGTAGTCACTGTTATAGATGTGGCAGTAATGACCATTTTGTGGCTGGTTGTAGAGCACGAGGCTCAATGATGTACAGAGAGCAGTCGTTAAACGGGACAGGGTCACGACTGCGGGACGAGGAGTGACCAGATATTCAGCAATGTCCCCACAAAGATGTGCACAGTGTGGTATCACAGGCTCAGACTTTCGACTGCAACAATGTGCTGCCTGTAAACAAACATTGTATTGTTCAAAAACATGTCAAGCTAAACACTGGACAGTTCATGTTAAAAAGCCGACAAGTCTACATGTGCTGCATTTGTAGGAAAGCAGTGTTTAGTGCCGTGTTACCTTCAAGGGCTGCTAGTTGATGTGTTGTGGGATACAGGATCTGAAGTTTGTATAGTGGATGAACAGTGGAAGAGTGAGCATTTGCCAAACATCAGATTGAGAAATGTGGCAGAGGTAATTGATGCACCTGAAGGACTTCGGCTAGTGGCGGCAAACGGACAGGAAATACCTTATATTGGATGGATGGAAGTAAGTTTTGGTTTGGCCTTAAATGAAGTGGAAACAGAAGAACTTATAGTACCTGTGTTAGTGATGAGTGGAAGTCAGCTTCGTCATCCCATCGTCGGATATAATGTGATCGAGCAATTGGTGAACACTGGGAGAATAACGCAGCCAATCACAAGTGAATTCCAGAAAACAGACTGTCCCAGTGCCGGAACAGTTCAAGCCTTCATCAAACAAATCCATGCTGAAACACCATGTGAATATACTGTCACAACAACAAAAGAAAATGTTCATGTGCCCAAACATACATCGGTACAAGTGGAATGTAGAATACAGACATACAGACCAAAGCATGACACAGTGCTCATTTTTGAGCCTGACGTGAATCCACAGTGGACAGAGGGATTGGAGTTCTGTGAGACAATAGTAACCTTGCGGCGACATACAACGCACATAGTTGTCAGCGTTCAGAACCCTACCGATCATGACTTACTGTTAGCAGGCAAGATGGTTATAGGTACAGCGCAACCCATACAGGCTGTTTATCCAACTGCCACTTTTGAGGGACCTGGTCTAACCTCGGTGATGGTCAGTCAAACCAACAATGAAACCAGCAATACTTCAGATGTCGCCTGGGTTCCGCCAGTCAATTTGAGCCATCTTAGTGAGTCTGAAAGACAAATAGTTCAGCAAATGTTAAAAGAAGAAGCAGCTTCATTTTCTCAATCTGACAATGACATAGGCTGTATCGAGAAACTACAACTTGCCATTTCACTGAAAGACACCAATCCTGTTGCCCGCACTTACCGGTCAGTGCCTAAACCCCTCTACCAAGAGATGAAAAACTACCTGCATGATCTCATTGCACAAGGATGGGTGCAGAAATCAAATTCACCATATGCCTCACCTGTTGTATGTGTCCGAAAAAAAGATGGCAGCTTACGCTTGTGTATTGATTTCAGAGAGCTGAACCGGAAAACACATCCTGATAGACAGCCCATTCCCCGGGTCCAAGACATTATGGACAGTTTGGGGGGGAACTCCTGGTTTTCGCTGCTGGACCAAGGTAAAGCATATCATCAGGGCTTCATGGCCAAGGAGAGTAGACCATTAACAGCCTTTGTGACACCGTGGGGTTTATATGAGTGGATTCAGATACCTTTCGGCCTTATGAATGCTCCTTCAGCTTTCCAACGCTGCATGGAGGAGTGTTTAGATGAGCTAAGAGACAACATCTGTGTTCCTTATCTGGATGACACTTTAGTGTTCAGTAAAACCTTTGAAGATCATGTGAACGATGTAAGGAAAGTCCTGCAAAGATTGAGACAGTATGGAATCAAACTAAAACCAGGCAAATTCGAACTATTTAAACGGGAGGTGCTATACCTTGGAAGTATTGTCTCAGAAGAAGGGAGTAAGATGTACCCGTCTGAAACAGCTGCCGTGAGAAGTCTGAAAGAGAAAAGACAAAGCACAGGTGGACAGTTGAGAGGAGTCATGGGTCTTTTTAGATACTATCGACAATATATAAAGGATTTCTCCATAATTGCGAGTCCGCTGTATGACCTGCTAAAGGTAAAAGAGAAAGAGAAGGAAAATTCCAAGGAGATATGTAATCAACAGGCTAAAGGAAAGAAAAGGGGAGTGCCATCTCACAGGCCGATTGTGTGGACAGACAAACACCAAGAGATAATGGAGGGACTGATCGATTGTCTAGTTGAACCACCAGTACTTGCATTCCCGGACTTCTCACAGCCATTCATACTTCATACTGACGCATCGAATCAGGGTCTTGGGGCAGTTCTATGTCAAAAGCAAGCGGAAAAGCTTAGAGTTATCGCTTATGGATCTCGAACCCTGACAGCCGCGGAAAAGAAGTATCACCTCCACTCAGGGAAATTGGAGTTCCTTGCCCTGAAGTGGGCTGTCACTGAAAAATTCAAGGATTATCTGTACTATGCTCCAACCTTCACAGTGTATAGTTACAATAATCCACTTACTTACGTCTTGACTAGTGCAAAGCTGAATGCGACAGGATGTAGATGGGTGGCGGAACTCGCAGATTTCCATTTTAACATCAAGTACCGGCCTGGCAAAGAAAATGTGGATGCAGATACCCTATCCAGAATGCCACTGAACATTGAAAGCGTAATAAAGGAATACACTGAAGAAGTGCCATCTGACTGTGTCGAAGCAACCATTCAATCTGTTGAAGCACCACACAACATCTCTTGGACTGCAATGATTTCTCTTGACGACACCATGGAGTTTGAGCATGCATGCGAGCCATTACCTGTGGAGGAGATCAGAAAAGAACAACAAAATGATGACCACATTGGATCTGTTCTACAGTATAAACTGTCCAATGAAAAGCCAACAGGGCATCTGTTTAAGACCTTGAGTGCACAAAGTAAATGCTTATTGCGCAGTTGGGACAAACTTTTCTTGGGAGACGATGGCATCCTCCGTAGAAAGACGAATACCCAGACACAGCTAGTCTTACCTGCAAGGTACAATCAGCATGTATTGAGAGCATTACATGATAACATGGGTCATCAAGGTCTTGATCGAACAATGTCTTTAATCAGAGAAAGGTTCTATTGGCCACAAATGCAAAATGATGTTGAGCATTATGTCACCAAGAGTTGTGTTTGCCTGAAACAGAAGAAACCATGTAGGGAGGCCAGAGCACCACTCCAAAATATCGTTACTACTCACCCGTTCGAGCTTGTGTCCATAGACTTCTTACACTTGGATAAATGTAAAGGAGGATATGAGTATATTCTAATTGTGGTTGACCATTTCACACGATTTGTACAAGCCTATGCAACTACCTCAAAATCGGCTAAAACTGTTGTTGACAAGTTGTTTAATGACTACGCTCTGAAGTTTGGGTTCCCAGAAAGAATTCATCATGACCAAGGAGGAGAGTTCGAAAACCAGCTGGTTGCTCAGTTGAAGAAAAGTTGTGGAGTTGCTGGATCAAGGACCACGCCATATCACCCCCAAGGGAATGGGCAAGTTGAACGTTTCAACCGAACGTTGCTTCAGATGCTGAAGACGTTGACGGAACAGCAGAAAACGAATTGGAAAGAGTCACTCAACAAACTCATCTTTGCATACAACAGCACAAAGTGTGAGGTGACAGGATTTTCACCATTTTACTTACTGTTTGGAAGGTCCCCAAGATTACCTGTTGATCTATTGTTCAGTTTGACATCAGAAACCGGAACTACTGATTATAAAGAGTATGTAAAGAGATGGAGACAAGAAATGCGGGAAGCATTGGAAATCACCAGAAATACGGCAAAGAAGGTGGCAGGAAGAAACAAGAGGAACTATGATGAAAAAGTGAGGGGTTCTATGTTATGTCCTGGAGATCGCGTCTTAGTGAGGAACTTGACACCTAGGGGTGGAACCGGGAAGCTGCGAAACCATTGGGAAGATAGTGTACACACAGTGGTGCGTCAAATAGGAGGAAAAGGCCCGGTTTTTGAAGTGAAACCAGAACAGGGTAAAGGAAGATCACGCGTTCTCCACCGTAACCTCTTGATGCCTTGTGATTATCTCCCATTGGAGAGTGATCTTGAAATGGAAGAAAAGACAAAGAGACCAGTGAAAAGACAAAAAATAGTAAATAGATGTGAAGCAGACCCGGAAGAAGACGAGGATGAAGATGATTTTTACTATAATTACCTACCTGTGGCCCATCATCAGCAACCTCGGTGTGAAAACTGGCGAAATGAATACCTACCTGAAGTCCAGTTGCAGCAACCTGAGGAAGGAACGGAGAGTTAAAAAGTGGAAACTTACCAGTTATCCTGCACAGTGAACCTGGAAAGGAAAGGGAAGAAATTAGTCAAGAGGGAGCAAGAGACCATGGAACAGAAGTTGTAATGGAAAATGAGGAAATACCTCAACAGGAAGTTGATGTGATGGAGGGGGAACGTGTAGAAAGACCTGATGAAATGGAAGATGTACCTGTAAGACTGAGTGAGAATGACAGGGAAATAGGACAGGAATACAGATGGCCTAAGAGAGAAAGGAGACCACCAAAGACATTTACCTATGATCACTCGGTATGTTATAATGTAGAGCCTACAAACACAGCAGCGTTTCAACCCATGTCATATGAGATGCAGAACTTACCTCCATGGACTTATTCAGTTCAACACTATCAACCAGTATACTTGTATGCATTCTGAAGAAACCGAGAAAATGGAGAAAAGGAATGGGATTTGAAAAGGGAAGAGGATGCAGTTTCTTATACATGCCTTTATTCACTGTTAACTTGCAGTACACATAGTGACATATGGCATACATTCAGTAGGACATTGAGATAAAACAACATTATCAGCAGAAATAAAATGTCTTATTTTGGGTTGAAGTAGTTTAGTAGAGTAATGTCGGGACGACATTTATTTTTGACGGGGAGAGTGTGGTGGGTTAAAAAAAAAAAAAAAAAAATATGCAAAGGAAAAGTGACAATAAAACTAATAATAATTAGTGTCATCAGAATATGTTGTTATCATTGGAAAATTAATTGAATGTCCTTAATGCATACTGTTTGTGATGTTGGCGATTGGTATCCCTAGTCTATTGATGATCGATCATTTGATTATTTTTGCCTGGGGACTTTCACCTGTAGGGGGAGGGGGCGCGCTGCTCAGACAATACAGAGACTCAGATGATGTTGCAGCAGCTCCGTGTCCTGTGTCTTTTATTGACTCTTTATCTCCCCTAACCAGGCGGTCAGGGTGCTACAACAACACTAAACTCACAAGACGTCACCGTCAGCACAGTCAGTCACTTATAGGGCCTCAGAAATGAGAATGTAAATGTGTTTAGAAAGATTTGCCCTAAATAGTCTCAACTAAATTAGTCTCAACTAAAAAACAGAGACATTTACTATGTTAACTTTATGATGAATAAATCATTTATCAGGTCTACCAAATAAGGATTTTATCCTACAAAGCAATAAAAGCCATGATAAAAACTGATGAAAGATGATGACAGCAGAGTGTCAGGTAATATCTGTGTCTGATAAATGCATGCTGCAGAGGAGGTTGTAAAACTCTTCAGAAAGACCAGTCATCATTTTTTAAAATACTTTGACTTAAATAGTGACATTTTTACATTTAGAATATCTGCTAATGATGCGAACATTTTGATTATTATGTACATGTAGAAAATCGGCCAAACATATCGGCCATCGGCTGCCCTGATTTCTAAATATCGGCAGCATCGGCCGGAGAAAAAGCCATATCGGTCGACTTCTAATCTCTAGCCTGGTGGTCAGGACATGAATGGATCAAATCAGCAGCAAATTTGCGAAGTTTTATTTATCTCCACATATATCATAAACAATAATTAGCATGGTAACTTTGCAGTATACCACATTATATATTTCCTAATGTAAGGTACCACCCACCCAGGGGCGTGTCTAGAGGGGGGGCATGGGGTGGCACCGGCCCACCTTGGAATATGATTGGCCCCCCCTGGTGCCCCCCCTCCAATCTCATTGGGCCAGCTAGATTTACTGTCAACCTGAAAATTCCCACCGCACCATTGGACCAGAGAGCTGTCAATCACTGTTTGATTTGAGACTCGCGCGAACGCGAAGACGAAGCGAGCACAGTAGTTGCGCATTTTTAAAACAGGAGGAAAGAGATACCATGACACCCACCACACCATTGGACCAGTTGTCAATCACTGTTTGATTTGAGACTCGCGGGAACGCGAAGACGAAGCGAGCACAGTAGTTGCACGTTTTTAAAACAGGAGGAAAGAGACACCACGACACCCACCGCACAACTGGACCAGTTGTCAATCACTGTTTGATTTGAGACTCGTGCAAACGAGAAGAAGGAGGGCGCCCCGCCACAGACTCAACACTGGCACAAATCAAATAGATTTTCCATGATTACCATTTACATTTTATTTTACTATTTAAAACGGCTTCATGTGCTTTTGCAAGCGCTCAGCAGCGTCTCTCTCTCTCTCTCTCGCGTGCACGCTTTCTCACTGCTGCGTGCGGAACCTCGACAGTGCCTCTCTGACACTGAGTGAAGGAGTTAAAAGTTGGCGGTGTTTTCCACCTGGGTTCCTCTGTTGTCTTTTCACGTAAAAGTTAACAGTCAACAGATGTTACTGACAGAGAAGATCGAGTATTATGACTTAACGAAAGGTTAGTGTTTTCCCACACACACACCAGTTCTCTGTGCACGAGCTCTCTCTCTCCCTCCCTATGGTGCGGTATGCGCGCGCACGCTTAACAGTATTCTCTGATATTTTTGAATTTGCACTGAATTGTCTGCGCTATACGCGATCTACAATAAAACTATCACTCGCATTTAAAATTAAAAGCTCTCATAAGCACAATCAGATGAGAAGAGCAACCCTGCATGTGACACACAGGTAATCCGAAATCACCTCGTATCAGCTCTTCAATGTAAATTGTATCAGACAATGTCGCATTTAAATTAGGATTTTAGCAGTATAAAGTAACAGCTGGTTGGATTAAACACGAGGTGTTATTGGGTCGTGTTTAGTTACTAGCTTAAACTCTTTCTTGTTGTCTGACAACATATCAGATAATATGTAAAAAATAGCATTCAGTTTTGTTAAAATACAATATGGGCTAATAAACAATGAAAGTCAGATCAGACAGAGTAGAAAAAAATTTTTTTAAGTAGGCTAATATTTCCCAAAATCCTGATATGTCAGAATGTTAACTAATACCAGCTACACGCAATGCAGATAGCCTACTTAAAGGAACAGTTCACTTAATTTAAATGGTCATATACCTAAACTTGTTTCAAACCTGTATGAGTTTCTTTCTTCTGCTGAACACAAAAAAGAAAAGAGTTAAGAATGTCGGTAACCAAAATCAGTTGATGGATCCCATTGACTTCATATGTAGGTGCAAAATACATGCAGTCAATGGGGTTCATCAACTTTCTGGCTACTAAGATTCTTCAAAATATTTTATTTTGTGTTCAGCCGAAGAAAAACTCATACAGGTTTGAAATAACTTTAGGATGAGTAAATTATGACAATTTATTTAAAGTGAACTATTCTGGAACAGAACTGTTGTTTAATGAAAAAAAAATGAATACCATCTATATTAGAACATGTGGCATTGCACAAGATTTTGGGAACCATGCTTAATATTTTCTAAACCCTACCCGTTCATTTTCATTTGAATTTTTTGATTGGCCCCCCCTGACTGGTTCTTGGTCCCCCCTGTGCCCCCCCATTTATAAAATCCTGGAATCGCCCCTGCACCCACCAGCCCAACGACAGATGCAAGTAGAGTGGGTGAAGGGGTCTCGTGTTCATTCCTTCCTCAGCGCTTCTACAATAATAATTCCATTTATTAGATTTCAATTTATTTATTTTACCTCGGTAGTTAAATTATAATCTGACTGCAATTTATAAATTATCAATGTGCGGAAGCCTTCCCACATCTAGTTTAATTCGCTGTTCTCATAGCGGATAAATAAGGATAAAGATTCCTGTTAGAGAATCAGTCAATGGAGAAGTAATTCCTCAAACTTCTATTTATTATAATTAAGCAGCGAAGCAATGATAGCCATATACATTGGTAGGAGTATAGAGAGTAATGATGAATTACGTTGTGGTCTGTAAAATAAACATAAGTGAATAAACTTCAGTAGTTAAGTTTCAGTTATGTGATTAAAACAGTCATGTAAACATTACACATAACTATTAGTTTAGTTAAGTAAATGAACAGTATATAACATGAACTCAAACAGTTATTAAATATAGTGCGAAGCACATGGTTGCACGTGAGCATCAGCATGTACAATGCTAACATGGCTAATATACATATCAGATTACTGCGATCGCGTCGCGATCGTCATTTGCATATATAAACTAGGGATGGCTGACGCGAAACAGACGTTCCGAAGCTTTGCGAGATCCCGATGCGCAGATGTGTCGAAACACTGATCCGAAGCGTGATTCAAAACACCCATGTCACATGACTATGACCAAATGAAGCCTCGAAGTGTTTCACTAAGTGTTTCATCAGGTGCAGTGTTGCCAGATTGGGCGGTTTTGAATTTGATTGTGCGGGTAAAAATTGGCTTGGGCGGTTGTGCAAAAATTGGGCTGGTTTGGGATCAGTTGGGGGGGTTTGAAACGTGCATTTTATAGGCTAATTATTTAACAAAAAACCCAAATGTGCATGTCTTTCATGTCGTTACTAAACACACGCCCACTGCATGTGTTTGTGTTGACGCCACGCCGATGATGAGTCCGCGTTTAGCCAATCACAAGTGATAGCAGCCAGCCAGCTCTCTCAGCGGGAAATCAAGATGTTACAGATAGGAGTTGGAGAGTGACCCGGGCCTGAAGCAAATGGATAATGCCTTTTAAATCGGAAAATAGCACTGCAAATTCTGCAGCACGGACTCCGGATTGCAACGTATACGTTGCTTGTCACACATCGGCCGTGTCTCAATGCGAATGCTGCAGCCTCCGGAGGTCGCATTTCTAGGCTCCATATACGTCATCGACTGTCTTGTTTTAGAATATTAACAGTTATAAAGTTGACTTTTATTCTTAGTTAATAGTAAATTGTTGTAATATGCTTATACCTTGCGAATGTAATGGTCAGTTAACTAAAATAAACCAGGCTTGATGACGTATGCACCCTGCATACGCGACCTCCGCAGGCTGCAGCTGGAGTAAGAAACGGACATCAATTACACGTGTTTGAGCCGTGGATGAATTATCGGAGCATTTCAGGTGAACAGAACCAAATGTTCGGCTGTCATTTAGTCAATTGTGGAACCATGAACTTCAGCCAGACTGTACATAGTTCTGAAAAGTTCAGATGTTCACAGTGTTCTTCAGCTTCCTTGCAAGTTAATGCACAACCAACAGCCTATTATTATTGTTCTGCATTTACTGCTTAAGGAAAACCTATTTACGATCTCTCACACACACCTATTTATCAAGAGTAAAAATACATTATTAATAATAATATAAATAGATAAACGTTATTAACGAATTGGGTATTTGAATAGTCATAAAACACTTAAATATACGCTGTAAAAGTGCATTGTGCGTGTGGGCGAGGGAGCATAATGTAGCTGTTGGGAACAAGTTATGTCATTTTGCTAGTGTGGTTCTGTTCTGGTGTCGCTAGCTATAGTATGTTGCATTAATTGTGTAAGTTAAAATAACTAAATGCTAATCAAATTAAACCAAAATGTTGATTTAAATATTTTGGGCGTTTTTTTGTGCGTTTGGGCGGGTTTTGGAACACTTTTGGGCTGGAAACCATCAACTCTATCTGGCAACACTGATCAGGTGTGGTCTGCCGAATCAGCGTTTGATTGGCACGGTCGGGAACAGACAACACAATCGCACATCTGTATAAAAGTGAAATAAACACATATTGACCTTGTGGGTTTTTGTGAGAGGAGTTTTTAAAAGGCTGGAGAAATTATCTGTAAAAAAAGAAGTTAGGCTAATTCCTTCCACACACAGCAGATAATTTATATGTGACATGGTGGCTTGATATATTTTATTATTTTCTTATTGTTTATGTGGTATTTATCTCTATTCAGTTTATTTATTAAATAGACCATCGTATAGTTATTGACAATAATGAGCCTAAAAGCTCATGTAGTTGTCAAACAGATGTTAAAACAACAACAAAAAATATGCAAGTTAACTTCATTGTGACAACGGTAATAGTAATAACCATGTACGTGTAAACAGGGCCTCGAGGACACTATCCACTCTCCCACCTGATCACCTGTGTCGATCAATCAACAGGTGGGATACAATTTGTCAGCGCTCGTCTAAAACCTTGTCAAGGCTGCTCTATGGTAAAGCGTGCGAATGACCACTACGTGTCACTGTGGAGGCGGTTTCGAACCATGTTTCGAAGCCTCGACACAATTGATTCAACTGTTTCAGTGTTTCACGAAGCCTCGCTCTGCCCATCACTAATATAAACACTGGCATAACATCGAACATTCACAATAGCAGGCACAAGGTGCTAAAGATGTAACAATATGCGTGATTACTCACATATTTGACATGAACGCACAACATGAACGATATCAGAGAGCTCAGCTGTCTGTCACAGCTCTCAGGTCAGTGGCAACTGTTTAATGGTCCGCCGGAAACAAACTATAAAGGCAACAAAGTTCCCTTCCGTGAACGGACTTTATGACAATCAATATTATTCTGATTCTGATCGTAATTTATATTTATCATTATTATGTTTTCATTCTCTTAATTATTTAAATATACATAGAGAATAAGTTATAATCCTGAAGGTGCTAAGGCAGTTCCATACAGCTGGGCGTAGAGGCATTCTCCTTCTAACTTCAGAGGTTTCTCCAAAACACATTGAAAATAAGAGGATCCATCTATAGTTTAGGTTGAGGCCTTTCTCCATCCAACCTATAAAGTGAGGCAATTATACACATCATATTTTCAATAGAGGTAATTTTCCTAATCTAGGCCCCCTTCGGTAGCCTATATTCTCTTAAATACTTAAAATACAAGAAAAGACTCGACAAGTTTTAAAATGAATAAAAGTTAACAATTTATTATGCCAGGCAGGTTACACTTAAATCAATCATTTAGTTGTTCAAATTCATCAAGTCAAACATTCATTAAAAAGATCAGCATATAAAGAAAAGTCACAAAGTAAGTCCTGGCAATTAAAGACACACAGTAGTGTGGGAAGTTCTGAATACAGATGCTTCCCTGAGTCCTTTGCCAATGTTCCTTATATACACCAGTGAAATGAGAGTTATGGTAAATATATGGTTTTTTCATTAAGTTTCTCGTGGCCCTAAAGGTCACCAAATGGGATCGCCCTCCATCTGTACTTAAGATTACCTAGAAAAGACACACCTCTTAGAGGACAAAGAATATGTTTTAAAGTTAAATCTCCAATATACTCTTATCTTAGACTTAAAGAAATTAGACCTCTTTTTACCCATCGCACCATGACCTTTAAAAAGATATCAAACATGATGTAACAGGATTTCCATCATCACAACATATGATATACTCAATATTACATGTGTTTAGTATATTTCCAGCAACAAGATCTTTGAGAGGGGAAGAAATACAGGTCAGTTCCTGCGTATCAGTGACCCCTGTGGACAGAGACAACACCCTCTCTCGGGAACAGGCATAGAATGTGGTTTTATTGTTTTATGGTCCTGCTCCAAAAACACACTCTTGTCCATCTGCCCTACACTAAGATGGATATCTGTCAAAAATAAAGGTACGAAGCTGTCACTGGGGCAGTACCCTTAAAAAAGGTCCTAATATGTACCATTTAGGTACAAATATGTACTTTTAAAGGTACATTTTGGTGGTTCAAAGTACTAATATGCACTCTTTGGGTACAAAGATGTACCTTTTTGAAAGGGTACTGTCCCAGTGACAACTTTTGTACCTTTATTTCTGAGAGTGTATGATTTCCAAATGATATATGCAAGTATTAAACGGCAATAAATGTCTCATCTATCTCTATGGCTCTGGCTGAGGCTTTCTCCACTTCTCCCCAACGTGACGTAATACCAAAAACGTAAAAAGTGGTCTTTAAGACCATTTTAGAGACATTTAAAAAATGATATACATATCTTGAATTATTTATGTAATCGACAGTGGTGTTTAACCTGCCACACCCCCTTTATGAATCTGATGCATAAACAGTGGCGACTGGTGACTTCTTTTACTGAGGGCGCACGATGCGAAGTTCGTCACAACATGTATGTAGCCCGTCATGTGTGTGGTACGTAATTTCAAAATATGTGTTCTGCGCTTTGAGAGATCGTGTGTGCATCACGTGTCATGCCAAAATAAGTGCCTGCTGCAGACGCGTCAAAGGGTTTATGATAAAAGAGACGGTCGTGTTTGCCAGATACTCGCATAATCTCATGCGTAATCAGAGTTTACTGTTAAGGGAGTGCCTTTTGGAACATGAGCGTCTCTTTTATCATAAACGGTTTTGACGCTAGTGCAGCAGGCACTTATTTTGACAAAACACGTTGTAAGAAAAAATGAAGAGGACGTAGAAAATCTTGATGAAAGTAGTTTATTGTGGTAGCAGTGACAAAGCACTTCGTACTTTGGGTTCAGCAGAGTCAGATTGAACCCTCAGCAAAGTCAGTCTTAACACTTTATAGTTTCAAACCTGTTTTCCCACCCCTAATGCTAATGAAGTATCCCTTTAAATGTAAATTAAGACTAATACTACAAATGACCTCTATATCTCCCACTGTGCCCAAATCCGTCATTGCAGTATCCAACTGTGTGCTCAACCAAGTGGTCAGATAATGTTTAGATGGATGTCTTTTATTATCATGAACCCTCTTTGATCTGTGTTGGTTCAAGAAGTCTCACATTTGCTCCCATACTACTATTAAGAAAGTATTACTTCAGGTTATATTATTGTATTGCTTGAACTGAGATTACCATTTATGATTATCAAGCCTTTTGGAGGGATGAGCTTTATTCAACAGCTAAATTGGAGTAGAATCTTTGTCAAGGCTGACTATAAATTCTTACAGTCCCCCGTTTGATGCTCTTGGCAGAGAAGCATCACATCCACTCCATTCATAAAGATTACACCTCCCATTAATATTAGGGCAGGTGCCCAGTGGCGGCAATACCCTGGCTTAGGTTGTCCCCCATCTGGCCACTGGAGAATCTTACCCGTCATTGGGTCATCACCTCATGCACACTGGTTATCGCTCCATCCCATTAGGCAAGATTATCATAAGGTCTCTCCTAAAATTTGGCAATATGAAACAAACATTTCTTGGGTTTGGGAGAGAAATATTCAAGAACCATCACAGCCAACGGGAACGTCCTAAGGTGATCATTGAAGTATCTGCAATCTGGCGTCTTAATAAAGAACACATACAGCATAGCATAATACATTGACAAACAATGAGTAAGATATACACACTGTTTTGAAGGTTACATCCCAAAGTAAATCTGAATATGCAATAGCTAATTCCCCATTACCCTATCTTTCTCATTAAGATCAATGACATTAACACATTGTCTAATACTGGCAATTTAAAATCAATTCTGGAATATTTTCTTACAATAGTATAGTACTTGTCGGGTCACATTCACATATACAAGGTGTAGTAACACAATTTCTCTCATCTGTGACTATTATCCTATAGAAATGATTCTGAATATGAGTGATTTTAACTTCACAAGCATCAAAGTCCGTTTCTGTTGCTTCACACAATAGTTGTTTTTCCACCGTGTCACACTCGCACATGAAACCAAATGGGGTTTTGTCACAACAGTCTGTGTTTTTTCCTGCCATTCTTCTGATGACAACTTTTCAGCAAATCTAGGAAGGTTCTTCCTTTCTTTTAAGAGCATGTTCCTGTAATGTTCCAAGATTGTCCACCTTTAGAATTTTCTCAAACTCAAAATTTCCTTGCTCCTGGAAAATTGTTTAAAGCATAGCATACATTCATTCTAGTGTCATGTGTAGTGAGTCTTCATAATATGGTTTTCCACCTTGGTAGAAAGACTGCTGTCCATACTCTCTAGAAATAGTTTGATTTATTTGTGCTTCTCCTATCGATTGTCCAATCTTTTTCAATTTTGAAAACAGCTCCTTAGATGAAGCTTTCATAGGCATTGTTCCGATTCGTATGTCACAGGATCTTTTAGACCTGTCGTTCTGGATATTAGCAGGTTTGGAAATGTCTGGATTTCCTATTCCAGTAGTAACTCTAGAGACGTCCTGGTTCCTCTTTCTTGAGGAAGTACCCTGGCATCACTTGTCCTGTTGGCCTTCTGGTCCAAATCGTCTTTCTCCCTAAGGTTACACACTATCTCCGTGCTTACACCTGAAACAAGAAGAATAGAAGAGGTTGCCCCCCTTTTCCCCCACAAGAACTTTTCACATGCAAAACATCAAAGTCACATATGTTTAAACACAGAACATCAAACATCAGTAATGTTTTAAAAAAAAATTTTTTTTTTAATTATTGGCATTAAACATTTTTCATGAATCTTCAAGAATCACCCCCCTTTTGATAGTAAACATATTTTTTTCTAAAATGTGCTATTATCATAAAACAATTTTCTAGTTCACATCAACATCTGCTTGTGACTGAGTTACAGTCATGTTGTTCACACGGTGATGTGTCTGGCAAGGTTTCTTCCTTCTTTCCATTCAACAGTGCTAACTGGGTTTCTAAATTGTCTATTTTCTTAAGCAAATCACAAAAGCAAAAAGTTCTTTTATGTGAAAAATGACACTGTCTTGCCTTGTGTCCTGTCTTTCCACATCTAAAGCAAACAACTTCCTGATCTTTCCATCTTTTCTCTGAACAATGTCTAGCAATGTGACCATCTTTTCCACATGCATGACAGACAAAGTTTCGATATCTCTCTTTGTCTTTACAATGCCTAGCAATGTGACCGGCGTTTCCACATGCATAGCAAAGAATAACACCTGAATTTATTCCTGCAAATCTCATTTGTCTATGATGGAAGCCATCAGTTAATCTAGAATATTCTGTTCTGCCGAAAGCAGCAACTGGATTTCTAGAATTGGCACCTTTCATTTGACTATTAGCATTATTGTTGTAAAACTGTGTCATTTTAGCAATAATGTCATCATATTCAGAGAAAGGCGTCACAAACATTGACACAGCAGAATGGGTGAGTGGATCACATTTGTTAATCAAGGCAGACTTGAAAGTGACATCATTCTTAGTAATATCAGGATTGCCACTGAAAGTTTTAAATGTCTCCATTAATCGTTCTGAAAACGCTGCTGGGTGCTCTCCTTTCCTCATCTGCATCTCAGATATTTTATCCCAATCAACTGACATCATACCCAAAACTTCAAGAAGTGCCTGTTTCCTCTCTGACTTATTTGCAGTTCTGGCCTTTACTCTCTGAGTTAAGGCTCCAGACAAAGTATCAGGCAGACACATCTTTAGCATAACACAGGCATCACCGTCAGTAAAATTATACAGATCTGCGTATCGTTCAAGATTCTTTAGAAAATCTAATGGATCCTGCTTGGCAGGGTCATATTTCCCAATGTTCTTGATCACAATTTCTAGTTCAGATGGATTAAATGCTCTGACCATGGTAGAGGTCATATGCTCTTCCCTTCCTTCACTAGCACGCATAGTTGTAGTCACATGAACTGGTGCCACTGGAAATCTAACTGTAGAGTCAGAGTACTGACTTCTGAATGACTGAGAATCTCTTTCCCATCCCTCAGCACTTTCTTCATGCAAATCTGGCATTTCTGAAACTGGACTACACACCGTAACATCTAACAATGACTTACTAGCATTTTTCTCAGTTGTACCATTCATTATCATACACTGACAGGCTGTCTGTGCTTCCTCCAAACTGTTGGCCAAAATTTCCACAGATGATTTGAGCATGTCTTTGTTAGTTCTAAGCAGTGCAATCTCATTCTGCATCTTGACCTTTTCTTCTTTCCATGTTGTTTCAATAGCCTGGTAATTTTTGGTAGAAATTACCTCAACACTAAGTCGCTCATTTTCAGCTTTTAACTCATCTACTCTCTTCCTAATTATGTTGTACGAAGCAAAAACCGCTTGAAGCGCATTGGCAATCTTTCCTTTTTCATTTTTAGGCATTTTAGGATAAGTTTCAAACTTAGAGATAGCCCATTCATATGGCTTATCAACAACATCTTCTATTCCATCAAATAATCCCTGTGAACCATGCTTGGTAATGTATTTAACAATCAGCGTTTCCATTTCGAAAGTCTTACTGAATTATGTGCAATAATTCAATAGGTATTTACAACTTACTGTCATCAGTGACTACACGTTATCTAGTTGCGTTAAGATATTCATTAGTCTGTTTGTTCATAGTTCCTGTACGTCGGACACTTATGAATTAACAACACAATATGTCAGGCCTCTGAACCTGAAAGTTCCTGCTTCAGACATGGCCACAGTCCGTCGGGCCTTAAGTTCATCTACACAAATGCTCACATGCAGTTTAAAATATAACACTGTCACAACACAACAGTCTACCTAGCTGTATAGCACTTCAGGGGTAACAACAGTTATCAAGTTTAAAACACAGCTGCAATAACTCGAGCAAACTCACACTGGTTCAGGTTTTTTTTTTTAAACTTCACAGAGCGTTGGGCTCTACACAACAATTTTAGTTACTTTAGGAATTCTTTTGTTATAATTCTGCAACCACACTACGTTTGGTTAATTCAATTACTTTAGAATCTTAACAGAAATTATAACAATTCCAAATCAAGTTTCTTTTAACTTGAAAGTCTCACTACTTTGGAGGCCACACTTCTTCGGGCCTAAACCTCTGCTACGCCAACACTCACAAATAGATTAAAATATAACACTGTCACAGTACATCGGTGCTTCTGTGTTATATTTTAAACTATCTAGCCACAGTATACTTCGGGCTTACAACACTATATATCACGTTTAAAACTCTGCTACAGTACGTCGAGCAAAACCACACTGCTTCGGGTTTTTAGTTTTAAACTTAACAGAGCCACCGTGCGTCGAGCTCTCACTACAAGAAGTTTCAGTTACTTTAGAAACTCTTCTGTTATAATTCTGCCACCACACTACGTCGGGTTGATTCAGTTACTTTAGAATCTTAACAGAAATTATAACAACACAACACCACGTTTCAGTTACTTTAGAAACACACAAACTTAAACACTTTGCTTCAGTTACATTAGAAACAAAAATTCCAATACAACTCTGCCACCACACTGCGTCGGGTTAATTCAGTTTCGTTAGAATCTCAAACAGAATTGTATAAAATAGGCTTAAGAACTCCTCCTGCTAAATTAAACAAACTAAATTCCTTCCTCTCCTTACAATTTTCTTTTCTAGATTTTTTTAAACAAGGGGGTTCCCTAAAACAAAAAACAGCATTAAAGAAGAAAAGTCAGTCTTTCTTACCTTTCCCCGCTTTTTTTTTTTTTTGGAAATCCCTCGCTGCTTGGCTCGCCAGTGTAAGAAAAAAAATGAGGAGGACGTAGAAAATCTTGATGAAAGTAGTTTATTGTGGTAGCAGTGACAAAGCACTTCGTACTTTGGGTTCAGCAGAGTCAGATTGAACCCTGAGCAAAGTCAGTCTTAACAGTTTATAGTTTCAAACCTGTTTTTCCACCCCTAATGCTAATGAAGTATCCCTTTAAATGTAAATTAAGACTAATATTACAAATGACCTCTATATCTCCCACTGTGCCCAAATCCGTCATTGTAGTATCCAACTGTGTGCTCAACCAAGTGGTCAGATAATGTTTAGATAGATGTCTTTTATTATCATGAACCCTCTTTGATCTGTGTTGGTTCAAGAAGTCTCACATTTGCTCCCATACTACTATTAAGAAAGTATTACTTCAGGTTATATTATTGTATTGCTTGAACTGAGATTACCATTTATGATTATCAAGCCTTTTGGAGGGATGAGCTTTATTCAACAGCTAAATTGAAGTGGAATCTTTGTCAAGGCTGACTATAAATTCTTACAACGTGATGCACACATGATCTCTCCACACCCATGACACATATTTTGGAAAAGGGAACCACACACATGATACTCCGAACACTTATTTTGAATTCGCGCCCCTCGGATGAGAAGTCACGAGCCGCCACTGTGCATAAAATATTTAAAAACAAGAAAATAAGATATGTTGGGGAAAATATGAGTATTACCAGCAATGTTGAGCATTATAAGCATACGTTATTTGGCAAACATAAGGCATTTGTAATTATAAAGCGTTTGCACGTGTGTGTGTTTTCTCCTTGCGATGTAAAATAGGCCTTCAACTGAAACAGATAATCACTGAGTCCATTCCCGACTCCCGAGCGACCACATTCAACATAACAAGTAATTTGTTATAATGTACAATTTTGTTTCTGAAATAGTTTTGTGTTGTTGTGTGCAGATAAGTTTTGAATTGATAGTTATGTAGTATGTAGTGCTCTTTCTTATTTTGTTATCATGTGTCTATTTGGATTCTCCAGGTGCACAGTTTTTGTTTGGAAAGAAGCTCACAGAAACTAAAACCAGATGTATGCAGCGTTGCCAGGCGTGCAGCACCAGCGTAAACCAGCTTAGACGACTCTTCTAAGCTTTCAGTCTGGTAAAGCTGGTTTTTCGATCTGAACAGCTAAAAGTGGACTCTAAAAACCTCTCTAAAACCAGCCTGCTACACCAGCTAAAACCAAACTGGGAGGTCAGGTCAACTAGGTTAGGTTGGTTTTAGCTGTTTTTCAGTAGGGAATGTTTATCCCTATACTAAAGTTATCCTCATTGTGATATGTCTTTGAATAATCTCTTATTATTATCACACAGGTCCACGTGCTCGTCTCCACTCAAACCTTTGCAGAGAAATGAAACAGTGACTGCATGTTTGATCTACAGTCGCCACCTAGTGGTGATAAAAATGAATAGCATTAACAGAAAGTATGATTTCAACATGTTTTTGGTGGTATGGTACAGTGCTTTATATAGATTAATGTTATATGGTACAGTCGTCTTTAGCTTAAAGGTAAATATAACAGTGAATGAAGATAATTTTTAAACTGTGTTTAGATGTAGTTCAATAAAGTTCAGAGTATCAGTGAAGCAAGTTTGAGAGATTTCTACATAAAATCTATAATGTAAACAATATAATCTTGATATATTTAATAAGGTAAAAATTTTAAATAAGGTCTATCTCTATTTACAGTTGTTTTATGCCACATTTAACCTCCTAAGACCTGGATGTCACATATGTGGACATCAATGTTTTTGTTGTTTGCACCATAATACTTAATTCTGTGTAACTGGAACTTGTTATACACAAACATGGACAAATACACTGCTTCATGTTCAAAGAAAAATATTTGATTATTATATTTATTGGTTCCCAAAAATAGCTGATAGAAATCTGAAAAAAAAGACAAATCCTTAGGAGGTTAATTTAGGCTTCATGTTATCTAACCAAAGATAGGAGATTGTTGCATAAAGTTGGTTTGGGGCAGAAAAAATAATTTTGGTAGTGGAAACCTTTTTTAAGATCTTTCCTCTCATCTCATACAGTATTTGTCCACCACCAAGACCCTTTAGTCTCTGTGGTGGTTCTTCATCAGTCAACATGTCAAATATCCTTTAATGTGTTTGGGAATTAATATTAAGTGTTTAGTGAATTTAACCCTGCAGTAAACCCAGCAATATGTAACTCTGTTGATGCTTCAACTGCTGTAAGGGATGAGGGATTATTAGCTAACTTAATGTCTGTTTTTGCCAGTGTTTAACTATTTGATATGTGTGAAGGATTTTTAACAATGACAAAAAACTTTTGTATGTATCATGCATTAAAATATATGACCTTTGATGCTTTTTAATGATTTAAATAAAATCTCCATACAATCTGAGCATGTCTGTGTTTTACTCTCGACTAATACTCTTTTCTTTTAACATTACTGGTAATTAACATAGCGCCATCTAGTGGTTGTAAATGAATAACACAATAGGTCTAGATATATTAATACAAAATAGCATCTATACATACTGTAAAATACATTTTAAAAAGTAGTAATAAGCATTAAGACATATTAAAGAGATTTTATGATATTCATATATATATCTACAATAAAAAGTCTAAATGTTGTAAATAGTTTTAATTAAACAACACAGGGGACATAAATATATATATATATATATATATATATATATATATATAAAACTCATCACAGTTGAACCGTAAACAGAACAAAGTCATTAAACTCCATGACAACCATACTGTAGAACTTATCGTTGTCATAGAGACATTATGACATCACAATCGGTGCCTATAAAACGCTCAGCCAGATGAAACTGGTATCATTTGACTGATCTGAACGCTTGCCTTTGGTTGACTCCGAACGCTACTGTACAGATTATCAAGTGAATTTGCAGACTTTCAAATAGTTCGCAACTTTAAACTGCTTGACGCACTGTGTACAGACAGACAGTTTACTTAGATTTCAACCCTCTGTGAACCGAGTCTAAGCACAGTTAAGTCTGCAGTTATCTTTTCACATCATGTTTCGTCCTGTAACACCATTGTCCGACAAGGACATGGAAGGAGCAGATGTTGAAAATATGGATCTGCCGAATGCTGTGCCGAACTTTGACTATGTCCCTGATTTCGGACTTTCGTCACAAGTCGGGCGCGCTGCCGGTTTAAATCCATTTGAAGGAGGAGAGGAGGAGGAGGAGATGGTGGATGTTTATCCAACACATGAGGCGAAACGCCAAAAAGGTAAGATGCGAGTTAAAGCAAAAAGTCTGAATTTCATGCTGATAAGTTTACATAAAGTTATTGTGTTGTTAATGCACGTGTACATGTAGACACACCAGGTGGTGCTCGTGTACTTGATATTTCACCCGCCGTTTTTCTTGACCGGCAGAATACGCAAACAAATTTTAACTCCATTAATTTAACAAAAAGCGACCAAAATTAATAAAACATCCTCACAATTTAAGATAAGAATTACGCCGTATGAGGTCTTGTTTTTTAATATCCCTCACGATAATTAACTATGGTTTTTATGTGGTAAAAGTGTAGTAACCATGTTTATTGGTGTATTGAGTACTATTAGCAAAGCCATGGTTATTTTGTGGTAACAATGGTTTTAATAAAGTACCGTTAACCATGTTTTGTTGGATGTAAATGTTTCACTTTCATAAGGGATGTATAACATAAATAGTTAGCCGTGCACACTGTTGTTATCCAGACTGTTTTGTTCATTTACTGAAGCCAATGTTGTGTACTATTTTTATTTTTGCTTGCTTGTTTTCTCATGATCACAACTTAATTTCTCGTTATCTCAAGTTAACAAAAGTTGTATTTTTTGTGATGTGATGAAAGCTCTTGGGTTCTTAATATGTATGTACATGAACGGGTTGTATTGTTTGAAGACAGCAGAGGTATATTTTGGTAAATTAGGGGATGAACAAATTAGGTTTTACTTAGATCAGGGATTCGTTTAAGATGAAATCGATTCGTCAGTATGTAGTTGACAATTTGATAGTGGTGAATTTAGGGACCGTCTCTAAAGTTACTCTTTAATATACACGTTTCTACTTTATACAGCATTTAAATGGAATAACTTTTAGTCAACAAACAATCACAAACCCAACTGTGTTCATATGGTTGTCGGCTATTATGTACACTTTTACTTATATAGTTATTAATATAATTGTTAATTACTATTAAAGATAGAATCGTGTACATTATTACTTTGAAGATGGTCCCTAAATTCACACACATTATGGGGTGGTTTCCCGGGAAGAGATATCTTAAACCAGGACTAGGCCTTAATTTATTTAGAAAATATAACTAGTTTTAACAAACATGCGTTACTAAAAACATTACTTGTGTGCATTTTGAGGCAAAACAAAGGGCACTGATGTATTTTAAGATATGTCAGTGCAAGTTCCTTTCAGTTTGGACAGCTCTTATTTATATATCTTATACGTTTTTATGTAATTATTAGCTACACGTATGCATCAGCAGTTCACTTTAAAATACACTAAATATTATGGACAGGAAATTACATTATGACATTTGGATTGTCAGGATAACAACTTTTTGTTATCTCGAGATCCCCAGAAAATAAAGTCATGATCACGAGAAAACAAGCAAGCAAAAATAATATTAATGCATGTTCTCTGTCGGCTTCAATACAATTTAGACAAAAAGAAAAATTATAATTTCAAATGAAGGCATTACTTTATTGAATTATTTTGTACAGTTGAATAAATAATAGATTAAAATAAGTGACAAGTTTTAGACACATATTGATCACTTCAGTTAAAGCATTCATTTCATAACATTATTTATTGAATTGCAGTGTTGGGATGGAGATGTGATGATGGTGGAATGGATTTTGTCCTACCAAGTGCGGTCCCTGACATTGTCCCGAACAACGGACATTTGTTAGACAGACGCGCCGGGAGTTCACATCCACGAGGAGGAGTAAAGGAGTTTACTCCTGCATTTGAGGAGGCGAACAGCCCCACAGGTCAGATGGAAATTTTGTGTTCCTGACAATCTTTAAATCTGTACCATGTTTCTTCCTCAATAGTTTTGTCGGCCCTTGCAGATACTGATATCTTATTACATTAAAGTCAGTAAAATAAAGCATCTTACAATAAGAAATTAAGTTTAGACCATTTTTCTAGTGTGTTTTAAACTCTTATTTTAACAGCATTATTAATGCAATAATCATTGCTGTATTTTTAGGAATTTGTTATAAAGAATTAGATACTCAATTACATATACATATTTAATCAAATAGTATCTGGGTGGACAGTTTGTTAAATGTGTTTATTAAGTATTATTACTGACCACGGTTCTTTGTCATTCTCTTTTGTCATAATGAATTTTCTAATAGTTTATCATTTGTTTTTGTTTTTCTTTTTTGGTGTAGAAAAATGCGAGAATAAATTATTGAAATCATTAAAGAAGGGATGGAATATTGTAAGGCGCCCATTCCTTCATAATGATAAAGTGGAAACACTGATTCCTTCAGAGGTTTGTTACATCATTACATTTACTACAACTATCTGTCCATTTATAGACATGTTTCCATCCAGGTTTTGTTATCGACCAAGTGAATATGCGTAAAAAAGGTTTTCTATTCAAATGGTGCTAAAATGGTGTCCGTGGTGATATCACGAAGGATGAAAGCGACATTAGTTTTGGTGTATCACAAAAAATCTGATCTTGAGCAAATTATCTACCTAATTTCTCTAATGCTCTTAAAATAAAAGCTTAGTCAGGTCGAGTCTGATGTTTGTGGTCTCGGTAATTTAAAATAAATGTGCTTTCACCAAAGGGACCCGATTATGAGGAGAAAAAATGTAATATTTAGGAGAATAAACATGAATCATTTTATGGATAAGTGATTGACATTTCAGCACTTCATGAAGTAAGTTCAGTGCAGCTTGTGTACCCTCTGTGTATATGGAGGATCGACTCTGCAAATCAAAACAGAAAGTCTCAGGCTGCAATAAGAGCGCCTATTGTTTGCTGTTATGCCCTTCAGAGGTTGCGCGTGATGAAGATCTATCATGTGACATCACATTTATTTGCGTTAAAGCTATTTTTTATATATATGTATTTTGAGGTATTGACATTGCATTTATGCGCTTAAGCATTTTTTTGCTAAAAAGCCTTGGATGGAAACATTTATCTGTCTGTCTGTCCATCTGTCTGACCCACCTCTGGTCTTCTCCACAGCTTAATGCAGATTCAGATGATCCTAATGTAAAGGATGATGCTGGTCTGGCGAGCTCTGAATTAAACAATAAGATCAAACCGGAAAAACAACGAATGGCATTCTTTGACTGTCTCTGGAGGGGCAAGGTGGAGTCAGTGCCGACTCCCCTGCTTAAAGCGGATCCAGCTATCCCTGATGTTAGGGAAGTTGTTGATCTTGCATCACAGTCAAAGACCTACGTTGGTCCGAAGAAGCAGAAAGAAAAGGCTTCAAAGAGCCGCAAATCTAACCTCCAGGGAGAAAAAGTGACTGTTGTGCCAACTCAACAGCCCAAGGCTATTTCAGATATTCCTGTTGGCATGGATGTTCCTGCTCTGGCCGGCCCCCAATCAAAACCAAAGATTCGTCCGGATAAATGCATGACATTGACGCAACGCTTCTTTGGATGCTTCCGGAGGGGCAAAGTGGAGTCGATGCCGACTTCACAGATTGAGGCCGATCCAGCTATCCCTGATGCCAGGGAAGTTGTTGATCTGGCAGATTCTCAATCGAAGAGTGTTGGCTTAAAGCAACAAAAACAAAAGGCTTCAAAGAGCCGCTCATTTCACAACCCTTGGAGTAAAAAAGGGAAGAGTAAAGTGAAAAAAGATGCCAATCCAGCTATTCCTGATGCCATGGATGATGTGGATCTGGCCAGTTTTGGTGGCATCGCTGCAGCCAATGCCAGGCTACTGAAGTTAGGTGCCATTCCAGAGAATATTGGGTTAAAAGGTGGTGGAAATCCTGACCCAAATAAAGCAAAAAATCCTGGGTCAAAAGATGTTGGAAATCCTGAGGCAAAAGGTTGTAAAAATCCCAGGCCAAAAGCTCTTAAAGCTCTTGAAAATCCCAGACGTTTTTGGGGTCCTAACCCAGGTAGATTTATAATTCCCACACCAAAAGCTTTGGAAAATACTAGACGTTTTTGGGATCCTTACCCAGCTAGATTTAAAACTCGCAGACGAAAAGTTGTTGGAAAACCCGCAATAGGTTGGATTCGTAACCCAACTAAATTTAAAATTACCCCACCAGAAGCTTTTGAAAATCCCAGAGATTCCTCGCCAGAAGATGATAAGGTTGTCAGGCCAAAAGCTTTTGAAAATCCCCGACGTTTTTGGATTCCTAAACCAAGTAGATTTAAAATTCCCACACCAAAAGCTTTTGAAAATCCCAGAGATCCCTCGCCAGAAGATGATAAAGTTGTCAGGCCAAAAGTTATGAATGTTGTTCAACAAGCTTTTAAACCGCCAAGTGAGAAGAAACGAGCTAATCGCTCAGTACCAAGAGGTCCCACACCAAAAGCTTTTGAAAATCCCAGAGATCCCTCGCCAGAAGATGATAAAGTTGTCAGGCCAAAAGTTATGAATGTTGTTCAACAAGCTTTTAAACCCCCAAGCGAGAAGAAACGAGCTAATCGCTCAGTGCCAAGAGGTCCCACACCAAAAGCTTTTGAAAATCCCAGAGATCCCTCGCCAGAAGATGATAAAGTTGTCAGGCCAAAAGTTATGAATGTTGTTCAACAAGCTTTTAAACCGCCAAGCGAGAAGAAACGAGCTAATCGCTCAGTGCCAAGAGGTCCCACACCAAAAGCTTTTGAAAATCCCAGAGATCCCTCGCCAGAAGATGATAAAGTTGTCAGGCCAAAAGTTATGAATGTTGTTCAACAAGCTTTTAAACCGCCAAGCGAGAAGAAACGAGCTAATCGCTCAGTACCAAGAGGTCCCACACCAAAAGCTTTTGAAAATCCCAGAGATCCCTCGCCAGAAGATGATAAAGTTGTCAGGCCAAAAGTTATGAATGTTGTTCCACAAGCTTTTAAACCCCCAAGCGAGAAGAAACGAGCTAATCGCTCAGTGCCAAGAGGTCCCACACCAAAAGCTTTTGAAAATCCCAGAGATCCCTCGCCAGAAGATGATAAAGTTGTCAGGCCAAAAGTTATGAATGTTGTTCAACAAGCTTTTAAACCCCCAAGCGAGAAGAAACGAGCTAATCGCTCAGTGCCAAGAGGTCCCACACCAAAAGCTTTTGAAAATCCCAGAGATCCCTCGCCAGAAGATGATAAAGTTGTCAGGCCAAAAGTTATAAATGTTGTTCAACAAGCTTTTGAACCGCCAAGCAAGAAGAAACGAGCTAATCGCTCAGTGCTTAGAGGTGAGTGTACTGACTTCATTACTCCTACTTTGCAACAATAAGTGAAATGGTTTCTTCATCATATTCTTCTGTACCTGGAAATGTATGCTGTACCTTTCATCTGTGAGTATATGAGTGTTAACATGTACTGTCACCTCATCATTTTTCTGTGTGTTTTTCAGAGCCTTTTGATTCTATATATCAACTCTTGTATGAAGTGCTTGGGCAAGGGTGCGGTGGCAAAGTGAACAAAGGGATCCGTATATCGGATAACACTCCGGTAATGCACTCGTATTTATATCAAACACAATGTTTGCTGAAATTTGTATGTTCACTTGATCTAAACCATGTTTTAAAGTTTGTAGATTCTTAAACCTTAAAGTTATGTGTGCAGTGTCAGGTGAGCCGCTTTAGTCAGCTCAAGAGAAATTAACTTTTTTGTTTTTTTGTTGTTTTTCTCTTTACAGGTTGCCATCAAGCAAATAAACAAACGAAAGTATGAAAGGACTCTTCAGATTGTAAGTTGTCATAAAATTCGATGAATTGAACTAAACAGAAAATAGAGATTACGCACCAATACAAGATATTTGTTTCATCTAATTGTAATTTGTTGACCATTTTTTGTCCAGCCTGGATACCCCAAACCACTTATAACAGAAGTGGCGCTGATGCTTAAGTTAAGAGATGCGCCCTCATGCCCCAATGTCATACAGATGTATGACTGGTACGACACTAAACACTTTTACACGCTCGTGTTGGAGTACCCACTGCACAGCGAATCCTTGTGGGATTTTGTTACAAATCATAGAGGACTAAGTGAAAATACAGCAAGACATCTCATGCGTCAGGCGGTACTGGCAGTGAAACACTGTCTGGATAATGGAGTTTTTCACACCGACCTCCATGCCAGTAACTTCTTGGTGCAGCAATCAACAATGAGCCTGAAGTTAATTGACTTTGGGGCTGGACATTATCTGACGCATGAGGCATATAAGACCTCCGACTTTGTAGGTGAGCTGAATTTTTTTAATATAGCGGAGTATTGAAACCTGTTGTTTCTTTTACAAAATGACTCAACACGATGTTTTGTGTACAGGAGCTCCATGTTGCACCCCGCCTGAGATCAAAACAGCTAAGAAATTCCACGCCGTGCCAGCAAACGTCTGGGCCTTAGGTACTGTGCTGTACTTCATGGTGCTTGGATCTTTGCCCTGTCTTTTAAACGACTTTAATTCCGGGTGTCTGAAGACAAATGAGAAGGATTTATCAAAGGGTGAGTGAAAATGACTGATCAACATGCACACACAAAGTCTCTGATCAAATCCACAATTAATATTATCAGATGACACGGTCTGTCTGGTAAAATGTTAGACTTTATTGGGTTTAGCTAAACAGTCATTTAGTGGCTCGCCGATGTATTACATCACTGTGCCATCATCTTAACCTGAGGTACTGTCTGTCTGTGACCAGGGGCCCTTTAGATGATAGACAGACAACAAAAATGACAACAAAAGCGTCTCTTTATGCCATGATCATTATTGTCATTTGTGTGTCATGATGACTAACCAGCTCTCTCCTAAATCTTGTACAGAAATCTGTGATCTGTTAAGTTGGTGCCTGGCCCTGAATCCAAGTGATCGTCCGACGCTCAAGCAGATCTTAGATCATGACTGGTTTAAAACTAAGTCTGACAAAGAAGAGCTACTCGTGTACAAAATCAGGTAACAGACCTTTTCAAGTAGGAAACTGCATTTTGCAGATTACATGCTTTTTATTTTGCGTAGTTAGTTGTGTAGAAAGATTGTTTTAAATGTACATTTTCATCACTACAGGGCAATATCCACACAAAAATGAAAAGGATGAAGCTGAATGACTGAAGGAGAGGGGAATGGAGTTTGGAGTTTGAAGGAGGTATGAATGAATGCTTTTTTTAACTATAATCGCATAATCTCGTGCGTAATCAAAGTTTACTGTTAAGGGAGTGTCTTGCGTGTATTTTGTGAACGTGAGCTTCTCTTTTATCATAAATGGTTGTGGCCCGTGTGCAGCAGGCACTTGTTTTGAAGAAACATGTGATGCACATGGTTCACGTGACGCAACAAACAAATATTTTTAAAACACAACACTTATTTTGAATTAGCGTCCCTCGGATGAGCAGTCACGAGCCGCCACTGATATTGTGGCTTTAAGGTTCTAGATATACTATAAATATGATGACTAAAAATTAAATGTTGACATTTTCTTTCTTTCTCATCTTCAGGTTGTATTTCAGACTTCATGAACACAGACCGCTGGCTGAACATCTGATGCAGATCCTGTCTCATCCTTGAACACATTAAAAAAAAATCAATTCTTAATGTTTTTATTTTTCAAAGTTGTAAAATAAAGTATCTAATATATAGTAAGTTCTCTATAGAATCAGCTATGTCTGGCTCTCTCTCGGGTTTTTTTTCTCCTAGGAGTTTAGGGAGTCAGGTTTATGAATGTAAAGCTGCTTTGAAATAATTAAAAAATTGTGAAAAGTGCTACAGTATATAAATAAAATTGAATTGAATATGGAAGACTTTTCTTTAGCAGATGTTTTCATTTGCTTTTTTAACTTTATTATTTGATCAAACTGATTAACTTGGTTACTTATGTACATGTTTTTCATATGCAATATCAAACCCTTGACCTTGGTATAAAATACTGGGAGTTAAAATAGTAAATTCAATCAGACACAATGTTAAACCTGATGCTGTTTTAACCCAAATAAATAAGTACACTTGACCTAAACCTTAGTGGAAACAACAATCGCGGATCGTTCTCTTCCATGAAGGCCGATGTAAACATCTAAGAATATATGAACATTTATCAGATTTATTACTTTTGTGGACTACAAATGCAAGTTAATGTCATGCCGTGATTGCCTGGCGAAGATAATTTACAAACATGAGTCCGGATGGATTATGACTTGCGCACAATTTTTAAACAAAGGTATGTTGTCCCGTTTAGATTTAGCATGTTCATTCTATATGCACTGTCAGCTATGATGAAGTGTAATGATTCATTGCGCCGCCAACCACGGTCCTGCGACGTCAGATATGTTGTCTATTTTTTACAAAATAGAGTAACGCGAGTAACGAACTCCTTTAAATTTCAGTAATTGTAATTGCATTACTTGATTTAAAAAAATACTTTGTTACATGCTCGTTACTGCTAAAAGTAGTGGAATTACAGTAACGCGTTACTCCCATCACTGGTGCACGCGTCAATGCGACTGCTTCGTCGCTTTTACAAACGTAAATTGGGTGTCTACATTGCAAATAGATCCGTTTTTGCCGCGGTTGTCTTAAGGATTGCACTAGTTAACTGCTAAAATTTAAACTTGAGATTTACAGCGGGGCACAAAAGGTTTGCACTGGGGCACGTGCCCCAGTAAAAGGGGTCTAGCGACGCCCCTGCCACCAAGGTTTCTATGTGCTGCAACATTTACTATACATTTTACATCATTCTTTTTACAGAATACAATATCAGACTAGAAATAAAAAAAAATCTGTAGTGCTAGTTATCATATTTATCCACATTTTCATCATTATCACTCTTATCATTGTATACCAGTGTCTGTATGCTTGGCATGGGGAGGGCCTGACAAAAGTGAGGGTTGTCTGCAGGAACAAAGTCTGATACATGTGGGTGAAACATCACAATGGCTTGATGCAGTTTTCTTTCCAGCTGTTGGAGGTGTTGAATGAGAGCAGCTTTTGCACCAGGCTGCTCAGTGTCTTTGATGTTACAGCGCAGATGTTAGAGGCCTGCTGCTGATGGGATGTTCAGTTACACACTTCTCATTTCTTGGTAAAGCATGCGCCTTTAGACTCCTCGAACATCATCTTCTTCAATCTAGAAGACAAAAGAAAACAAAATGCTATGTTATGTTACCAGGTGGTTTCTTATATGATTTGCAGTTAGTTTGTCAGATGGTACTAGAGTGACTGCTGTGTGGTTACTAGGGTAAAATAATTTTACTTACAGTGTCATCAAAGCAGAAGTAGACATGCCAAGAGGGATCACATGATTCCTGAAAATCAATTGTCGCAGGTAAGAAGCTCATCTGCGGTGACCATTGAATGCTGTTGTATTCTTTTATTGCCTGTCTCAGTCTATTGTTGGAGCTGGCTACCTGCTTGGAGAGTCTAATGGCAATGCCCTGCCCATCTGAAGCAAAGCTAGCAAACAAGCATGCAGAAAAATGAATGTATTAGTTTGTATTATAGTCCTTTTTAAGTTCAAACCTATAATGTCATATTGTATCTACTTATCCACTTATAGCACTATACCTGGATATATTCTTCTCAGGTGGAGGACGACTGCTCTCTCCCTTGATTCAGTTCTAGCCTTGCAGTTGGACTCTGAGCTCTCGGTCCACATCTTTAAGGATAGGTTGGAAGTTTGAATCAGACTCTTGCCATCTTCTCCCAATACGGTATTTTTTCCTCAATGAGTCCTCAACTCTACAATGGTCACCAAATAATTAAGCAATATCGCTCGAGTAGGAGTGTGATATAGCTCTATATCATCACAGCTGTGATTAGGCCAGAGGCAATCACAGCCGTGATGATATAGAGCTATATCACACGACTCCGAGAGCGATATTGCTTTTATACAACAGTTCGACGGCACACGTTTGAAAAACGAAAACTAGAAAACAACAACGGAGTTATTTTAAAAGCCTCTTTGTTTGAGAACTACTTCTTCCACCACGGATTTGAGGGCGGCCAGAATGACAGGTAAAACTTTCGGCTGCTTTGAAGCTCATACAACTCAATGGACGGAAAAGCCGTTACTTTATATTAGGGGAGACCGGGGCTGGTTGTCTCACGGGTTGGTTGTCACACTGCTTATTCCAGACATACTACATGGCACTGTGGTACAATTTGGATATCAATTTGTTAGCCTTTAATAGCTTACTCATTTGCACTTGAAATTTTGCTGAGCAGACAGAAAACAATGATGTTAGGAGACAATTTTTTATTTTTATGGGTCAGAGTAAATTTTCATGTTGGTGTTGTTTTTGTGTTGAGATCTTGTAGGATATTAATCATTCAAAAACAAAACATTCATTAAAAAGCTAAAAGTAGTAGCTTTATTTTGAGTCATCTTTTAGCGATCAATTTAAAGCCGTGTAGCAGCTAGCTTATAATGTTTGTCAAGAAGTCAGTTGGGGATGGTTGTCACATAGCTTGCGGGGTTGGTTGTCACATAAGAATATTGGACATGTAGACCTCTTAAGACTGTTTGTCTGTTTGTTTGTTTGTTTTTGTTTGTTGTTAAAATAAAATAAATAAATCATTAATTAAAGAGGTTTTAACACTAAAAATTATTTAATTTTATTTCTAAACACAGTAGACAATAGGCTTTATGCCCAGCTGCACTAGTACTTCCTGAACTTCAGCCAGCTCCTTGTTTCCTGTCTGCCATTATTGGACAAACTGATTAATCCAGGTGTGCCTGACCTCAGTAGTCACAACAACAATAATCAGACACACCTGGATTAATCAGTTTGTCCAATAATGGCAGACAGGAAACAATGAGCTGGCTGAAGTTCATAGTGCAGCTGGGCATAAAGCCTATTCAAGTAACTGATCACCCACTTTAATCCCATTGTTTAAACATAAGGGGCATTAATAACAACTATCATAGGGTTGGATTCATATTAAAACTTATTTGGAGTTTCTAGCTTAAAAAACTATAAAGTTACACATTATCTTTTCAGATCCCAATTTATCACTGAAATCCTATTGAATCACTATAGGGACAACCAACCCCATACCCTGTGACAACCAACCCCGTGATGGGGTTGGTTGTCACATTGTGTCAGAGTGTCTTTGATGGTTAATTACTTTCTGTTACAATACATTCTAAAAGTAAAAAGTATACACATTTAAAGCCAAGACCCCAAGCTTTCATTTCATGTGGGAATTACTGCTGAAAGATTTTTTGAAGATGAGCAATTCATGCATGAGTAAAAATTGTGACAACCAACCCCGGTCTCCCCTACCGTTTCTTGGTCACAAAGTGTAGTTTAAAGATTAGTTCAGTCGAGAATGTATCTGTATTATATTTAAATCTGCAGTCGATTAGTAAAGATAGCGCCTGTTTGAACGTTTGCTTAGTGAGATTCGGTACGAATGAGAACCAAAGCATGAGCGGACGTCAGTGTTCACTCACCCCGCTGACCACCGCCCTCTCTGGGCTACATCTCTGAAAGGGATTCCCCGGCTCTCATGTTGGCCTTGTTTGTTTATGATCGTCAAAATGAGATCAAATCAGCAGTATTTGGTGTCATGATCAAACTATTACTTGTTTTTTAATTCATATTTAGTGTCTTTTGTGTTGTTATTGTTTTGGCACGAGGTAAAAGTTAATAAAACTATGCTTGTGTAACGTTACTATTGCTTTCTCATTTATTCTTAACGCGATACGAGCACTCGATTATTATTATTAAACTTTGTTCTGGTCAGTACTATACAAAACTGTTTTTTATAAGTGTCAGAGAGATGTTTTTGCATGCTGCTTATAAATATACCAGTGGCCATATCTCATAACATGTTTTAATAGTCACGTCACGATAAAGTAAATGATCAATGTCCACATTTAAAAGCTGCGGTGCTTACCTGCAGTTTCACGGTGTTTTCGCGTTCTGATAAGAAATATAGCTCCAGAAAAAAACGAGTGTCTATATTCCTCTTTCCAAGTGTTAATCGTCCACACGATGTGACAAGACATTTCTCCCATCAACTTTATTAATAACTTCTGATTGGGGATTCACAGACTGATTTATGAGCTAGTAAACTAATGAGATACACGGAGAGTGATTCAAACAGCGCGTCTGTGTTTTTCCATTCAGAGATGAGCCTGTTTAATGGACCTCCATTCACTAGGTGGCGGAATAATACGAAAGGTGAAGCGGTTACACCGTTCAGCAACACCGTTTTTCAATATTTACTACAGGGCTATTCAGATCTTACCCTGGAGGGCAAGAGCACTGCATAGTTAAGCTCCAACCCTGATCAAGCACACCTGAGCAAACTAATCAAGGTCTTCATGATTACTAGAAAATCACAGGTGTTTAATGGTACATAAACTCATGTAGTGCTCCAGCCCTCCAGGGTAAGATGGGAATAGCCCTGTTTTACTATGTTCTTACCTCAACTTATACCTATCTTTTTTCAATGCGTGCACTTTTAGTCTTTGTACAGCGCCTTGTGAATGTATTAGCGTTTAGTCTAGCCCCGTTCATTCATATGGCTCCAAACAGAGATGAATTTAGAAGCCACCAAACACTTCCAGGTATTTACACGAGTAAGTATAGTGGCACAAAATAAAACTTTTGTTTGGAGCCATAGGAATGAATGGGGCTAGGCTAAATGCCAACACATTCATGAAGTGCTTAACAAAGACTAAAAGTGCATGCATTGAATAAAGATAGGTATGCATTAATTCATCCAAGTTGAGCTAAGAACATAGTAAAATATTGAAAAACAGTGGTGTTTTCCTTTAAAGACGTCTGTAATTACCAAAGTCTTACATAAAAACATTAAACTCTTACTTGAACTTGTAGAACTGAATCAGTCTGATGATGTAGTCACTTTTCCATCTACAGACAGTGTCTGAAGAAAAGACGTCATTACTACCACTCTAATAAAGTCAGTAATTTCATGTTACTTCTGTTTCTTTGTAAATAGTATTCATGACATTCTTACAGTAGGCTACCCCCAAAAATGGGGAAGGAATGGATCTTCAAAGAACAAATTATATTTAAATAAATTGTTGTATGCGCATTTATGAGGAATAAAAAGATTTACAGATGTGACAATTATGACATTTTCTTTGAAAATATCAAAGTATGGGGGAAAGAAAATGCTTAAAACTTTTAACAGACATTGCATGGGTATTTAAACCATGTTTGACATAAGATACCAGTGTGATTAAAAACTTTACTTTTCTTGATAAGTTTAACATTTGCAAGGAATTGCTCATATACAAATCAGCTAGAGTGAAATAATGAAGAATCCACAATTTCCACAATTTTACCAATTTTAATTGTTTTTGAGTAAATACAAAAATATTACACTTACAGCTTCATTAATTTAATGAATCTGGGATGGATTACTACACTTTTATGAAAGTGCAAAAAACTAAATATTATTAATTTATTATAGCTTTTCAATGTAAATACTGTAACATTTTAGAAAAATATTAATTGCAAAACAGGAAATTAATGCAGCAACTCATCAGTATCAGTTTAACCCTCAAGAGATCTTATAGGGACATTTTGTGCCGTTCTGATTTTTACTTTTAATTAAACCATCTTGACTGTGATGATTGAATAGAGAATGTCTGTGATGATTACCCAAAATTGGCAGAGGTTACTCATTGTTGACACATTTTTGGTTTCAGTTTTTCAAATTAGCTTAAAATGGCTAAAACACATGTGATCCTACAGCCAAAAAATGTCCCATTGAAAACTATTATAATTACCATTTTGAACCCCCATTTATTTTAACATAAAGTAATGCATACCTTTATGTCAAGATATATTTTGAAGTACTGCTTTCAATTTTTGATTTTTATACTTGTCCACCAGGTGGGGCTACTTTTTACCATTTCATCCATGTATCAGATTTCAATTTTTTTTTTCTGCATTGCTACTGAAAAGATAAGCATTTGATGTGAAAAATGGTGTGTGTGCAAAAAAAATTGTCTGAGAGGTAAGGGGGTATAAAATCAGCCCTGTTAAAAAATAACAATGCATCAAAATCCATGTTGCAATCTTTGATTTATCATAATATTAATCAAATGGTAGTTCAAAATTATTATTATTTTTCTGAAAATATTTAGTGTTTTGTTTTTTATGTTAAGAAAAATGGGTTAATGTAAACTAACTGGCATATAAAGGGTTAACATTAATATTTGATGTGTATGGTGCAGGCAGAAGTGTGGAGTTGTTTAAAGTGAAAAGAATATTGATGAATAATATTTTTACATTTAAGCAGATTTCATAAATGCCCAAGGAAATAAAACACAAGTAGCAAATAGTTAAATCAGTTAACCTTGAGTATCTATTAATTAAATGAAAACAAAGAAATGATTCAAATAACTTGTATTATAAGGTGTTAAATACAGTTATGATCACAAACTGATACTGTATGCATCGTGTGACATAGAAACATTGGCTGTCTAAAAGTAAAATCCTACCATGATAAGGAGAGAGATGCTCTTGAATTCTGCTGTAGTTTTCCATCAGTTCTCTGTCAGGATCTGATGAAGACACTAAAAATAAGAGGAAATGAAAATGTTTGAATCTTAAAACCCACACACAGCAATGTGCAAAATAACTTGGAGAAAATATCAAATGAAAGTTCATACTCTCTATTTTTAATAAACACATCACTTCTACATCATTTACATGCATATCAGTAATAGTATACTGTAAAATAAAACACACTTTCTCTCGAGGTGCTCAAACCCCTTTTGATGTCCATGCATGTACACAGACTACACACGTCTGTTTGTTAGTATGTTGTAATTCAGGATGTTGTTCATGAGTAACAGTACTTACAATTCATCCTAAGAGCGCTCAGACTTCCAAGAAGAAATTAACTGAGACGGACAAAACCAGCAGGAAAAGTTTAGTCCTATTATACAGATTGACCCCATTCTGACCTGAAGATAGAAAACAAATGACTTCATGATTTTAGTGATAGTTAAATATCTATATGATGATATAACAGCACTTATGCGTGATTGACTTCTCTTAATATGAAATTTAAGTAAAATCAGCAACAAGATCCATTAACACAACATTTATGTTTCATTTAATGTTTGTTTTAAAACTCTTGTTTTATTAGATTTTGATCACAGATCAATAAGCCGTATCTTAGTTGTCATCTGACTTTCACATAATCTTTTATACACGTTTACAAAGAATCCAGATATTGATTGATTTGTTCATGATTTGTTCTCATAGCCTTTATGTTTTATTCTTTTCCTCTTACCCTTGCAAGGACAGCATTTGTCATCTGAAGTCGGTTTGAAATCTGACATTTCTCCTCGATTGAAGCCATTTTACTAAGAGGACAGGAAACAGAAGCTCTGATCTTAAAGAAAAAACAGAAACTTGTTATCAGCCATAATGAATCAGCGAAACGTTTATATAATCTGACGACACTTAATCAGATAAAATATGGATGAAGTGTAGGGGGTGTGGGGTATTTTAAACACATGCTGTTTTCACAGTAAACTTGGCACGGTTTCGTAAAGTAAGCACACAGCAACAAAAATGTAATCGAAAATTTATTTCACCAACATTTGGCAAAAGCATTAATGAATAACAAATAAGTTTTCTCTTTTATTGACCCTTCATGAAGTGCCACCCAAGGACGATTTTCAACAAGTTGTTTAACTTGTGAAATTTGTCTTCAGTTTGTGTAACAGATATACCTGGATGATCTACTGCTTCCGGTGGGATTTCTAAGTATCTCAAGAGACCAGGGCCGGTTCTAGATATTTGAAGTGTTGGAGGCCCCTCGCACCCCTCTAATTTTCAGAATAATGTGAGAAAGTGTCATGATTTGTTTTTCCTTCCCTGTAAGACATAATTTAAGCACTAACGTCAGTTATCAAACATGTTTTTCCCCATTACTTTTCTTTTTTATCAAGGCTATAATTTCATATTTGCAATAGATTAAATCTATGTTTAGAAATTATGCAAAGCCACATGTGTTAAACATTTTAAGACAGGTAAAATTCGTTGTTGTTGATGCAATAATCTATTTAAAAAAAAAAAAAAAAAACTACAGATGAACACCTCTTAGACATTATTTCAGTAAATGAGCATCTGTATCTATTGTTTTTTATTTTAGCTGGGGTTTCCCCTCTTATCGAACCAATATACAGTATACAGTTATCTATTATAGACTATTCATATTATGTATTGCATTGCGTCATATATACCTTAAAAATCCCTACAAATCACCTGCTACAGGAAGATAAACATACAAGCAGAACATTTTTATTCTTGGATCATTTTTTAATAAAAATAATTGCTAATTTTGACTCATCTTGCCAGCACGGGTTACACATGATTAACAGATAACATTTTCTTTTATACTTTATACCGTAAATGCAAAAACACTTTAATTTAATAAGATTTAAATGTACAATACAGAGAAATGTGCAAAGATCCTCAATATAAGACCGTCATAGTTATCACTCAAGTGAAATAAATAATTTTTCACAGATTAACTTTTTCTTGTATTCGCAAGATCCATTTTTTAAAAAGTAAAATCAGCAACATTTATCATAGAGATAGAAAATGACGACTTTCTAATACTTGCAGCTCAATGCAGGCATAGGCGGAGCTTGCAGTGGAGCAGGCCCTTCATTGGCTAAAAGGATTTTTATAAAATAAATGATATTCCACAACAAATATGCATATTAATTTAGGTTCTTATAGATTTCAAAACGTTACTTTTTAAGATGCTTTGTAAAACAATTGTTATTCTGTTAATAATGTGTATTTATCAAAACGTGGCAGTGGCCCTCGGTAAAGTCGCTTTTATCCAGCCGTCCAATCACAATGGAGGAGAGGCGGGACAAACAGTACATCGACCAATCGGAACATCCTTCCTCTACTACTGAAAAAACATAAAAGTTAATATATCTTGTCGATTACAATATATAACTGCCCGCGCTACCACACTATGAGTACGCATTGATTAAACAAATTATCTGCAAAATCTGATACTTATAAAACAGTACTTCCGCGGAGGTTTAAATAAAAGCAACCAACGCACATAAGCGCCTCCAAAGCGCCCTCAAGCGGGCATTTTTTAGAACAGCGCCTGGCGTGTGAAGCGTTGGTGGAGTTTATTTATCATCAAGATTGTTATATAGAAATTAATGAGCTAATGTACTGTTCACTGTATACATTTTCCGTTTCGTTTTTGCTTGTATTTTAAATTAGACATTGTAGTGAGTGTTTTTGAAGTGAAGAAAATGTCCTAAAATTAACTAACCCTGTGATTTTTTTTAAATAGAGAATTTCAAAATATAAATAACAAAAATTTAAATTTTCTTATTCCAATATTGCCAGCATCGCATATGATTAACAGATTACAGTGTATTTTATACTGTAGGGGTTCTCAAAGTCCGGACTCCGGTCCGGATCCGGACCCGACGGGAACTTGATCCGGACCCGCGTCCACTTCATATTACAAGTGCATTCATTTATATGTGACTGATAAACGTGTGCATTTGCTACTTTAAAAATGCATATTAAACTTGTAAACAATTCGTTTAGTTTTTTTTTTTTTTTTAGATTTAAGAGCATTCCTGGTCCAAAAATAAAACAAGTTATTTAAAAATTTCCTGTGTGACACTGTAGCCATCACACCCAGATATTATGCACAGCTACTTCATGTACTACGGCTTTTGGTCCTCATCGATCTGAAATCACTGTTGGTTTGAGTCGTTTAAAATATGCATTTGAAAAAGCAACACTCGTCAAACATAATCTTTATACATATTCTTTATCATCATGAAAATACCTGAAAAGGTTTGAAGAACAGCAATATAAATATATCCTTAATTTCCTGGAGCTGCGTGTGTCTGGTTCTTCGCATGTTAAGTTTCCGCCCGAGAGCGCCCCCTGGCTTTTGGATGTAGCGGCAATTCAGATTTGGACCTTTGAATGTAAACTTTGAGAACCCCAGTGTATACTGTAAATGCAAAACCACACTGAATGGTATAAAATCAGACCGGATTTTATTAAAGATTCCTGATTTAAATGCACAATACAGAGAGAAGATATAAGATCGAGACTGCCATTATAGTCATCACTGAACTGCAATGAATTATTTTTCAGAGATTAACTTTTTCTTGTATTCGCAAGATCCATTTTTTTAAAAGTAAAATCAGCAACATTTTTTATAGAGATAGAAAATGACGACTTGCGGTGGAGCAGGCCCCCCATTGGCTAAAAGGATTTTTTATAAAATAAATAATATTCCAGATCAAATATACATATTTATTTTTTATTATACATTTTAAAACGTTTTTTTTTTAAGATGCTTTGTAAAACAATGGTTATCATAATCCTGCTAATAATGTGTATTTATCAAAAGTGGCGCGCTGTAAATCGCCTTTGTCCAATCACAATGGAGGAGAGGCGGGACAAACAGTACATCGACCAATCGGAACATTCTTTCTCTACTACTGAAAAAAACATAAAAGTAAATATATCTTGTCGATTACAACATATAACAGTCCGTGCTACCACAATATAATTACGCATTGATTAAACAAATTATCTGCAAAATCTGACACTTATAAAACAGTACTTCCGCGGAGGTTTGAATAATAGCAACCAACGCACAAAAGCGCCTCCAAAGCGCCCTCACGCGGTCATTTTTAGAACTGGCGTCTGAAGCTTCGGTGGAGTTTATTTAGCATCAAAAGATTATAGAAATTAATGGGCTAATGTTCTGTTCACTGTATATACATTTTCCGTTTTGTTTTTAATTGTATGTTAAATTAGGCATTGAATATATGTTTTAGAAGTGAAGAAAATGTCCTAAAATTAACTAACCCTGTGATTTTGTTTTTTTTGCAATGCATATTCGGGTAAGCTATCTTAACTTTAATATAACTTTTGTTAATAAACTGTAATTTATAATGATTTTGCTTCAATATTTCATCACCATTTTACAATAAAAACTGTTTCTAAATACAGTGGGAGTCATTTCACTGATTATTCATATTATTAATAAAAACTTACAAATAATGTCATCATCATTCTTTACTTTTAACTTTTAATTTTTTATGATTTTCACAAAGTTAGTGTTTTATAAGTTGGGTAAGAGCGCCACTTAGTGGATGATAGTGGTAATATATATTGCTCTAAAAACTCGTTATTTGGCAGAGAAAGAGAAACCCATTATCATGTTTTATATCTAACATTCAGGCTATATTATTTTAATGTAATCAATCAAAATGTTTCTAGTTTGTAGCACATGTTACTATGATATGCATGTTCTCCCTGTGTCAGCGTAGGTTTACTCCCACAAGCCAAAAACATGCAAGTTAGGCAAATTGGAGATGCCAAATTGTCCCTCCCCCAACCTGTGTCTGGATTAACTTGTGTATGAATTAACTAGTTCTCACCATGAATATAGCCGTAGAGGCTGGAATGGCATAAAAAAGAAAGAAAGAAAGAAAGAAAGAAAGGTCAGTCTGTACCCCAGACTCAAATGTCAAGCTACACCAATGAATGCAGGAACTTACAATCATACAATTGTTATGTTTAACTTAGAGATGGATTTTAATAAATGTATGTAAATGATAATATATAAATATTCATATATAAACAAACTTTCCAGCACTGCTCAAGCAAATAGGGAGACAAACATTTGTTTTAAATGATCCAATAACACCGAGAGACTTTGAAAGATTTTTGTTGACTTTAGTTTTATTAGATTTTGTCAAATGTTTAACTTAATGTTTGATTTTAAAACTCTTGTTTTATAACATTTTGATCACAGGTCAATAAACCATTATCTTAAATGTCATCTGACGTTCTCATAATCTTTTATACACTTTTACAAATGGCTAGAATCCAGATATTTATTTTGCATTAAGAGCATTTATCATCTGAAGTCAGTATGAAATCTGAACGTTTCTCCTCGATTGATGCCATTTTACTAAGAGGACAGAAAACAGAAGCTCTGCTCTTAAAGGTGTAATGTGTAAGATTTAGGAGCCTCTATTGACAGAAAATGAATATATCATACATATCTGTGTTTTCAGTGGTGTTTATTGACCTTACATATAAAACAAATATGTTTTCTATTACCTTAGATTGAGCCGTTTTTAATTACATACACAGCGTTACGTTGCCATCATGTTTCTACAAAAGCCGTGAGCAGACAAACCGCTCTAGAGAGCTCGGCTGAATCCCAAACCGCCTACTTCCATACTATATAGTACGCAAAGTAGCGCTTATTACATACTATATACATAGTATGGAAGTAGGTGGTTTGGGATTAATCTTTTTCTTCTTCTTCTATGGATTTATTGGCGGGTCGCATACCAACTTTTTGGTGCATACCGCCACCACCTGTGCTGGAGTGTGAAGTGATTTCAGTGTAGTAGTATGTCGAAGATGTCCATATTCTTTTTCGAAGACCACTATATTTAATACATTTTAAAACTGACCTTATAATTTCCCCAGATCCTAGTGTAGTGTTTAATATGTAGTTGATTGAAAATTCTTTGCATCCCATTTCATGTAGCTTTCTTATTAACTCATTTCTTTCCGGTTCATACCTAGGACGGAATAACATCATATGCTCAACTGTTTCCATTACTTGACATATTTCACATAATCCTGCTCCATGTTTTCCTATAATATGAAGTGTTAAATTAAGTTTTGTATGTCCCATCCTTAGTCTTGTTAAAATAACCTGATCTTCTCTACTTCAATTTTGTGTCAATCTACTTTGTCTTACATTGTTGTTTATATTATAAAAATGTCTTCCTGTTTTACATTCATTCCAATAACTTTGCCATTTCTGATTGCAAGCTTCTTTAATTATATATTTTCCTTCCATTCTACTTAATGCAAGTGTAGGCTACTAGCGACGTTCAGTTTTAGTGCCTCTTTGTCAGCTCTTTCATTTCATTCAATATTTCTATATAAATATCATATCTGACTGATTGATGTGTTTGTAGACTTACAAGTGATGCCATTGAATCTGAACAAATCACTTCATCTTCCCAACTAAGTGCCATTTGAATTGCCACCAATTCTGCTATATACACTGAAGTCCCATCTGTTAATCTCCCATATTTTTCTTTTTTAAATTCTGGAACATAAAAAGCTGACAGATAGTTTTTGACGTCTTATTTCTAATGGGGAATCTCCTGTTTCAACTTGCATGGCTGAGATTGGAGTCGTTTTAATTGCTCCTGTGATGCAGGATCTCAAAGCTCGTGCTTGAATTAAATCTAACCTTTTAAGCATGCTATTTGATGCAGATCCATATATAATGCATCCATAATCTAATACAGATCGGAAGAGAGCATAGTATATACTGATCATAGACTGTTTATCAGTCCCCAATTCTTGGCCTACTAAACATCTCATTAGATTTAGTACTTTGCTGCATTTCACTTCAATATATTTGACATGAATTTTCCATGTTAATTTGGAGTCAAACCATAAACCTAAATATTTAAAATGTAATACCCTTTCTAGTGGCTGTTTATATAAATAAAGTTTAATTTCTTCTGCAATCCCCTTTTTTTGTAAAAAACTGACAACACGTTTTGGATATAGAGAATCTAAATCCCCACTCCACTGACCATTTCTCTACAACCTCAATTGCTTCTTGAATTTTTTGTACTATATATTTAACATTTCTTCTTCCCCTCTTCCACATCGCTCCATCATCTGCATACAATGCTGTTTTAATTGATCATTATGTTAAATAATACAGGACTTATGGCACTTCATTATGGGGTGCCGGTAAAGTTATTACATTTTTTAAACTTTAAAATTACATCAATGGAATCCGTGGCTTACACCAAACAAAACATACATCTCTGTTTTTCCACCATAAAAATAATTAGATATTTTTAATTTCTGAAGAAAAAAAACCTCCTACAACTTTTGTTCGATTTACTGCCAAATAAATTCTCTCAAAAGAGATTATATTCTAAAAGATTTTGGTAAGGAGACAATAAGAAAGATTAGATGTAAATACTTAAAATTCCCGGTCCCACCAAAGATGAAAGAAATGCAATTTAAAATTTTGAATAGGATTTACCCAACCAATGATTTCTTAAAAAACAGATTCAAAATAGATGTAGGAAATTGTAGCTTTTGTGAAAAGGAACCAGAAGATTTAGATCATCTGTTTGGTGGTTGTGATATTGTACAGAGGTTTTGGCTGGACCTTATACAATTACTTGTGTCCAAAGGAATTCAGATAATGAATCTAACAATTAATGATATAAAATTTGGAATTTTTCACAATGATATCAATGACTTTGGCATTAACAACATCATCCTGATAAGTAAATTTTTCATACATAAATGCCGTTTTTTCAAATTACGCCCTAACATAACACATTGGAGGAATGAGTTAAATCTCTTTTATAAATCTTTGAAATTGTGTAATAATAAGAATGCTGTAAAACTGGCATCTTTTATAAACATTCTTATTGATTGATTGCCCTTGTGATTTGGATTCTTTTGAATATATATTCTTTTTGTTTTTTTTGTTTTTTTATTTTTTTATTGCCTTATTTCTATGCCCCATGTTCTTCTACCCTTTATGTATGTATTTGATAAGATACAAATGTTAGATTTATAGAAAGATATTATATTGTACCTATTTTGTTTGTAATTGCTTTGTAAATTAATAAAAAAAAAAAACTTTTGTTCGATTTGCATGAAATTGGTTAAGCCTATGTAGCATCTAGACCATAGACTATAAAAAAAGATCTATACACAAGCCATGCTGCTGGGTTAAATAACACTCAAGCTGTGTCTGAAACAGCTCCCTATCCACTATATAGTGCACTATATCTGGTGTCGGCCATTTTGTAGTGGTGTCCGAAACCTGATGCTGCGTCCGAAAACGCCTACTTCCATACTATAGTACGCAAAAAAGCAGGCGAGGCAAGTAGTATCTCCGAATACATAGTATTCCAAAAACAGTATGCGAAAAGTACCCGGATTACCTACTACTTCCGGTTAGATTTTGCAGTGTGCATACGATGGACACTTCACTATACCATGATCCCCCCGGAGAGGAGTTATCCAAACGAAGAAGAAGAGGCATGCGGCTGTTTTCGAGGTGGAATGATATGACGTTATGACGACGTATGTCACGTGAGGTAGCAACATGGCGGATGTAGTACGTCCGAATCTCATTCATACTACCATATACAGTACTGTTTTAACGGCAAGTAAGTAGCTACTTCATCTTATTCAGTACCTACTGTACAGTATGCGGTTTTGGACGCAGTCTGAGTGAACAACTTCATTCCCTAAATTTGTTCACTATTTTATTTACCAATAATGCACTCTGATTTTGAGGGTACATTCGATGTACACTCGCTCACTCATATTTCTCATGATGCAACGCATGAGTGGAATCAGCCAAAGGATACTGACAGTAAACACCAAACATTTACGTTTATACACAACTTTTTTAATTCTTTGTCAGTTATTTTCTACTTTTTTTTTAAATAAACGAATTCAAAATAATTGTGATATCTTTTATTTAATTATAATACACATTTTTATTAATTAATAAATAAACAACAGTAAATAAATATGACAAGCAGTTATTTTGTTCTTTTTATTATTAACTAATACAATAAACATGACAAATGACGTGACAAACAGTTAGAAAGTAAACTTTACCGTTTCACGGTACAATCAATAAAGCCACACACAGGTGTAAACCGGGTGTGCCTCATAAGCCTTGAAAAGTGAAGCCTCTGGCTCTTTGATCGCCCCCTGGTGGCTGGCTGCAGTACAAGTCATAAACCCGCCCTCTCCATTCAAATGAATGGGACTATGCTCTAAATAAAAAAAATATTTACACTTCCAATAAAAGTTTTCGAAAGATGGTTTTGGTCCTTTCAAGTAGTTGTTATCACACTGATATATGTTCAAGTGTTCATTTTTGTGATAAGTTTCATTTTAGCTTGTAATTTGATGCTATAGAAACGGGGCGTGTCGTTATGATTGGAGTGGTTGAATTGGCCGCGCGAGCGTTTGGGCGGAAGTTTGATACCGCGGCTCCGCCTCTGGCTCCGCGGACGATTCCTTCTGCGCATGCCTTGGCTCCAAACTGACGTTTTTACGTAACATGGCGGCGACCGTGGTCGAAAATTTTTGGCTTCAATTCATTACTATGGTGGGAGGCGACGTCCATCTTTTTTTACAGTCTATGGGTAACTCACGGTTGCGCGCGATGTTCAACCATCTGTCGTCAGAGCAAGGCTCTGTGCTTTAGCCAATTCGTACACAATACTGTTGCATGTCTTTTCGTAGAGGTTGGGAATTATCTCAGTGCTGAAATAAGTGCGAGACGGTAGTTTGTAACACGGATCGAGTGTTTTTATTAGATGACAAAAGCCTGCATCTCCGATCGCCGAAAACGGCTGTAAATCTTTGGCAATGAACACCCCCACTGCCTTTGTTAGTTTTATGTGCCTCTCGGAATCAGTTGGGTATTTAATGTTATTCTGGAACGATTCAGCGAGGGACTGTTGTTTTTTGCAGGACTTTACCTGCTCTGCTATCCTGCCTTCAGACAGTGATATTGTTTGGTGATGGCGCCTCAGATGCGAAGTCATGTTGGAAGTGTTTCCGTGCGAGTAGGCTATACGTATAAAACAATGCTTGCAGACAGTCATTTTTTTGTTTACTGTTTTTTCTTCCTCGGCATTATACTCAACTGCAAATCCGAAATGTCTCCACACCACGGATTTGAAAGACGCCGGCGCTTCCTCGAACAGTAGCCTGACTTCACCGCCGCTCGCCATGTTAAAGTGTTCAATGATGTTCACGCCCCCTAACTAGAGCATAGTGTGAGTGACTCGCGGGGAGGGGTTTCCTCATCTCAGCTCATAGACTTACAAGCACACACAAACAGTCAATTCGGAGAGAAATAAAATGCACATAAATCATTTAAACGTAAAAACCGAAAAAACCGCAATTCACAAGCGTGTATTGAACCGTGGATGTCGTACCGTACGGTTCAATATTATATTGAGAATTGTGGCATCCCTATTGGCCAGTGGTATTCCAGTACTGATTTTGCTTTCAGTGTTTTTATGAAAGTTTAAATTGAAACTGAGGTGATTTATTTATGTGTCCTTAGATTACAGTATTGTTTACAGTGTTATGCAATTGATAACCTGACATGATTTAGCCTATTTCCATAAGTGGCCCACTACTTACCAGTATACTCATTTTCTGTGAAGTATTGAAGTTGTGTCCTGATTCTGAATGTGAAAATGACATGTATTGTCTTAATGTTTAGATTGACTGCTTACCAGTTGACATTTCAGTGAAAGACTGTTCCTGTGTTGCTGGAAGAGCACCCGACTGAGAGCTCACCCTTCCAACTGATGGAAAATAAATGTCCCATCTGGGGTCGTGGCTGTAAGCAGAGGTAAGAGTTTCACAGGTGACTGGGACTTTAACTTTTTCTCAGCAGGTGACTGGAACTTTTCCCTCTCGCTCCTTAGATTCTTTACGGTAATTTCCTCACGATTCCTCTGAACTCGGAGTGGCTTCGGTCAACACAAGTACAGTGCAAGCCTTAGGTGTACACACACACAATGAAGACAAAGACTCACCCACGACACTCCACACACTTTAAGTGAACTAAGGACTTAGCCAAATTCGGCCCGGGTTCGTCGTGTGGCTGGTTAGACGGTGTTCTCACCCACGCTTCTCTCCACGGTCGGGCCGCAACTGTTCATTGAACTCACAACACACGTTAGATATTATACCCTCTTCCACTCCGCACAGTACAATGTGCAGCGTTTCTCACGTGCCCTGTCGATGCTTCACAGCGTTGGCTCTCTATATAGACTCCCAGTATTACTCCCCGGCTCACCCACGCTTCTCTCCACAGTGGGGCCGCAACTCTGAGTGCTAGACTCACAACACACAACACGGCAGAGAAAAAGCACTTTTTCCATGGCGCTCCTTTAATTTCCAGCCACAACTCCTTCTTCTTCGCCTCTTTCGGCTACTGCACTCCTCCACTCGCTCTAAGCGATCCCTTGATCAACGACGCCTTTAGGCTAGTGATGGGACATCTGAAGCGAGGCTCCGGAGCTTGTGTCGAGCAAAAAGGGGCGTTCCAGATGAAGCCCCGATTCGAGGCTTGTATCGTTTCCGTGAAAATCACGTGACGATGACAAACGAGGCCTCGTTTTCTGTTGAATACGTCATTGCTTCATTCTGAGTTTCGCTTACGGTTCGAAACTCGCGCCTCTTGTAGGTTTTGCAGTACGTTTGCATTGATGTTAAAGTGTTGGTTGTAGCGAGTAGTGGCGAGGTTGTAGTGAGTTTCTAGTATAGTTATCATTATATATCATAGCCTGTATTATATATTATATTACACTTAGTTTATTAGATTATTAGAGTAAATTATACATAGCCTAGTTCAGTAGATCATTAGAGTAAATTAGCATATGTCTAGTTCTAATAATACGTAATTATATTATATAGCCTATATTTATTATTATATATTATTGCTGCTGTTATTATTATTATAAGACTAGACTGTATTAGGGATAACCTAGAAGGACTGAGGATCCATTGGGATATTGGAACAAACAGAAGGTCCAATATCCCAATTTATATAAGCTGGCACTGATCTTATTATGTTGTCCAGCATCATCAGTGCCCTGTGATAGGGTGTTTTCTAAAAACAGAAACCGCCTCAATCCAAATACTGTTAAAAAACTTTTGTTTCTAAATAAAAACCAGTAAACCCTTTTCCATGTTGCAGTTTGCTGTTCCACACTTCCAGTCCCATAAGCATTGCACTATTGCAGCCCCAGTTCAATAAGCAATGCACTCACGATAATTTGAAGAGTTTCCTTGCAAAACGAGATAACCACCGTTTTTTAATTGTTCAGAAATCTTGTTTTTTGGTTGTGCATTCCAATTAATTTCAATGCAACTGCAGTTGGTTTGTTTTGATTTAAACCTTCATAACTTAAAAAATACAGCTAAGTAGCACCATAAAACAAAATAATAACATGATAACATAATAATAAACATGTTTTGACAAAAATGTAAAAAAATGGATTTATCTCGTTTTGCAACGAAACTCTTCATTTCTTTATTTTGTGCATTCACTGTTATCACTAACTCAAGAACTACTGTATAGTTGAACACAAAGTTGTGTATGTGTGAGTTGTGTGTACATAGGTTAACACAAGCAGAGTAAAATACTTTCTTTAATATACTTTATTCAAAAGCCCACACCATGACAATTTGGTTGCTCAAAATGAATAGATTTGTGTGCGTGTGCGATACATTGCTTTGCACAGCAGGTGTCACTGGAGAGCACAGTGTTTCATGAGGCTTCGGGTAAATGAAGCTTTTGGCGAACCAATGGGCTGGAAAGCCTCATTGGTTCAGGAAGCCTCGTTTGGCCATCACTACTTTAGGCTCTTCAAAGGAAGTGTGAGTTGTTGTCCGCCCTTGGCGGAAAGGCGCTCGCCCCGAAATCAACCGCCCTAAGCGGAACTGCATCTGCCCAAAGTCAACCGCTCTCTTGTGTTTCTCCAGCTCTATTTATATGTCTCATCTTCACACCTCTTCCAATAACGAGTTGTCACATAAATCTTCCACACCTGTTGCTCGTAGAGCCATGATTTGGGTTGTCAAAGAGACCAGGAAGTACTGTTGTTCGAAAAATGAGGTCTGGGCGGAAACCATCTTCGGGCGGAACCAATCTTCGCCGCTTTTGGTTCCGCCCTATAATAGTCACCCTGTGACATCTGCACTACATTTTTCCTCTTTAATAAATAGATTACTTTAATGTGCTCCTATGTGTGGCTTCCTCTTAATGCTATCGGGGCTGCGTTCAGCCCCGACAAAACTTTGCAAAACGTTTATTAAACAGAAACGGTGATGCGTTGAACGCCCTGTTGTGATGACGTAAGCATTGCAACTACGGTAGCTGAGAGGCCATTCTTTGTGTTCTTTTTTAAATGTTTCTGAGGACTGATGAAATCGTTATAAATGTGTGTTTAATACTGTAAAAGACCCTCAATGTTACAGTCACTGACCTTGCCGTCCAGAATGAAAGACAACATTCCAACATGAACCCATTGAGCGAGCTGTCTCTTTACTACCGCGTGGTTTTATACATCTTGCCGCTGATTGGGCCGACATTTCTGACACACCCACCAAACAAGAGAAAACGCTTCTAAAACCTGTTGCATTCCGTTGCACACCGTTTCCAGGAAACATGTCGTTCAACCCGGAAACCGTAGCAAAACGTTGTGCACCGGTGTGAGATTGAACGTGCCCCAGGTCAAGTGTATAAAGCAATGCTAAACTTTCCTTAGTTGTAACGTGTAACTGTCCATCTCATAAGTTTTGGAGAATGAAGTTTAAAGGGTTCATATAATCTTTTTAATAATGTAAATGATGTAAACTAAATATTGTTTCATTAATCAATTCTGGTAAGTAAATATCTAACAAAATTACAGAACATTATTTATAAAGTACCGTATTTTCCGGACTATAAGTCGCACTTTTTTTCATAGTTTGGTTGGTCCTGCAACTTATAGTCAGGTGCGACTTATATGTCAATATTAATTCATACTGACTAACATGAACCAAAGGAAAACATTACTGTCTACAGCCATGAGAGGGCGCTATATGTTGCTCCTGTAGCCTACCCTGAAAAAAACTTAAAGACAACGGAGAAAGACTTAACAAACCAAATGTCCCCCAAAAGAATAATAATTTTCTAAATAAATGCGACTTATAGTCCAGTGCAACTTACATGCCGGAAAATACGGTATTTACAAGACACTATAATAGAAACATTCATTATAAAGTGTTTACATGAAAACATTTTAGAAATACATTTATTAGAAGGTTTTTTTAAGTGTAAAAGAGTCAAGTCCGGTGTAGGAGAACTGGTTAAGCTTCTTTTATTAATCTCCTCAACCCCTTAGTAGTCACTACGAAAGATGCCTGCTACACACACATACAGGTAGGGTTGAAGCTGTCCCTACGGATCTTGACTTACCGCAGTATCAGGACTGAAAACATATCTCCGCGTTATTATAACGTGACGACTGGGAACACAACAATCTAATGCTGACTTCTTTACCCGTTGGAAGGCTAGTCGCCTTTCTCTTAACCATGGGTCACCAAACTAAGGCCCGCGGGCCGACTCAGGCCTGCCACCCCCCCTTTGACCGGCCCCCCAGCCCCTCTGCCCCCCACCAATTGAACGGCCCTATGAGGCAATTTTATTTTTGTTATTGTTTTTTTGGAAAGGTATAACACGTCACATCTCGTATTTTGTTGATTTTTTTAAGTAAAAAAATTATATTTCTATATTTGCCAAATTTTCATCACCCGACATGCTCAAGTTTTCAAAGAACGGTGGACCAACAGTTATTTTTTTGTTCAGTGTAAGGACCGTGCAGTTTGTATCATATGTAAAGAAAGTGTGGCAGTTTTCAAAGAATATAATCTGTGTCGTCATCACGAAACCCGCCACAAAGTGTATGCTAGCTAGCGAGGGCAAGCAAGAGAAGACAGGATTCAGAGGATGAAAGTCAGACTGGCAGCACAACAGAATGTTTTTCTTCGCCAAACTCAGGTAAACCAGGCTGCTGTCTGAGCTAGCTATAAAGTATAGCTCACCTACTAGCTACCCATGAAAAGCCGTTTACTAATGGGGACTTTGGCTGTGCCAGGCTAGTAATATAGCTAAAATATAGCTGACCCGGCCCCCATCACAGTCAGGAACGATAATGTGGCCACCAGAGAAAAAAGTTTGGTGACACCTGCTCTAAACATATCTCTTTGTCGCTGTTTGTTGAACTCGGTCGCTCTCTGTCTACCGCTCTCGCTGTCAGATCACCAAACCGGAAGTTTTCACCGGAAATACTGGGCCTCACAGTCAAGTTGGAAACGTCAGCGGTCGCCATATTGTGCACAGAGCCAATTAGAGAACATATCATTTACATAAAATTCTATCTCTATGATAAATGTTGCTGATTTTACTTAAAATATGCATTCTAGCGAATACAAGAAAATAATTAATTCAAACCGCCAGGTGCTGTTCGAAAAATTACCGCTTGAGGGCGCTTTGGGGGCGCTTATGTGCGTTGGTTGTTTTTATTCAAACATCCCCGGAAGTACTGTTTTATAAGTATCAGATTTTGCAGATAATTTGTTTAATCAAAGCGTACTCACATTGTTGTAGCACGGGCTGTTATATATTGTAATCGACAAGATATATTAACTTTTATGTTTTTAAGTAGTAGCGAAAGGATGTTCCAATTGGTCGATGTACTGTTTGTCCCGCCTCTCCTCCATTGTGATTGGACTGCTGGATAAAAGCGACTTTACCGAGTGCCACGTTTTAATAAACACGTATTATTAACAAAATAGCAATTGTTTTACAAAGCATCTTAAAAAGTAACGTTTTGAAATGTATAAGAACCTAAATTAATATGCATATTTGTTGTGGAATATCATTTATTTGATAAAAATCCTTTTAGCCAATGAAGGGCCTGCTCCACTGCAAGCTCCGCCTATGCCTGCATTGAGCTGCAAGTATTAGAAAGTCGTCATTTTTTTACCTCTATGATAAATGTTGCTGATTTTACTTAAAAAGATGAATCTAGCGAATACAAGAAAAAGTTAATATTTAAAAAATAATGTATTACATTTGAGTGATGACTATAATGATGGTCTCGATCTTGTATTGAGGATCTTTGCACATCTCTCTGTATTGTACATTTAAATCTTATTAAATAAAATACAGTGTTTTATATCAGGGTCAAGTTTGGTTTTGCATTTACGGTATACAGTATAAAAGACCCTGTTATCTGTTAATCATGTGTAACCCGTGCTGGCAAAATGAGTCAAAATGAACAATTATTTTTATTAAAAAAAAAAGATCCAAGAATAAAAATGTTCTGCTTGTATGTTTATCTTCCAGTAGCAGGTGATTTGTAGGGATATTTAAGGTATATATGACGCAATGCAATACATAATATGAATAGTCTGTAATAGATAACTGTATACTGTAGGCTATATTGTTCGATAAGAGGGGAAACTCCAGCTAAAATAAAAAACAATAATAGATACAGATGCTCATTTACTGAAATAATGTCATCTGTACATTTTAAGCATTAGGGTTTTTGTTTAGTTTTTCCTAAAAACGGCGGGTTTTTAAATAAATTTAACAACAACAAATTTTACCTGCCTTAAAATGTTTAACACATGTGGTTTTGCATAATTTCTAATTAACATAAGTGCTGTTATATCATCATATAGATATTTAAATATCACTAAAATCATGAAGTCATTTGTTTTCTATCTTCAGGTCATAATGGAGTCAATCTGTCTGATAGGGCTAAACTTTTCCTGCTGGTTTTGTCCATCTCGGTTTCATTTCTTCTTGGAAGTCTGAGCGCTCTTATGATGAATTGTAAGTACTGTTACTCTTGAACAACATCCTGAATTACATCATAACAAACAGACGTGTGTAGTCTGTGTACATACATCAAAAGGGGTTTGAGCACCTCGAGAGGAAGTGTATTTTATTTTACATGTACTATTAACACTGATATGCATGTAAATGATGTAGAAGTGATGTGTTTAATAAAAATAGAGAGAATGAACTTTCATTTGATATTTTCTCCAAGTTATTTTGCACATTTCTGTGTGTGGGTTTTAAGATTCAAATCTTTTAATTTCCTCTTATTTTTAGTGTCTTCATCAGATCCTGACAGAGAACTGATGGAAAACTACAGCAGAATTCAAGAGCGTCTCTCTCCTTATCATGGTAGGATTTTACTTTTAGACGACTACAATGTTCCTACATGATGCGTACAGTATCAGCTTGTGATCATAACTGTATTTAATATCTTAAAACACTTAAAACTTAAAATTTTCAACTCCTGTCCCTTGTTGGGCTCTAAACACAATACAATTTACATACTAAACTACTTCAATTTTAAACAAATAACATGATAGTGACAGTTCATGTCTCTAAACATACACAATAAAATTTACCCATAAAATTTACCCGTAAGGTTTACATACACACGTATACACTGTCAGAAAAAAGGGTACGGTTGGGGTCCATTTGTGCCACTTAAGGTACAAATGGCGAAGTTGTACCCTCAGTGGGTCATAGTTGCACCTTAGGGTACTAAAATGTACAATTTAGGAATAAAAAAGGTACAAAAAGGTTTCCAACAGTCAGAGGGTCCATGTTTGGACCATTTAATCTCCAAACAAAGGTAGGGGAGACCGGGGTTGGTTGTCACAATTTTTACTCATGCATGAATTGCTCATCTTCAAAAAGTCTTTCAGCAGTAATTCCTACATGAAATGAAACTTTGGAGTCTTGGCTTTAAATGTGTATACTTTTAGATGATAATGTTTCAGAGGAAGCTAAAAGACTAAGAGATCAGAATAAGAATCAGCACCCAGATGTGATGACAAAAAGGAATGCCTCTGGAGATACTTTAGATGTAGATTTTTCTTTATATGAATTAAAACGGGCTCTAGGGGGAGTTAAACATACATCTCCTGGTAAAGACTATGTGTGTTATATAATGATCGAGCATCTGACCGATAGATCCTTGAAAGTTATATTACGTCTGTTCAATAGGATTTGGAATGAGGGAAAGCTTCCATCCTCATGGAAACATGGAATAATAATTCCAATAGGCAAACCGGGTAAAGATAAATCAAACCCGACTGGATATAGACCAATTGCTTTGACTTCCAATATGTGTAAACTGATGGAAAAAATGATTATTTACAGGCTAAACTATGTTTTGGAAAATAATGGGTTTATGTCACCATATCAAAGTGGATTTCGGGCAGGGCGGAATACAATGGACGCTGTGTTAAGCCTGGAAGCTGATATAAGGAAAGCTCAAGTAAATAAAGAAGTTCTGGTTGGGGTTCTGTTTGACATTGAGAAGGCATATGATATGCTTTGGAAGGAGGGGCTACTAATAAAACTTAAATGCATGGAAATTGGAGGGAAGATGTATAACTGGATTATGGACTTTCTCTTTGAAAGAACAATTCAAGTCAGGGTAGGAGTAGAGTATTCTAAGACGTATAAGATTGATAATGGGACACCTCAAGGAAGTGTATGTAGTCCAGTGTTATTTAATATAATGATAAGTGATGTTTTTAATCATATTAAAGGTGATATAGGACGGGCATTATTTGCAGATGATGGGGCAATTTGGAAAAGAGGACGTAACATTAATTGTGTGTCAAAAAAGTTACAAGAGTCAGTGGAAGCTGTTGAAGCATGGGCAAATAATTGGGGTTTCAGGTTGTCAGTACCTAAAACACAAGTTATTTGCTTTACAAAATAGAAACAAATACCAGTTGTTAAATTGAAATTATATAAACAAGACCTGGAGCAAGTTTCAGTTATTAAATACCTTGGAGTATGGATGGATCAAAGACTGACTTTTGCAACTCATGCAAAAAAGTTAATAGAGAAATGTAAAATAGGAGTTAATATATTACAATGTTTATCAGGAGTTGAATGGGGAGCTTGCAGAATATCATTGAAACGAATATACTGTACATTAATTAGGTCAAGTCTGGATTATGGAAGTATTATCTATGGATTTACATCTGAAACACTACTTAAAAAGATTGAAACAATACAGAGTCAAGCTCTAAGAATTAGTTGTGGTGCCTTCAAATCATCTCCCATTGCAGCCTTGCAGGTAGAACTTGGAGAAGCTCCTCTTTCCTTGAGAAGGTATAAGCTCAGAATGAATTACTGGATTAATATAAAAGGGCATAAAGAAAATCATCCAGTAAAAGGAGTAATGAAAGAATGCTGGGAACATGGGAATAAGAATATTAAAAGCTTTGGATGGACTGCTAATGGGGAAGCAATGGAAGGTGGTATTGATGGATATGAAGTTAGCCCAACAGTGACTTTATCCAATATTCCACCATGGATATATTTCCAATGCCAAGAGTTGATTTTCAAATTCATAAGCAAATTAACAAGGACAAAGATACTCCCAAGAACAGGATTGCACAGCAGTATTTAGATCAAAGCTATACATCGTGGTTGCATATATATACACGGATGGTTCTAAAGATCCTGCCACTGGAAGAACTGCCTCTGCAGTGCATATCCCTACATTTCAATGTAATAACTGATCATGTATCTGTGTATACAGCAGAACTAATTGCCATTCTGGTAGCACTTCATTGGGTGGAGGATGTAAAACCAAGGTTAGCAATCATTTGTTCTGATTCATATGCAGCACTTTCAAGCCTTGCAAGTGGTCTAAAATCAACTAGGCAATATATTATTTATGATATTCTTGCAAGCTTACTGAGAAATAGTAGTTCAAGTCTTATTATGATTCTGTGGGTCCCTGCTCACGTAAGAGTGGAGGCTAATGAAGTGGCTGACAAACTAGCTAAGCAAGCTCTAAATCATGAGGAAGTTGACATACAAGTGGCTCTTAGTAAAAAAGAGGTCCAGGCTCAAGTGAAAGAAGATACTCGTAATAAATGGCAGGAAGCATGGAATACTGATATCAAGGGCAGACATCTTTATAGTATTCAACAACTTGTAGGAAATGGAAGAGGTGTATTTAAAGCAACACTAAAGAACTCTGGCTCTTTGCTCCCCCTACAGGTTAGAAGCGTAATTGTTCATTACCACTGTCGTAAATACTGCAGCATAGCTGGATCTGATTGGATTGTTGGTCTGCCGTAAAGCAAGTTTTTGTAGTTTTCACTCGAACTACAGGACCGCTACCCGACGGTTGGAAACTTCTTTAGTGCGGTTTTGGCCGATAGAGGGCTGCAAAGCGAATGTGAAAGTGCCATTCACCCTGTTTTGTGTGGATGAACCACTGAAACTTTTTTGGAAACGTTATTTTAAGGTAAAAAAACTCTTTGGTGTTGCTTTAAAAACAGAAAAGAAGATATTATTATTTCACGTCTTCGAATAGGACATTCTGGACTAAATAATTCCATTTTTAAAATAGGAAAGCACGCAACTGGTAAATGCAGACATTGTGATCAAACAGAGACAATAGAGCATATATTATTTATTTGTCAACAGTATGAAAATGAAAGAATATTAATGTTTCAGGAAATGGAAAAATTGGACATAATAACTTGTAATTTACAAAGCTTTTTGGAATGTAGTTCAGAGCAATGGAAGAGATATAGAGTCATTATTAAATTTATTAAAGAAATAGGGTTATATGGGATAATTTAATGTTTTTTTTTTTTTTGCTTAAGCATTTCCTTGTATATCGGTGCTCCACACTCCAGTTTAGTAGGTGGCGGTAGTGCACCATAAGCTGGTTTGCCAACCGCCATAAAATTGCAGCAGAAGAAGAAGAAGAAGACCGTGGTCTGACATTTTTGGCTTCAATTCATTACAATGGTTGGAGGCGACGTCGCGTCGTCCATCTTTTTTTACAGTCTATGGTGTCATAACACAGGGTTTACAAGGAAACTCTGCGACAGCTCTCAGACGTCTCCACCACAGTAGGTGGCGTTATGCACCTATGAAGTTGGTTCGCAATCTGCCATAAAATCAAAGAAGAAGAAGAAGTAGTTGTCCAGTGCATAAGCTGTGTCCCAATTCAGGGGCTGCGACCTTCTAAGCATGCGACCTTAAATATGAGCACTCTGTCTTTCAAGGTGGCAGCCTCAGAAATCCGCGAAGAGAACTGAAATGAGACGGTCTAACCCTCAATTTCCACCGACTGCGGAGCGGCTGCGGATCCGCTGCGGAACGGCGGCGGAGTCAATCGGTTTCCATTAAAGTCAATGTGTGTATTTCCACTGACTGCGTTCCGAATCCGTCACAGCTCCGGCCATCCGCAGCCCTCCGGCACAAATACGCAGAGCTTCTATTTTTGACGGATGCCGGACAGCTCCGCAGGGCGGAGCCATGACTTTATCGCGAGATCATACCTGAATTCGCGAGAACTCGTGTTTTTTTTTTTAATTAAATCTTTGCAATACAAACATTACAAACACACACAAATAAAGTCATTAATACAGAAACAACAAACAATAAACAAGAACAGAGCCAGGGGGAGTTTCAAATAAATAAATTAAAGATATAGCATAAATAAAGGTTTTAGCAGCCTTCTTATTTTTATAATTTTGGATGGATTTGATGTACTGCTCTGTCTACGCGAGATCTCGTGTTGTGATCTGGGCTGGTTTGTAAAAACAGCATAATTCAACAGCATAATGGGCAGAGACAGAACTCGGTATCGTGCGATCATCACGTGAATTTGCGAGACCTCATGGGTCCTCGTCACTTCAGCACGCAGCCGATCTGCAACAAATACGGATCTGGTGGGTATTGACGGACGGCGGAGTGCGGAGCCGCAACGCGAATGGAGCTGATCTGCAGCCGCTCCACAGTCGGTGGAAATCCGGGGTAACCATAATTGGCGTCACCTGCTGCGCCTGTCAGCAGGACATATACGGAAACGTTTCTGACTTATTAAAATAAATATGAAATCAGAAAAATATTAATTTAGTTTAGAAAATATGACACGTTGATGTAGATTAAACTATTCAACAGTATATTAAATTAATCAACCTTAGAAATATATTCATCATAAAAATAATAAAATTAACACAAAACATAACTTATAATACTAAAACAGTGACAAACTTTTTTTGATAAATACACACTTTTATTTAATGAAGGTTTTAATTGTTTATTTTAGAATATCCAGCCGCCGTTGCAGGCGCGCAATGAATCTTGGGATATCCTCGGCTGTTAAGGATCCATTCGTTCTATCCTTAACAGCGCGGAGAAATGAGGACGCATTTTGAGGCTTCATTCTAAGCATCCTTCGAATTGGGATGACCTTACCAGCCTGAAGTCGCGCTGCTGTGACGCAATCGGTCTTAAAATACGTCCTTAGAAGGTTGCAGCCTCTGAATTGGGACACAGCTATAGACATTGGCTGTTTCTCAATATGCGTTCTTCAGCGATCTTGCGTCCTTGTGTCCTCGCTCTACGTCATCATTAACAGTCGAAGTTCAAGTCCAATTCTCAAGAACACAAGTACAGAGGACGCATGATAATACCCGGAAGTGTTCTTGATATCGAGGATGCATCGAGTGCAGACTTGCGTGCCGAAATCTGGGGAGGTCACGTGACCAGCAGGAAGATTGCACACATCTTAATTCTCACAAGTGGGTTTTGTGTTCTCGCGACCTTCTGAGTTCGTTCTTCCGAGGTCGCCTTGCAAGACCAGTCTCCACGAGAACACAAGTCCGTTCTTTGCGTTCTTGGAATTCATTTGGCGGAACAAAGTATATAAAGTGGGAGGAGTTGGATCTAGATCCAACCCCGCCCCCTGGATGTTGTGTTCCGCAGTGAGAACCATCTCGCTCCAATAGGCAGCTCAGTCTACGAGGTGTCTACGTATATAATGTCTATGGTCCAGTGTGGGTTTGTCTGTGTTACTCGATTGGTCAGGTCTAAGTGTCTACAGTAAGTCTTGCAGTATATTTATCTTATGTTCCAGTTCGTGTTTTGTTTAAGTAATAGTGTTCAGTGTAATTTTGTTTGATTTGTGTTTGCCCTGTTCTGTTTGCCCCCTCGTGGGTTTTTGTTTTCCATTTTTTACCCTTGTTTGTTTAATAAAGTCCTGTGTTTCATCACGTCCGCATTTGGGTTCTTCCTCGTTTCAAATTTCTGACATATAGTACGCAAAGAGTACGAGAAGTAGTGCTGTTCACCTACTGTATGGAAGTATGCGGTTTGGTATGCAGGGCCAGTTTTAGCTTAACACATCCACAATAAAATGGCATGGCGGTAACGCCCATAATGCAACACTGCGTGACATACCTTCACATTCTGAGTCTGTGACCCCCATATAAGGGCATAGCCGCCCTCCAGCTCAAAACCTATGGCTAAAACATGCACATAAAGATGTTTTGATGGATAAACAAGAAGACAATAAACGCGGTAGGGATTATATATGGTGCATCTGTGTGTTTGATTTTGCAATCCGAAGCCACGTCAGCTCACATATTGTTATTTAAAACACTCGACTTCTGTTATAAAGTCAGTTTGTAGCAAAAAAAATATATATTTTAATCCCACCAGTTCTCTTGTTTTGATGGTGTGCTAAGCTAATACCTGCTAAGCTAATGTGCACCTGCTAACATTTAGATATGTAAAATAGGTTTTAGGCAGGGACGTGCACAGGAATTTTTAGGGACAGTTGCTCTGTCCTAAAAAAGGGCACCCCCCTGAAAAAAAACTTACGGCCTATATGAAGGACTGAGAATAACAGGGTCTTTATTAAAAATCAGCAAACATGTTTGCCTAATGCCTACCAAAAAAATAGTAGCCTAGGCTGCTTGTCTGCAAGCTATGATAGCTAGCTGCTATCTGTCTGATTATTTAGGCTAACATGGCAAAGTCAGCCTGGATTTATGAAGATTTTAACAGAGGTGGAATGAGTAGCCAATAACTTTACTTAAGTAAAAGTACAAGTGAGTAAAGAAATAATTACTCAAGTAGAAGTAAAAAGTATGCAATGAAAATAATACTCAAGTAGCGAGTTACTAGTTACTCATGAAAAATAAATCTATACATGCACACCCACAATACAGTGCCCTCCATAAGTATCAGAACAGTAAAGACAACATTTTTCTTTTTGCTGTGGAGACCAGATATTGGTAAGATAAATATCAGTGTGTCAGAAGTTTAGAATGTCACATTTTATTAATCTTTGTTTATGTTGCAACACATACATGGTTTAACAACAAAGAACAACAGCATTAAATGCTGATTTATGTGTGTTGTACCCAAATGCACATAAATGAATCAAACTGATTCTACACATTTAATGCTTTTCATGTGTAAAAAATCAGGACACAGCTCAGTGCCCATTAAAAAAAATAATGTGACAGATTCTGTACTTTTGTATAATGTTCATCTTTTAATGTTTAGACATTTCTTGACTCCACAGCAAACAGAAGAATACTTATGAAGGGCACTTATACAGTATGTGTAAAACTGCAACATACACAAACGGTACAGAAAAAAGAATACAAACACAGAATAGACAAGCATTACAAATTAACTCTAGTCTCAATGTTGATGTAGCGTATAGCTGAAATATCAGACAAGTAAACTGACAAAGAGTTTTGCATTCATTATGTATAAAGTTAGAATCTCCTAAGATGGTCTGAGGACATTGACAGTTTACACTTACACAAACTGATTTTAGACAAAACTCATGTTTTCTTATGTTGACATGTCGCGTTTGTCTTGTGAGAATCACTTACATCATACAGTACAGTATACAGCGAATCAGACGTCAATCATCGATGGATTTTCTTCAGTCTGTGCTACAATGCTTCTGGAGGCTGCGTGCGTTTAACTGTGTTTGACGACGAACAGGTCGCGTGTATGTAATCCCAGGTCAAAAAGACGTAGTATTTAATGTATTAAAAATATACTTAAAATACAAATAGTATGTTTATAATACATTTGTATTTCCAACATACTTATTTGAAGTGTATTAAAATAGGTTAAATTGCATTTAAACATATTTTTTAAAAGTATACTAGAAGTACACTGGTAATAAATATATACTTAATTACATTTTTAAGAAATATGCTAAACTTAAGAATATTGTTAATGTTTTTGTATTAAGTGTACTAGAAGTACATTGGTAATAAATATATGCTTTATTACATTTTAAATAAATATGCTAAACTTAAGAATATTGTTAATGTTTTTGTATTAAGTGTACTAGAAGTACATTGGTAATAAATATATACTTTATTACATTTTAAATAAATATGCTAAACTTAAGAATATTGTTAATGTTTTTGTATTAAGTGTACTAGAAGTACATTGGTAATAAATATATGCTTTATTACATTTTAAATAAATATGCTAAACTTAAGAATATTGTTAATGTTTTTGTATTAAGTGTACTAGAAGTACATTGGTAATAAATATATGCTTTATTACATTTTTAAGAAATATGTTAAACTTAAGAATATTTTTAATGTATTTATATTAAGTTTAATAGAAGTATGCTGGTAATAAATATATGCATAATTACACTTTTAAGAAATATGCTAAACACAAATGTACTTCTAGTAAAGTTTTAGTATATTTGGATAAAACCAAAACATGATTCATTAATTGTAATAAGCTAACATTGAACTTTCCTCAAGCATTTCAACATTATATCATTCCGATTGCATAATAAAAAATTTTTTCAAAGATTTGCTTAAAATCTTACGTTTGCTAGTGTTTATGGTGTTTATTTTCAAACAACACAAGTGACACACGTGACACACGTGACTAAACCTGATTGGTTGTTGTCATAGTACACGTCACGGTGCTATTTGAAAGCTGTTGTTGTTCAGTTCAGTTCACGAGGTGCATGCGGTCGCTTGCATTAAACGTATAAACTGTTAAATTAGATGGCGACTCTGCATTAAACGTATTTATTTAATTAATCGGCGATCATATTTCACCAGAGGACTAAGATAAAACAACTCGTTTTAAAATGTGAGCAGTTTTAGTGGATCTGACATAGAAGGAAAAAGTATTTCGCTTTTTGTTTGGAGATGAACGAGACAACAGGGTAAGTGATGAAAGATTTTCGCATTTCTTTATTTAATTAAATATTGAATAAGTAAAACATTACAGTTGTCCTTATTTTAACCCAGCTTCCTTATGTAACGTTATGTCGGTGTCACGTCTGGTAATTGGAACGTCGTTATTGTGTGACTAAGCATTTCTCTTAAGCATTTCAGAAATCATTCAAACCTTTCATTTTTTTAGCACAGCGACATAAATATGACTAACCAGAGCAAAGTAGACAGGAACAAATGAAGATACAGCCCATAGGAATACTTATTCTTGGTGGTAAGTTTGTTGTTGATATTTGAATAAGTTTTTCTGTTGTTTCTCTTGCAATGCTAAGGTTAGTTTAAAATGAATGTTTGAGCTGTCTTACCTGAAAATACCATGATATGACCATATGGTTATTATAACTACAGTAATGATCAATGGCTAATGTATAGCAGTTCAATCTTGACACCTTATTGTGTTTTTGTTTATTTTTAAATGTATTTCTAATTACATATGGACACAAAAATGACATTGTAAGAAGGGATACTTTTATGAGAGATTGTAAAACTGCAGAGGCTGGGATTGATTATATTATATTGTCTTAAAGGTATAGCGGAAGATTTTCGTTTTCCGGGTGGATCATCAAGATTATTGGTCATCCCAGATGTCAATCATTCTGATTAGATGTTGACGTATAACCGTCGTACGTGCTCGCCTCTAGGTTCGCTTGCTGCACATGCGCACTTTCACATGTTTGTGTGTTGTGCTACGGTTTCAACCATTCATTGAAGCTCGCGTTCTCGCTGTGTTTTTTTTTTTTCAAAATGTCTGAGGTTCGCAGGAGAAAAAGTGTCTACGAATTGTATGACAAGAAGAGAAAGGACTATAAAGAAAGAAACAAGACCAGAATGTTTATGGGAGAGCTAAAAGGACAGGTTGGGCTTCGCACGCAAAGTTTCTACCGGAAAGGTACATTTTGTCATGCTATTTGGAGAAATCCATTTAAAATCACTGCTAGTAAAAGTTCACTCTAAAACAAATCCGTAAAAAAACGGACAAAGTACTGTGTAAATATGAAGGAATTTTCCGTATTTATGTTTTACAGGCATTTATCCGTTTTTTTTAATAACATGTTGCGTTATGGGTGCAATAACCCCTGCTGCAATCTTTCACTTTTGCCTCTCTATCACCATCTCTGTTTGAAACCTAAAATTACAACTTGCTTGCAGAGTTATTTTCTAACATGGATGTGTCACGGTTTATGAATACATTGTTTCCTTCTGATTCACATGGCTGTGTTGTGTAGTGGTGTCTGTGTGTGTGGGTGTGTTTGGCACTTACCTCCAGCGCACCTGATGATCATCACTCGCTCCAGCTGCAGCTCATCAACTCACCTATTTATACTCACTCAGTTCTCGTGTTCTTTGTCAGATCATTCCGGATGTCTAGCTGTTGGTGAGGTCTCGTGCTGTGTGTTCCTGTCTTCCGTGTTCCTGCCATCGTGTTCGTGATCGTGTTTTGGATTTGGATTTGGATATCACACACTGGAGTTTCACTGTCTTCACGCTGGCCACCTCAACTGCCTGTGTCACCCGCTCAGCTGTTCGCATTGTTCATTTCACTCTGTTTACAATAAAACTCTTAACTTGCATTTGCTTCCTCTCATGTTTCGTGACAGAACGATCTGACCACATCATGGAAGCAGCGAGTTCAAATATTACATCCATGGAGGAGTTCTTCAATCGCAGCAACAGACGAATGGAGTCACAAGAACGCAATCTTTGTGAGACTGGTCGTGCTGTTCAGGCGTTGGTGGCACAGGTATCGGAGCTCACCCAACAATTTCAACAACTTCAGATGCCCACTGCGCCGCCCACACCGCCTGTTCAACCCATACCACCGGATAACAACACGTCCTCGGAGCCCCGCCTACCGATTCCCGAATCTTACGCTGGTGAGCCGAATTTTTGTAGAGCATTTTTAACACGTTGCTCAATGCATTTCTCTTTGCAACCTAGAACCTTCAACAACGAACAGACCAAGGTGGCATTTGTGTTAACCCTTTTGACGGGTAAGGCGGCGCTCTGGGGAACGGCGGTGTGGGAGAACCAGGATCCATGCTGCGCCTCATTCCAGACACTATCAGAGGAAATGAAGCGAGTCTTCGATCGGGCTCTCGCTGGTAGGGAAGCGGCTCGTCTACTGGCGGAGTTGAAGCAAGGAGAGAGATCAGTTTCTGATTATTCGATTGAGTTCAGAACGCTTGCTGCTGAGTGTCAATGGAATGAGGAGGCGCAGTGGGACATGTTCCTGCATGGGTTGGCTGACCGCGTCCATCGGGAGATCTACACCACGGAGTTACCAACTACACTCAACGGACTCATTGAACTGGCCTTAAGAGTCGACTCTCGGTTGACTCGTATGAATCGCAGAGTCAAACCCAGCTCCGGTATCAGCAGAACGGAGGAAGTTCGAGTCACTGGTGGTGACGTGGTCAGCCCTGTCTACGATCCCGAGCCCATGCAGGTGGGTCGAGCCCGACTCTCCCGGGAGGAAAAGGAGCGGCGGAGGTCCCAGGGCCTTTGTTTATATTGCGGTGGAACTGGTCACTTTGCTTACAACTGTCCCGTAAAAGGTCCAGCCCGGTAGTAAATTCGAGGCTACTATCGGGCGGGGTCTCAGCCGAAAAGTCCTCATCTACATCTACGTTCCTCCCGGTGAGACTGAGGTGGTCAGCACGTCATCACGATTGTCGAGCACTGGTGGATTCAGGGGCAGAGGGTAATTTCATGGACCGTTCATTTGCTGTCAGACACCAGATTCCCTTCAGACCCCTTTCACGTCAAATTTCAGTTCATGCACTCAACGGACAAGATCTTCCCACCATTGTTTCTGTCACTGACAATATCACACTCATCACCTCGGGCAACCACACTGAAACTATTTCATTTTACATTATGGACACACCTCTGGCTCCTGTTGTACTCGGACATCCCTGGCTAACATTACACAACCCCAAAGTGGACTGGCAAACTAATTCAGTGTGTGCTTGGAGTGTAAAGTGTCATGAGTCTTGTCTTGTTTCTGCTTGTTCGTCTGTGCCTTTGTCTGTGTTTCAGGAGGAGGCAGTGGATTTATCTAACGTGCCCGCAGAGTACCATGACCTGAAGGAAGTGTTCAGTAAGTCGCGGGCTGCTTCTCTTCCTCCGCATCGTCCCTATGACTGTGCTATAGAATTAATGTCAGGTAAGTCTCCGCCTAAAGGCAAGTTATATTCGCTTTCGATTCCCGAAAGGGAGGCTATGGAGAAATACATTTCTGATTCTCTAGCAAACGGGTTCATCCGCCCTTCCTCTTCTCCAGCAGGGGCGGGGTTCTTTTTTGTGGGGAAGAAGGATGGTTCTCTGCGACCTTGTATTGATTACCGAGGGTTGAACAACATCACGGTTAAGAATACTTATCCTTTACCGTTGATGTCTTCAGCTTTTGAGAGGTTGCAGGGAGCATCCATTTTCACAAAATTGGATTTACGTAACGCTTATCATTTGGTCCGCATTAGGGAGGGGGATGAATGGAAAACTGCTTTTAACACCCCTCGTGGCCATTTTGAATATTTAGTGATGCCTTTCGGGCTATCTAATTCGCCGGCAGTTTTCCAAGCACTCGTCAATGATGTGTTGCGAGATATGGTTGACCAGTTCATATATGTCTACCTGGATGACATATTGATTTTTTCTTCATCTCTCCAGGAACATGTGCAACACGTCAGACGAGTGCTTCAGAGGTTGCTAGAGAATGGGCTTTTTGTCAAGGCGGAGAAATGCGAGTTTCATGCACAGTCCGTACCATTTTTGGGGTACATCATCTCTACTGAGGGAGTGCGTATGGATCCTGAAAGGGTTAAGGCTGTGGTAAATTGGCCAAGTCCAGATTCCCGTAAGGCCCTGCAAAGGTTTCTGGGGTTCGCCAATTTTTACCGGCGTTTTATTCACAATTTCAGCCAACTAGCTGCACCTCTGACTGCCTTGACCTCTCCACAAACTACGTTCAGGTGGTCAGACGTAGCTGAAGCTGCGTTTGCCAAACTGAAAGGTTGCTTCGTTTCAGCCCCTATTCTTATTTCCCCTGATCCTTCACGTCAGTTCGTGGTCGAGGTCGATGCGTCAGAGGTGGGGGTAGGAGCAGTGTTATCCCAACGCTCTTCCTCAGATGACAAGATGCACCCTTGCGCGTTTTTTTCACATCGATTGTCCCCCGCGGAACGTAATTACGATATTGGTAATAGAGAGTTGCTGGCAGTCAAGTTAGCATTGGAAGAATGGCGCCACTGGTTAGAGGGTTCCGGGGTACCTTTTATTGTTTGGACCGATCATAAGAACTTGGAATATATTAGAACTGCTAAAAGACTGAATTCCAGGCAGGCTCGGTGGGCACTTTTTTTCGGTCGTTTTGATTTTTCTCTCTCGTATCGTCCGGGTTCCAAAAACATCAAACTCGATTCTTTGTCACGCATTTTTGATCGTTCCGAACGCCTGTCTACTCCCGAGTGTATTTTACCAGAGAAGATAGTTATCTCTGCACTCGTATGGGAGGTCGAATCGAGGGTCAAAGCGGCTCTAGAAGGGGTAACGCCTCCGGTCGGGTGTCCACCGAACCGTTTATTTGTGCCGGAGAGGTTAAGGTCCAATGTCATTCAGTGGGGTCATTGTTCCAATGTTGCTTGTCATCCCGGAGTAAGTCGAACCAGATTTTTGGTCAAGCAACGATTCTGGTGGCCACGTATGGCTCGGGACATTCACAGTTTTGTTTTGGCTTGTTCGGTTTGTGCCAGTGGTAAGACTTCCAATCGTCCTCCTGATGGGTTACTTCGACCGCTGCCTGTCCCTTCGAGACCCTGGTCCCATATCGCTCTAGATTTTGTTACCGCCCTCCCACCCTCCCAGGGCAACACGGTTGTTTTGACCGTGGTGGACCGATTCTCGAAGGCGACTCATTTCATTCCCTTGCCCAAATTACCGTCAGCCAAGGAGACAGCGGTGATTGTCGTAAACCACGTCTTTCGCTTACATGGCCTCCCGACAGACGTGGTTTCCGACAGGGGTCCCCAGTTCGTGTCCAAATTTTGGCGTGAGTTTTGTAGATTACTAGGGGCGACTGTTAGCCTTTCCTCTGGGTTTCATCCCCAGACCAATGGTCAAACCGAGAGAGCCAACCAAGATTTGGAGAGAGTGTTGCGATGTCTGGTTTCCAAGAATCCTTCATCCTGGAGTCAACAGCTCTCTATGGTGGAGTACGCCCACAATTCTTTACCGGTATCATCTACGGGCCTATCGCCGTTTCAGTGTAGTGTAGGTTACCAACCACCTGTTTTTCCCAGTCTGGAATCCGAAGTCACGGTCCCCTCTGCTCACGCATTTGTTCAGAGGTGTCGTCGTACTTGGACTAGAACCCGTGAGGTTTTACTCCAGGTGCGGGAGCGCACCAAGGCCAAAGCCGATCGCCACCGGTCTAGGCCTCCGAGATACGTCGTTGGTCAAAGAGTGTGGCTTTCTACCAAGAATATTCCTCTCCGATCCGTATCTAATAAGTTAGCTCCCAAATTCATTGGCCCGTTCAAGGTCACTAAAATCATTAATCCAGTGACTGTCCGCCTTAGTCTTCCTCCTGCGTACAGGAGAGTTCATCCCGCCTTTCATATTTCCAAGATTAAACCTGTGTTTTTGTCACGCCTTAATCCGCCTGCCCCGGTTCCCCCCCGCCTAATCTCGTAGATGGGGAGACCACGTATTCGGTAAATCGTATTCTGGACTCTAGGCAGAGGGGACGCGGATTTCAGTACTTGGTGGATTGGGAAGGTTACGGTCCGGAGGAGAGAAGTTGGGTTCCTGCTCGGGACATATTGGATCACTCTCTTATCGAGGAATTCAATCGACAGGTAAAGGAGTCTGGGAACGCCAGGCGGCGTTCCTAGAAGGAGGGGTACTGTCACGGTTTATGAATACATTGTTTCCTTCTGATTCACATGGCTGTGTTGTGTAGTGGTGTCTGTGTGTGTGGGTGTGTTTGGCACTTACCTCCAGCGCACCTGATGATCATCACTCGCTCCAGCTGCAGCTCATCAACTCACCTATTTATACTCACTCAGTTCTCGTGTTCTTTGTCAGATCGTTCCGGATGTCTAGCTGTTGGTGAGGTCTCGTGCTGTGTGTTCCTGTCTTCCGTGTTCCTGCTATCGTGTTCGTGATCGTGTTTTGGATTTGGATTTGGATATCACGCACTGGAGTTTCACTGTCTTCACGCTGGCCACCTCAACTGCCTGTGTCACCCGCTCAGCTGTTCGCATTGTTCATTTCACTCTGTTTACAATAAAACTCTTAACTTGCATTTGCTTCCTCTCATGTTTCGTGACAGGATGATGTTTAACTTCTAAACAAATGCTGTCAGAACAAGATACAAATGCTCAACTATTACAGCAGTGACACATGTGATTTAGTAGACAAATCTTCTTTCTGAAGTGACGTGTAAGTCAAATGGATATTTACTACAACATTTATCACATTAAATCTCCAGTTTGTGTTTGTTTTAGATTCCTTTGAAGTCACCACTATGGTGATTAGTGTTCCCTTTAGTTAGGCTTTTGTCCCTTTACCTTCATAGAACTGATTCTGCTCTTTCAGCATTGCAACAGTGTTTTTGCTTGTAGCAATTACAACTTGTTTCAGTTTGTTGCTTTAGGAAGGAGAATTGTCTATAATGTCATATTAGCTTAGTTGTTTTTATGTTATGCTGCCTAACATTTAAATATGAAATGATAAAAAAAGAATAAAGAACTGAAATGTATAAAAGAGACGCTCTATGCTGATCTAAAAACACATCGTCTTGAATAAGATGGCTGCAAATGTGTCAGCTGTGGTTTTTGCTTCAGAGACATCAATACTTTGGATACAAATGTCAACAATGGTGAGAGTAAATGTTAAGAGAGTTTTCTACAATCCTGGTACCCAGCATGCATTGCGGCATGAAGCTTTGTTGTTGATTGTCACCATTGTTGCGTTTCATAGGCAGATTGAAGTGCCCCTAAAGGTTACGGAAAATGTTCTGTAAATCTACGGACAGTGTTCTATAAATCTACAGAATGTTCAGTTGTTGAAAAAACGGAAGTGTCTGTAAACATAACGGAAAAAGTGCCGGTAATTTTCTGCCAGGACATTATCCGTTTTTTTACGGATTTTTTTTTTAGAGTGTTGATGTAAGCTATGATTAGCGATGCTAGCCCTGGCACAAGTCACGAAGAGAAGAACTGAGCTCCTGCATGCTCTCTCTCTGTCTCTGTCTCGTGCACGCGTTTAACAGGTGTTCCCTCTCGGGAGGAGGGGAGAGTGTTGCGTGTGCATTTAAAAAAAAAAATCGAGGGGCGGTTCTTTTAAATAATTCGGGAAAATCTTCCGCTATACCTTTAAATATATTGTACTCAAGGTAAGTAATTCTTAAAAAGAAAACAAATCATTAATCATCATTTACCTGCCTGTTGTTTTTCAGATCAACTGCTATTGACAGTTTTGAATCGGGACAAATGTGGAGTGATTCGGAAGAAAAACGTTTGCAACACATCCATTACAGGTGGCTAATTTCTGTCCTTTTGAGTTATTCAAGTAAAAACCTGTTTTTTTTTTAATTGTAAAGCTGTAAGGGACTTGGCCTTGTCATCCTTGCATATACCATTTGGCAGGGCTCCAGACTAACTTTTTTTTACTAGGAGCACAGTGGCCCCCAACTGAACATTTTAGGGGCGCAACCAGAAAATTTAGGGGCACACACGGTAAATCAACATGCTAACCAAATATTCACATGTCTACTAATTTTCACTGTATTACTAATAAATACTTTAATTATAGATTCAGAAAGTACAATGTGCTGTTTCAAATTCAGTGTCATGTCACAAAAAAGGTCAAATTTGCTGGTCGCACATGTGCGACTGGATGTAAAAATCAGTGCCACACTCTCAAATTTAGGTGGCAAAATGCCACCATTTGATGGCAGTCTGGAGCCCTGTTTGGTATCATTTCTGATTTCCTTAAATCTCCTTAAACAGAGGTGAACCTTACGTTTGCAAGATCACAATAGACAAACAATGGAAAATGATCTAGGTTCAAATAAAACACAATTATCAATGTAAAACATATCCTGTAATACACACAGGTTGCTTCAGGGGTCGGCAACAGGCAGGAATATTTTCTGGCTCGCCGGATTAATTTGAAGTCCGTTTTTTTATTTTTTTTTAATCATACTTTTTTATTTTACAATACCAGTTTACAAAAATGGCCCCGTGTATCATTCCTTCATTCGTTTTTTTCAAATCAAAACCAAAAAGAAAAAAAAACGACTTGTTTTCTATTATTTATTTCCTGAACTAAAATCAAACGATTCGTTTTCTGAATGTGTGCTCAGATCAGAAAAAGAATGAAAACGGGTTCGGACAAATTTTTATTTAACACCTTAGCAGACATATACCAATGAAATAAATTTAAACAGATCAGGTAGCCTACTAACAAGGGTTTTAATAAGGGTTTGAATAGCAACCATGCTTTCCTGTATGTCTCATTCGCTTACAGTCCGACTTTTGAACCTTTTTTTTATTATTATTTATTCGCGTATAACACACTAATAAATAATATGTATAACCTGATCAAAAATATTTGCACTAAATGCTGCACAAAACTCTTCCTCTATCCCAGAGGTCCCCAACCACCGGGTCGTGGACAAGTTGCCACCGGCTTGCAAGAATGTCCTGAAAAAAAATGCGTATACGGGCCGCTCTTTCTCGTTCTCTTTCTCTACCAGCGCATCCGCGATCATAGGGGCTGTTTACACTTGGTATTAAGATGTGTTTTCATCGATCGGATCATAAGTGGACGAGAGAGACACATTACGTTTACACCTGGTATTTAAATCCGTCTCTTTTGTCCACTTTCGACCGCTTCTGTGCTGAATACTATGAGGGGGTGGTCTGTGAGACGGTGGGCGAGTCTCTCTGCTGTCATTCAAACCCAAGCGGGAGTAATTATGAGTTTATATAGACGCAAACAAATATTTTGTCGGAGTTTGCTGCTTGTTTAGCAAGTAAACATGCTGCACAGTGTTTTGTACATGAGTATGTAAAAGCTTTCTTTGAATTTTCAGCGCAATTGAGGAAATAGGATCGCGCAACTTTCACACGCTTTCAAAACGAAACTACGGAGATCAGCCGCTTAGTTTTATCAATGAAAGGCTAAAAATAGCGCTGTTCACCGAATGTTCACGGCAGAAGTCAAAAAAGACGTAAAACTTGTGTTTAATAGGGCTTGGGCGCCGCGTTGCATTCTGGGACGTCGCGGCCATGTTGGTGGCCTTGCGAATGTAAACATACAGCAAGTTCAACGAGGAGAAGCGGCGGAGTTGGGAAAATTAAAAGAACGAAAAAAGATGTTAAAATCCGGAAAAGGATGTGGAATTTACTGGGATACGTTAAACAGGGAAGCAGGCACCGGTATGTGGACAAAATCGGAACTATTAACGGTTAGGATCCATATGAAACAAGAGTTAATAAAGAGCCTTTTAAGATAACAGCGTGGTCGTTGTGAGAGCACGATTTCACGCCAATCTGTAAGCAAAGTCACGTATGACCTAGCTTCACAAGTAGCTTAGTTAATGCAGCAGTTTTTGCTGTCAGCAGAGGGATAGCAACAGAAAGATGAATGTTGAAATTTTCCCGTATTTTGGGCGAGTAAACCGGGACAGTTCCCTTATGTTCAATGTTGACTTAAGCTATATAAATTAATATTCAGATGTTATACTTCACTGTCGTATATATAAATGTCACTTATATGTCATGTATACACATTACTGAGGGGTTGAGGTTAATGTTTGGTTTCCGATATTGAATAAAGCATAATGAAGTTTTCTGTAATCTGTAATTTTTAATGTAAATTACTTTTAATGTGTTACTTGATTATTAATACAGCAACGGTTTACCATGGTTGAAAAAATAACGACAAATTAATTAAATTAAGACACACGATTGAGAGAAAGTATGTCTATAAACAGAGCGCAGCATGGAGCGCAGCATGGAGCGCAGCAGTAAAGGAGGCAACCAACATGGCCGCCACGACAAGTAATGACGTCACGACGCCCAAGCCCTATACCTCAGATTAGATAAATGGGCGGAGAGAAGGCGGTCGCGTGTGGCTGTTCGAACGCATTCAACCACATGTGCGTTCCGCAACTCCAAAGCGATCCGATCGAAAGTGGTTTCGACCACCTCTGGATGTGGTTGAAAGTGGTCGAAAGTGGACGAGCTCAAAACGTTTTGAACACCGTTTACACCTGGCATTAACGTCGTCCACTTGTGATCCGATCGACGAAAACACATGTTAATGCCAAGTGTAAACAGCCTCATAGCTGTCATTAGAGTTTGAGCATTCTTCTAAAACACAATCGATCAAATAATTGCAGAGGTATAACTTCATGAATCATTTGTGAATTTACCTCGTAAATCATGTCAATGCGTCAGACGTGAAGACGTTAAACTCCGTGACATCGCAAATTACTGAAAAGTAATTGCAGGCTTTTAGAAATAAACTCTTTTACTGCAGTAATATTTTAACTGATACACTTTTAACGTAAATGTCAAAGGAATCTACTGTTCTGGGCTGGGTTTCCCGATAACGATTGAACTTAGCACTTAAAGGGGTCATATTATGACATATTTTTAAGATGTAAAATAAATCTTTGCTGTCCCCAGAGTGTGTATGTGAAGTTTTAGCTCAAAATACTCCACAGCTAATTTATTATAGCATGTAAAAATTGATAATTTGTAGGCCTGAGCAAAAGTGAGCCGTTTTTGGGTGTGTCGTTTAAAATGCAAATGAGCGGATGAAGTGCAACCATTGATCACAATGATGGTGGATTGTTGTAATTGAAACTCAATTGTGCTGTCAAGTACTTTTTCCTTTCTCTCTTTCTCTCTGCACTATGGCAGTGCTGTGGTTGAATATTGCAGATAAAGGGGGCGGTATTATTGTAATTCGCCTTACTACCTACCTCACAAAACAGGCAAATTCTGAACGACCTAATTTTTCACACGCTTGCAGAAAATGGCTTACCCAAACAAGGTTACTGGGCTAATCTTGATTACATTTTCTACGTTGATAGAAGCACTGGGGTCCCAATTATAGCACATAAAAATGGAAAAAGTCTGATTTTCACGCTATGACCCCTTTAAGAGCGCTTTCTACGAGCTACTTAACAAACATTCGTTGTTCATTTACGTGCGTTTCCCAAAGATGCACGTGAAACGATCGCTCGCAGCTGGGTTTTAAGTGCTACTTACGAGTCGCTATCCATTTGTCAAGTGCTGAAATGTCACCAATAGAATGACTCGAATTTGTAGCAGAAGCTTGTTTAGGCTAATGATCTTCAGCCGATGTGCACTAATATTTTTAATAATATATTTTCATTATTGTTCAATGACTTTTAAAGTGTTTTAATAATTTATTAAATATTATTTTTTGTATTTAGTTAGGTCTCGTCCCACTGCGAAATGCCTTCTGCGTTTCTATTATAGTTTAGATTATTATTATTATTATTATTTGTTGTTTATTATCTATGTTTATTTATTATTATGGATTATTGCATTGTACCGTAAATATTTATTTGGTTTCTTTAATTAGATGCCATTTCCCTTCAAAACAATGTTTAGATGAATTATAGCAGCAATCGGTATGAACCATTTATCAATTTGCTATACCAACTTGTACCAAAATACAAAAAACTTATACCAACTTGTACAAAATACGTTTTCCTTCTTTATTAATTTATGTTTAGTCATTTAAATTTGATTTCTCATTTGAATTTTAAATATATTATATTATATATTTAATATAAAAGAAACAAAGAAGAACCCAATAAATAAATAAACATTTAAAACATTACATTATCGTCATTGCAGGAGTGCAATATGCTGGTTGTCCTGTTGGTGACCTTGTAACTCTGTTGTCTTACTATGTACTTATGAATGAACGATTACTCCAGAGCACTCGTAGATCTACGATGATTTTCAACTGCAACTTAAGTTACGAAGCTTTTGGGAAACAGCCCGTAATTCTAAGATGATTCACACGATCGTTTTTACGATCTACTTAGCCGTACGATGCTTTTGGGAAACCCGGCCCTGTTCTGTTACTTGAACTTGGGGCTCAAGCCCGACCTAATTGGTTCGACCTGCCTCCGAGAACAGGAAGTCAAGTTCGTTTACCGTTAATTATAAAGACTAAATGGGCAGGTAAATTCGTTAAAAAAATGAAAGTAATCCGCCAAAATATGGTTTTACATGTCTATTAAAATAAAGCCATTATTAATTTTTCCTAATGCATAGTTCTTTAATCTTTGCCTCTGTTTAAAACGTTATAAATTTGGAAAAGGGGGATTTTCAGCAATTAGTTTGAACAGCAATTCCGCAACCAACTATGGTTTCGGTTTATGTTGGTTAGAAATTTGAGTAAGAGGCTTTGTCCTATTTAATTTATTATTTATAAACAACTGTGAACTGGGTCACCTGGATGAGGGTGTCTGATGTTGAAAGACCCGAAACACCCAATGATTCCAGGAACATCACTGAAGATGTGTCCAGTAGCATCAGTGGATGTATTTGCACAGCTTTAACCTGATTCAATCAGTGACGACCAGGAAAGACTGGTTGACAACCACGAAAAGTGTGGTGACTACCGGAGAGTTGGTGACAGCTCGGAGAGACGGCAACTGGGGCAGATTGGACTGGCAACCCAATATGTGTCTTCTGTGAGGGGGACTCCCACAACAAGCTACGATGAACCTAATGGAAAAATACCCCCAGGGGTGCCCGAGAGGGGGGGAGGATGAGCACCCCAACAGGACGGATACAATGGTATTAGAACAAGGCAATGGACAAACGACTACGAGTAAGCAGTGTACATGCGGCAAAATCTGTAAGAACGAGCGAGGCCTAAAGATTCACCAAGGAAGGATGAAGTGTCTGGTGGGGACAGGACCAACACAACGCACAGGTATACCACCTGGTGAGACGCAGGAGGAGCCGAGCCCGGAGTCACCCCACAGTGCCCGGAACCTCCAAGTGTTGCAAATGAATCCCCCTAGCATTAAGTCTAAAAGGAGGTGGATCAAGTGGCCGGCAGCTAACATGACCTCATTATGGATGCAGTTTGACAACGATATCGACCAGATTCTGGAGACCACCAGGGGAGACGTTGACAGGAAACTGCAAACCATGACAACTATCATTACCAGCATTGCAGCCGAACGGTTTGGCGAAGAGTCGAAGGAAGGAGGCTCCAAAGGACCTTACACAAAGAACCATCGAGAAGTGAGAATCCACAACATCAGACAGGAGATGAAGACCCTGAAGCAACAGTACAAGCAGGCAGGAAAGGAGGAAAGGATCGGCCTGGCACAGCTGATGAGCATCCTACGAAAGAAGATCAGGATCCTCCGGCGGGCAGAGTGGCATCGGAGGCGCCGCCGTGAAAGAGCACAGAAGCGAGCGGCATTTATTGCCAACCCTTTAAATTTACTAAGGAGCTGCTAGGACAGAAGCGTAGTGGCCAGCTGGTCTGTTCTCAGGAGGAGATGGATCACCACCTGAAGGAAACATACAGCGACCCAGAGAGAGAGCAAGAACTGGGGGAGTGCAGAACCCTGATAGACCCTCCTGAGCCAAGTGTACAGTTCAATATGTCAGAGCTGCAGCTAAAGGAGGTTCGAGAGGTTGTCAGGAAGGCGCGAGCGAGTTCCGCTCCAGGACCAAGCGGCACTTCTTATAAAGTTTACAAGAACTGTCCTAAACTCCTACTTCGCCTGTGGAAGATCCTGCGCGTCATCTGGAGGAGGGGTAGGATTCCTGAACAGTGGAGAGTTGCCGAAGGGGTTTGGATTCCAAAGGAGGAGAACTCCAAGAAGTTAGACCAGTTTCGCATCATCTCCCTGTTATGTATTGAAGCCAAGATCTTCTTCAGCGCTGTCTCCAACCGACTTAGCACCTTTCTCTCAAAGTACAGGTTGATCGACACATCTGTCCAGAAGTGTGGAGTTGCAGGAATACCTGGGTGCTTGGAACACACAGGAGTGGTAACACAACTAATCAGACGGGCCAGAGAGAACAAGGGCAATCTGTCAGTGCTGTGGCTTGATCTGGCAAATGCATATGGTTTAATCCCACACAAGTTGGTGCCGCTCACTTTGACAAAACATCATGTCCCCAGCAGAGTCAGAGACCTCATCGCTGACTATTACGACAATTTCAGGATGAGAACCTCTGCAGGAGCAGTGACATCAGGCTGGCATAAGATAGAGATTGGAATTATCACAGGCTGTACCATCTCTGTAAGTCTGTTTTCCCTGGCTATGAATATGCTCACAAAGTCTGCTGAATCAGAGTGTAGAGGTCCCAAGACGAAGTCAGCTCAACGTCAGCCACCGATCAGAGCTTTTATGGATGACCTCACTGTCACCACAGAATCCGTCCCAGGCTGCCGGTGGATTCTCAAGGGTCACAAAAAGCTAATGGAGTGGGCAAGGATGCATTTTAAGCCAGCCAAGTCAAGATCAATGGTGCTGAGAAGAGGAAAGGTGGACAACGAATTTCGGTTCAGCGTCGCAGGTGTAACAATCCCAACCATCACTGAGAAGCCTGTCAAGAGCCTAGGCAAGGTGTTTGACAGCACCATGAGGGACTCTGCATCCATCCAGGCAACCTGTAGTGAGCTGGACAGATGGCTAAAGTCAGTGGACCGGTCTGGTTTGCCAGGGAAGTTTAAAGCTTGGTTATACCAGCATGGCATTCTCCCTAGGATTCTGTGGCCACTACTTGTCTACGAGGTACCAATTTCGACTGTGAGAGAGGAAAGTCAGCAGCCACCTCAGAAGATGGCTGGGGCTTCCAAAAAGTCTAACTAGCATCGCACTCTACGGGCACCGTAACAAATTGCAACTGCCGCTCAAGTCCTTGGAAGAGGAATTCAAGGTAACAAGAGCTAGGGAAGTGTTGCTATACAGAGACTCGAGTGATTTAATGGTGGCAATGGCTGGGATTGAAGTGAGGACTGGCCGGAAGTGGAAGGCTGAGGAAGCTGTTCGACAAGCCGAGGCAAGATTACACCACAAAAGGCTGGTGGGGGTTGTAACAAGAGGAAGGGCTGGACTGGGTTCCTTTCCAAATCCCCACATAGGTACCATCAACAGAAAGGAGAAGCGCTGCCAGGTCCAGGAGGAGGTGAGAGTGGCGATTGAGGATGAGAGAACCAGCAGGACAGTAGGAATGAGGCAACAGGGTGCCTGGATACGATGGGAGAATGCGATAGAGAGGAAGGTGACATGGGCAGAGCTGTGGAAGGCAGAGCCACAGCGGATCAAATTTCTCATCCAGGCGGTATATGATGTGCTTCCCAGCCCATCAAACCTTCACATATGGGGCAAGGTGGAGTCACCAGCATGCCCACTGTGCTCCAAGTGTGGAACCCTAGAGCACATTCTGAGTTGCTGCTCTAAGGCACTGGGAGAGGGAAGGTACCGGTGGAGGCATGACCAGGTGTTAAAGGCCATCACTGAAGCCATTGCTACAGGAGTTGAGGGGGCCAAGCGCTCCCTCCCCTCCAGGCAAGCCATTGCCTTTGTCAGAGCGGGAGAGCAGCCAAAACAAGCAGTGAAAACAACTGCAGGCATCCTGGCCACGGCGCGGGATTGGGAGCTGTTAGTGGACTTGGAGCGGCAACTCAAGTTCCCTGGCCACGTTGCGACTACCACCTTAAGACCAGATGTTGTTCTCTTGTCTAATTCCACCAAACAAATAGTTCTGCTGGAGCTTACAGTCCCTTGGGAAGACCGACTGGAAGAGGCCTTTGAGAGGAAGCTCACCAAGTATGAGGGACTGGTCAGAGAGTGTCGACAAGCTGGGTGGAGAGCACGGTGTCTCCCAATAGAGGTAGGATGCAGGGGCTTTGTAGCACGATCCTTGTACAGAGCCTTCAGTCTTTTAGGCATTAATGGAGCGAAGAGAAGAAGAGCCATCCGTAATACCACTGAAGCAGCAGAGAAAGCCTCGAGATGGATATGGCTCAAGAGAGGAGATCCATGGGGGTCAATGTAGCTCGATTTGCCAACTGGACACAAGCTGGGGTCTGATCAGCCACAGCTGGGTCACCTGGATGAGGGTGTCTGATGTTGAAAGACCCGAAACACCCAATGATTCCAGGAACATCACTGAAGATGTGTCCAGTAGCATCAGTGGATGTATTTGCACAGCTTTCATTATTTTTTCTGACATTTTTTCTCTGTTGACAATACAATGTTAAAATATAATTTATATTGGCACGAACACAATTTTTGTATAACATTTATAATTGTTATAGGCTACTTCATCTCTCTCTTTTCGTTAGAGACATTTGAATGTGAGATTCTGGAAACGAGATCTAACGTTAAGTTTTGCGGACCCGTCAGGTCGGGAAATAAAGGGGGTGAACAGAGAGTGTATTTTAAGTGGTTTACTGAATAGAACCTTGTCGGAGCTGGACAAAAAAACTGTCCAGCGGAGACCTCCTTAAACCTTAGGTGTGTATGTGTGTGTCCCGGATAAATATTAATAAAAAAGGAATACAGTTCAAAAGTCGGACTGTAAGTCTTTCATGAGAGCATAAATGCCTGTAATATGTTACCACTATAGTACTATTTAAAATGATTTCATTGATATATTATGCCTATAAAGGTGTTAAATAAAAAAATTGTCTAATCCAGTAATTAATTTTTTGATCTGAGCACACAATCAGAAAACCGTGGTGGTTAATTTTTTCATTTTTGTTTTTAATTTGAAAAAAACGATTGAACAAATGATTCACAGACTCATAACCATGCTTTTAAAATTTTTCAATGCCGTCTTTTAAATAGGAAATAAAGACAATGTTTCTTGACAAAAGATCAGATAGCCTATACTAGGCTAATTAAAAATAAGACGCAAGTGTGCCAACAGCAGTTGGCCCACCATCTACTGGCTAAAAAAAATATTGGCCCGCGGCCAAAGTTACTTGCCGACCCCTGCTTTATATCATGAGCCTGTTCTAATCCTATCTTCATTCCCACTTGTGACAGATAAAACTGACACGGTTGATGAGGACACAGTCAAAACTTTAAAAGGTAAACTGAGAAGTTAACAAAACTTCCATACATGCATATCTATGCCAATTTATTTTAAACATGGATAGCCAAATGTTCATTCATTATTGGTTAATTGGTATATTCTGTTTCCTTTTCACAGACCGTGTGATAAAGCAGTCTTCAATTACGGTGTCTGAATTGCAAGAAGAAGTGACCCTCCACTTAAACATGTGACATCTAAACTGTTTTGTGTTTTGGTTCAGCTTTTAACAGGTTTATCTTAAGTTGGTTGAAGGCGGAGTGCACCATTATTGAAAGCCAATGTTAACATTTGAAATTACCTAAACAAACATGTCTCTACCCCACTAGAATCTGGACCTTCTTTTGATAGAGCCACCACACACATACGCAACCCGGCAAGGATGTCGGTTAGTAGACACGCCCCTTACTACTGGTTGGCCACAAGTGTGTTTTGGTAGTCGGCCCAATTTCCTTTTCCAAAGCGTTTTTCAAACATTGTGCACTCCGCCTTTAAATTGCACTTAAACATTTTTTTTCAGTAACTTTTTAAGCAGAGAATTACATTATGATTATAATATAATCATTGCTTATGCCTATTCAGTGATTGCATATTCATAGTGTACTTTTCATTAATACATTTAATGTTAACATTGTACAATTTGATAGCTCTGTAAAGTAGCTCTGTAATTGCATTTCTCTGATATTTGTTTTATATTGTTTCTCTTTGGTCAAAAGATTATTAATGTCTCTGTGCTTGCTGGATTAAAATTTACTTTAGATATTTTTGTAATGTACACAACACAATATGAAGTATATTACATTGTTCTGTATTCAAAATCCGTGTATGTGTCTTAATATTTAATGATTTTAATGTAACATTTTAAATATTAAAAACAGCTATATAATAGAATAGTAGTGTAATCCTAATACATTTCTATTAATGTAATGCTAGTATATTTCTAATATACTGAAGTACTATTAAAGTGTTCTTAAAGCACAGTTAAATTAAGCTTTAAATGTATTCTAACTGTATTTTTAAGTGTATGAGAAGTGCATTTCAAATGAATTTTAAAGAAGTACACTTAAATTGCACTAAATATATTTGAAGTTGTTCCAATTGAACACAATTTAAATATAATGCAAATAGATTAAAATTGACTTTAAAAATATCTTGAAATGCATTTAATATATTTGAAGTGGGTTCAATATAATACATTTAATATGCATTTAGTATAGTAGCTTTTAAATTAAGTATGTCCCAAAAATACTCTTTAAATATATTTCTTTTTCACCTGGGATGGCGGGTACATGTGTGAAGTTTTGCTTTTAGTTAAAAGATTGGTAAATTCATATCCAAGTCACCCAAAACTGTTTATATTCTGCGTGTTTCTATAGGCTACGAGTAAAACAGCATCAGACGATTCAGTTTTAGCAGCGATCTGAACAATTCATTCAAACTGATTCGTGAACCAATTCAAAACTTTTGCCCATTTGCTTTGTAAAGAATCGATTCAAAAGACTCATTTATTTGCAGCACTTTGTAAGGAATCGACTCAAACGAGTCATCAATTCGCGAATGCCTCAGAAACACGAGACAGCAATTTAAAAATAAAATATAAATTTCGTAATTAATAAAAATACAGTAACAGAGGAACGCTGCACAATGTAAACGAAGTAAAAGTAAACATGTTTCCACCTCGGAAGCGCAACTTGAGTCGAGAAGGGCATATGGGCAGTTGCCCGGGCAACCTGAGCAACCCACCTGTGCACGTCCCTGGTTTTAGGAATGATTTCAAATTGAAAAGCTCATTGAAATGTATCTTTTTGTAAGAAAAGGCATTGGGCACAAAGTCAGAGAGGTGAAGACATTTAATCAAAGAGGGATAAAAACACTGTTAATAGACAGTTGTCAGTAATTATTATAATAACAAAGAATGATAATAAGACGCCAAATCCAGTCTGAAGACTTCATTTTTGTGACAACTGTTTCGAAAATACGATGGTTTAGCACTATAGGGGGAGTTGATCACAAATGAGCAGTGTCTTGGTCGGTTTTTACTATTATGGGGCGGTTTCCCGGACAGGGATTAGACTAGTCCTAGACTAAAATAAATGTAAGAGCTGTCCAAACTGAAAACAACTGGCACTTACATATCTTAAAATACATCAGTGCCCTTTGTTTTGCCTCAAAATGCACATAATAATGTTTTTAGTACTGTATGTTTCTTAAAACTAGTTATATTTCCCAATTAAACTCAGGTCTAGTCCTGGCTTAAGCTAATCTCTGTCCGGGAAACTGCCCCTATAAGTTCAATAAACATTTATCATACTGACTGATAACGCTACAATTTTGCCTAGTTTTTATTTATAGACAGATTTAATGACAAACATGTGCATAATTAAAAGAGGGTAAAAGTCTTAATAATGATCTGTTTGCCCTAAAAAAACAGAATACACTTTGACTTAATGGCTTTAAGAAGGGCAAAATGTTTGGAGTGAGATCTTGTTGCTTTTATGTTTTCCCCAGCAGGTGTTTCAAGCACTTCAATAATTTCTGTGGCTTTAGCTTAAGTTCATTCTAGATTCATTTAAGGCCAATTGCAATTATATTATCATAAATATATATTACATGTATTTCGTAAAGTAATGTACTTTTAATCAGCTCTTAACTTTACAACAAAAATAATAGCCAACAGCGATAACAGAAATAGCTGCAGAGTAGCAGTTTACATAAGATTACCACAGATTTAAATAAAATAAGTTAATCAAAATGTCTTGATTGAGAGAAATCATGCAAATTAAACTAAAACACAGAGTAATGAAGGGTATATTTTAAGGTTTAGTTCAAGTGTACTTACTTATTTGGGTTAAAACAGCATCAGGTTTAACATTGTGTCTGATTGGATTTACTACGTTAACTCCCAGTATTTTATACCAAGATCAAGGGTTTGATATTGCATATGAAAAACATGTACATAATTAAGCCAAGTTAATCATTTTGTTCAAATAAAAAATTAAAAAAGCAAATTAAATCATCTGCTAAAGAAAAGTCTTCCATATTCAATTCAATTTTATTTATATACTGTAGCACTTTTCACAATTGTTTAATTATTTCAAAGCAGCTTTACATTAATAAACCTGACTCCCTAAACTCCTAGGAGAAAAAAAACCCTAGAGAGCCAGACATAGCTGATTATATAGAGAACTTACTATATATTAGATACTTTATTTTACAACTTTAAAATACAAAAACATTAAGAATTAAAACATTTTTTTTATGTGTTCAAGGATGAGACGGGATCTGCATCAGATGTTCAGTCAGCGGTCTGTGTTCATGAAGTCTGAAATACAACCTGAAGATGAGAAAGAAAGAAAATGTCAACATTTAATTTTTAGTCATTATATTTATAGTATATCTAGAACCTTAAAGCCACAATATCAGTGGCGGCTCGTAACTGTTCATCCGAGGGACGCTAATTTAAAATAAGTGTTTGGAGTGTCATGTGAGTTGCTTGCGTTTTTAAAATATTTGTTTGTTGCGTCATGTGATCCATGTGCATCAAGTGTTTTGTCAAAATAAGTGCCTGCTGCACACACGTCAAAACCATTTATGATAAAAGAGACGCTCACGTTCACAAAATACAAGCAAGACACTCCCTTAACAGTAAACTTTGATTACGCACGAGATTATGCGATTATAGTTAAAAAAGCATTCATTCATACCTCCTTTAAACTCCATACGTCTCAGGATGATGAAAACAGCATCTCCAATCATTCCCCTCTCCTTCAGTCATTCAGCTTCATCCTTTTCATTTTTGTGTGGATAGTGCCCTGTAGAAAATGTACATTTAAAAGTAAACAATCTTACTATACAACTAACTACACAAAATAAAAAGCATGTAATCTGCAAAATGCAGTTTCCTTCTTGAAAAGGTCTGTTACCTCATTTTGTATACGAGTAGCTCTTCTTCGTCAGACTCAGTTTTAAACCAGTCATGATCTAAGATCTCCTTGAGCGTCGGACGATCACTTGGATTCTTGGCCAGGCACCATCTTAACAGATCATAGATTTCTGTACAAGATTTAGGAGAGAGCTGATTAGTCATCATGACACACAAATGGCAATAATGATCACGGCATAAAGAGACGCTTTTGTTGTCATTTAATAATACTGCAAAAAAGTCTGTCTGTCTGTCTATCATCTAAAGGGACCCTGGTTTAGGGCTGGGTATCGAACGTCGATACTTTTATGGTATCGAACGAAAAACTTTGATACTTTGAGTATCGAAAAATGATTTATCTTTCGGTGCCAAATTTCGGTTCCAAAAGCCAAGCGGCTGTGTCTGTGTGAGCCTGTACTTGCATGTAAGGACCTAAAGCGCCGGCGATTGGCTGTCCACCACCACGTGACGGGGAAGATTTCGGAAGATACTCACAGTCACCCAACACACGTGTAAAAAGGATACAATATGAGAAATGTACAGAAAGGCTTTGTGACAGTGTAACCAATTCAGTGAGCGCAAGTATTGCCGTGCTGTCTCCGTGAAAGTCAACCAAAACGGCGTTTCTCCTAAAGTGACGAGGGGTCTCAATTTAAAGCACGCGCGCAGCCTGTGTCTCTTAATGCTTATGAAATACTCGCGCCTGTCTCTCCGCATCACAAGACTTCATGCCCTCGTCTCCCAAAATGGACGATGCGTTTTAACCTATTTTTTTCAGTCTATGGTTTAAAGTTAAGCAGCCCAACACTGCTTACAAGCCTGGCTTGTTATTTAAAACAAACTAAAATTCAATTTAACGCATTTGCTACTCATTTTAAAAATCCCAAATGTAGGCTATTTAATATTTTGATAATTATGAAGTTGAGTATTACAGTTCTTTGTTTACAAAAACAAACAAACATGCATAAAAATCTTCCCAGTAAAACTTTTTACTTTTTGTCAAAGTTGCAGCAAAATGAACCCACTTATTTAAATTCTGCTAGTTCAAGCTAAAGACCATTTTCATTTCATAAAATAAAGCAGTGTTAGTTATATTCTTAATTTCTTTATTTTTGTTTCCTTATTTTCATAAAACAAAAACAGATAAGTGTGTCTGCTGGCACACCCCTATCCAAAAAGCACAACCAGTTTTATTAATAATGTTTCCCTGAGTGAGAAGTGTTACCAGAATTTGTTTTAAATAAGGTGAAAAATAAAAGTTTTGTGTTTAATGTATTTTTGTTAATGTTTAAATGGATTTGAAAACATATGGTTTTGGGAAAAAGTATCGTTAGGAACCGGTATCGAAACGGAGGTATTGAAATTGGCACCGGATCGAAAGATTTTAAATGATACCCAGCCCTACCCTGGTCACTGACAGACAGTACCTCAGGTTAAGATGATGGCACAGTGATGTAATACATCAGCGAGCCACTAAATGACTGTTTAGCTAAACACAATAAAATCTAACATCTTGCCAGACAGACCGTATCCTCTGATAATAATATTTATTGTGGATTTGATCAGAGACTTTGTGTGTGCATGTTGATCAGTCATTTTCACTCACCCTTTGATAAATCCTTCTCAGTTGTCCCGAAATGAAAGTTCTTTAAATCATAGGGGTAATCTCCAAGCACCATGAAGTACAGCACAGAACCTAAGGCCCAGACGTTTGCTGGCACGGCGTGGAATTTCTGAGCCTTGTAGATCTCAGGCGGGGTGCAACATGGAGCTCCTGTACACAAAACATCGTGTTGAGTCATTTTGTAAAAGAAACAACAGTTTTCAATACTCCGCTATATAAAAAAATGCAGCTCACCCGTAAAGTCATCGGTATCACAGACATCATCATGCGTCAGATAATGTCCAAACCCAAAGTCAATTAACTTCAGGGTCATTGTTGATTGCTGCACCAAGAAGTTTTCGAGATGGAGGTCGGTGTGGAAAACTCCATTATCCAGACAATGTTGTACTGCCAGTACTGCCTGACGCATGAGATGTCTTGCTGTACTTTCTCTAAGATTTTCTTCACGAAGAACAAAATGCAACAAGGATACGCTGTGCAGTGGGTACTCCAACATGAGCGTGTAAAAGTGTTTAGTCTCGTACCAGTCATACATCTGTATGACATTGGGGCATGAGGGCGCTTCTCCTAACTTAAGCATCAGCGCCACTTCTGTTATAAGTGGTTTGGGGTATCCAGGCTGGACAAAAAATGGTCAACAAATTACAATTAGATAAAACATCTTGTATTGGTGCGTAATCGCTATACTGTCTATTTTCTGTTTAGTTCAATTCATAAAATTTTATGACAACTTACAATCTGAATAGTGCGTTCATTCTTTCGTTTGTTTATTTGCTTGATGGCAACCTGTAAAGAGAAAAACAACAAAAGTTAATTTCTCTTGAGCTGACTAAAGCGGCTCACCTGACACTGCACACATAACTTTAAGGTTTAAGAATCTACAAACTTTAAAACATGGTTTAGATCAAGTGGACATACAAATTTCAGCAAACATTGTGTTTGATATAAATACGAGTGCATTACCGGAGTGTCATCCGATATACGGATCCCTTTGTACACTCTGCCACCGCACCCTTCCCCAAGCACTTGATACAAAAGTTGATATTCAGAATCAAAGGGCTCTGAAAAACACACAGAAAATGATGAGGTGACAGTACATGTTAACACTCATATACTCACAGATGAAAGGTACAGCATACATTTCCAGGTACAGAAGAATATGATGAAGAAACCATTTCACACATTGTTGCAAAGTAGGAGTAATGAAGTCAGTACACTCACCTCTAAGCAATGAGCGATTAACTCGTTTCTTCTCGCTTGGCGGTTCAAAAGCTTGTTGAACAACATCTATAACTTTTGGCCTGACAACTTTATCATCTTCTGGCGAGGGATCTCTGGGATTTTCAAGGACTTTTGGTGGGGTAATTTTAAATTTAGTTGGGTTACGAATCCAACCTATTGCGGGTTTTCCAACAAATTTTCGTCTGCGAGTTTTAAATCTCGCTGGGATAGGATCCTCAAAATCTTCTGGCAAGGGTTGTCTGGGATTTTCTAGAGCTTTAAGAGCTTTTGGCCTGGGATTTTTACAACCTTTTGCCTCAGGACTTCCAACATCTTTTGACCCAGGATTTTTTGCTTTATTTGGGTCAGGATTTCCACCACCTTTTAACCCAATATTCTCTGGAATGGCACCTAACGTCTGTAGCCTGGCATTGGCTGCAGCGATGCCACCAAAACTGGCCAGATCCGCACCATCCATGGCATCAGGAATAGCTGGATCGGCATCTTTTTTCACTTTACTCTTCCCTTTTTTACTCCAAGGGTTGTGAAATGAGCGGCTCTTTGAAGCCTTTTGTTTTTGTTTCTTTAAGCCAACACTCTTCGATTGAGAATCTGCCAGATCAACAACTTCCCTGGCATCAGGGATAGCTGGATCGGCCTCAATCTGTGAAGTCGGCATCGACTCCACTTTGCCCCTCCGGAAGCATCCAAAGAAGCGTTGCGTCAATGTCATGCATTTATCCGGACGAATCTTTGGTTTTGATTGGGGGCCGGCCAGAGCAGGAACATCCATGCCAACAGGAATATCTGAAATAGCCTTGGGCTGTTGAGTTGGCACAACAGTCACTTTTTCTCCCTGGAGGTTAGATTTGCGGCTCTTTGAAGCCTTTTCTTTCTGCTTCTTCGGACCAACGTAGGTCTTTGACTGTGATGCAAGATCAACAACTTCCTTAACATCAGGGATAGCTGGATCCGCTTTAAGCAGGGGAGTCGGCACTGACTCCACCTTGCCCCTCCAGAGACAGTCAAAGAATGCCATTCGTTGTTTTTCCGGTTTGATCTTATTGTTTAATTCAGAGCTCGCCAGACCAGCATCATCCTTTACATTAGGATTAGCTGAATGTGCATTAAGCTGTGGAGAAGACCAGAGGTGGGTCAGACAGACAGATGGACAGACAGACAGATAAATGTTTCCATCCAAGGCTTTTTAGCAAAAAAATGCTTAAGCGCATAAACGCAATGTCAATACCTCAAAATACATATATATAAAAAAATAGCTTTAACGCAATAAATGTGATGTCACATGATAGATCTTCATCACGCGCAACCTCTGAAGGGCATAACAGCAAACAATAGGCGCTCTTATTGCAGCCTGAGACTTTCTGTTTTGATTTGCAGAGTCGATCCTCCATATACACAGAGGGTACGCAATCTGCACTGAACTTACTTCATGAAGTGCTGAAATGTCAATCACTTATCCATAAAATGATTCATGTTTATTCTCCTAAATATTACATTTTTTCTCCTCATATTCGGGTCCCTTTGGTGAAAGCACATTTATTTTAAATTACCAAGACCACAAACATCAGACTCGACCTGGCTAAGCTTTTATTGTAAGAGCATTAGAGAAATTAGGTAGATAATTTGCTCAAGATCAGATTTTTTGTGATACACCCAAACTAATGTCGCTTTCATCATTCGTGATATCACCACGGACACCATTTTAGCACCATTTGAATAGAAAACCTTTTTTACGCATATTCACTTGGTCGATAACAAAACCTGGATGGAAACATGTCTATAAATGGACAGATAGTTGTAGTAAATGTAATGATGTAACAAACCTCTGAAGGAATCAGTGTTTCCACTTTATCATTATGAAGGAATGGGCGCCTTACAATATTCCATCCCTTCTTTAATGATTTCAATAATTTATTCTCACATTTTTCTACACCAAAAAAGAAAAACAAAAACAAATGATAAACTATTAGAAAATTCATTATGACAAAAGAGAATGACAAAGAACCGTGGTCAGTAATAATACTTAATAAACACATTTAACAAACTGTCCACCCAGATACTATTTGATTAAATATGTATATGTAATTGAGTATCTAATTCTTTATAACAAATTCCTAAAAATACAGCAATGATTATTGCATTAATAATGCTGTTAAAATAAGAGTTTAAAACACACTAGAAAAATGGTCTAAACTTAATATCTTATTGTAAGATGCTTTATTTTACTGACATTAATGTAGTAAGATATCAGTATCTGCAAGGGCCAACAAAACTATTGAGGAACAAACATGGTACAGATTTAAAGATTGTCAAGAACACAAAATTTCCATCTGACCTGTGGGGCTGTTCGCCTCCTCAAATGCAGGAGTAAACTCCTTTACTCCTCCTCGTGGATGTGAACTCCCGGCGCGTCTGTCTAACAAATGTCCGTTGTTCGGGACAATGTCAGGGACCGCACTTGGTAGGACAAAATCCATTCCACCATCATCACATCTCCATCCCAACACTGCAATTCAATAAATAATGTTATGAAATGAATGCTTTAACTGAAGTGATCAATATGTGTCTAAAACTTGTCACTTATTTTAATCTATTATTTATTCAACTGTACAAAATAATTCAATAAAGTAATGCCTTCATTTGAAATTATAATTTTTCTTTTTGTCTAAATTGTATTGAAGCCGACAGAGAACATGCATTAATATTATTTTTGCTTGCTTGTTTTCTCGTGATCATGACTTTATTTTCTGGGGATCTCGAGATAACAAAAAGTTGTTATCCTGACAATCCAAATGTCATAATGTAATTTCCTGTCCATAATATTTAGTGTATTTTAAAGTGAACTGCTGATGCATACGTGTAGCTAATAATTACATTAAAACGTATAAGATATATAAATAAGAGCTGTCCAAACTGAAAGGAACTTGCACTGACATATCTTAAAATACATCAGTGCCCTTTGTTTTGCCTCAAAATGCACACAAGTAATGTTTTTAGTAACGCATGTTTGTTAAAACTAGTTATATTTTCTAAATAAATTAAGGCCTAGTCCTGGTTTAAGATATCTCTTCCTGGGAAACCACCCCATAATGTGTGTGAATTTAGGGACCATCTTCAAAGTAATAATGTACACGATTCTATCTTTAATAGTAATTAACAATTATATTAATAACTATATAAGTAAAAGTGTACATAATAGCCGACAACCATATGAACACAGTTGGGTTTGTGACTGTTTGTTGACTAAAAGTTATTCCATTTAAATGCTGTATAAAGTAGAAACGTGTATATTAAAGAGTAACTTTAGAGACGGTCCCTAAATTCACCACTATCAAATTGTCAACTACATACTGACGAATCGATTTCATCTTAAACGAATCCCTGATCTAAGTAAAACCTAATTTGTTCATCCCCTAATTTACCAAAATATACCTCTGCTGTCTTCAAACAATACAACCCGTTCATGTACATACATATTAAGAACCCAAGAGCTTTCATCACATCACAAAAAATACAACTTTTGTTAACTTGAGATAACGAGAAATTAAGTTGTGATCATGAGAAAACAAGCAAGCAAAAATAAAAATAGTACACAACATTGGCTTCAGTAAATGAACAAAACAGTCTGGATAACAACAGTATGCACTGCTACCTATTTATTATGTTATACATCCCTTACGAAAGTGAAACATTTACATCCAACAAAACATGGTTAACGGTACTTTATTAAAACCATTGTTACCACAAAATAACCCTGGTTTTGCTAATAGTACTCAATACACCAATAAACATGGTTACTACACTTTTACCACATAAAACCATAGTTAATTATCGTGAGGGATATTAAAAAACAAGACCTCATACGGCGTAATTCTTATCTTAAATTGTGAGGATTTTTTATTAATTTTGGTCGCTTTTTGTTAAATTAATGGAGCTAAAATTTGTTTGCGTATTCTGCCGGTCAAGAAAAACGGCGGGTAAAATATCAAGTACACGAGCACCACCTGGTGTTTCTACATGTACACGTGCATTAACAACACAATAACTTTATGTAAACTTATCAGCATGAAATTCAGACTTTTTGCTTTAACTCGCATCTTACCTTTTTGGCGTTTCGCCTCATGTGTTGGATAAACATCCACCATCTCCTCCTCCTCCTCCTCTCCTCCTTCAAATGGATTTAAACCGGCAGCGCGCCCGACTTGTGACGAAAGTCCGAAATCAGGGACATAGTCAAAGTTCGGCACAGCATTCGGCAGATCCATATTTTCAACATCTGCTCCTTCCATGTCCTTGTCGGACAATGGTGTTACAGGACGAAACATGATGTGAAAAGATAACTGCAGACTTAACTGTGCTTAGACTCGGTTCACAGAGGGTTGAAATCTAAGTAAACTGTCTGTCCGTACACAGTGCGTCAAGCAGTTTAAAGTTGCGAACTATTTGAAAGTCTGCAAATTCACTTGATAATCTGTACAGTAGCGTTCGGAGTCAACCAAAGGCAAGCGTTCAGATCAGTCAAATGATACCAGTTTCATCTGGCTGAGCGTTTTATAGGCACCGATTGTGATGTCATAATGTCTCTATGACAACGATAAGTTCTACAGTATGGTTGTCATGGAGTTTAATGACTTTGTTCTGTTTACGGTTCAACTGTGATGAGTTTTATATATATATATATATATATATATATATATATATATATATATATATATATATATATATATATATATATATATATATATATATATATTTATGTCCCCTGTGTTGTTTAATTAAAACTATTTACAACATTTGGACTTTTTATTGTAGATATATATATATATCAAAACTCTTTAATATGTCTTAATGCTTAGTTATTACTACTTTTTAAAATGTATTTTACAGTATGTATAGATGCTATTTTGTATTAATATATTTAGACCTATTGTGTTATTCATTAACAACCACTAGATGGCGCTATGTTAATTACCAGTAATGTTAAAAGAAAAGAGTATTAGTCGAGAGTAAAACACAGACATGCTCAGATTGTATGGAGATTTTATTTAAATCATCAAAAAGCATCAAAGGTCATATATTTTAATGCATGATACATACAAATTTTTTTTCATTGCTCAAAATCCTTCACACGTATCAAATAGTTAAACACTGGCAAAAACAGACATTAAGTTAGCTAATAATTCCTCATCCCTTACAGCAGTTGAAGCATCAGCAGAGTTACATATTGCTGGGTTTACTGCAGGGTTAAATTCACTAAACACTACTTAATATTAATTCCCAAACACATTAAAGAACATTTGACATGTTGACTGATGAAGAACCACCACAGAGACTAAAGGGTCATGGTGGTGGACAAAATACTGTATGAGATGAGAGGAAAAGATCTTTAAAAATGTTTCCACTACCAAACAAATTTTGTCTGCCCCAAACCAACTTTATGCAACAATCTCTTATCATTGGTCAGATAACATGAAGCCTAAATTAACCTCCTGAACCCGAGCTTTGGTTAGACTTTTTTTCCAGATTTTTACCAGCTATTTTGGGGAACCACTAAATATAACCAAATATTTTTCTTTGAACATGAAGCAGTGTATTTGTCCATGTTTGTGTATAACAGGTTCCTGTTACAAAGAATTAAGTATTATGATGCAAACAACAAAAACATTGATGTCCACATATGTGACATCCAGGTCTTAGGAGGTTAAATGTGGCATAAAACAACTGTAAATAGAGAAAATACCTTATTTTAAAAAATTTACCTTATTAAAGATATCAAGATTATATTTTTTACATTATAGATTTTATGTAGAAATCTCTCAAACTTGCTTCACTGATACTCTGAACTTTATTGAACTACATCTAAACACAGTTTAAAAATTATCTTCATTCACTGTTATATTTACCTTTAAGCTAAAGACGACTGTACCATATACCATTAATCTATATAAAGCACTGTACCATACCACCAAAAACATGTTGAAGTCATACTTTCTGTTAATGCTATTCATTTTTATCACCACTAGGTGGTGACTGTAGATCAAACATGCAGTCACTGTTTCATTTCTCTGCAAAGGTTTGAGTGGAGACGAGCACGTGGACCTGTGTGATAATAATAAGAGATTATTCAAAGACATATCACAATGATGATAACTTTAGTATAGGGATAAACATTCCCTACAGAAAAACAGCTAAAACCAACCTAACCTAGTTGACCTGGTCTCCCAGTTTGGTTTTAGCTGGTGTAGCAGGCTGGTCTTAGAAAGGTTTTAAGAGCCCACTTTTAGCTGTTCAGATCGAAAAACCAGCTTTACCAGACTGAAAGCTTAGAAGAGTCGTCTTAGCTGGTATACGCCGGTGTCCCACGTCTGGCAAAGCTGCATACATCTGGTTTTACTGACTGGTCAAGTTAATGGGTCAGCTGTTCTTCCACCCTGATCAGCTAGAAAAGTGTCCAAACCCCCTTTAAATCCAGCCTGCTACACCAGCTCAAACCGGCTGGGAGACCAGTTAAAACCAGCCAGCCAGCTTAGGTTTGTTCAGAAGGGTTATGCATGTCTATTGTATATTTACTGTACCTTGGGCATAAAACAGGTAAACAATCACAAATTTACAGGATTAGCATTGAGTTGCCAAAACCAAACCAACACTCTGAAAATGGCTAGTTATTTTTTAACCCATAATGGGACCTTAATATTGGACAGACCACGTGCTGGGTTAAAAATGTCCCAATGTTGTTTTGTTTTTATGCAATAACTGGGTTGTAATAATAATACCCAGCATTGAGTCAATTTTAATCAAGTGGTCTGTTCTGTCCAATATTTACCCAACATGCTTTAAAAAAAAAATAATAACCCATCCATTTAAATGTGATCACTTGTTGGTACCATGAAGCTGATCTTCAACTCAAGCTCTGATCCTAAAGCTAAGATTAGTCCACAAGCGTGTGCACATAAAGGAATGATGTTTGTCTTCAACATGGATAGGCCAAATTCTGTATATTTCCCAGTAATCATTTCTTTATTTATTATCTTTTTTTTCGATTTACAATACAAAATTGTAATACATGTGTCTCATAGCAGTACATAATGTCATCCATCATGCAATGGTAGTTCAGTGATAGTAATCATTTCAGTAATCATGCACAAATATTAAGCAAACAATATACTGTTTCAAAGAAAGTTGGCCGATACATGACAATTAATGTGTTAATGCAAGTTAAACAAATATAAACCTGTAAGCCAGCACTTTAATTTTTGAGCATTTTCTGAAAATCATCATACCCAAAATAAAATCCCTGCAGCTCTTAAACCCTATAGACTATATTCATAATTCTAGTCTTGTTTGAAACTAGACACGTGACACATTGTTGCCCAATAGTCATAACAACTCCGAGTAGAATAGGAACAGAGTAAAAACAAGGTAAAATATACATGAAATGACTTCCGATTTCTTTGAATAAATAACATTCACAAATTTATGAAATTGTCATGTCAAACACCTGGGGTCAGTATAAAGATAAAGAAAAACCATGTTGTGATTCAAATTCAAGAATGATTCTCCAAAAAATTAAGTTTCTGTGAGCTTTTTTTCCAAAAAAAAAAAAGTACATCTGGAGAATCCAAATAGACACATGATAACAAAAAAAGAAAGAGCACCACATACTACATGACTATCAATTCAAAACTTATCTGCACAAAAAAGCAACTATTTCAGACAAAAAACATTATAACAAAATACTTGTTATTTTGAATGTGGTCGCTCGGGAATGGACTCCAGATCAGTTGAAGGCCTATTTTACATCACAAGGAGAAAACACACACACGTGCGCACGCATATGTTTGCCAAATAACTTATGCATATAATGCTCAACATTGCTGGTAATACTCATATTTTCCCCCACATATCTTATTTTCTTGTTTTTTATATATATATATATATTATGCATCAGATTCATAAATATGCATTTATATAACATGTCATAAAAAATGAACCCATATAAAACTCGTGCCTTAGTCATCTCCACTGTTATTTTTATAATCAAAAACAGCTAACATAAAAACAAAAAAATGTAAATACATGATCAACATAACAAGACAAACTTAACTTTTACAACTTACTGTATCTAGCAGCTTTACTGATCGATGCATCTCTGTCTCTCACACTCTCAATAAAAAAAAAGTAATCTGCAGTCGACGATCCACAATTTAGATGTTTATATCTAACCTCTGGAGAAAATCTGATCGTATCTTTAACTCTGAGCTAACGTTAGCCACAGCACGCACGCCTCCGTGTATGCGCAGATCTGCGCAGATGTCGCATTTTACAGACGCAAATTGAATCCCTGTAATCGTTTCGTGATTGGTTAGTACCCCATCAATCAAAACGTTGCTGAATAGGCATTGGCTGGCTTCATTTTGACTGTCAAAAACTAAGGTGTGCAAAATGACACCTCGCTTAGCCAATGTACACTTCCTGTACTTTTAAGTTCTCAAACCTTATCTGATTGGACAAAACAGAAACATAAGGTGTAGTTTTGCTCCGAAGATTCTAACGCAGAGCAGAAAGCCTTACCTGGAAGATATATGGTGAAAAATGGTACCCCTCAGGGCAGCATCATTGGTCCAATACTCTTTACAATTATGATAAATGATGTATTTTCTCAAGTGCAAGGAGATATTAGTCCCTTTCACACATAATTGCAGTTAACATGTCATGTGTGAACAGAACCTTTCCGGTAAATCAGTGCTCCCAATTTACCAGTAAGACAGGTTGTAAGATTACCAGTAATTTACCGGTGAGCGCTGTGTGTGAACGAAAATTATAGGATTACCGGCATTTAGAACGGACGACGTCAGACCGTGCTGACAGCTTCGGGCCAATCATAGTGTTTTAATACAGATGACGCGTTTCCACCCGCACTGTTTACGGACGTTTCCACACACATGCTGCTTGAAAGTTGAGCACACCTGAAGTTTACGTCCACATTTCTTCACCAAAGTTGTTTAAAACAGCTTACCGCCGAATTGCCGACATCCTTAGCACGCCCTCTGTGAAGCCTAAAGTGCAAACAGTAGTGTTGTTAAAAACGCATTTTCGGTTTGACGTCGTCTCATTCAATGTTGTTTGGTCATGAGCAACTTCGTGACTGTTTACCACAGACGTGAAAACAACAAAATACGGACCGTGGTTATGAACGACGTGGATTGTTTACAAATACAACACTGAGCTCGCCGCGTGCTACAGGTACTTCCGCTTTCTCAACGAATTTACCGGTATTTTGATACTGATGTGTGAATGATGTCTTACTGGTAAAATAATGGAAAGCCACTGCGTGTGTGAACAGCACATTTTTGTATTTACTGGTAAATTCATTCTGGCAAATTCATGGTAATTTACCAGAATGACTGTGTGAAAGAGGCTATTGGTAGATGATTATTTGCTGACGATGGATCACTGTGGAAAAGAGGAAAGAATATAAAGCATATTACAAGAAAAATACAAGAAGCAGTTGAAATAGTAGAGAAATGGTCATATTCATGGGATTCAGATTTTAAGTAGATAAAACAAAATCAATAGTGTTTACTAGGAAAAGAGGCATACTGGACACAGAATATGGTCCCTCATGCTGACTTGTCAACGTGTCTCCTGTCTTTCTTTTCTTGGGGTCCCCAGAGAGCAGAACATCATCACCGGCCTGAACTGAACATACTCGCACAAACTTACGCTTGCGATTTTGGTCGCTCTAGAACCTACAAATGAGAAGAGTACGCATAAATGAAAACTCATTGAAAATAAACATAAAAACATCCAGTTTCTCCTCGTGATATTTTTTTTAAACCAACAGATCAATGGAGTCTCAGTCTGGCCAACATTGATCAATTAGGTACTTCATTGATTTTGAATTTGTATCTATTGAGGCAGAAAATGGCAAGTATACCGTGTAACAAAAACAAAACAAGGTCTTAAAGTTACAGAAGAAGTAGAATTATACACAGATCAGCCTAGGTCTAATTCTGATAGTAAGTCACTACTTTTATTTTCAAATACAAACCGTTTCATTGAGACGTTTCATCTCATTGACTCTGGTGTCAATGTCATCATCTGGGTCAGCAACTTGAAAATCATCTCCCGTGGGACAGGCATTCATGACCTCTGGCAGACGTGGGTGTCGATGAAAGAGGAGGAAGTAAGGACTGTGTCTAGTAGAGTACTGAATACAAAAAAAAAAAAAACATACCATTAACCATTAAGTTTGTATTAAAGAGGAAAAAAACACCGTTGACGTTAATTATTTAATAAATTCACCAATTATTTTACCAAACAATTAACTGTAGATATAATAAGTTAGCATGTTAAGACACAACCTGCTTTGCAGTGTTGATTCCATACACCACAGCAGGAAGGTGGAGGTCCCAGTCATAGTGGTTGTCATTCACATACTTCCTGAGGGTACGCTTGATGTTTTGATCTGTTAACATCAGTGCATTTATAAAGTTAATGAACAACTGTAAAACAACGACAAAACCCTATAAGAAAAACATCCAAAGAGTTACCTGCCCATTGGTCTGGGGGTGGTAAGCACTGGAGACAGCATGTTTTATGTTCAGTGAACTGAAAATGCTTTCATTGAGCTGCAGAGGAATCATTGATTAAATTTGCAAGACTGGAGTAAATGTAAACAAGAACATATTTTGATAGAAGAATATAGGGGTGTGCATTGGTACTGCCCTCACAATTCGATTCATTTATGATTCACCAGGTAACGTTTCAATTCGATTCGATTCTACGATGCATCAGAATTCTACTGTACACAACAATGCAAATTTTGAATCAGTCAAGTGCAACTATTCTCAACAAAAACTGAAGCTTAGCAGCTTTAAGACAATTATATACCTGAGATGAGAATTTACACACAGCGTAAGTCTTGTCTAGTTTCCCATTAAAGGCGGAGTCCACGATGTTTGAAAAACGCGTTGGAAAAGGAGACGGGCCAACTACCAAAACACACTTATAGCCAATCAAATCAAATCAAATGCCGGGTTGCGTATGTGTGGGGCGGGTCTATCAACAGAAGGTCCAGATTCTATTGGGGTAGGGGCGTGTTTGTTTAGGGGATTTCAAATATCAACATTGGCTTTCAAACATCATGGACTCCGCCTTTAACTTCGTAGAATCCGAAATGTGCCCATATGTCCACTTTCCATGGAAAACTATGGGTGCGTTTTTGTTTACCCATCTATCACAGTCATCTCTCTCCGCCTCAGCCATCTTGATTGTTGTTGTTATGCCCCCAGAAGTAATTGAAACTTCACAACTTTATTGTCCACTCAAGGCCAGAAAATAAACAGTGACATAATCGATTATGGCACTTTGCTGCATCGATGTTGAATCCTGCATTGCGATGCATTGCCGAATCGATTATTGTTGACACCCCTAGAAGAATAGTGGAAAAAACGTAAAAAATTTGTTCTTACCTTGTTAACAAATTCCTTCCCTTGGACTGTGATGATTTTCCTAACCATGCCGAACAAGTGCAACTTTGTGGTTACTATTGCAGACACCTCAGCCGCTGTCTTTGATTGCATGGGTTCTGCAATCACCCACTTGGTGTACAGGTCGGTCATGGTAAGGACATACTTGTTGCTGCGTGCGGTTTCTGGCAGCAGTCCAATTAAATCCAAACCAAGCACCTCCCGAGCTTCTTTCACCTGCATGCCAGAGAATTAGCATCAGTCAAATGCTGGTAAAACTGCACACACGCTTGAAACTAGCTTGTTAGTCTCATCAGTATTCCAAAACACTGTAAATTTTACCTTAATTGAATGCAAGACTGGCACAAAAGTCTTAACGGGATCATTTAATACGCAGCGGTGACGAGATCTCACCTAAAAAGCAACACAAAATGTCTAGAAAAGTAGCCAGTTGAAAAAGGTTGGTGAGGACAATAAACATAACTTTTGTGAAGAAGGTATCTGACAGCTGGAGGTGGGAACAGATCTTAAGTACAGATACTTGGATAAAAAATAAACTGGATAAAGTAGATAAGTCTAGTATCTTACCCATTCTTTTACATCGTGGATTATTGTAGACCAGTAGTAGCCAGCAATTACCCTGTTTTGAGTGCCTCTGACACCACATTGATTGCCAGTTTCAGGGTTATTGTGGCACTCCTCGAGAACAGACAACTTCTCTTCCTCTGACAGGACAACTAGACGCATGTACTGCCTACTGGGGCCGATGTAGAAGAGTCTGTCGTCTCTTTATAGAGGGAATAAAGACTAAAAAAATAAACTACATTAAGGTCAATTATTTATTAATACTCTGCTAGAAAAACAATAAGAACATCACATCAATTCTTCAGATTTTATAAACTGATTGAAACCATTAAATTATAATTATAAATATAATGGTTATAATGGAAATTTTATTGGTTGTAACGCAGGGGTGCCGAACCCTGTTCCTGGAGGGCTACCATCCTGCAGACTTCAGCTCCAACACACCTGTCTGTAATTATCAAGCAACCCTGAACACTTAGATTAGCTGCTTCAGTTGTGTTTGATTGGTGTTGGAGCTAAAATCTGCAGGACGGTAGCGCTCCAGGAACAGGGTTGGGCATCATGTTGTAATGGAAACTATTAGGGTCTCTGTGGGTCTTTACTGGTATGTAATGGAATGGTTGGGTGAGATGTTTTCTGGCAGATGGGAATCAATATAACCCCAATTGAATCCTACAGAAATAATGCCCAAAACACACCACAAAAAAATCATGTTATACTTGTTTTATTGGTAAAGGCTAATGGTTCCCAATAGTATTTTAATGGAAACCATTACAATCTCGAAGGCTCCTATTGTTTTTTTTTTCAGCAGGATACCCAAATATGGGAACTGAACAATTGGTAAACGTGGATTCATATTTTAAAATAATTTGTAAATTAAACACATGACCCAATCTGTACACTTGAGTTAGTTTACTTTATTCATTATAAAATCTATATTAGAACCATAGATATGTACACTAGATGTCGCCTTGGCGGCGGTTTTGAGCATGCGTCAAAACTGCCGCCATCTTAGAACAGGGGTCTTGTCATAGGAAGTATCTAGGTTAAGCTGCTATCTCCGGCTGTACTTCGAACTCATGGACGATGCCAGACTTTTGTTCTGCGTATGGATGTTAGGTCTACTAGCACTATGCATTAGTTAGAAAAAGTTAATTTTCATAATTTCAAAACTTAATTTTTTTTCTGGGCTCAATGCTAAATACATGTCCGGCTGTTGAAACCAACCAAAAGAAAACCAAGAAAATCGCATTCATGACGATTTATGGTGATTTTATTTCTGTGACACTATTGCCTACAATGACGCTGATGCGGGATTCCCCTGTTTCAAGATGGCGGCTCTAGTTGACGCATTCGGTCATAGACATTATATACGTAGACACCTCATGATGTGCTGGAACGCATCAAGCGTCGGCGCCATATTGGATGGGTCTCCTCACTGTACGCTAGCACCAGAGTCAATCGGAGTTAACGGAAAGAAAGCAACTATGCCCGTATTTTGTGCAGCTTACGGTTGCAATAACCGGCGCAGTATTTATTCCAGATCACATGGGATTACATTTCACAAGTAAGATTGAACAATCATTTTGGTTATTTTAAGTTATTATTTATAATATTATATCAATGTTCAGAAGGAACTGGTACTCTCTTTCATGATCTCTCGCTGTTTTTTCTTCACATTTGAAGGTTTCCCAGTGATACAGGCATTAGGGAGGCAATGGGAAGTTGCTATAAAACGGGAGGGTTTTGTTGTGACAGAGTCGTCAAAGCTCTGTAGCAAAGCGTATAGAAGAACAAGAGGGGAAACTCTGATTCATTTTTGGCAACAGCCACTAGATGGCGCTTCAGTAGGGCGGCCGCCATTTTGGAATGAAAATTCTCACAGCCAATTCATTCTCAATTCATTCATATTAAAATTAATTTACATTAATTTACTAATTACATAAAATACCTAATTACGTAAAAAATACATAAAATTGTGTACTTGTACTTTTTTAAAGTACTTTTTAAGTAAAATAAAAAAATAGATGTTTAATGTACTTAAATATAAACCAAAAACTTGAAATTATGAAATGTAGTGCAGTAAAAAATTATGATAATATGCTTTGGAATATAAGTTTTCCAAAGAAAAACACTGATAAAATACAGATACTTGAAAATGTACTTTTATGTAGAAAGTAAAATACTTAAGTGGTGTCTGCCTCGGTCAATATGCCATACTTAAAGATACAATTTGTAAAATGCGCCGAAAGATGGCGCCAGATCAAACAAAAACAATGATGTTGTTTACTGACGCTCTGAAGCAGCGTGGAATTATGGGATTTGTAGTCTTTAACTTTAGCCATATCAGACGAGAACGAGAAATCACGTTGATGGATAAGGTAATCAAGTCTTATAAATGTTGCGTTTGATGACATCGTTTATTTCATTATGTAAGTTTATATGTGATGTTCAAAACGAAATTGTTAGTCATATTGATATTACAGTATTAGTCCAAATTCGATGGTAAACACAGCTCAGAATTAAGTTTTCAACTTACAATCTACAATGATTTTTCACATAATGTATTGACAGTACAAATCTTATTGTGAAGTGTCTTAAAATGACCATTTATATGTACAATACCTTTGATGTGCATATCCTCCGCGGGAAGACGCGCTGATTACAGTACACTAATGTTGTGATCAATATAATAGCATACGTTTTTTGAAGGGTTACGAATCAAAACAACTCACCCATCGCGTAAAACACAAGCAGGATCAGAATCTCGGTCTAGTTAAATGTTGTCGTGAAGCTCTCTCTATCCAGATAATGCAACACCAAACTGATCCTCTCTCGTTTTGTTCCAAACTCTTCTTGGGTCGTTTGGTTGGCCCGTACGCTTACAGGAGCTGACACAACCAGCGGCAGACGGTACAGAGATATCCATAAGTCCATAAGCAAGCGCATAGTTCCGCATTTGTCCACGACACTGGGTGCGTCCGAAACCTCAAGACTGTGAGGACTGTGAGGACTTGTGGCCTCGCTGCCTCTTGAGGACATGACTTCGGACTCGGAGGCCTGAAGGCCGCTCAGAGAAAGGCTCTCTGACGCACTTCAAAGGCAGCGTGTTTGAAATATGAACAGAGAGCGCCTTTGTGATAACTAATCACATATTTGACAACTACAATACTAATTTCTCGCTAGAAATGAAATTAAAATGCTTAAAAAGTGAAAATATACGTGTATTTTCACTAAATTTGTGCTCCAGCCGCTTCCTTGGCCGCCATTTTATTTTTTCGAGCTCGACCAGTGTTCTCATGTGGGTTACGTCAGTAAAGGCGGTGACAAAGGGTGACATGGATATTAACGTCATTGACAGGAGACTGCACTGCCCCGTGTCAATGTTTTGAATGGAAATTTTCTCACGATTTACAAGTAGTTGAAAACATTACAGATATTGATAGTAATCAGCTGGACAAAATATATAACACTGGCCTAGTGGTTTTTGGAGATTTTACTGCAAATATCTTACAAATTGCACCTTTAAAGAGCATAATAGTATTTTAGGATGAAAGCAGTATTTTTAAATGTGTGACAGCGTCCTGTATCATAACTAAATCTCTGCCGCTTATAACAACTCAAACCGTGTGAAAATCCGGTAAAAATGAGGGGAGTTATGATTATTCCTCATTAGAAATGAATGCAAGGGAGCGCACTGGAGACCCATCCAGGATGGCGGCCGCGCGATACGTCAGCTCCAATAGGCAGCTCAGTCTACGAGGTGTCTACGTCAGGGGTCTCAAACTCAAACTGGCTTGGCGCCATTTCTGAGACTGACATTTTATCAGAGGGCTGCAGAGCTATTTTGACGTTCAAAAAAGTACAATATTTCTGAAAAAAAAATTACTCTAAAATAATCCTTGAAAATATATAAAGTGGTTTTTATCTTTTAATATACATAATTTTATAAAAGTAAGTAAATATTTTCTTAACCTTATCTTAAATAACTAAGGCCTATTAAAACTAACAAATTTAATTCCTATACATTAATAAACTATTATAAAAAAAATTACCAACATTAAGTGTTTCTGTTTTTATTTATTTTGGAGTGTTTTTAGCCATAGTATTGACTTCATTATGTTTTTTTGTTATTCCACCGTTTTAATGAATTTGCTATTATATTTAGAAAAGTATTAATAAGAAAGTGATCCTAAAACATTTGGATGGGTAGTCAATGTTACATAAGCTAGTTGGACAGTAAAAATAAATAATACTGCTCTATGTATTTAATGTATTATACCTCATATATATTTCATTATGTATATAAGTGTACATACTTTTATCCTCTGTAATTTCTCCTCATCTTTCCTCTTTTCCTAACCTGGGCACTTTGATGGGTAATTTTCTCATCCGTAGTTTAATATTAAACTGTTGCAGTACATCTCCCACTGCGGTGTCTCCATTAGAAGCTGTGAGTTGATGTGAACTTTAACCCCACAGCAGCTCTTCTCTGAGTAACAGAGAATCCACCCGGAAGTAACAAATCTTCTCTGGACAAACACTACAAAGTCGCGATCAGATGAACTGATCGCATTGTGACAATCATGATATGATTGACGCGAGAGGAATTAAAATCCGATCACGCATTCCGTTACCCTCGCCTCACGGAGCGCGCGCTCGTGGCTGCGTAGCGACCCCACGCTGCGCAACCTCCGCTACCAAGCAAGCACTTTGAAAAGTAAACATACTTTAAGAAACGCCTTGACTCGTTTTAACTCGCGTTGTTTGACCGAACCCTTAAACATTTATAAAAAAACGAATTGAAATAAAAAATCTTTCTGCGGGCCAGATTACGTTATATTGTTGAAAGATGACGCAGGCCGCAGCAGAGAGAGGGAGGGCGGGCCGGGAGTTTGAGACCACCATGGCCGTACTTACCATTGGGCTTGAGTGGGCTTGAGCCCAGGGGCCCCGGCCAATAGGGGCCTCCGTGCTTGCTTGCGTTCGTTGTTCAGTAGTTTTCATTTTTTGGTTGGTGCAGAATTGTTTGGTACTGCATTTAATTCGTTAATATATGTCAGTCATCTTGGTGCTAAATATGACGCGCTGAGTTTACTGCTTTTGAAACCCATAGATGCTAGTGCAATAGCGAATACGCGAAATGGGAGTCATGAATGAGCTTTACAGATAACGAGAAAGAGCAACGCGAAAATGAAGCGCTCAGTATGAAAAAGATTACTAGCTATAGTTTTTTTCTTGTTTGTTTGTAACGTTCATCTTACGTGATACACCGGTATATGCAGTATATCCACTAGTAATGGTTAAGGATTTCCGTATACCCATTTAAAAAAGCATGAGGATAGCCTACTTAACAGTGTGTGACAAACCTTTGACACTTTCATTCATAAAATGACATCTGAATCACTCACCATTCGCATGCTCCACTTGCTACTTTGGCGGGTTTAACCTCATATACAGTCGGCTATTTGGTGCATTTGACTTCATGCGGCACTGCGCGATCCGATCATCATATGAAATCAAATTATCACGGCGCAAAAGTGATTGTAAAGCAGACGGGTGTATTCATGTGGTACTTTGACATCACCAAACGGTCTGCGTAGCACCAAATGAAATCCAATCTGCTCGAAGTCTGCAGCTCACGCGACACTGTAACCAAACAGTTTCTGTGGAGAAATAAACGAGTGAAGCAGAGCTACGAAACATAACAAAATCCGGAGAGTTAACAACGCACATATGACTATGTCAACATTTAAATCATCAGTCCAGTTTATTACTTCATCTGGAGGTGAGGATTCACTAAATTATGGCCATGTTGATGTCCTGATGGTTTTTGATATAATCCACTGTAGTTTCTTTTTCAGCATGTTTGCTTGTGCTTAACAGAATCACAGTTTAAACTTCTGAAAAGTGTTCATTTTTATATTTACTTTCTTGGTTTTAATGTATTACGTTCATATCAGACGCAAAAATTAATAAATGATCATCTTCTCCACTTTGGTTTTTGGTGTCTAATATTACATGATGGTCTGTTCATAATTATTAAATAACATCCTAAAATCTTTACTTTTTCATTCTTAAACACTGCACCCCTTGTACGTTATTTGCCAAAAAATACACTTGTTGATTATGTTTATAACATTATATGGTGTGTAATAACTTGGTGAATGTTTATCAAGCCTTATTTTTCTTTTCTTAAGCTAAGTCTAACACAATGATTTTAAATGTTGTTATGGGGTATTTTTAATGTGCATGATTAATTTGAATGTGTGACAGCCCTAAAAATACATGATTTTATTTTAGACTGAGCTTATGTTCTGCTTTAGAGATATAGGGGCAGTTTCCTAGTCAGGTCTTATCCTAGTCCCAGACTAAAATGCATGTTTGATCTGTCTTAATTTAAACACATCTTGCACTGATATATCTTAACATTGTCTCAAGACGCACACCAGTAATGTTTTTTGTAAGGTTTGTTTGTAAAAACTACTTGAATGCCCTAATATAACCTAGCAATAGGCCTAGTGCTGGATTAATCTAAACCCTGTGGGGAAACTTCCCTAAAATATAGTTCTATGATATATTATTTATTTTAGGTTGTTTACTGTATGTGCACTCTCAGAAGATAATTTACACAAGCTGTCACTGGGTGGTACCCTTTCAAATAGTACCTTTGTACCTAAAGAGTGCATGTAATGGGTACAAATGTACCTATATCTGTACCTAAATAGTAAATATTAGGACCCAATTAAAGGGTACCATCCTAGTGACAGCGTTTGTACCTTTTATTCTGAGAGTGTAGGGCCCAAAATGTATTCAAGCCCAGGGGCCTCCACCCTGGTAAGTCATTTTTATAAAATAAATTATATTCCACTTATACCACGGGTCTGTTGAATGCTGCATTCTGATTGGCTGAGAAATGTCGTGCCGCATTACCACCTTGGTGTGCATTATTTTCTTATAATTCAATGGCCCGTCGTCAATTATTCCTTACATAAAATATACATATTAATTTTGGTTCTTATATATTATATAACGTTAATTTTTAAGATGCTTGTACAACAGTCGTTATTCTGGTAATAAATTAATAATGTGTTATCAAAAGTGGCCATCTGTAAATCGCTTTTACCCAGCCGCCCAATCACAATGGAGGAGAGGCGGGACAAACAGACCATCGACCAATCGTAACATCCTTCCTTTACTCCTGAAAAACATAAAAGTTAATATATCTTGTCGATAACAACATATAACAGTCCGTGCTACCACAATATGGGTACGCATTGATTAAAGAAATTATCTGCAAAATCTGATACTTATAAAACAGTACTTCCGCGGAGGTTTGAATAATAGCAACCAACGCACAAAAGCGCCTCCAAAGCGCCCTCACGCGGTCATTTTTAGAACTGCGCCTGGCGACTGAAGTTTCGGTGGAGTTTATTTATCCTCAAGAAATTAATGGGCTAATGTACTGTTCACTGCATATACGTTTTTTGTTTAGTTTTTACTTGTATTTAAAATTAGGCATTGAATTTTGTTGTGTTTTAGAAGTGAAGAAAATGTCCTAAAATTAACTAACCCTGTAATTTTTTGCAATGCATATTTGGGTAAGATAACTTAACTTTATTGTTTATAAACTGGAATTCATTATGATTAAGGATGATTCAATATTTGAAAACACTGTTTTATAATAAAAACAGGAGTTTCTAAATACAGTCATTTCACTGATAAGAGTATTAACATTATTAATAAAATACATTTTGTATAAATGTATAATTGTCCTCATTCTTTAAATTAAAGTGAACTGAAGAGTAGAAAGCAACACCATATGAAATGTCTGGATAAATTCTGTATGGAGGAATAATCTAAGATTACTTGACATGAAATCTTCAACCTCATCAGACATTATATTAATAGTACAGTTTAATCTGATTCTTATACTTGTCCACCAGGTGGCGCTACTTTTTACCATTCCATCCATGCAACAGATAAAAAAAAAATTCTGCAGGCGCATTGCTACTGAAAAGATAAGCATTTGATGTGAAAAATGGCATTTGTGTGTAAAAAAATTGTGTCTGAGTGGTAAGGGGGTAAAATCCGCACTGTTCAAAAAATAACAATGTATCAAAATCTATGTTGCAATCTTTGACCGATCATAATAATCAAATGGTAGTTCAAAATTATTATTATTATTATTTTTAAATATTTAGTTTTTTATGTTAAGAAAAATGGGTTAATGTAAACTAACTGGCATATAAAGGGTTAATATTAATATTTGATGTGTATGGTGCAGGCAGAAGTGTGGAGTTGTTTAAAGTGAAAAGAATATTGATGAATAATATTTTTACATTTAAGCAGATTTCATAAATGCCCAAGGAAATAAAACACAAGTAGCAAATAGTTAAATCAGTTAACCTTGAGTATCTATTAATTAAATGAAAACAAAGAAATGATTCAAATAAATTGTATTATAAGGTGTTAAATACAGTTATGATCACAAACTGATACTGTATATGCATCATGAGACATAGAAACATTGGCTGTCTAAAACTAAAATCCTACCATGATAAGGAGAGAGATGCTCTTGAATTCTGCTGTAGTTTTCCATCAGTTCTCTGTCAGGATCTGATGAAGACACTAAAAATAAGAGGAAATTAAAAGATTTGAATCTTAAAACCCACACAAAAAAAATGTGCAAAATAACTTGAAGAAAATATCAAACGAAAGTTCATACTCTCTATTTTTAATAAACACATCACTTCTACATCATTTACATGCATATTAGTGTTAATAGTATACTGTAAAATAAAACATACTTTCTCTCGAGGTGCTCAAACCCCTTTTGATGTCCATGCATGTACACAGACTACACACGTCTGTTTGTTAGTATGTTGTAATTCAGGATGTTGTTCAAGAGTAACAGTACTTACAATTCATCCTAAGAGCGCTCAGACTTCCAAGAAGAAATTAACTGAGACGGACAAAACCAGCAGGAAAAGTTTAGTCCTATTATACAGATTGACCCCATTCTGACCTGAAGATAGAAAACAAATGACTTCATGATTTTAGTGATATTTAAATATCTATATGATGATATAACAGCACTTATGCGTGATTGACTTCTCTCAATATGAAATGTAAGTAAAATCAGCAACAAGATTCATTAACACAACATTTATGTTTCATTTAATGTTTGTTTTAAAACTCTTGTTTTATTAGATTTTGATCACAGATCAATAAGCCGTATCTTAGTTGTCATCTGACTTTCACATAATCTTTTATACACGTTTACAAAGAATCCAGATATTTATTGATTTGTTCATGATTTCTCCTCATAGCCTTTATGTTTTATTCTTTCTTCTTACCCTTGCAAGGACAGCATTTGTCATCTAAAGTCGGTTTGAAATCTGACATTTCTCCTCGATTGAAGCCATTTTACTAAGAGGACAGGAAACAGAAGCTCAGATCTTAAAGAAAAAACAGAAACTTGTTATCAGCCATAATGAATCAGCGAAACGTTTATATAATCTGACGACACTTAATCAGATAAAATATGGATGAAGTGTAGGGGGTGTGGGGTATTTTAAACACATGCCGTTTTCACAGTAAACTTGGCACGGTTTCGTAAAGTAAGCACACAGCAACAAAAATGTAATCGAAAATTTATTTCACCAACATTTGGCAAAAGCATTAATGAATAACAAATAAGTTTTCTCTTTTATTGACCCTTCATGAAGTGCCACCCAAGGACGATTTTCAACAAGTTGTTTAACTTGTGAAATTTGTCTTCAGTTTGTGTAACAGATATACCTGGATGATCTACTGCTTCCGGTGGGATTTCTAAGTATCTCAAGAGACCAGGGCCGGTTCTAGATATTTGAAGTGTTGGAGGCCCCTCGCACCCCTCTAATTTTCAGAATAATGGAGGAAAGTGTCATGATTTGTTTTTAAGACATCATTTAAGCACTAACGTCAGTTATCAAACATGTTTTTCCCCATTACTTTTCTTTTTTATCAAGGCTATAATTGCATATTTGCAATAGATTAAATCTATGTTTAGAAATTATGCAAAGCCACATGTGTTAAACATTTTAAGACAGGTAAAACTCGTTGTTGTTGATGCAATAATTTATTTAAAAAAAAAAAACTACAGATGAACACCTCTTAGACATTATTTCAGTAAATGAGCATCTGTATCTATTGTTTTTTATTTTAGCTGGGGTTTCCCCTCTTATCGAACCAATATACAGTATACAGTTATCTATTATAGACTATTCATATTATATATTGCAATACCCCATATATACCTTAAATATCCCTACAAATCACCTGCTACAGGAAGATAAACATACAAGCAGAACATTTTTATTCTTGGATCATTTTTTAATAAAAATAATTGCTAATTTTGACTCATCTTGCCAGCACGGGTTACACATGATTAACAGATAACAGTGTCTTTTATACTTTTTACCGTAAATGCAAAAACACTTTAATTTAATAAGATTTAAATGTACAATACAGAGAAATGTGCAAAGATCCTCAATATAAGACCGTCATAGTTATCACTCAAGTGAAATAAATAATTTTTCACAGATTAACTTTTTCTTGTATTCACAAGATGCATCTTTTTAAGTAAAATCAGCTATATTTATCATAGAGATAGAAAATGACGGCTTTCTAATACTTGCAGCTCAATGCAGGCATAGGCGGAGCTTGCAGTGGAGCAGGCCCTTCATTGGCTAAAAGGATTTTTATAAAATAAATGATATTCCACAACAAATGTGCATATTAATTTAGGTTCTTATACATTTCAAAACGTTACTTTTTAAGATGCTTTGTAAAACAATTGTTATTCTGTTAATAATGTGTATTTATCAAAACGTGGCAGTGGCCCTCGGTAAAGTCGCTTTTATCCAGCCGTCCAATCACAATGGAGGAGAGGCGGGACAAACAGTACATCGACCAATCGGAACATCCTTCCTCTACTACTGAAAAAACCTAAAAGTTAATATATCTTGTCGATTACAATATATAACTGCCCGTGCTACCACAATATGAGTACGCATTGATTAAACAAATTATCTGCAAAATCTGATACTTATAAAACAGTACTTACGGGGATGTTTGAATAAAAGCAACCAACGCACATAAGCGCCTCCAAAGCGCCCTCAAGCGGTCATTTTTTAGAACCGCACCTGGCGTGTGAAGCTTTGGTGGAGTTTATTTATCATCAAGATTGTTATATAGAAATTAATGAGCTAATGTACTGTTCACTGTATACATTTTCCGTTTCGTTTTTGCTTGTATTTTAAATTAGACATTGTAGTGAGTGTTTTTGAAGTGAAGAAAATGTCCTAAAATTAACTAACCCTGTGATTTTTTTTAAATAGAGAATTTCAAAATATAAATAACAAAAATTTAAATTTGCTTATTCCAATATTGCCAGCATCGCATATGATTAACAGATTACAGTGTATTTTATACTGTAGGGGTTCTCAAAGTCCGGACTCCGGTCCGCATCCGGACCCGACGGGAACTTGATCCGGACCCGCGTCCACTTCATATTACAAGTGCATTCATTTATATGTGACTGATAAATGTGTGCATTTGCTACTTTAAAAATGCATATTAAACTTGTAAACAATACGTTTAGTTTTTTTTAGATTTAAGAGCATTTCTGGTCCGAAAATAAAACAAGTTATTTAAAAATTTCCTGTGTGACACTGTAGCCATCACACCCAGATATTATGCACAGCTACTTCATGTACTACGGCTTTTGATCAGTAAGTCCTCATCGATCTGAAATCACTGTTGGTTTGAGTCGTTTAAAACATGCATTTGAAAAAGCAACACTCGTCAAACATAATCTTTATACATATTCTTTATCATCATGAAAATACCTGAAAAGGTTTGAAGAACAGCAATATAAATATATCCTTAATTTCCTGGAGCTGCGTGTGTCTGGTTCTTCGCATGTTAAGTTTCTGCCTGAGAGCGCCCCCTGGCTTTTGGATGTAGCGGCAATTCAGATTTGGACCTTTGAATGTAAACTTTGAGAACCCCTGCACTGTAAATGCAAAACCACACTGAATGGTATAAAATCAGACCGGATTTTATTAAAGATTCCTGATTTAAATGCACAATAGAGAAGATATAAGATCGAGACTGCCATTATAGTCATCACTGAACTGCAATGAATTATTTTTCAGAGATTAACTTTTTCTTGTATTCGCAAGATCCATTTTTTTAAAAGTAAAATCAGCAACATTTATTATAGAGATAGAAAATGACGACTTGCGGTGGAGCAGGCCCCCCCATTGGCTAAAAGGATTTTTTAAAAAATAAATAATATTCCAGATCAAATATACATATTTATTTTTTATTATACATTTTAAAACGTTTTTTTTAAGATGCTTTGTTAAACAATTGTTATCCTAATCCTGCTAATAATGTGTATTTATCAAAAGTGGCGCGCTGTAAATCGCCTTTGTCCAATCACAATGGAGGAGAGGCGGGACAAACAGTACATCGACCAATCGGAACATTCTTCCTCTACTACTGAAAAAAACATAAAAGTTAATATATCTTGTCGATTACAACATATAACAGTCCGTGCTACCACAATATAATTACGCATTGATTAAACAAATTATCTGCAAAATCTGATACTTATAAAACAGTACTTCCGCGGAGGTTTGAATAATAGCAACCAACGCACAAAAGCGCCTCCAAAGCGCCCTCACGCGGTCATTTTTAGAACTGGCGTCTGAAGCTTCGGTGGAGTTTATTTAGCATCAAAAGATTATAGAAATTAATGGGCTAATGTTCTGTTCACTGTATATAAATTTTCCGTTTTGTTTTTAATTGTATTTTAAATTAGGCATTGAATATATGTTTTAGAAGTGAAGAAAATGTCCTAAAATTAACTAACCCTGTGATTTATTTTTTTTTGCAATGCATATTCGGGTAAGCTATCTTAACTTTAATATAATTTTTGTTAATAAACTGTAATTTATAATGATTTTGCTTCAATATTTCATCACCATTTTACAATAAAAACTGTTTCTTAATACAGTTGGAGTCATTTCACTGATTAGAGTATTCATATTATTAATAAAAACTTACAAATAATGTCATCATCATTCTTTACTTTTAACTTTTTATGATTTTCACAAAGTTAGTGTTTTATAGGTTGGGTAAGAGCGCCACTTAGTGGATGATAGTGGTAATATATATTGCTCTAAAAACTCGTTATTTGGCAGGGAAAGAGAAACCCATTATCATGTTTTATATCTAACATTCAGGCTATATTATTTTAATGTAATCAATCAAAATGTTTCTAGTTTGTAGCACATGTTACTATGATATGCATGTTCTCCCTGTGTCAGCGTAGGTTTACTCCCACAAGCCAAAAACATGCAAGTTAGGCAAATTGGAGATGCCAAATTGTCCCTCCCCCAACCTGTGTCTGGATTAACTTGTGTATGAATTAACTTGTGTATGAATGTGTATGAATTAACTAGTTCTCACCATGAATATAGCCGTAGAGGCTGGAATGGCATAAAAAAGAAAGAAAGAAAGAAAGAAAGGTCAGTCTGTACCCCAGACTCAAATGTCAAGCTTCACCAATGAATGCAGGAACTTACAATCATACAATTGTTATGTTTAACTTAGAGATGGATTTTAATAAATGTATGTAAATGATAATATATAAATATTCATATATAAACAAACTTTCCAGCATTGCTCAAGCAAATAGGGAGACAAACATTTGTTTTAAATGATCCAATAACACCGAGAGACTTTGAAAGATTTTTGTTGACTTTGTTGAGTTTTATTTGTCAAATGTTTAACTTAATGTTTGATTTTAAAACTCTTGTTTTATAACATGTTGACCACAGATCAATAAACCATTATCTTAAATGTCATCTGACGTTCTCATAATCTTTTATACACTTTTACAAATTGCTAGAATCCAGATATTTATTTTGCATTAAGAGCATTTATCATCTGAAGTCAGTATGAAATCTGAACGTTTCTCCTCGATTGATGCCATTTTACTAAGAGGACAGAAAACAGAAGCTCTGCTCTTAAAGGTGTAATGTGTAAGATTTAGGAGCCTCTATTGACAGAAAATGAATATATCATACATATCTGTGTTTTCAGTGGTGTTTATTGACCTTACATATAAAACAAATATGTTTTCTATTACCTTAGATTGAGCCGTTTTTAATTACATACACAGCGTTACGTTGCCATCATGTTTCTACAAAAGCCGTGAGCAGACAAACCGCTCTAGAGAGCTCGGCTGAATCCCAAACCGCCTACTTCCATACTATATAGTACGCAAAGTAGCGCTTATTACATACTATATACATAGTATGGAAGTAGGTGGTTTGGGATTAATCTTTTTCTTCTTCTTCTATGGATTTATTGGCGGGTCGCATACCAACTTTTTGGTGCATACCGCCACCACCTGTGCTGGAGTGTGAAGTGATTTCAGTGTAGTAGTATGTCGAAGATGTCCATATTCTTTTTCGAAGACCACTATATTTAATACATTTTAAAACTGACCTTATAATTTCCCCAGATCCTAGTGTAGTGTTTAATATGTAGTTGATTGAAAATTCTTTGCATCCCATTTCATGTAGCTTTCTTATTAACTCATTTCTTTCCGGTTCATACCTAGGACGGAATAACATCACATGCTCAACTGTTTCCATTACTTGACATATTTCACATAATCCTGCTCCATGTTTTCCTATAATATGAAGTGTTAAATTAAGTTTTGTATGTCCCATCCTTAGTCTTGTTAAAATAACCTGATCTTCTCTACTTCAATTTTGTGTCAATCTACTTTGTCTTACATTGTTGTTTATATTATAAAAATGTCTTCCTGTTTTACATTCATTCCAATAACTTTGCCATTTCTGATTGCAAGCTTCTTTAATTATATATTTTCCTTCCATTCTACTTAATGCAAGTGTAGGCTACTAGCGACGTTCAGTTTTAGTGCCTCTTTGTCAGCTCTTTCATTTCATTCAATATTTCTATATAAATATCATATCTGACTGATTGATGTGTTTGTAGACTTACAAGTGATGCCATTGAATCTGAACAAATCACTTCATCTTCCCAACTAAGTGCCATTTGAATTGCCACCAATTCTGCTATATACACTGAAGTCCCATCTGTTAATCTCCCATATTTTTCTTTTTTAAATTCTGGAACATAAAAAGCTGACAGATCGTTTTTGACGTCTTATTTCTAATGGGGAATCTCCTGTTTCAACTTGCATGGCTGAGATTGGAGTCGTTTTAATTGCTCCTGTGATGCAGGATCTCAAAGCTCGTGCTTGAATTAAATCTAACCTTTTAAGCATGCTATTTGATGCAGATCCATATATAATGCATCCATAATCTAATACAGATCGGAAGAGAGCATAGTATATACTGATCATAGACTGTTTATCAGTCCCCAATTCTTGGCCTACTAAACATCTCATTAGATTTGCTGCATTTCACTTCAATATATTTGACATGAATTTTCCATGTTAATTTGGAGTCAAACCGTAAACCTAAATATTTAAAATGTAATACCCTTTCTAGTGGCTGTTTATATAAATAAAGTTTAATTTCTTCTGCAATCTTCTTTTTTTTGTAAAAAACTGACAACACGTTTTGGATATAGAGAATCTAAATCCCCACTCCACTGACCATTTCTCTACAACCTCAATTGCTTCTTGAATTTTTTGTACTATATATTTAACATTTCTTCCCCTCTTCCACATCGCTCCATCATCTGCATACAATGATGTTTTAATTGATCATTATGTTAAATAATACAGGACTTATGGCACTTCCCTGTGGGGTGCCGGTAAAGTTATTAAATTTTTTTAAACTGTCCATTACATCAATGGAATCCGTGGCTTACACCAAACAAAACATACATCTCTGTTTTTCCACCATAAAAATAATTAGATATTTTTAATTTCTGAAGAAAAAAAACCTCCTACAACTTTTGTTTGATTTGCATGAAATTGGTTAAGCCTATGTAGCATCTAGACCATAGACTATAAAAAAAGATCTATACACAAGCCATGCTGCTGGGTTAAATAACACTCAAGCTGTGTCTGAAACAGCTCCCTATCCACTATATAGTGCACTATATCTGGTGTCGGCCATTTTGTAGTGGTGTCCGAAACCTGATGCTGCATCCGAAAACGCCTACTTCCATACTATATAGTACGCAAAAAAGCAGGCGAGGCAAGTAGTATCTCCGAATACATAGTATTCCAAAAACAGTATGCGAAAAGTACCCGGATTACCTACTACTTCCAGTTAGATTTTGCAGTGTGCATACGATGGACACTTCACTATACCATGATCCCCCCGGAGAGGAGTTATCCAAACGAAGAAGAAGAGGCATGCGGCTGTTTTCGAGGTGGAATGATATGACGTTATGACGACGTATGTAACGTGAGGTAGCAACATGGCGGATGTAGTACGTCCGAATCTTATTCATACTAGGACTATACAGTACTGTTTTAACGGCAAGTAAGTAGCTACTTCATCTTATTCAGTACCTACTGTACAGTATGCGGTTTTGGAAGCAGCCTGAGTGAACAACTTCATTTGTTCACTAATTTTTACCCACAATGCACTCTGATTTTGAGGGTACATTCGATGTACACTCGCTCACTCATATTTCCCATGATGCAACGCAAGAGTGGAATCAGCCAAAGGATACTGACAGTAAACACCAAACATTTACGTTTATACACAACTTTTTAAATTCTTTGTCAGTTATTTTCTACTTTTTTTTAAATAAACGAATTCAAAATAATTGTGATATCTTATATTTAATTATAATACACATTTTTATTAATTAATAAATAAACAACAGTAAATAAATATGACAAGCAGTTATTTTGTTCTTTTTATTATTAACTAATACAATAAACATGACAAATGACGTGACAAACATTTAGAAAGTAAACTTTACCGTTTCACGGTACAATCAATAAAGCCACACACAGGTGTAAACCGGGTGTGCCTCATAAGCCTTGAAAAGTGAAGCCTCTGGCTCTTTGATCGCCCCCTGGTGGCTGGCTGCAGTACAAGTCATATACCCGCCCTCTCCATTCAAACGAATGGGACTCTGCTCTATAAAAAAATATTTACACTTCCAATAAAAGTTTCCGAAAGATGGTTTTGGACCTTTCAAGTAGTTGTTATCACGCTGATATGTGTTCAGGTGTTCATTTTTGTGATAAGTTTCATTTTAGGTAGTAATTTGATGATATAGAAACGAGGCGTGTCGTTATGATTGGCGTGATTGAATTGGTCGCGCGAGCGTTTGGGTGGAAGTTTGATACCGCGGCTCTGGCTCCACGGACGATTCCTTCTGGGCATGCCTTGGCTCCAAACTGACGTTTTACGTAACATGGCGGCGACCGTGGTCGAAAATTTTTGGCTTCAATTCATTACTATGGTGGGAGGCGACGTCCATCTTTTTTTACAGTCAATGGGTAACTCATGGTTGCGTGCGATGTTCAACCATCTGTCGTCAGAGCAAGGCTCTGTGCTTTAGCCAATTCGTACACAATACTGTTGCATGTCTTTTCGTAGAGGTTGGGAATTATCTCAGTGCTGAAATAAGTGCGAGACGGTAGTTTGTAACACGGATCGAGTGTTTTTATTAGATGACAAAAGCCTGCATCTCCGATCCCCGAAAACGGCTGTAAATCTTTGGCAATGAACACCCCCACTGCCTTTGTTAGTTTTATGTGCCTCTCGGAATCAGTTGGGTATTTAATGTTATTCTGGAACGATTCAGCGAGGGACTGTTGTTTTTTGCAGGACTTTACCTGCTCTGCTATCCTGCCTTCAGACAGTGATATTGTTTGGTGATGGGGCCTCAGATGCGAAGTCATGTTGGAAGTGTTTCCGTGCGACTAGGCTATACGTATAAAACAATGCTTGCAGACAGTCATTTTTTTGTTTACTGTTTTTTCTTCCTCTGCATTATACTCAACTGCAAATCCGAAATGTCTCCACACCACGGATTTTAAAGACGCCGGCGCTTCCTCGAACAGTAGCCTGACTTCACCGCCGCTCGCCATGTTAAAGTGTGCAATGATGTTCACGCCCCCTAACTAGAGCATAGTGTGAGTGACTCGCAGGGAGGGGTTCCCTCATCTCAGCTCGTAGACTTACAGGCACACACAAACAGTCAATTCGGAGAGAAATAAAATGCACATAAATCATTTAAACGTAAAAACCGAAAAACCGAAATTCACAAGCGTGTATTGAACCGTGGATGTCGCACCGTACGGTTCAATATTATATTGAGAATTGTGGCATCCCTATTGGCCAGTGGTATTCCAGTACTGATTTTGCTTTCAGTGTTTTTATGAAAGTTGAAATTGAGACTGAGGTGATTTATTTATGTGTCCTTAGATTACAGTATTGTTTACAGTGTTATGCAATTGATAACCTGACATGATTTAGCCTATTTCCATAAGTGGCCCACTACTTACCAGTATACTCATTTTCTGTGAAGTATTGAAGTTGTGTCCTGATTCTGAATGTGAAAATGACATGTATTGTCTTAATGTTTAGATTGACTGCTTACCAGTTGACATTTCAGTGAAAGACTGTTCCTGTGTTGCTGGAAGAGCACCCGACTGAGAGCTCACCCTTCCAACTGATGGAAAATAAATGTCCCATCTGGGGTCGTGGCTGTAAGCAGAGGTAAGAGTTTCACAGGTGACTGGGACTTTAACTTTTTCTCAGCAGGTGACTGGAACTTTTCCCTCTCGCTCCTTAGATTCTTTACGGTAATTTCCTCACGATTCCTCTGAACTCGGAGTGGCTTCTGTTCTGTCAACACAAGTACAGTGCAAGCCTTAGGTGTACACACACAATGAAGACAAAGACTCACCCACGACACTCCACACACTTTAAGTGAACTAAGGACTTAGCCAAATTCGGCCCGGGTTCGTCGTGTGGCTGGTTAGACGGTGTTCTCACCCACGCTTCTCTCCACGGTCGGGCCGCAACTGTTCATTGAATTCACAACACACGTTAGATATTATACCCTTTTCCACTCTGCACAGTACAATGTGCAGCGTTTCTCACGTGCGATGTCGATGCTTCACAGCGTTGGCTCTCTATATAGCAGGGGTCTCCAACCCTTTTTCACTGCAGAGCTACTTTCTAAAAAATAAAAGTGGTCGAGAGCTACTTGTGTCACGTAATACCTATATTGTTAGTGAGTTAATAGACACCTGTCTATTAACTCACTGTGATTTGATCTCTATACCCGCCAGCATTTTTTAAAAAAGTTGCCAGCCAGTGCCAGCATTTTCCCCCCCACAAAATTGTAATACCTTCCAGAAAATGCTTTTCTTTAAACATAAACAGACGATACATCAAATGAAAGAACCTTTTTAGACAACAACAACAACAACCTTTCATGTTGTCTTTATTTATACTTTTTTTATCACCTCTTAGATATGGGTAGGATTCTTCCAAAAATACCCCACTTTAAATTAAAAAAAAAAAATCATTTATTAAAGATCAGATTAAGAAAGATGATCCAAACATACACTGAGTATTTTCTGCTTTTGGATTCATAATAAGGATGTGCATGTATGTCATTTTTTCATTTCGATTAAGCCATAGGTCTGAAAAACGAGCACTGGATTAACTGAGGGCGGGGCAGTGAAAAGGGCGTCATTTTGAAAATTAAAATATTTTTATTAAAAACACTCAAATAAAAACTTAATTTTGACGAAACTATGACAGAAAAATGAACCCTTACTAGATTATTAATGAAATAAATGTTTTTTTTACTGAAACCTAGTATCACCCATCTTTTCCTAGGGTTATAAAAAACAGACTGATGCGCTTTACATGATATTAATCCTTAATACAACATACATGTATTATACAATGTGCATCTGCAGAAAATTCAAGACTTAAACTAAGTTATGTACTGGACAGAAAGTTTAACTCCTGTTGTGGATGCGCATCATCAGCATGCTTTTAAACACGTCCAGTCTTCATAATATTAAGCAGCTTTAAGTCTTTTGCTATCATTTTAGCGATTAGCGATAGCTGTGTCATGTCGTCCTCTCACCTGTTCTCAGTCAAGATGTAATGCTCATATGGCTCTCTTGGTATCTCTTGACATTTGATGTTTAAATATGAGATGATAACCCATTGAACTTGTGATGACGACTGTATTTTCATTTGATCAAAAGTGAATCCGAAAATCACGGCATCCTTTTTAACTACAGTGCCTCGACTCGAGGTGTGTCAGGCTTAACAGCGTTGCGCGGATCGGCTGGTTGCCGCGCGCGGGCTTCAAAGCGTTGCACGAATCGACCGGTTGCAGCGGCTCGGGTGCACGAACTAATCTATTTGTTTTTGAATCATACATGTTAAATTACTGATGTCATATGATACGCCGGTCTACACCGCTCAACGCGACATCAAACACGAACCCAGTCTTTACTACCACAGGTGCTTGAAACACTAACCAGACATCCAAATGCGTCATAAGAACCACAGAAAATAAATAAATAAACCCACGAGCGAGCTACCTGCAATTAAGAGACGAGCTACCAGTAGCTCGCGAGCGACGTGTTGGAGACCCCTGCTATATAGACTCCCAGTATTACTCCCCGGCTCACCACGCTTCTCTCCACAGTGGGGCCGCAACTCTGAGTGCTAGACTCACAACACACAACACGGCAGAGAAAAAGCACTTTTTCCATGGCACTCCTTTAATTTCCAGCCACAACTCCTTCCTCTTCGCCTCTTTCGGCTACTGCACTCCTCCACTCGCTCTAAGCGATCCCTTGATCAACGACGCCTTTAGGCTCTTCAAAGGAAGTGTGAGTTGTTGTCCGCCCTTGGCGGAAAGGCGCTCGCCCCGAAATCAACCGCCCTAAGCGGAACTGCATCTGCCCAAAGTCAACCGCTCTCTTGTGTTTCTCCAGCTCTATTTATATGTCTCATCTTCACACCTCTTCCAATAACGAGTTGTCACATAAATCTTCCACACCTGTTGCTCGTAGAGCCATGATTTGGGTTGTCAAAGAGACCAGAAAGTACTGTTGTTCGAAAAATGAGGTCTGGGCGGAAACCATCTTCGGGCGGAACCAATCTTCGCCGCTTTTGGTTCCGCCCTATAATAGTCACCCTGTGACATCTGCACTACATTTTTCCTCTTTAAAGGGGTCATATGATGAAAATGTTGGCATTGCCACTTTGTAGGTTTGTCCAAAAATGTGTCGTTTTGGGTGTGTTTTTTAAAATGCAAATGAGCGGATGAAGTGCAAACACTGATCACAATGATGGTGGTTTGTTGTAATTCAAACTCTATTGTGCTGTCAAGTCCTTCTTTTCTCTCTCTTTCTCTCTGCACTAAACGGCAGTGCAGTGGTTGGAGAGTTCAGATTAAGGAGGCGGTATTATTCTAATAAGATATCCTTATGACATCATAATGAAAGCCAAATTTCAATGACCTATTTTTGCCCACACCCACAAAGTGGCAATGCTAACATTTTCATCATATGACCCCTTTAATAAATAGATTACTTTAATGTGCTCCTATGTGTGGCTTCCTCTTAATGCTATCAGGTCAAGTGTATAAAGCAATGCTAAACTTTCCTTAGTTGTAACGTGTAACTGTCCATCTCATAAGTTTTGGAGAATGAAGTTTAAAGGGTTCATATAATCTTTTTAATAATGTAAATGATGTAAACAAAATATTGTTTCATTAATCAATTCTGGTAAGTAAATATCTAACAAAATTACAGAACATTATTTATAAAGTACCGTATTTTCCGGACTATAAGTCACACTTTTTTTCATAGTTTGGTTGGTCCTGCAACTTATAGTCAGGTGCGACTTATATGTCAATATTAATTCATACTGACTAACATGAACCAAAGGAAAACATTACTGTCTACAGCCATGAGAGGGCGCTATATGTTGCTCCTGTAGCCTACCCTGAAAAAAACTTAAAGACAACGGAGAAAGACTTAACAAACCAAATGTCCCCCAAAAGAATAATAATTTTCTAAATAAATGCGACTTATAGTCCAGTGCAACTTACATGCCCGGAAAATACGGTATTTACAAGACACTATAATAGAAACATTCATTATAAAGTGTTTACATGAAAACATTTTAGAAATACATTTATTAGAAGGTTTTTTTAAGTGTAAAAGAGTCAAGTCCGGTGTAGGAGAACTGGTTAAGCTTCTTTTATTAATCTCCTCAACCCCTTAGTAGTCACTACGAAAGATGCCTGCTACACACACATACTTGACTTACCGGAGTATCAGGACTGAAAACATATCTCCGCGTTATTATAACGTGACGACTGGGAACACAACAATCTAATGCTGACTTCTTTACCCGTCGGAAGGCTAGTCGCCTTTCTCTTAACCATGGGTCACCAAACTAAGGCCCGCGGGCCGACTCAGGCCTGCCACCCCCCTTTGACCGGCCCCCCAGCCCCTCTGCCCCCCACTAATTGAACGGCCCTATGAGGCAATTTTATTTTTGTTATTGTTTTTTTGGAAAGGTTTAACACGTCACATCTCGTATTTTGTTGATTTTTTTTAAGTAAAAAATAATATTTCTATATTTGCCAAATTTTCATCACCCGACATGCTCAAGTTTTCAAAGAACGGTGGACCAACGGTTATTTTTTTGTTCATTGTAGGACCGTGCAGTTTGTATCATATGTAAAGAAAGTGTGGCAGTTTTCAAAGAATATAATCTGTGTCGTCATCACGAAACCCGCCACAAAGTGTATGCTAGCTAGCGAGGGCAAGCAAGAGAAGACAGGATTCAGAGGATGAAAGTCAGACTGGCAGCACAACAGAATGTTTTTCTTCTCCAAACTCAGGTAAACCAGGCTGCTGTCTGAGATAGCTATAAGGTATAGCTCACCTACTAGCTACCCATGAAAAGCCATTTACTAATGGGGACTTTGGCTGTGCCAGGCTAGTAATATAGCTAAAATATAGCTGACCCGGCCCCCATCACAGTCAGGAACGATAATGTGGCCCCCAGAGAAAAAAGTTTGGTGATACCTGCTCTAAACATATCTCTTTGTCGCTGTTTGTTGAACTCGGTCGCTCTCTGTCTACCGCTCTAGCTGTCAGATCACCAAATCGGAAGTTTTCACCGGAAATACTGGGCCTCACAGTCAAGTTGGAAACGTCAGCGGTCGCCATATTGTGCACAGAGCCAATTAGAGAACATATCATTTACATAAAAGTTTTGGCTTTTAGATCCACTAAGTGGCGCTTTTACACAACATATAACACACTTACTTTGTGTAAATCATAAAAAGTTCAAAGTAAAGAATGATGACCATTATTTGTAAGTTTTTATTAATAATATGAATACTCTATCAGTGAAATAACTCCCACTGTATTTAGAAACTGTTTTTATTATAAAACAGTGATCAAATATTGAAGCAAAATCATAATAAATTACAGTTTATAAACAAGAATTATATTAAAGTTAACATAGCTTACCCCCAAAAAATTACAGGGTTAGTTAATTTTAGGACATTTTCTTCACTTCTAAAACACAACACAATTCAATGCCTAATTTAAAATACAAGTAAAAACGAAACGTAAAATGTATTTACAGTGAACAGTACATTAGCTCATTAATTTCTATAATCTTTTGAGGATAAAAATACTCCACCGAAGCTTCAGACACCAGGCGTAGTTCTAAAAATGACCGCTTGAGGGCGCTTTAGAGGCGCTTATGTGCGTTGGTTGCTATTATTCAAACCTCCGCGGAAGTACTGTTTTATAAGTACCAGATTTTGCAGATAATTTGTTTAATCAATGCGTAATTATATTTTGGTAGCACGGACTGTTATATGTTGTAATCGACAAGATATATTAACTTTTATATTTTTTCAGTAGTAGGATGTTCCGATTGGTCGATGTACTATTTGTCCCGCCTCTCCTCCATTGTGATTGGACAAAAGCGATTTACAGCGCGCCACTTAACATACACATTATTAGCAGAATAACAATTGTTTTACAAAGCATCTTTAAAAACGTTTAAAAATGTATAATATAAAATGAATATGTATATTTGTTGTGGAATATCATTTATTTTATAAAAAATATTTTTAGCCAATGGGGGCCTGCTCCACCACAAGCTCCGCCTATGCCTGCATTGAGCTGCAACTTAAGTATTCGAAAGTCGTCATTTTCTATCTCTATGATAAATGTTGCTGGTTTTACTTTTAAAAAAATGCATCTTGCGAATACAAGAAAAAGTTAATCTGTGAAATTAATTAATTGCACTTTAGTGATGACTATAATGACACAGTCTCGATCTTTGCACGTCTCTCTGTATTGTGCATTTAAATCATGAATATTTAATAAAAGGCGGTCTTTACTCTGATTTTATACCATTCAGTGTGGTTTTGCATTTACAGTATACAGTATAAAAGACACTTTAATCTGTTAATCATTTGTGATGCTGGCAAAATGAGTTGGAATAAGCAAATTTAAATTTTTGTTATTTAGATTTTGAAATTCTTTTTTTTTTAATCACAGGGTTAGTTAATTTTAGGACACTTTCTTCACTTCTAAAACACAACAAAATTCAATGCCTAATTAAGTTAAAACGAAACGAAATATATATATATTTCGTTTATATATATATATATATATATATATATATATATATACAGTGAACAGTACATTAGCCCATTCATTTCTATAATATTTTGAGGATAAATAAACTCCACCGAAGCTTCAGACGCCAGGCGCTGTTCTAAAAATGACCGCGTGAGGGCGCTTTGGAGGCGCTTTTGTGCGTTGGTTGCTATTATTCAAACCTCCGCGGAAGTACTGTTTTATAAGTATCAGATTTTGCAGATAATTTGTTTAATCAATGCGTACCCATTTTGTGGTAGCAGCACCGACTGTTATATGTTGTTATCAACAAGATATATTAACCTTTATGTTTTTCAGTAGTAGAGGAAGGATGTTCCGATTGGTCGATTTACTGTTTGTCCCGCCTTTCCTCCATTGTGATTGGACAAAATCGATTTACGGAGCGCCACTTTTGATAAATACACATTATTAGTAGAATAACATATGTTTTACAAAGCATCTTAAAAAACGTTTTAAAATGTATAATATAAAATTAATACGTATATTTGTTGTGGAATATCATTTATTTTATAAAAAAATAATTTTAGCCAATGGGGGGCCTGCTCCACTGCAATGGCTGTATTGAGCTGAAAGTATTAGAAAGTCGTCATTTTCTATCTCTATGATAAATGTTGCTGATTTTACTTAAAATATGCATCTAGCGAATACAAGAAAATAATTAATTCAAACCGCCAGGTGCTGTTCGAAAAATGACCGCTTGAGGGCGCTTTGGGGGCGCTTATGTGCGTTGGTTGCTTTTATTCAAACATCCCCGGAAGTACTGTTTTATAAGTATCAGATTTTGCAGATAATTTGTTTAATCAAAGCGTACTCATATTGTTGTAGCACGGGCTGTTATATATTGTAATCGACAAGATATATTAACTTTTATGTTTTTAAGTAGTAGCGAAAGGATGTTCCAATTGGTCGATGTACTGTTTGTCCCGCCTCTCCTCCATTGTGATTGGACGGCTGGATAAAAGCGACTTTACCGAGTGCCACGTTTTAATAAACACGTATTATTAACAAAATAGCAATTGTTTTACAAAGCATCTTAAAAAGTAACGTTTTGAAATGTATAAGAACCTAAATTAATATGCATATTTGTTGTGGAATATCATTTATTTGATAAAAATCCTTTTAGCCAATAAAGGGCCTGCTCCACTGCAAGCTCCGCCTATGCCCGCATTGAGCTGCAAGTATTAGAAAGTCGTCATTTTTTTACCTCTATGATAAATGTTGCTGATTTTTACTTAAAAAGATGAATCTAGCGAATACAAGAAAAAGTTAATATTTAAAAAATAATTTATTACATTTGAGTGATGACTATAATGATGGTCTCGATCTTGTATTGAGGATCTTTGCACATCTCTCTGTATTGTACATTTAAATCTTATTAAATAAAATACAGTGTTTTATATCAGGGTCAAGTTTGGTTTTGCATTTACGGTATACAGTATAAAAGACCCTGTTATCTGTTAATCATGTGTAACCCGTGCTGGCAAAATGAGTCAAAATGAACAATTATTTTTATATAAAAAAAAAGATCCAAGAATAAAAATGTTCTGCTTGTATGTTTATCTTCCAGTAGCAGGTGATTTGTAGGGATATTTAAGGTATATATGACGCAATGCAATACATAATATGAATAGTCTGTAATAGATAACTGTATACTGTAGGCTATATTGTTCGATAAGAGGGGAAACTCCAGCTAAAATAAAAAACAATAATAGATACAGATGCTCATTTACTGAAATAATGTCATCTGTACATTTTAAGCATTAGGGTTTTTGTTTAGTTTTTCCTAAAAACGGCGGGTTTTTAAATAAATTTAACAACAACAAATTTTACCTGCCTTAAAATGTTTAACACATGTGGTTTTGCATAATTTCTAATTAACATAAGTGCTGTTATATCATCATATAGATATTTAAATATCACTAAAATCATGAAGTCATTTGTTTTCTATCTTCAGGTCATAATGGAGTCAATCTGTCTGATAGGGCTAAACTTTTCCTGCTGGTTTTGTCCATCTCGGTTTCATTTCTTCTTGGAAGTCTGAGCGCTCTTATGATGAATTGTAAGTACTGTTACTCTTGAACAACATCCTGAATTACATCATAACAAACAGACGTGTGTAGTCTGTGTACATACATCAAAAGGGGTTTGAGCACCTCGAGAGGAAGTGTATTTTATTTTACATGTACTATTAACACTGATATGCATGTAAATGATGTAGAAGTGATGTGTTTAATAAAAATAGAGAGAATGAACTTTCATTTGATATTTTCTCCAAGTTATTTTGCACATTTCTGTGTGTGGGTTTTAAGATTCAAATCTTTTAATTTCCTCTTATTTTTAGTGTCTTCATCAGATCCTGACAGAGAACTGATGGAAAACTACAGCAGAATTCAAGAGCGTCTCTCTCCTTATCATGGTAGGATTTTACTTTTAGACGACTACAATGTTCCTACATGATGCGTACAGTATCAGTTTGTGATCATAACTGTATTTAATATCTTAAAACACTTAAAATTAAAAATTTTCAACTCCTGTCCCTGGTTGGGCTCTAAACACAATACAATTTACATACTAAACTACTTCAATTTTAAACAAATAACATGATAGTGACAGTTCATGTCTCTAAACATACACAATAAAATTTACCCATAAAATTTACCCGTAAGGTTTACATACACACGTATACACTGTCAGAAAAAAGGGTACGGTTGGGGTCCATTTGTGCCACTTAAGGTACAAATGGCGAAGTTGTACCCTCAGTGGGTCATAGTTGCACCTTAGGGTACTAAAATGTACAATTTAGGAATAAAAAAGGTACAAAAAGGTTTCCAACAGTCAGAGGGTCCATGTTTGGACCATTTAATCTCCAAACAAAGGTAGGGGAGACCGGGGTTGGTTGTCACAATTTTTACTCATGCATGAATTGCTCATCTTCAAAAAGTCTTTCAGCAGTAATTCCTACATGAAATGAAACTTTGGAGTCTTGGCTTTAAATGTGTATACTTTTAGATGATAATGTTTCAGAGGAAGCTAAAAGACTAAGAGATCAGAATAAGAATCAGCACCCAGATGTGATGACAAAAAGGAATGCCTCTGGAGATACTTTAGATGTAGATTTTTCTTTATATGAATTAAAACAGGCTCTAGGGGGAGTTAAACATACATCTCCTGGTAAAGACTATGTGTGTTATATAATGATCGAGCATCTGACCGATAGATCCTTGAAAGTTATATTACGTCTGTTCAATAGGATTTGGAATGAGGGAAAGCTTCCATCCTCATGGAAACATGGAATAATAATTCCAATAGGCAAACCGGGTAAAGATAAATCAAACCCGACTGGATATAGACCAATTGCTTTGACTTCCAATATGTGTAAACTGATGGAAAAAATGATTATTTACAGGCTAAACTATGTTTTGGAAAATAATGGGCTTATGTCACCATATCAAAGTGGATTTCGGGCAGGGCGGAATACAATGGACGCTGTGTTAAGCCTGGAAGCTGATATAAGGAAAGCTCAAGTAAATAAAGAAGTTCTGGTTGGGGTTCTGTTTGACATTGAGAAGGCATATGATATGCTTTGGAAGGAGGGGCTACTAATAAAACTTAAATGCATGGGAATTGGAGGGAAGATGTATAACTGGATTATGGACTTTCTCTTTGAAAGAACAATTCAAGTCAGGGTAGGAGTAGAGTATTCTAAGACGTATAAGATTGATAATGGGACACCTCAAGGAAGTGTATGTAGTCCAGTGTTATTTAATATAATGATAAGTGATGTTTTTAATCATATTAAAGGTGATATAGGACGGGCATTATTTGGAGATGATGGGGCAATTTGGAAAAGAGGACGTAACATTAATTGTGTGTCAAAAAAGTTACAAGAGTCAGTGGAAGCTGTTGAAGCATGGGCAAATAATTGGGGTTTCAGGTTGTCAGTACCTAAAACACAAGTTATTTGCTTTACAAAATAGAAACAAATACCAGTTGTTAAATTGAAATTATATAAACAAGACCTGGAGCAAGTTTCAGTTATTAAATACCTTGGAGTATGGATGGATCAAAGACTGACTTTTGCAACTCATGCAAAAAAGTTAATAGAGAAATGTAAAATAGGAGTTTACGATGTTTATCAGGAGTTGAATGGGGAGCTTGCAGAATATCATTGAAACGAATATACTGTACATTAATTAGGTCAAGTCTGGATTATGTAAGTATTATCTATGGATTTACATCTGAAACACTACTTAAAAAGATTGAAACAATACAGAGTCAAGCTCTAAGAATTTGTTGTGGTGCCTTCAAATCATCTCCCATTGCAGCCTTGCAGGTAGAACTTGGAGAAGCTCCTCTTTCCTTGAGAAGGTATAAGCTCAGAATGAATTACTGGATTAATATAAAAGGGCATAAAGAAAATCATCCAGTAAAAGTAGTAATGAAAGAATGCTGGGAACATGGGAATAAGAATGTTAAAAGCTTTGGATAGACTGCTAATGGGGAAGCAATGGAAGGTGGTATTGATGGATATGAAGTTAGCCCAACAGTGACTTTATCCAATATTCCACCATGGATATATTTCCAATGCCAAGAGTTGATTTTCAAATTCATAAGCAAATTAACAAGGACAAAGATACTCCCAAGAACAGGATTGCACAGCAGTATTTAGATCAAAGCTATACATCGTGGTTGCATATATATACACGGATGGTTCTAAAGATCCTGCCACTGGAAGAACTGCCTCTGCAGTGCATATCCCTACATTTCAATGTAATAACTGATCATGTATCTGTGTATACAGCAGAACTAATTGCCATTCTGGTAGCACTTCATTGGGTGGAGGATGTAAAACCAAGGTTAGCAATCATTTGTTCTGATTCATATGCAGCACTTTCAAGCCTTGCAAGTGGTCTAAAATCAACTAGGCAATATATTATTTATGATATTCTTGCAAGCTTACTGAGAAATAGTAGTTCAAGTCTTATTATGATTCTGTGGGTCCCTGCTCACGTAAGAGTGGAGGCTAATGAAGTGGCTGACAAACTAGCTAAGCAAGCTCTAAATCATGAGGAAGTTGACATACAAGTGGCTCTTAGTAAAAAAGAGGTCCAGGCTCAAGTGAAAGAAGATACTCGTAATAAATGGCAGGAAGCATGGAATACTGATATCAAGGGCAGACATCTTTATAGTATTCAACAACTTGTAGGAAATGGAAGAGGTGTATTTAAAGCAACACTAAAGAACTCTGGCTCTTTGCTCCCCCTACAGGTTAGAAGCGTAATTGTTCATTACCACTGTCGTAAATACTGCAGCATAGCTGGATCTGATTGGATTGTTGGTCTGCCGTAAAGCAAGTTTTTGTAGTTTTCACTCGAACTACAGGACCGCTACCCGACGGTTGGAAACTTCTTTAGTGCGGTTTTGGCCGATAGAGGGCTGCAAAGCGAATGTGAAAGTGCCATTCACCCTGTTTTGTGTTGATGAACCACTGAAACTTTTTTGGAAACGTTATTTTAAGGTAAAAAAACTCTTTGGTGTTGCTTTAAAAACAGAAAAGAAGATATTATTATTTCACGTCTTCGAATAGGACATTCTGGACTAAATAATTCCATTTTTAAAATAGGAAAGCACGCAACTGGTAAATGCAGACATTGTGATCAAACAGAGACAATAGAGCATATATAATTTATTTGTCAAAAGTATGAAAATGAAAGAATATTAATGTTTCAGGAAATGGAAAAATTGGACATAATAACTTGTAATTTACAAAGCTTTTTGGAATGTAGTTCAGAGCAATGGAAGAGATATAGAGTCATTATTAAATTTATTAAAGAAATAGGGTTATATGGGATAATTTAATGTTTTTTTTTTTTTTTGCTTAAGCATTTCCTTGTATATCGGTGCTCCACACTCCAGTTTAGTAGGTGGCGGTAGTGCACCATAAGCTGGTTTGCCAACCGCCATAAAATTGCAGCAGAAGAAGAAGAAGAAGACCGTGGTCTGACATTTTTGGCTTCAATTCATTACAATGGTTGGAGGCGACGTCGCGTCGTCCATCTTTTTTTACAGTCTATGGTGTCATAACACAGGGTTTACAAGGAAACTCTGCGACAGCTCTCAGACGTCTCCACCACAGTAGGTGGCGTTATGCACCTATGAAGTTGGTTCGCAATCTGCCATAAAATCAAAGAAGAAGAAGAAGTAGTTGTTCAGTGCATAAGCTGTGTCCCAATTCAGGGGCTGCGACCTTCTAAGCATGCGACCTTAAATATGAGCACTCTGTCTTTCAAGGTGGCAGCCTCAGAAATCCGCGAAGAGAACTGAAATGAGACGGTCTAACCCTCAATTTCCACCGACTGCGGAGCGGCTGCGGATCCGCTGCGGAACGGCGGCGGAGTCAATCGGTTTCCATTAAAGTCAATGTGTGTATTTCCACTGACTGAGTTCCGAATCCGTCACAGCTCCGGCCATCCGCAGCCCTCCGGCACAAATACGCAGAGCTTCTATTTTTGACGGATGCCGGACAGCTCCGCAGGGCGGAGCCATGACTTTATCGCGAGATCATACCTGAATTCGCGAGAACTCGTGTTTTTTTTTTTTAATTAAATCTTTGCAATACAAACATTACAAACACACACAAATAAAGTCATTAATACAGAAACAACAAACAATAAACAAGAACAGAGCCAGGGGGAGTTTCAAATAAATAAATTAAAGATATAGCATAAATAAAGGTTTTAGCAGCCTTCTTATTTTTATAATTTTGGATGGATTTGATGTACTGCTCTGTCTACGCGAGATCTCGTGTTGTGATCTGGGCTGGTTTGTAAAAACAGCATAATTCAACGGCATAATGGGCAGAGACAGAACTCGGTATCGTGCGATCATCACGTGAATTTGCGAGACCTCATGGGTCCTCGTCACTTCAGCACGCAGCCGATCTGCAACAAATACGGATCTGGTGGGTATTGACGGACGGCGGAGTGCGGAGCCGCAACGCGAATGGAGCTGATCTGCAGCCGCTCCACAGTCGGTGGAAATCCGGGGTAACCATAATTGGCGTCACCTGCTGCGCCTGTCAGCAGGACATATACGGAAACGTTTCTGACTTATTAAAATAAATATGAAATCAGAAAAATATTAATTTAGTTTAGAAAATATGACACGTTGATGTAGATTAAACTATTCAACAGTATATTAAATTAATCAACCTTAGAAATATATGCATCATAAAAATAATAAAATTAACACAAAACATAACTTATAATACTAAAACAGTGACAAACTTTTTTTGATAAATACACACTTTTATTTAATGAAGGTTTTAATTGTTTATTTTAGAATATCCAGCCGCCGTTGCAGGCGCGCAATGAATCTTGGGATATCCTCGGCTGTTAAGGATCCATTCGTTCTATCCTTAACAGCGCGGAGAAATGAGGACGCATTTTGAGGCTTCATTCTAAGCATCCTTCGAATTGGGATGACCTTACCAGCCTGAAGTCGCGCTGCTGTGACGCAATCGGTCTTAAAATACGTCCTTAGAAGGTTGCAGCCTCTGAATTGGGACACAGCTATAGACATTGGCTGTTTCTCAATATGCGTTCTTCAGCGATCTTGCGTCCTTGTGTCCTCGCTCTACGTCATCATCAACAGTCGAAGTTCAATTCCAATTCTCAAGAACACAGGTACAGAGGACGCATGATAATACCCGGAAGTGTTCTTGATATCGAGGATGCATCGAGTGCAGACTTGCGTGCCGAAATCTGGGGAGGTCACGTGACCAGCAGGAAGATTGCACACATCTTAATTCTCACAAGTGGGCTTTGTGTTCTCGCGACCTTCTGAGTTCGTTCTTCCGAGGTCGCCTTGCAAGACCAGTCTCCACGAGAACACAAGTCCGTTCTTTGCGTTCTTGGAATTCATTTGGCGGAACAAAGTATATAAAGTGGGAGGAGTTGGATCTAGATCCAACCCCGCCCCCTGGATGTTGTGTTCCGCAGTGAGAACCATCTCGCTCCAATAGGCAGCTCAGTCTACGAGGTGTCTACGTATATAATGTCTATGGTCCAGTGTGGGTTTGTCTGTGTTACTCGGTTGGTCAGGTCTAAGTGTCTACAGTAAGTCTTGCAGTATATTTATCTTATGTTCCAGTTCGTGTTTTGTTTAAGTAATAGTGTTCAGTGTAATTTTGTTTGATTTGTGTTTGCCCTGTTCTGTTTGCCCCCTCGTGGGTTTTTGTTTTCCATTTTTTACCCTTGTTTGTTTAATAAAGTCCTGTGTTTCATCACGTCCGCATTTGGGTTCTTCCTCGTTTCAAATTTCTGACATATAGTACGCAAAGAGTACGAGAAGTAGTGCTGTTCACCTACTGTATGGAAGTATGCGGTTTGGTATGCAGGGCCAGTTTTAGCTTAACACATCCACAATAAAATGGCATGGCGGTAACGCCCATAATGCAACACTGCGTGACATACCTTCACATTCTGAGTCTGTGACCCCCATATAAGGGCATAGCCGCCCTCCAGCTCAAAACCTATGGCTAAAACATGCACATAAAGATGTTTTGATGGATAAACAAGAAGACAATAAACGCGGTAGGGATTATATATGGTGCATCTGTGTGTTTGATTTTGCAATCCGAAGCCACGTCAGCTCACATATTGTTATTTAAAACACTCGACTTCTGTTATAAAGTCAGTTTGTAGCAAAAAAATATATATATTTTAATCCCACCAGTTCTCTTGTTTTGATGGTGTGCTAAGCTAATACCTGCTAAGCTAATGTTCACCTGCTAACATTTAGATATGTAAAATAGGTTTTAGGCAGGGACGTGCACAGGAATTTTTAGGGACAGTTGCTCTGTCCTAAAAAAGGGCACCCCCCTGAAAAAAAACTTACGGCCTATATGAAGGACTGAGAATAACAGGGTCTTTATTAAAAATCAGCAAACATGTTTGCCTAATGCCTACCAAAAAAATAGTAGCCTAGGCTGCTTGTCTGCAAGCTATGATAGCTAGCTGCTATCTGTCTGATTATTTAGGCTAACATGGCAAAGTCAGCCTGGATTTATGAAGATTTTAACAGAGGTGGAATGAGTAGCCAATAACTTTACTTAAGTAAAAGTACAAGTGAGTAAAGAAATAATTACTCAAGTAGAAGTAAAAAGTATGCAATGAAAATAATACTCAAGTAGCGAGTTACTAGTTACTCATGAAAAATAAATCTATACATGCACACCCACAATACAGTGCCCTCCATAAGTATCAGAACAGTAAAGACAACATTTTTCTTTTTGCTGTGGAGACCAGATATTGGTAAGATAAATATCAGTGTGTCAGAAGTTTAGAATGTCACATTTTATTAATCTTTGTTTATGTTGCAACACATACATGGTTTAACAACAAAGAACAACAGCATTAAATGCTGATTTATGTGTGTTGTACCCAAATGCACATAAATGAATCAAACTGATTCTACACATTTAATGCTTTTCATGTTTAAAAAATCAGGACACAGCTCAGTGCCCATTAAAAAAAATAATGTGACAGATTCTGTACTTTTGTATAATGTTCATCTTTTAATGTTTAGACATTTCTTGACTCCACAGCAAACAGAAGAATACTTATGAAGGGCACTTATACAGTATGTGTAAAACTGCAACATACACAAACGGTACAGAAAAAAGAATACAAACACAGAATAGACAAGCATTACAAATTAACTCTAGTCTCAATGTTGATGTAGCGTATAGCTGAAATATCAGACAAGTAAACTGACAAAGAGTTTTGCATTCATTATGTATAAAGTTAGAATCTCCTAAGATGGTCTGAGGACATTGACAGTTTACACTTACACAAACTGATTTTAGACAAAACTCATGTTTTCTTATGTTGACATGTCGCGTTTGTCTTGTGAGAATCACTTACATCATACAGTACAGTATACAGCGAATCAGACGTCAATCATCGATGGATTTTCTTCAGTCTGTGCTACAATGCTTCTGGAGGCTGCGTGCGTTTAACTGTGTTTGACGACGAACAGGTCGCGTGTATGTAATCCCAGGTCAAAAAGACGTAGTATTTAATGTATTAAAAATATACTTAAAATACAAATAGTATGTTTATAATACATTTGTATTTCCAACATACTTATTTGAAGTGTATTAAAATAGGTTAAATTGCATTTAAACATATTTTTTAAAAGTATACTAGAAGTACACTGGTAATAAATATATACTTAATTACATTTTTAAGAAATATGCTAAACTTAAGAATATTGTTAATGTTTTTGTATTAAGTGTACTAGAAGTACATTGGTAATAAATATATACTTTATTACATTTTAAATAAATATGCTAAACTTAAGAATATTGTTAATGTTTTTGTATTAAGTGTACTAGAAGTACATTGGTAATAAATATATGCTTTATTACATTTTAAATAAATATGCTAAACTTAAGAATATTGTTAATGTTTTTGTATTAAGTGTACTAGAAGTACATTGGTAATAAATATATACTTTATTACATTTTAAATAAATATGCTAAACTTAAGAATATTGTTAATGTTTTTGTATTAAGTGTACTAGAAGTACATTGGTAATAAATATATACTTTATTACATTTTAAATAAATATGCTAAACTTAAGAATATTGTTAATGTTTTTGTATTAAGTGTACTAGAAGTACATTGGTAATAAATATATGCTTTATTACATTTTAAATAAATATGCTAAACTTAAGAATATTGTTAATGTTTTTGTATTAAGTGTACTAGAAGTACATTGGTAATAAATATATACTTTATTACATTTTAAATAAATATGCTAAACTTAAGAATATTGTTAATGTTTTTGTATTAAGTGTACTAGAAGTACATTGGTAATAAATATATGCTTTATTACATTTTTAAGAAATATGTTAAACTTAAGAATATTTTTAATGTATTTATATTAAGTTTAATAGAAGTATGCTGGTAATAAATATATGCATAATTACACTTTTAAGAAATATGCTAAACACAAATGTACTTCTAGTAAAGTTTTAGTATATTTGGATAAAACATGATTCATTAATTGTAATAAGCTAACATTGAACTTTCCTCAAGCATTTCAACATTATATCATTCCGATTGCATAATAAAAAAATTTTTCAAAGATTTGCTTAAAATCTTACGTTTGCTAGTGTTTATGGTGTTTATTTTCAAACAACACAAGTGACACACGTGACACACGTGACTAAACCTGATTGGTTGTTGTCATAGTACACGTCACGGTGCTATTTGAAAGCTGTTGTTGTTCAGTTCAGTTCACGAGGTGCATGCGGTCGCTTGCATTAAACGTATAAACTGTTAAATTAGATGGCGACTCTGCATTAAACGTATTTATTTAATTAATCGGTGATCATATTTCACCAGAGGACTAAGATTAAACAATTCGATTTAAAATGTGAGCAGTTTTAGTGGATCTGACGTCGAGGGAAAAAGTATTTCGCTTTTTGTTTGGAGATGAACGAGACAACAGGGTAAGTGATGACAGATTTTCGCATTTCTTTATTTAATTAAATATTGAATAAGTAAAACATTACAGTTGTCCTTATTTTAACCCAGCTTCCTTATGTAACGTTATGTCGGTGTCACGTCTGGTAATTGGAACGTCGTTATTGTGTGACTAAGCATTTCTCTTAAGCATTTCAGAAATCATTCAAACCTTTCATTTTTTTAGCACAGCGACATAAGTATGACTAACCAGAGCCAAGTAGACAGGAACAAATGAAGATACAGCCCATAGAAATACTTATTCTTGGTGGTAAGTTTGTTGTTGATATTTGAATAAGTTTTTCTGTTGTTTCTCTTGCAATGCTAAGGTTAGTTTAAAATGAATGTTTGAGCTGTCTTACCTGAAAATACCATGATATGACCATATGGTTATTATAACTCCAGTAATGATCAATGGCTAATGTATAGCAGTTCAATCTTGACAACCTTATTGTGTTTTTGTTTATTTTTAAATGTATTTCTAATTACATATGGACACAAAAATGACATTGTAAGAAGGGATACTTTTATGAGAGATTGTAAAACTGCAGAGGCTGGGATTGATTATATTATATTGTCTTAAAGGTATAGCGGAAGATTTTCGTTTTCCGGGTGGATCATCAAGATTATTGGTCATCCCAGATGTCAATCATTCTGATTAGATGTTGACGTATAACCGTCGTACGTGCTCGCCTCTAGGTTCGCTTGCTGCACATGCGCACTTTCACATGTATGTGTGTTGTGCTACGGTTTCAACCATTCATTGAAGCTCGCGTTCCTCGCTATGTTTTTTTTCAAAATGTCTGAGGTTCGCAGGAGAAAAAGTGTCTACGAATTGTATGACAAGAAGAGAAAGGACTATAAAGAAAGAAACAAGACCAGAATGTTTATGGGAGAGCTAAAAGGACAGGTTGGGCTTCGCACGCAAAGTTTCTACTGGAAAGGTACATTTTGTCATGCTATTTGGAGAAATCCATTTAAAATCACTGCTAGTAAAAGTTCACTCTAAAAAAAAATCCGTAAAAAAACGGACAAAGTACTGTGTAAATATGAAGGAATTTTCCGTATTTATGTTTTACAGGCATTTATCCGTTTTTTTTAATAACATGTTGCATTATGGGTGCAATAACTCCTGCTGCAATCTTTCACTTTTGCCTCTCTATCACCATCTCTGTTTGAAACCTAAAATTACAACTTGCTTGCAGAGTTATTTTCTAACATGGATGATGTTTAACTTCCAAACAAATGCTGTCAGAACAAGATACAAATGCTCAACTATTACAGCAGTGACACATGTGATTTAGTAGACAAATCTTCTTTCTACGCGACGTGTAAGTCAAATGGACACTCACCACAACATTTATCACATTAAATCTCCAGTTTGTGTTTGTTTTAGATTCCTTTGAAGTCACCACTATGGTGATTAGTGTTCCCTTTAGTTAGGCTTTTGTCCCTTGACCTTCACAGATCTGACTCTGCTCTTTTAGCATTGCAATAGTGTTTTTGCTTGTAGCAATTACAACTTGTTTCAGTTTGTTGCTTTAGGAAGGAGAATTGTCTATAATGTCATATAAGCTTAGTTGTTTTTATGTTATGCTGCCTAACATTTAAATATGAAATGATAAAAAAAGAATAAAGAACTGAAATGTATAAAAGAGACGCTCTATGCTGATCTAAAAACACATCGTCTTGAATAAGATGGCTGCAAATGTGTCAGCTGTGGTTTTTGCTTTAGAGACATCAACACTTTGGATACAAATCTCAACAATGGTGAGAGTAAATGTTAAGAGAGTTTTCTACAATCCTGGTACCCAGCATGCATTGCGGCATGAAGCTTTGTTGTTGATTGTCACCATTGTTGCGTTTCATAGGCAGATTGAAGTGCCCCTAAAGGTTACGGAAAATGTTCTGTAAATCTACGGACAGTGTTCTATAAATCTACAGAATGTTCAGTTGTTGAAAAAACGGAAGTGTCTGTAAACATAACGGAAAAAGTGCCGGTAATTTTCTGCCAGGACATTATCCGTTTTTTTACGGATTATTTTTTTAGAGTGTTGATGTAGCTATGATTAGCGATGCTAGCCCTGGCACAAGTCACGAAGAGAAGAACTGAGCTCCTGCATGCTCTCTCTCTGTCTCTGTCTCGTGCACGCGTTTAACAGGTGTTCCCTCTCGGGAGGAGGGGAGAGTGTTGCGTGCGCATTTTAAAAAAAAAATCGAGGGGCGGTTCTTTTAAATAATTCGGGAAAATCTTCCGCTATACCTTTAAATATATTGTACTCAAGGTAAGTAATTCTTAAAAAGAAAACAAATCATTAATCATCATTTACCTGCCTGTTGTTTTTCAGATCAACTGCTATTGACAGTTTTGAATCGGGAAAAATGTGGAGTGATTCGGAAGAAAAACGTTTGCAACACATCCATTACAGGTGGCTAATTTCTGTCCTTTTGAGTTATTCAAGTAAAAACCCGTTTTTTTTATTGTAAAAAAAACTGTTTTTTTTTATTGTAAAGCTGTAAGGGACTTGGCCTAGTCATCCTTGCATATACCATTTGGCAGGGCTCCAGACTAACTTTTTTTACTAGGAGCACAGTGGCCCCCAACTGAAAATTTTAGGGGCGCAACCAGAAAATTTAGGGGCACACACGGTAAATCAACATGCTAACCAAATATTCACATGTCTACTAATTTTCACTGTATTACTAATAAATACTTTAATTATAGATTCAGAAAGTACAATGTGCTGTTTCAAATTCAGTGTCATATCACAAAAAAAGGTCAAATTTGCTGGTCGCACATGTGCGACTGGATGTAAAATTCAGTGGCACACTCTCAAATTTAGGTGGCAAAATGCCACCATTTGATGGCAGTCTGGAGCCCTGTTTGGCATCATTTCTGATTTCCTTAAATCTCCTTAAACAGAGGTGAACCTTACGTTTGCAAGACCACAATAGACAAACAATGGAAAATGATCTAGGTTCAAATAAAACACAATTATCAATGTAAAACACATCCTGTAATACACACAGGTTGCTTCAGGGGTCGGCAACAGGCAGGAATATTTTCTGGCCCACCGGATTAATTTGAAGTCCGTTTTTTTATTTTTTTTTAATCATACTTTTTTATTTTACAATACCAGTTTACAAAAATGGCCCCGTGTATCATTCCTTCATTCGTTTTTTTCAAATCAAAACCAACAAGAAAAAAAACGACTTGTTTTCTATTATTTATTTCCTGAACTAAAATAAAACGATTCGTTTTCTGAATGTGCGCTCAGATCAAAAATAAAAAAATAATGAAAACGGGTTCGGACAAATTTTTATAGAACACCTTAGCAGACATATACCAATGAAATAAATTTAAACAGATCAGGTAGCCTACTAACAGATTACATTTTAATAAGGGTTTTAATAAGGGTTTGAATAGCAACCATGCTTTCCTGTATGTCTCATTCGCTTACAGTCCGACTTTTGAACCTTTTTTTATTATTATTTATTCGCGTATAACACACTAATAAATAATATGTATAACCTGATCAAAAATATTTGCACTAAATGCTGCACAAAACTCTTCCTCTAGCCCAGAGGTCCCCAACCACCGGGTCGTGGACAAGTTGCCACCGGCTTGCAAGAATGTCCTGAAAAAAATGCGTATACGGGCCGCTCTTTCTCGTTCTCTTTCTCTACCAGCGCATCCGCGATCATAGGGGCTGTTTACACTTGGTATTAAGATGTGTTTTCATCGATCGAATCATAAGTGGACGAGAGAGACACATTACGTTTACACCTGGTATTTAAATCCGTCTCTTTTGTCCACTTTCGACCGCTTCTGTGCTGAATACTATGAGGGGGTGGTCTGTGAGACGGTGGGCGAGTCTCTCTGCTGTCATTTAAACATGAGCGGGAGTAATTATGAGTTTATATGGACGCAAACTAATATTTTGTCGGAGTTCGCTGCTTGTTTAGCAAGTAAACATGCTGCACAGTGTTTTGTACATGTATATGTTAGAGCTTTCTTTGAATTTTCAGCGCAATTGATGAAATAGGATCACGCAACTTTCACACGCTTTCAAAACGAAACTACGGAGATCAGCCGCTTAGTTTTATCAATGAAAGGCTAAAAATAGCGCTGTTCACCGAATGTTCACGGCAGAAGTCAAAAAAGACGTAAAACTTGTGTTTAATAGGGCTTGGGCGCCGCGTTGCATTCTGGGACGTCGCGGCCATGTTGGTGGCCTCGCGAATGTAAACATACAGCAAGTTGAACGAGGAGAAGCGGCGGAGTTGGGAAAATTAAAAGAAAGAAAAAAGATGTTAAAATCCGGAAAAGGATGTGGAATTTACTGGGATACGTTAAACAGGGAAGCAGGCACCGGTATGTGGACAAAATCGGAACTATTAACGGTTAGGATCCATATGAAAAAAGAGTTAATAAAGAGCCTTTTAAGATAACAGCGTGGTTGTTGTGAGAGCACGATTTCACGCCAATCTGTAAGCAAAGTCACGTATGACCTAGCTTCACAACTAGCTTAGTTAATGCAGCAGTTTTTGCTGTCAGCAGAGGGATAGCAACAGAAAGATGAATGTTGAAATTTTCCCGTATTTTGGGCGAGTAAACCGGGACAGTTCCCTTATGTTCAATGTTGACTTAAGCTATATAAATTAATATTCAGATGTTATACTTCACTGTCGTATATATAAATGTCATTTATATGTCATGTATACACATTACTGAGGGGTTGAGGTTAATGTTTGGTTTCCGATATTGAATAAAACATAATGAAGTTTTCTGTAATCTGTCATTTTGAATGTAAATTACTTTTAATGTGTTACTTTATTATTAATACAGCAACGGTTTACCATGGTTGAAAAAATAACGACAAATTAATTAAATTAAGACACACAATTGAGAGAAAGTATGTCTATAAACAGAGCGCAGCATGGAGCGCAGCATGGAGCGCAGCAGTAAAGGAGGCAACCAACATGGCCGCCACGACAAGTAATGACGTCACGACGCCCAAGCCCTATACCTCAGATTAGATAAATGGGCGGAGAGAAGGCGGTCGCGTGTGGCTGTTCGAAAGCAACCACATGTGCGTTCCGCAACTCCAAAGCGATCCGATCGAAAGTGGTTTCGACCACCTCTGGATGTGGTTGAAAGTGGTCGAAAGTGGACGAGCTCAAAACGTTTTGAACACCGTTTACACCTGGCATTAACGTCGTCCACTTGTGATCCGATCGACGAAAACACATGTTAATGCCAAGTGTAAACAGCCTCATAGCTGTCATTAGAGTTTGAGCATACTTCTAAAACACAATCGATCAAATAATTGCAGAGGTATAACTTCATGAATCATTTGTGAATTTACCTCGTAAATCATGTCAATGCGTCAGACGTGAAGACGTTAAACTCCGTGACATCGCAAATTACTGAAAAGTAATTGCAGGCTTTTAGAAATAAACTCTTTTACTGCAGTAATATTTTAACTGATACACTTTTAACGTAAATGTCAAAGGAATCTACTGTTCTGGGCTGGGTTTCCCGATAACGATTGAACTTAGCACTTAAAGGGGTCATATTATGACATATTTTTAAGATGTAAAATAAATCTTTGCTGTCCCCAGAGTGTGTATGTGAAGTTTTAGCTCAAAATACTCCACAGCTAATTTATTATAGCATGTAAAAATTGATAATTTGTAGGTCTGAGCAAAAGTGAGCCGTTTTTGGGTGTGTCGTTTAAAATGCAAATGAGCGGATGAAGTGCAAACACTGATCACAATGATGGTGGTTTGTTGTAATTGAAACTCAATTGTGCTGTCAAGTACTTTTTACTTTCTCTCTTTCTCTCTGCACTATGGCAGTGCTGTGGTTGGATATTGCAGATAAAGGGGGCGGTATTATTGTAATTCGCCTTACTACCTACCTCACAAAACAGGCAAATTCTGAACGACCTAATTTTTCACATGCTTGCAGAAAATGGCTTACCCAAACAAAGTTACTGGGCTAATCTTGATTACATTTTCTACGTTGATAGAAGCACTGGGGTCCCAATTATAGCACATAAAAATGGAAAAAGTCTGATTTTCACGCTATGACCCCTTTAAGAGCGCTTTCTACGAGCTACTTAACAAACATTCGTTGTTCATTTACGTGCGTTTCCCAAAGATGCACGTGAAACGATCGCTCGCAGCTGGGTTTTAAGTGCTACTTACGAGTCGCTATCCATTTGTCAAGTGCTGAAATGTCACCAATAGAATGAATCGAATTTGTAGCAGAAGCTTGTTTAGGCTAATGATTTTCAGCCGATGTGCACTAATATTTTTAATAATATATTTTCATTATTGTTCAATGACTTTTAAAGTGTTTTAATAATTTATTAAATATAATTTTTTGTATTTAGTTAGGTCTCGTCCCACTGCGAAATGCCTTCTGCGTTTCTATTATAGTTTAGATTATTATTATTATTATTATTTGTTGTTTATTATCTATGTTTATTTATTATTATGGATTATTGCATTGTACCGTAAATATTTATTTGGTTTCTTTAATTAGATGCCATTTCCCTTCAAAACAATGTTTAGATGAATTATAGCAGCAATCGGTATGAACCATTTATCAATTTGCTATACCAACTTGTACCAAAATACAAAAAACTTATACCAACTTGTACAAAATACGTTTTCCTTCTTTATTAATTTATGTTGAGTCATTTAAATTTGATTTCTCATTTGAATTTTAAATATATTATATTATATATTTAATATAAAAGAAACAAAGAAGAACCCAATAAATAAATAAACATTTAAAACATTACATTATCGTCATTGCAGGAGTGCAATATGCTGGTTGTCCTGTTGGTGACCTTGTAACTCTGTTGTCTTACTATGTACTTATGAATGAACGATTACTCCAGAGCACTCGTAGATCTACGATGATTTTCAACTGCAACTTAAGTTACGAAGGGAACTTGGGAAGGTTTTGGGAAACAGCCCGTAATTCTAAGATGATTCACACGATCGTTTTTACGATCTACTTAGCCGTACGATGCTTTTGGGAAACCTGGCCCTGTTCTGTTGAACTTGGGGCTCAAGCCCGACCTAATTGGTTCGACCTGCCTCCGAGAACAGGAAGTCAAGTTCGTTTACCGTTAATTATAAAGACTAAATGGGCAGGTAAATTCGTTAAAAAAATGAAAGTAATCCGCCAAAATATGGTTTTACATGTCTATTAAAATAAAGCCATTATTAATTTTTCCTAATGCATAGTTCTTTAATCTTTGCCTCTGTTTAAAACGTTATAAATTTGGAAAAGGAGGATTTTCAGCAATTAGTTTGAACAGCAATTCTGCAACCAACTATGGTTTCGGTTTATGTTGGTTAGAAATTTGAGTAAGAGGCTTTGTCCTATTTAATTTATTATTTATATTTCATTATTTTTTCTGACATTTTTTCTCTGTTGACAATACAATGTTAAAATATAATTTATATTGGCACGAACACAATTTTTGTATAACATTTATAATTGTTATAGGCTACTTTATCTCTCTCTTTTCGTTAGAGACATTTGAATGTGAGATTCTGGAAACGAGATCTAACGTTAAGTTTTGCGGACCCGTCAGGTCGGGAAATAAAGGGGGTGAACAGAGAGTGTATTTTAAGTGGTTTACTGAATAGAACCTTGTCAGAGCTGGACAAAAAAACTGTCCAGCGGAGACCTCCTTAAACCTTAGGTGTGTATGTGTGTGTCCCGGATAAATATTAATAAAAAAGGAATACAGTTCAAAAGTCGGACTGTAAGTCTTTCATGAGAGCATAAATGCCTGTAATATGTTACCACTATAGTACTATTTAAAATGATTTCATTGATATATTATGCCTATAAAGGTGTTAAATAAAAAAATTGTCTAATCCAGTAATTAATTTTTTGATCTGAGCACACAATCAGAAAACCGTGGTGGTTAATTTTTTCATTTTTGTTTTTAATTTGAAAAAAACGATTGAACAAATGATTCACAGACTCATAACCATGCTTTTAAAATTTTTCAATGCCGTCTTTTAAATAGGAAATAAAGACAATGTTTCTTGACAAAAGATCAGATAGCCTATACTAGGCTAATTAAAAATAAGACGCAAGTGTGCCAACAGCAGTTGGCCCACCATCTACTGGCTAAAAAAAATATTGGCCCGCGGCCAAAGTTACTTGCCGACCCCTGCTTTATATCATGAGCCTGTTCTAATCCTATCTTCATTCCCACTTGTGACAGATAAAACTGACACGGTTGATGAGGACACAGTCAAAACTTTAAAAGGTAAACTGAGAAGTTAACAAAACTTCCATACATGCATATCTATGCCAATTTATTTTAAACATGGATAGCCAAATGTTCATTCATTATTGGTTAATTGGTATATTCTGTTTCCTTTTCACAGACCGTGTGATAAAGCAGTCTTCAATTACGGTGTCTGAATTGCAAGAAGAAGTGACCCTCCACTTAAACATGTGACATCTAAACTGTTTTGTGTTTTGGTTCAGCTTTTAACAGGTTTATCTTAAGTTGGTTAAAGGCGGAGTGCACCATTATTGAAAGCCAATGTTAACATTTGAAATTACCTAAACAAACATGTCTCTACCCCACTAGAATCTGGACCTTCTTTTGATAGAGCCACCACACACATACGCAACCCGGCAAGGATGTCGGTTAGTAGACACGCCCCTTACTACTGGTTGGCCACAAGTGTGTTTTGGTAGTCGGCCCAATTTCCTTTTCCAAAGCGTTTTTCAAACATTGTGCACTCCGCCTTTAAATTGCACTTAAACATTTTTTTTCAGTAACTTTTTAAGCAGAGAATTACATTATGATTATAATATAATCATTGCTTATGCCTATTCAGTGATTGCATATTCATAGTGTACTTTTCATTAATACATTTAATGTTAACATTGTACAATTTGATAGCTCTGTAAAGTAGCTCTGTAATTGCATTTCTCTGATATTTGTTTTATATTGTTTCTCTTTGGTCAAAAGATTATTAATGTCTCTGTGCTTGCTGGATTAAAATTTACTTTAGATATTTTTGTAATGTACACAACACAATATGAAGTATATTACATTGTTCTGTATTCAAAATCCGTGTATGTGTCTTAATATTTAATGATTTTAATGTAACATTTTAAATATTAAAAACAGCTATATAATAGAATAGTAGTGTAATCCTAATACATTTCTATTAATGTAATGCTAGTATATTTCTAATATACTGAAGTACTATTAAAGTGTTCTTAAAGCACAGTTAAATTAAGCTTTAAATGTATTCTAACTGTATTTTTAAGTGTATGAGAAGTGCATTTCAAATGAATTTTAAAGAAGTACACTTAAATTGCACTAAATATATTTGAAGTTGTTCCAATTTAACACAATTTAAATATAATGCAAATAGATTAAAATTGACTTTAAATATATCTTGAAATGCATTTCATATATTTGAAGTGGGTTCAATATAATACATTTAATATGCATTTAGTATAGTAGCTTTTAAATTAAGTATGTCCCAAAAATACTCTTTAAATATATTTCTTTTTCACCTGGGATGGCGGGTACATGTGTGAAGTTTTGCTTTTAGTTAAAAGATTGGTAAATTCATATCCAAGTCACCCAAAACTGTTTATATTCTGCGTGTTTCTATAGGCTACGAGTAAAACAGCATCAGACGATTCAGTTTTAGCAGCGATCTGAACAATTCATTCAAACTGATTCGTGAACCAATTCAAAACTTTTGCCCATTTGCTTTGTAAAGAATCGATTCAAAAGACTCATTTATTTGCAGCACTTTGTAAGGAATCGACTCAAACGAGTCATCAATTCGCGAATGCCTCAGAAACACGAGACAGCAATTTAAAAATAAAATATAAATTTCGTAATTAATAAAAATACAGTAACAGAGGAACGCTGCACAATGTAAACGAAGTAAAAGTAAACATGTTTCCACCTCGGAAGCGCAACTTGAGTCGAGAAGGGCATATGGGCAGTTGCCCGGGCAACCTGAGCAACCCACCTGTGCACGTCCCTGGTTTTAGGAATGATTTCAAATTGAAAAGCTCATTGAAATGTATCTTTTTGTAAGAAAAGGCATTGGGCACAAAGTCAGAGAGGTGAAGACATTTAATCAAAGAGGGATAAAAACACTGTTAATAGACAGTTGTCAGTAATTATTATAATAACAAAGAATGATAATAAGACGCCAAATCCAGTCTGAAGACTTCATTTTTGTGACAACTGTTTCGAAAATACGATGGTTTAGCACCATGGGCGAGGCTAGCCCCTTTTTAGGGGTGCTTCAGCACCCCTAAAAAGGAGCTCAGCACCCCTAAAACTTGGGGCAAGAAATTTAATTATTCAAAAATGTTTGTTCGTCTCTGACCAGGTTAAATAATGTCCAAAACATACTCCGTAGTTTGTGGTTTAAAATATATAATAAGGTAGAAAATGAAAACCTCCCCGCTTAGCAAATGGTGTCATCCTCTTCTACTTCTCTGTACCTGTATCGCTTAGCCCGTCCGTCATTCAGCGTGAAACACACGCAGAGTGAGAATCAGATAGTGTTGTGATGCAACTTTTTTGTTCAAATCTTACAAAATGTTTACGTTATGTTTATAATGAGCGAGTACATCACGTATCAATCTTTCAAGTCGTGTTTTTGTCTTATAATGAATCACCCTGGTACACGTATAATAAGTGTTTATTTTCGGATTATTTAAGTCCGGCGGGTACCCGCGCGCTGCGGAGTAGCACAGTACCTGGGTGACTCGTCCATAGACTTAAACGGAGAGAAGTAGCGCCGGTTACAATGTTCTTCCGCAAGACGCATGCAGTGCGTCTCAGTGGGTAGTTGCATACGTGTGTCTCCGTTGTTAAAGTTTATTGTATGATTTATCGTTAATTTGAGACTTATTTTAACAATCGGGAGTCATGTAAACATGACATCACGGGCGTCTTTTCTGGTTAGTCGTCATGAAAACATGGCATTTGGAACAGAGTGAAAACAAACTACATATCACTGTATGCCACCAGTACCGGTATGTTATGTGTGAAATCACTAACTGTCTGACTATCAAACTAGACAATAAATATTTTTTAGTTTGTCACATGTAGACTAATATGAAGGTGATAACGTCTTTAATCCTTAGTGCAGGAGTCACAAGTGTTTTGTTTTAGACATATAGTAAAGGTAATGGTTCAATTAAAGGACTGTTAAAAGAAAAGCTGCAAATTAACAAACTATTAATAAACCTACCATATGTTGTAGGCATAAAAGTTATAAATTAGGAGATTTGTCATTTCGACAAAGGCAAACAATACACTGTATATTCACATAAAGCCATACCCACACTGCTGGTGTAGCCCACCTTTTGTCCTGAGACTTTAATATGGCATTAATGGCAAAAATGTGCTAGCTCACCATTAATTAGAAATAAAAAGGTTGGCAAAAAATGCATCTGAAAACTCACCAGATTGATGCTTTAAAATATGTAATTTTAAAAAAATTCTAAGGGGGAGCATGCTCCCGGACCCTAGAGGGGTAATATTCTTCTCATCTTTTTCACCCCTGACCCATTTTCATGCCTGAAAGGTCTCCAAAAAATATTTATTTTGGAGTTAGTTGAACCAATGTTAAAATGAAAGCTATTTTACAATATACATATTATTGGTTTCTGTAGGAAAAAAGAGCGGGTGGTGGCAGCGGAGCTCATTGGGTGCTCAGCACCCCTAAAGCTCTAACCCTAGAATCGCCTCTGTTTAGCACTATAGGGGGAGTTGATCACAAATGAGCAGTGTCTTGGTCGGTTTTTACTATTATAAGTTCAATAAACATTTATCACACTGACTGATAACGCTACAATTTTGCCTAGTTTTTATTTATAGACAGATTTAATGACAAACATGTGCATAATTAAAAGAGGGTAAAAGTCTTAATAATGATCTGTTTGCCCTAAAAAAACAGAATACACTTTGACTTAATGGCTTTAAGAAGTGCAAAATGTTTGGAGTGAGATCTTGTTGCTTTTATGTTTTCCCCAGCAGGTGTTTCAAGCACTTCAATCATTTCTGTGGCTTTAGCTTAAGTTCATTCTAGATTCATTTAAGGCCAATTGCAATTATATTATCATAAATATATATTACATGTATTTCGTAAAGTAATGTACTTTTAATCAGCTCTTAACTTTATGTGGCATGACGAGGGGCTTGGGGGATAGCTTCATGACGAAAGCAGCGATTTTACATAAAATTCCGACTACGCCACCCCGGGACTTACACCCAGGGAAATATTCCTTACACCCAAAAAGGGTGGAAAGGCACACAAGTTCGTTCCTCTTTAAATAGAGTGAGCAAGAGACATGGGTATAGTACAAAAATACATTTTATTTAGACAAAATCCTTTAAAATGAGCACTCCCAACATACGTCAGTCACTCCACTTCAAAATGCACAATCACCACAATCAAATCTCAAAATGAGAAATTAATAGAAACAAAACAAAACATACAAACCAGCAGGGCTGAGGTTCCCAACAGGAGAAATTACTTTATCACGACTCGTGTTTTACAAAAGGCACACACACACACCCCACTGTGCACTCAGACTACACAACCACACACGTCAAGTGTTACACAGCACGCCCTGAGGAGGAAGCACCACCACCGGAAAAGCTCCATCACCCGTGGGACCCCAGCTCCTGCAACAAACCAAAATGATATAAATAATTTATTCACTCAAAACAAAAATGGTGACGATCAGCCTTATTTCACCAGGCCGACGACCACCACAGACAGTAAAAGAAAATAAACAAATAATTTGATAATTAGTTAAATTAATTATACCAGTCCAAACCACCTGTATGTAACAGGAAGCAAGTATACAATATAAACATGTACCATTAACAAGGAGTCAATTATAGGCAGAACACAGTTCTCAGGAACCAACTACATGAACAATCCTATGTACTAGCATCATTGGGTCATCTGAGCGAATTTTCACAGACACAGGGGTTGTTCGTCACCAATAAGGGAAAATAAACAAAAAGAAACACAATGATGATGATGCATTAAAAACAGCCAATGGAGAGGTACTCGTTCTCACACAGAGCACACCACGGCTCTGTGATGGTCACATTAAAAGTGGAGCGTTAGTTCTAGCCGCTCAGCAGAACCAGACAAGGTACAGTCCCACGTGTAGCAGTGCAGCTAATGACGTTGTTAGCAACGGTGCAACACCGTAATGCGAGAAGCAAAGACACAGCGCAACGGGAGACACGGCACAGAACGAAAGGGAGACTCCTACAGTAAACAAATATAATATTAAAACTACACACAACTCAAACATTAAGACTTCGTGCTAGACACTTACCGAAAAGTGGCATCACCCCAGACTATTTACTGTTTTGAGGCACAGGTTAACCAACAGCAGGAAAACCCTAAGCCAACTGAGGGTACACCATCACGTACACAACGGACAGCACAAGGGCACCAGCACGACAGACAACACACTAAAACCAACACAACATTACTTTTAAATGACAAACACATTAAAACTGCTAACCATAGCGTGTTAGCAAGAACTCACCTGCCGCTAACGTTGCAAACCCCCAGGGGGGAAGTCGGACATGACGCATTCAGAGCAGCAGCCAATCACCGCTTAAAAGGGGACTGCCACTCTCTGATAGGCGATACCAGCTGTCAATCACAGCTCACCTAATCCTGCTACATTTACAACAAAAATAATAGCCAACAGCGATAACAGAAATAGCTGCAGAGTAGCAGTTTACATAAGATTACCACAGATTTAAATAAAATAAGTTAATCAAAATGTCTTGATTGAGAGAAATCATGCAAATTAAACTAAAACACAGAGTAATGAAGGGTATATTTTAAGGTTTAGTTCAAGTGTACTTACTTATTTGGGTTAAAACAGCATCAGGTTTAACATTGTGTCTGATTGGATTTACTACGTTAACTCCCAGTATTTTATACCAAGATCAAGGGTTTGATATTGCATATGAAAAACATGTACATAATTAAGCCAAGTTAATCATTTTGTTCAAATAAAAAATTAAAAAAGCAAATTAAATCATCTGCTAAAGAAAAGTCTTCCATATTCAATTCAATTTTATTTATATACTGTAGCACTTTTCACAATTGTTTAATTATTTCAAAGCAGCTTTACATTAATAAACCTGACTCCCTAAACTCCTAGGAGAAAAAAAACCCTAGAGAGCCAGACATAGCTGATTATATAGAGAACTTACTATATATTAGATACTTTATTTTACAACTTTAAAATACAAAAACATTAAGAATTAAAACATTTTTTTTATGTGTTCAAGGATGAGACGGGATCTGCATCAGATGTTCAGTCAGCGGTCTGTGTTCATGAAGTCTGAAATACAACCTGAAGATGAGAAAGAAAGAAAATGTCAACATTTAATTTTTAGTCATTATATTTATAGTATATCTAGAACCTTAAAGCCACAATATCAGTGGCGGCTCGTAACTGTTCATCCGAGGGACGCTAATTTAAAATAAGTGTTTGGAGTGTCATGTGAGTTGCTTGCGTTTTTAAAATATTTGTTTGTTGCGTCATGTGATCCATGTGCATCAAGTGTTTTGTCAAAATAAGTGCCTGCTGCACACACGTCAAAACCATTTATGATAAAAGAGACGCTCACGTTCACAAAATACAAGCAAGACCCTCCCTTAACAGTAAACTTTGATTACGCACGAGATTATGCGATTATAGTTAAAAAAGCATTCATTCATACCTCCTTTAAACTCCATACGTCTCAGGATGATGAAAACAGCATCTCCAATCATTTCCCTCTCCTTCAGTCATTCAGCTTCATCCTTTTCATTTTTGTGTGGATAGTGCCCTGTAGAAAATGTACATTTAAAAGTAAACAATCTTACTATACAACTAACTACACAAAATAAAAAGCATGTAATCTGCAAAATGCAGTTTCCTTCTTGAAAAGGTCTGTTACCTCATTTTGTATACGAGTAGCTCTTCTTCGTCAGACTCAGTTTTAAACCAGTCATGATCTAAGATCTCCTTGAGCGTCGGACGATCACTTGGATTCTTGGCCAGGCACCATCTTAACAGATCATAGATTTCTGTACAAGATTTAGGAGAGAGCTGATTAGTCATCATGACACACAAATGGCAATAATGATCACGGCATAAAGAGACGCTTTTGTTGTCATTTAATAATACTGCAAAAAAGTCTGTCTGTCTGTCTATCATCTAAAGGGACCCTGGTTTAGGGCTGGGTATCGAACGTCGATACTTTTATGGTATCGAACAAAAAACTGCAATACTATGAGTATCGAAAATGATTTATCTTTCAGTGCCAAATTTCGGTTTCAAAAGCCAAGCGGCTGTGTCTGTGTGAGCCTGTACTTACGTGTAAGGATCTAAAGCGCCGGCGATTGGCTGTCCACCACCACGTGACGGGGAAGATTTCGGAAGATACTCACAGTCACCCAACACACGTGTAAAAAGGATACAATATGAGAAATGTACAGAAAGGCTTTGTGACAGTGTAACCAATTCAGTGAGCGCAAGTATTGCCGTGCTGTCTCCGTGAAAGTCAACCAAAACGGCGTTTCTCCTAAAGTGACGAGGGGTCTCAATTTAAAGCACGCGCGCAGCCTGTGTCTCTTAATGCTTATGAAATACTCGCGCCTGTCTCTCCGCATCACAAGACTTCATGCCCTCGTCTCCCAAAATGGACGATGCGTTTTAACCTATTTTTTTCAGTCTATGGTTTAAAGTTAAGCAGCCCAACACTGCTTACAAGCCTGGCTTGTTATTTAAAACAAACTAAAATTCAATTTAACGCATTTGCTACTCATTTTAAAAATCCCAAATGTAGGCTATTTAATATTTTGATAATTATGAAGTTGAGTATTACAGTTCTTTGTTAACAAAAACAAACAAACATGCATAAAAATCTTCCCAGTAAAACTTTTTACTTTTTGTCAAAGTTGCAGCAAAATGAACCCACTTATTTAAATTCTGCTAGTTCAAGCTAAAGACCATTTTCATTTCATAAAATAAAGCAGTGTTAGTTATATTCTTAATTTCTTTATTTTTGTTTCCTTATTTTCATAAAACAAAAACAGATAAGTGTGTCTGCTGGCACACCCCTATCCAAAAGCACAACCAGTTTTATTAATAATGTTTCCCTGAATGAGAAGTGTTACCAGAATTTGTTTTAAATAAGGTGAAAAATAAAAGTTTTGTGTTTAATGTATTTTTGTTAATGTTTAAATGGATTTGAAAACATATGGTTTTGGGAAAAAGTATCGTTAGGAACCGGTATCGAAACGGAGGTATTGAAATTGGCACCGGATCGAAAGATTTTAAATGATACCCAGCCCTACCCTGGTCACTGACAGACAGTACCTCAGGTTAAGATGATGGCACAGTGATGTAATACATCAGCGAGCCACTAAATGACTGTTTAGCTAAACACAATAAAATCTAACATCTTGCCAGACAGACCGTATCCTCTGATAATAATATTTATTGTGGATTTGATCAGAGACTTTGTGTGTGCATGTTGATCAGTCATTTTCACTCACCCTTTGATAAATCCTTCTCAGTTGTCCCGAAATGAAAGTTCTTTAAATCATAGGGGTAATCTCCAAGCACCATGAAGTACAGCACAGAACCTAAGGCCCAGACGTTTGCTGGCACGGCGTGGAATTTCTGAGCCTTGTAGATCTCAGGCGGGGTGCAACATGGAGCTCCTGTACACAAAACATCGTGTTGAGTCATTTTGTAAAAGAAACAACAGTTTTCAATACTCCGCTATATAAAAAAATGCAGCTCACCCGTAAAGTCATCGGTATCACAGACATCATCATGCGTCAGATAATGTCCAAACCCAAAGTCAATTAACTTCAGGGTCATTGTTGATTGCTGCACCAAGAAGTTTTCGAGATGGAGGTCGGTGTGGAAAACTCCATTATCCAGACAATGTTGTACTGCCAGTACTGCCTGACGCATGAGATGTCTTGCTGTACTTTCTCTAAGATTTTCTTCACGAAGAACAAAATGCAACAAGGATACGCTGTGCAGTGGGTACTCCAACATGAGCGTGTAAAAGTGTTTAGTCTCGTACCAGTCATACATCTGTATGACATTGGGGCATGAGGGCGCTTCTCCTAACTTAAGCATCAGCGCCACTTCTGTTATAAGTGGTTTGGGGTATCCAGGCTGGACAAAAAATGGTCAACAAATTACAATTAGATAAAACATCTTGTATTGGTGCGTAATCGCTATACTGTCTATTTTCTGTTTAGTTCAATTCATAAAATTTTATGACAACTTACAATCTGAATAGTGCGTTCATTCTTTCGTTTGTTTATTTGCTTGATGGCAACCTGTAAAGAGAAAAACAACAAAAGTTAATTTCTCTTGAGCTGACTGAAGCGGCTCACCTGACACTGCACACATAACTTTAAGGTTTAAGAATCTACAAACTTTAAAACATGGTTTAGATCAAGTGGACATACAAATTTCAGCAAACATTGTGTTTGATATAAATACGAGTGCATTACCGGAGTGTCATCCGATATACGGATCCCTTTGTACACTCTGCCACCGCACCCTTCCCCAAGCACTTGATACAAAAGTTGATATTCAGAATCAAAGGGCTCTGAAAAACACACAGAAAATGATGAGGTGACAGTACATGTTAACACTCATATACTCACAGATGAAAGGTACAGCATACATTTCCAGGTACAGAAGAATATGATGAAGAAACCATTTCACACATTGTTGCAAAGTAGGAGTAATGAAGTCAGTACACTCACCTCTAAGCAATGAGCGATTAACTCGTTTCTTCTCGCTTGGCGGTTCAAAAGCTTGTTGAACAACATCTATAACTTTTGGCCTGACAACTTTATCATCTTCTGGCGAGGGATCTCTGGGATTTTCAAGGACTTTTGGTGGGGTAATTTTAAATTTAGTTGGGTTACGAATCCAACCTATTGCGGGTTTTCCAACAAATTTTCGTCTGCGAGTTTTAAATCTCGCTGGGATAGGATCCTCAAAATCTTCTGGCAAGGGATGTCTGGGATTTTCTAGAGCTTTAAGAGCTTTTGGCCTGGGATTTTTACAACCTTTTGCCTCAGGACTTCCAACATCTTTTGACCCAGGATTTTTTGCTTTATTTGGGTCAGGATTTCCACCACCTTTTAACCCAATATTCTCTGGAATGGCACCTAACGTCTGTAGCCTGGCATTGGCTGCAGCGATGCCACCAAAACTGGCCAGATCCGCACCATCCATGGCATCAGGAATAGCTGGATCGGCATCTTTTTTCACTTTACTCTTCCCTTTTTTACTCCAAGGGTTGTGAAATGAGCGGCTCTTTGAAGCCTTTTGTTTTTGTTTCTTTAAGCCAACACTCTTCGATTGAGAATCTGCCAGATCAACAACTTCCCTGGCATCAGGGATAGCTGGATCGGCCTCAATCTGTGAAGTCGGCATCGACTCCACTTTGCCCCTCCGGAAGCATCCAAAGAAGCGTTGCGTCAATGTCATGCATTTATCCGGACGAATCTTTGGTTTTGATTGGGGGCCGGCCAGAGCAGGAACATCCATGCCAACAGGAATATCTGAAATAGCCTTGGGCTGTTGAGTTGGCACAACAGTCACTTTTTCTCCCTGGAGGTTAGATTTGCGGCTCTTTGAAGCCTTTTCTTTCTGCTTCTTCGGACCAACGTAGGTCTTTGACTGTGATGCAAGATCAACAACTTCCCTAACATCAGGGATAGCTGGATCCGCTTTAAGCAGGGGAGTCGGCACTGACTCCACCTTGCCCCTCCAGAGACAGTCAAAGAATGCCATTCGTTGTTTTTCCGGTTTGATCTTATTGTTTAATTCAGAGCTCGCCAGACCAGCATCATCCTTTACATTAGGATTAGCTGAATGTGCATTAAGCTGTGGAGAAGACCAGAGGTGGGTCAGACAGACAGATGGACAGACAGACAGATAAATGTTTCCATCCAAGGCTTTTTAGCAAAAAAATGCTTAAGCGCATAAACGCAATGTCAATACCTCAAAATACATATATATAAAAAAATAGCTTTAACGCAATAAATGTGATGTCACATGATAGATCTTCATCACGCGCAACCTCTGAAGGGCATAACAGCAAACAATAGGCGCTCTTATTGCAGCCTGAGACTTTCTGTTTTGATTTGCAGAGTCGATCCTCCATATACACAGAGGGTACGCAATCTGCACTGAACTTACTTCATGAAGTGCTGAAATGTCAATCACTTATCCATAAAATGATTCATGTTTATTCTCCTAAATATTACATTTTTTCTCCTCATATTCGGGTCCCTTTGGTGAAAGCACATTTATTTTAAATTACCAAGACCACAAACATCAGACTCGACCTGGCTAAGCTTTTATTGTAAGAGCATTAGAGAAATTAGGTAGATAATTTGCTCAAGATCAGATTTTTTGTGATACACCCAAACTAATGTCGCTTTCATCATTCGTGATATCACCACGGACACCATTTTAGCACCATTTGAATAGAAAACCTTTTTTACGCATATTCACTTGGTCGATAACAAAACCTGGATGGAAACATGTCTATAAATGGACAGATAGTTGTAGTAAATGTAATGATGTAACAAACCTCTGAAGGAATCAGTGTTTCCACTTTATCATTATGAAGGAATGGGCGCCTTACAATATTCCATCCCTTCTTTAATGATTTCAATAATTTATTCTCACATTTTTCTACACCAAAAAAGAAAAACAAAAACAAATGATAAACTATTAGAAAATTCATTATGACAAAAGAGAATGACAAAGAACCGTGGTCAGTAATAATACTTAATAAACACATTTAACAAACTGTCCACCCAGATACTATTTGATTAAATATGTATATGTAATTGAGTATCTAATTCTTTATAACAAATTCCTAAAAATACAGCAATGATTATTGCATTAATAATGCTGTTAAAATAAGAGTTTAAAACACACTAGAAAAATGGTCTAAACTTAATATCTTATTGTAAGATGCTTTATTTTACTGACATTAATGTAGTAAGATATCAGTATCTGCAAGGGCCAACAAAACTATTGAGGAACAAACATGGTACAGATTTAAAGATTGTCAAGAACACAAAATTTCCATCTGACCTGTGGGGCTGTTCGCCTCCTCAAATGCAGGAGTAAACTCCTTTACTCCTCCTCGTGGATGTGAACTCCCGGCGCGTCTGTCTAACAAATGTCCGTTGTTCGGGACAATGTCAGGGACCGCACTTGGTAGGACAAAATCCATTCCACCATCATCACATCTCCATCCCAACACTGCAATTCAATAAATAATGTTATGAAATGAATGCTTTAACTGAAGTGATCAATATGTGTCTAAAACTTGTCACTTATTTTAATCTATTATTTATTCAACTGTACAAAATAATTCAATAAAGTAATGCCTTCATTTGAAATTATAATTTTTCTTTTTGTCTAAATTGTATTGAAGCCGACAGAGAACATGCATTAATATTATTTTTGCTTGCTTGTTTTCTCGTGATCATGACTTTATTTTCTGGGGATCTCGAGATAACAAAAAGTTGTTATCCTGACAATCCAAATGTCATAATGTAATTTCCTGTCCATAATATTTAGTGTATTTTAAAGTGAACTGCTGATGCATACGTGTAGCTAATAATTACATTAAAACGTATAAGATATATAAATAAGAGCTGTCCAAACTGAAAGGAACTTGCACTGACATATCTTAAAATACATCAGTGCCCTTTGTTTTGCCTCAAAATGCACACAAGTAATGTTTTTAGTAACGCATGTTTGTTAAAACTAGTTATATTTTCTAAATAAATTAAGGCCTAGTCCTGGTTTAAGATATCTCTTCCTGGGAAACCACCCCATAATGTGTGTGAATTTAGGGACCATCTTCAAAGTAATAATGTACACGATTCTATCTTTAATAGTAATTAACAATTATATTAATAACTATATAAGTAAAAGTGTACATAATAGCCGACAACCATATGAACACAGTTGGGTTTGTGACTGTTTGTTGACTAAAAGTTATTCCATTTAAATGCTGTATAAAGTAGAAACGTGTATATTAAAGAGTAACTTTAGAGACGGTCCCTAAATTCACCACTATCAAATTGTCAACTACATACTGACGAATCGATTTCATCTTAAACGAATCCCTGGTCTAAGTAAAACCTAATTTGTTCATCCCCTAATTTACCAAAATATACCTCTGCTGTCTTCAAACAATACAACCCGTTCATGTACATACATATTAAGAACCCAAGAGCTTTCATCACATCACAAAAAATACAACTTTTGTTAACTTGAGATAACGAGAAATCAAGTTGTGATCATGAGAAAACAAGCAAGCAAAAATAAAAATAGTACACAACATTGGCTTCAGTAAATGAACAAAACAGTCTGGATAACAACAGTATGCACTGCTACCTATTTATTATGTTATACATCCCTTACGAAAGTGAAACATTTACATCCAACAAAACATGGTTAACGGTACTTTATTAAAACCATTGTTACCACAAAATAACCCTGGTTTTGCTAATAGTACTCAATACACCAATAAACATGGTTACTACACTTTTACCACATAAAACCATAGTTAATTATCGTGAGGGATATTAAAAAACAAGACCTCATACGCCGTAATTCTTATCTTAAATTGTGAGGATTTTTTATTAATTTTGGTCGCTTTTTGTTAAATTAATGGAGCTAAAATTTGTTTGCGTATTCTGCCGGTCAAGAAAAACGGCGGGTAAAATATCAAGTACACGAGCACCACCTGGTGTTTCTACATGTACACGTGCATTAACAACACAATAACTTTATGTAAACTTATCAGCATGAAATTCAGACTTTTTGCTTTAACTCGCATCTTACCTTTTTGGCGTTTCGCCTCATGTGTTGGATAAACATCCACCATCTCCTCCTCCTCCTCTCCTCCTTCAAATGGATTTAAACCGGCAGCGCGCCCGACTTGTGACGAAAGTCCGAAATCAGGGACATAGTCAAAGTTCGGCACAGCATTCGGCAGATCCATATTTTCAACATCTGCTCCTTCCATGTCCTTGTCGGACAATGGTGTTACAGGACGAAACATGATGTGAAAAGATAACTGCAGACTTAACTGTGCTTAGACTCGGTTCACAGAGGGTTGAAATCTAAGTAAACTGTCTGTCCGTACACAGTGCGTCAAGCAGTTTAAAGTTGCGAACTATTTGAAAGTCTGCAAATTCACTTGATAATCTGTACAGTAGCGTTCGGAGTCAACCAAAGGCAAGCGTTCAGATCAGTCAAATGATACCAGTTTCATCTGGCTGAGCGTTTTATAGGCACCGATTGTGATGTCATAATGTCTCTATGACAACGATAAGTTCTACAGTATGGTTGTCATGGAGTTTAATGACTTTGTTCTGTTTACGGTTCAACTGTGATGAGTTTTATATATATATATATATATATATATATATATATATATATATATATATATATATATATATATATATATATATTTATGTCCCCTGTGTTGTTTAATTAAAACTATTTACAACATTTGGACTTTTTAATTGTAGATATATATATATATGAATAAAATCTCTTTAATATGTCTTAATGCTTATTACTACTTTTTAAAATGTATTTTACAGTATGTATAGATGCTATTTTGTATTAATATATTTAGACCTATTGTGTTATTCATTAACAACCACTAGATGGCGCTATGTTAATTACCAGTAATGTTAAAAGAAAAGAGTATTAGTCGAGAGTAAAACACAGACATGCTCAGATTGTATGGAGATTTTTTTTAAATCATCAAAAAGCATCAAAGGTCATATATTTTAATGCATGATACATACAAAATTTTTTTCATTGCTCAAAATCCTTCACACGTATCAAATAGTTAAACACTGGCAAAAACAGACATTAAGTTAGCTAATAATTCCTCATCCCTTACAGCAGTTGAAGCATCAGCAGAGTTACATATTGCTGGGTTTACTGCAGGGTTAAATTCACTAAACACTACTTAATATTAATTCCCAAACACATTAAAGAACATTTGACATGTTGACTGATGAAGAACCACCACAGAGACTAAAGGGTCATGGTGGTGGACAAAATACTGTATGAGATGAGAGGAAAAGATCTTTAAAAATGTTTCCACTACCAAACAAATTTTGTCTGCCCCAAACCAACTTTATGCAACAATCTCTTATCATTGGTCAGATAACATGAAGCCTAAATTAACCTCCTGAACCCGAGCTTTGGTTAGACTTTTTTTCCAGATTTTTACCAGCTATTTTGGGGAACCACTAAATATAACCAAATATTTTTCTTTGAACATGAAGCAGTGTATTTGTCCATGTTTGAATATAACAGGTTCCTGTTACAAAGAATTAAGTATTATGATGCAAACAACAAAAACATTGATGTCCACATATGTGACATCCAGGTCTTAGGAGGTTAAATGTGGCATAAAACAACTGTAAATAGAGAAAATACCTTATTTTAAAAAATTTACCTTATTAAAGATATCAAGATTATATTTTTTACATTATAGATTTTATGTAGAAATCTCTCAAACTTGCTTCACTGATACTCTGAACTTTATTGAACTACATCTAAACACAGTTTAAAAATTATCTTCATTCACTGTTATATTTACCTTTAAGCTAAAGAAGACTGTACCATATACCATTAATCTATATAAAGCACTGTACCATACCACCAAAAACATGTTGAAATCATCTTTCTGTTAATGCTATTCATTTTTATCACCACTAGGTGGCGACTGTAGATCAAACATGCAGTCACTGTTTCATTTCTCTGCAAAGGTTTGAGTGGAGATGAGCACGTGGACCTGTGTGATAATAATAAGAGATTATTCAAAGACATATCACAATGAGGATAACTTTAGTATAGGGATAAACATTCCCTACTGAAAAACAGCTAAAACCAACCTAACCTAGTTGACCTGACCTCCCAGTTTGGTTTTAGCTGGTGTAGCAGGCTGGTCTTAGAAAGGTTTTAAGAGCCCACTTTTAGCTGTTCAGATCGAAAAACCAGCTTTACCAGACTGAAAGCTTAGAAGAGTCGTCTTAGCTCCTATACACCGGTGCCCCACGCCTGGCAAAGCTGCATACATCTGGTTTTACTGACTGGTCAAGTTAATGGGTCAGCTGTTCTTCCACCCTGACCAGCTAGAAAAGTGTCCAAACCCCCTTTAAATCCAGCCTGCTACACCAGCTCAAACCGGCTGGGAGACCAGTTAAAACCAGCCAGCCAGCTTAGGTTTGTTCAGAAGGGTTATGCATGTCTATTGTATATTTACTGTACCTTGGGCATAAAACAGGTAAACAATCACAAATTTACAGGATTAGCATTGAGTTGCCAAAACCAAACCAACACTCTGAAAATGGCTAGTTATTTTTTAACCCATAATGGGACCTTAATATTGGACAGACCACGTGCTGGGTTAAAAATGACCCAATGTTGTTTTGTTTTTATGCAATAACTGGGTTGTAATAATAATACCCAGCATTGAGTCAATTTTAATCAAGTGGTCTGTTCTGTCCAATATTTACCCAACATGCTTTAAAAAAAAAATAATAACCCATCCATTTAAATGTGATCACTTGTTGGTACCATGAAGCTGATCTTCAACTCAAGCTCTGATCCTAAAGCTAAGATTAGTCCACAAGCGTGTGCACATAAAGGAATGATGTTTGTCTTCAACATGGATAGGCCAAATTCTGTATATTTCCCAGTAATCATTTCTTTATTTATTATCTTTTTTTTCGATTTACAATACAATATTGTAATACTTGTGTCTCATAGCAGTACATAATGTCATCCATCATGCAATGGTAGTTCAGTGATAGTAATCATTTCAGTAATCATGCACAAATATTAAGCAAACAATATACTGTTTCAAAGAAAGTTTGCCGATACATGACAATTAATGTGTTAATGCAAGTTAAACAAATACAAACCTGTAAGCCAGCACTTTAATTTTTGAGCATTTTCTGAAAATCATCATACCCAAAATAAAATCCCTGCAGCTCTTAAACCCTATAGACTATATTCATAATTCTAGTCTTGTTTGAAACTAGACACGTGACACATTGTTGCCCAATAGTCATAACAACTCCGAGTAGAATAGGAACAGAGTAAAAACAAGGTAAAATATACATGAAATGACTTCCGATTTCTTTGAATAAATAACATTCACAAATTTATGAAATTGTCATGTCAAACACCTGGGGTCAGTATAAAGATAAAGATAAACCATGTTGTGATTCAAATTCAAGAATGATTCTCCAAAAAATGTTGTTTTTTTTCAAACAAAAAAGAAAGAGCACCACATACTACATGACTATCAATTCAAAACTTATCTGCACACAAAAGCAACTATTTCAGACAAAAAAACATTATAACAAAATACTTGTTATTTTGAATGTGGTCGCTCGGGAATGGACTCCAGATCAGTTGAAGGCCTATTTTACATCACAAGGAGAAAACACACACACACGTGCGCGCGCATATGTTTGCCAAATAACTTATGCATATAATGCTCAACATTGCTGGTAATACTCATATTTTCCCCCACATATCTTATTTTCTTGTTTTATATATATTTTATGCATCAGATTCATAAATATGCATTTATATAACATGTCATAAAAAATGAACCCATATAAAACTCGTGCCTTAGTCATCTCCACTGTTATTTTTATAATCAAAAACAGCTAACATGAAACAAAAAAATGTAAATACATGATCAACATAACAAGACAAACTTAACTTTTACAACTTACTGTATCGGAGCAGCAGCTTTACTGATCGATGCATCTCTGTCTCTCACACTCTCAACAAAAAAAAGTAATCTACAGTCGACGATCCACAATTTAGATGTTTATATCTAACATCTGGAGAAAATCTGATCGTATCTTTAACTCTGAGCTAACGTTAGCCACAGCACGACGCCTCTGTGTATGCGCAGATCTGCGCAGATGTCGCATTTTACAGACGCAAATTGAATCCCTGTAATCGTTTCGTGATTGGTTACTACCCCATCAATCAAAACGTTGCTGAATAGGCATTGGCTGGCTTCATTTTGACTTCATCCAGTCAAAAACTAAGGTGTGCAAAATGACACCTCGCTTAGCCAATGTACGCTTCCTGTATTTTTAAGTTCTCAAACCTTATCTGATTGGACAAAACAGAAACATAAGGTGTAGTTTTGCTCCGAAGATTCTAACGCAGAGCAGAAAGCCTTACCTGGAAGATATATGGTGAAAAATGGTACCCCTCAGGGCAGCATCATTGGTCCAATACTCTTTACAATTATGATAAATGATGTATTTTCTCAAGTGCAAGGAGATATTGGTAGATGATTATTTGCTGACGATGGATCACTGTGGAAAAGAGGAAAGAATATAAAGCATATTACAAGAAAAATACAAGAAGCAGTTGAAATAGTAGAGAAATGGTCATATTCATGGGATTCAGATTTTAAGTAGATAAAACAAAATCAATAGTGTTTACTAGGAAAAGAGGCATACTGGACACAGAATATGGTCCCTGATGCTGACTTGTCAACGTGTCTCCTGTCTTTCTTTTCTTGGGGTCCCCAGAGAGCAGAACATCATCACCGGCCTTAACTGAACATACTCGCACGCTTGCGATTTTGGTCGCTCTAGAACCTACAAATGAGAACAGTACGCATAAATGAAAACTCATTGAAAATAAACATAAAAACATCCAGTTTCTCCTCGTGATAATTTTTTTAAACCAACAGATCAATGGAGTCTCAGTCTGGCCAACATTGATCAATTAGGTACTTCATTGATTTTGAATTTGTATCTATTGAGGCAGAAAATGGCAAGTATACAGTGTAACAAAAACAAAACAAGGTCTTAAAGTTACAGAAGAAGTAGAATTATACACAGATCAGCCTAGGTCTAATTCGGATAGTAAGTCACTACTTTTATTTTCAAATACAAACCGTTTCATTGAGACGTTTTATCATGATGATGTTTTGATTTGTCCTTTCATCCTGTTAACATCAGTGCATTTATAAAGTTAATGAACAACTGTAAAACAACGACAAAACCCTATAAGAAAAACATCCAAAGAGTTACCTGCCCATTGGTCTGGGGATGGTAAGCACTGGAGACAGCATGTTTTATGTTCAGTGAACTGAAAATGCTTTCATTGAGCTGCAGAGGAATCATTGATTAAATTTGCAAGACTGGAGTAAATGTAAACAAGAACATATTTTGATAGAAGAATATAGGGGTGTGCATTGGTACTGCCCTCACAATTCGATTCAATTACGATTCACCAGGTAACGATTCAATTTGATTCGATTCTACGATGCATCAGAATTCTACTGTACACAACAATGCAAATTTTTAATCAGTCAAGTGCAACTATTCTCAACAAAAACTGAAGCTTAGCAGCTTTAAGACAATTATATACCTGAGATGAGAATTTACACACAGCGTAAGTCTTGTCTAGTTTCCCATTAACTTCGTAGAATCCGAAATGTGCCCATATGTCCACTTTCCATGGAAAACTATGGGTGCGTTTTTGTTTACCCATCTATCACTGTCATCTCTCTCTGCCTCAGCCATCTTGATTGTTGTTGTTATGCCCCCAGATGTAATTGAAACTTCACAACTTTATTGTCCACTCGAGGCCAGAAAATAAACAGTGACATAATCGATTATGGCACTTTGCTGCATCGATGCTGAATCGTGCATGCGCGCATGGCGATGCATTGCCGAATCGATTATTGTTGACACCCCTAGAAGAATAGTGGAAAAAACGTTAAAAATTTGTTCCTACCTTGTTAACAAATTCCTTCCCTTGGACTGTGATGATTTTCCTAACCATGCCGAACAAGTACAACTTTGTGGTTACTATTGCAGACACCTCAGGTGCTGTCTTTGATTGCATGGGCTCTGCAATCACCCACTTGGTGTACAGGTCGGTCATGGTAAGGACATACTTGTTGCTGCGTGCGGTTTCTGGCAGCAGTCCAATTAAATCCAAACCAAGCACCTCCCGAGCTTCTTTCACCTGCATGGCAGAGAATTAGCATCAGTCAAATGCTGGTAAAACTGCACACACGCTTGAAACTAGCTTGTTAGTCTCATCAGTATTCCAAAACACTGTAAATTTTACCTTAATTGAATGCAAGACTGGCACAAAAGTCTTAATGGGATCATTTAATACGCAGCGGTGACGAGATCTCACCTAAAAAGCAACACAAAATGTCTAGAAAAGTAGCCAGTTGAAAAAGGTTGGTGAGGACAATAAACATAACTTTTGTGAAGAAGGTATCTGACAGCTGGAGGTGGGAACAGATCTTAAGTACAGATACTTGGATAAAAAATAAACTGGATAAAGTAGATAAGTCTAGTATCTTACTCATTCTTTTACATCGTGGATTATTGTAGACCAGTAGTAGCCAGCAATTACCCTGTTTTGAGTGCCTCTGACACCACAGTGATTGCCAGTTTCAGGGTTATTGTGGCACTCCTCGAGAACAGACAACTTCTCTTCCTCTGACAGGACAACTAGACGCATGAACTGCCTACTGGGGCCGATGTAGAAGAGTCTGTCGTCTGTTTATAGAGGGAATAAAGAAAAGATTAAAAAGATCATATTAGTAACTGATATCTGACTAAAAAATAAACTACATTAAGGTCAATTATTTATTAATACTCTGCTAGAAAAACAATAAAAAACATCACATCAATTCTTCAGATTTTATAAACTGATTGAAACCATTAAATTATAATTATAAATATAATGGTTATAATGGAAATTTTATTGGTTGTAACGCAGGGGTGCTGAACCCTGCTCCTGGAGGACTACCATCCTGCAGACTTCAGCTCCAACACACCTGTCTGTAATTATCAAGCAACCCTGAACACTTAATTCATCCTAAGAGCGCTCAGACTTCCAAGAAGAAATTAACTGAGACGGACAAAACCAGCAGGAAAAGTTTAGTCCTATTATACAGATTGACCCCATTCTGACCTGGAGATAGAAAACAAATGACTTCATGATTTTAGTGATAGTTAAATATCTATATGATGATATAACAGCACTTATGCGTGATTTACTTCTCTCAATATGAAATTTAAGTAAAATCAGCAACAAGATTCATTAACACAACATTTATGTTTCATTTAATGTTTGTTTTAAAACTCTTGTTTTATTAGATTTTGATCACAGATCAATAAGCCGTATCTTAGTTGTCATCTGACTTTCACATAATCTTTTATACACGTTTACAAAAAATCCAGATATTTATTGATTTGTTCATGATTTCTCCTCATAGCCTTTATATTTTATTCTTTCTTCTTACCCTTGCAAGGACAGCATTTGTCATCTGAAGTCGGTTTGAAATCTGACATTTCTCCTCGATTGAAGCCATTTTACTAAGAGGACAGGAAACAGAAGCTCTGATCTTAAAGAAAAAACAGAAACTTGTTATCAGCCATAATGAATCAGCGAAACGTTTATATAATCTGACGACACTTAATCAGATAAAATATGGATGAAGTGTAGGGGGTGTGGGGTATTTTAAACACATGCTGTTTTCACAGTAAACTTGGCAAGGTTTCGTAAAGTAAGCACACAGCAACAAAAATGTAATCGAAAATTTATTTCACCAACATATTTGGCAAAAGCATTAATGAATAACAAATAAGTTTTCTCTTTTATCGACCCTTCATGAAGTGCCACCAAAGGACGATTTTCAACAAGTTGTTTAACTTGTGAAATTTGTCTTCAGTTTGTGTAACAGATATACCTGGATGATCTACTGCTTCCGGTGGGATTTCTAAGTATCTCAAGAGACCAGGGCCGGCTCTAGATATTTGAAGTGTTGGAGGCCCCTCGCACCCCTCTAATTTTCAGAATAATGTGAGAAAGTGTCATGATTTGTTTTTCCTTCCCTGTAAGACATCATTTAAGCACTAACGTCAGTTATCAAACATGTTTTTCCCCATTACTTTTCTTTTTTATCAAGGCTATAATTGCATATTTGCAATAGATTAAATCTATGTTTAGAAATTATGCAAAGCCACATGTGTTAAACATTTTAAGACAGGTAAAATTCGTTGTTGTTGATGCAATAATTTATTTAAAAAAAAAAAAAAAAAAAACAAAAACTACAGATGAACACCTCTTAGACATTATTTCAGTAAATGAGCATCTGTATCTATTGTTTTTTATTTTAGCTGGGGTTTCCCCTCTTATCGAACCAATATACAGTATACAGTTATCTATTATAGACTATTCATATTATGTATTGCATTGCGTCATATATACCTTAAATATCCCTACAAATCACCTGCTACAGGAAGATAAACATACAAGCAGAAAATTTTTATTCTTGGATCATTTTTTAATAAAAATAATTGCTAATATTGACTCATCTTGCCAGCACGGGTCACACATGATTAACAGATAACATTTTCTTTTATACTTTATACCGTAAATGCAAAAACACTTTAATTTAATAAGATTTAAATGTACAATACAGAGAAATGTGCAAAGATCCTCAATATAAGACCGTCATAGTTATCACTCAAGTGAAATAAATAATTTTTCACAGATTAACTTTTTCTTGTATTCACAAGATGCATCTTTTTAAGTAAAATCAGCAATATTTATCATAGAGATAGAAAATGACGACTTTCTAATACTTGCAGCTCAATGCAGGCATAGGCGGAGCTTGCAGTGGAGCAGGCCCTTCATTGGCTAAAAGGATTTTTATAAAATAAATGATATTCCACAACAAATGTGCATATTAATTTAGGTTCTTATACATTTCAAAACGTTACTTTTTAAGATGCTTTGTAAAACAATTGTTATTCTGTTAATAATGTGTATTTATCAAAACGTGGCAGTGGCCCTCGGTAAAGTCGCTTTTATCCAGCCGTCCAATCACAATGGAGGAGAGGCGGGACAAACAGTACATCGACCAATCGGAACATCCTTCCTCTACTACTGAAAAAACATAAAAGTTAATATATCTTGTCGATTACAATATATAACTGCCCGTGCTACCACAATATGAGTACGCATTGATTAAACAAATTATCTGCAAAATCTGATAATTATAAAACAGTATTTCCGCGGAGGTTTGAATTAAAGCAACCAACGCACATAAGCGCCTCCAAAGCGCCCTCAAGCGGTCATTTTTTAGAACCGCACCTGGCGTGTGAAGCTTTGGTGGTTTATTTATCATCAAGATTGTTATATAGAAATTAATGAGCTAATGTACTGTTCACTGTATACATTTTCCGTTTCGTTTTTGCTTGTATTTTAAATTAGACATTGTAGTGAGTGTTTTTGAAGTGAAGAAAATGTCCTAAAATTAACAGATTACAGTGTATTTTATACTGTAGGGGTTCTCAAAGTCCGGACTCCGGGTCGGATCCGGACCCGCGTCCACTTCATATTACAAGTGCATTCATTTATATGTGACTGATAAATGTGTGCATTTGCTACTTTAAAAATTCATATTAAACTTGTAAACAATTCGTTTAGTTTTTTTTTTAGATTTAAGAGCATTCCTGGTCCGAAAATAAAACAAGTTATTTAAAAATTTCCTGTGTGACACTGTTGCCATCACACCCAGATAATATGCACAGCTACTTCATGTACTACGGCTTTTGATCAGTAAGTCCTCATCGATCTGAAATCACTGTTGGTTTGAGTCGTTTAAAACATGCATTTGAAAAAGCAACACTCGTCAAACATAATCTTTATACATATTCTTTATCATCATGAAAATACCTGAAAAGGTTTGAAGAACAGCAATATAAATATATCCTTAATTTCCTGGAGCTGCGTGTGTCTGGTTCTTCGCATGTTAAGTTTCCGCCCGAGAGCGCCCCCTGGCTTTTGGATGTAGCGGCAATTCAGATTTGGACCTTTGAATGTAAACTTTGAGAACCCCTGCTGTATAGGGGAGACCGGGGTTGGTTGTCACAATTTTTACTCATGCATGAATTGCTCATCTTAAAAAAATCTTTCAGCAGTAATTCCTACATGAAATGAAACTTTGGACTCTTGGCTTTAAATGTGTATACTTTTTACTTTTCGAATGTATTGTAACAGGAAGTAATTAACCATCAAAGACACTCTGACACAATGTGACAACCAACCCCATCACGGGGTTGGTTGTCACAGGGTATGGGGTTGGTTGTCCCTATAGTGATTCAATAGGATTTAAGTGATACATTGGGATCTGAAAAGATAATGAGTAACTTTTTAGTTTTTTAAGCTAGAAACTTCAAATAAGTTTTAATATGAATTCACCCCTATGATAATTGTTATTAATGCCCCTTATGTTTAAACAATGGGATTAAAGTGGGTGATCAGTTACTTGAATAGGCTTTATGCCCAGCTGCACTATGAACTCTAGCCAGCTCCCTGCCTCCTGTCCGCCACCACTGGACAAACTGACCAATCCAGGTGTGTCTGATTATTGTTGTTGTGACTACTGAGGTCAGGCAGACCTGGATTAATCAGCCCGTCCAACAATGGCAGACAGGAATCAAGAAGCTGGCCGAAGTTCAGGAAGTAGTGCAGCTGGGCATAAAGCCCATTGTCTACTGTGTTGAGAAATAAAATGAAATAATTTTTAGTGTTAAAACCTCTTCATTTAATGCTTTATTTTATTTTACCAGCAAACAAAAACAAACAAACAATCAGACAAACAGTGTTAAAAGGTCTACATGTCCAATATTCTTATGTGACAACCAACCCCGCAAGCTATGTGACAACCATCCCCAACTGACTTCTTGACAAACATGCTAAGCTAGCTGCCACACGACTTTAACTTGATCACTAAAAGATGATTCAAAATAAAGCTACTACTTTTGGCTTTTTAATGAGTGTTTTGTTTTTGAATGATTAATATCCTACAAGCTCTCAACACAAAAACAACACCAACATGAAAATTTACTCTGACCCATAAAAATAAAAAATTGTCTCCTAACCTCAAAGTTTTATGTCTGCTCAGCAAAATTTCAAGTGCAAATGAGTAAGCTATTAAAGGCTAACAAATTGATATCAAAATTGTACCACAGCACCATGTAGTGTGTCTGTAATAAGCAGTGTGACAACCAACCCGTGAGACAACCAGCCCCGGTCTCCCCTACTGTAAATGCAAAACCACACTGAATGGTATAAAATCAGACCGGATTTTATTAAAGATTCCTGATTTAAATGCACAATACAGAGAGAAGATATAAGATCGAGACTGCCATTATAGTCATCACTGAACTGCAATGAATTATTTTTCAGAGATTAACTTTTTCTTGTATTCGCAAGATCCATTTTTTTACATTTTTTAAAGTAAAATCAGCAACATTTATTATAGAGATAGAAAATGACGACTTGCGGTGGAGCAGGCCCCCCATTGGCTAAAAGGATTTTTTATAAAATAAATAATATTCCAGATCAAATATACATATTTATTTTTATATTATACATTTTAAAACGTTTTTTTTAAGATGCGTTGTAAAACAATTGTTATCCTAATCCTGCTAAATGTGTATTTATCAAAAGTGGCGCGCTGTAAATCGCCTTTGTCCAATCACAATGGAGGAGAGGCGGGACAAACAGTACATCGACCAATCGGAACATTCTTCCTCTACTACTGAAAAAAACATAAAAGTTAATATATCTTGTCGATTACAACATATAACAGTCCGTGCTACCACAATATAATTACGCATTGATTAAACAAATTATCTGCAAAATCTGATACTTATAAAACAGTACTTCCGCGGAGGTTTGAATAATAGCAACCAACGCACAAAAGCGCCTCCAAAGCGCCCTCACGCGGTCATTTTTAGAACTGGCGTCTGAAGCTTCGGTGGAGTTTATTTAGCATCAAAAGATTATAGAAATTAATGGGCTAATGTTCTGTTCACTGTATATAAATTTTCCGTTTTGTTTTTAATTGTATGTTAAATTAGGCATTGAATATATGTTTTAGAAGTGAAGAAAATGTCCTAAAATTAACTAACCCTGTGATTTTTTTTTTTTTGCAATGCATATTCGGGTAAGCTATCTTAACTTTAATATAATTGTTGTTAATAAACTGTAATTTATAATGATTTTGCTTCAATATTTCATCACCATTTTACAATAAAAACTGTTTCTAAATACAGTGGGAGTCATTTCACTGATTATTCATATTATTAATAAAAACTTACAAATAATGTCATCATCATTCTTTACTTTTAACTTTTAATTTTTTATGATTTTCACAAAGTTAGTGTTTTATAAGTTGGGTAAGAGCGCCACTTAGTGGATGATAGTGGTAATATATATTGCTCTAAAAACTCGTTATTTGGCAGAGAAAGAGAAACCCATTATCATGTTTATATCTAACATTCAGGCTATATTATTTTAATGTAATCAATCAAAATGTTTCTAGTTTGTAGCACATGTTACTATGATATGCATGTTCTCCCTGTGTCAGCGTAGGTTTACTCCCACAAGCCAAAAACATGCAAGTTAGGCAAATTGGAGATGCCAAATTGTCCCTCCCCCAACCTGTGTCTGGATTAACTTGTGTATGAATTAACTTGTGTATGAATGTGTATGAATTAACTAGTTCTCACCATGAATATAGCCGTAGAGGCTGGAATGGCATAAAAAAGAAAGAAAGAAAGAAAGAAAGGTCAGTCTGTACCCCAGACTCAAATGTCAAGCTTCACCAATGAATGCAGGAACTTACAATCATACAATTGTTATGTTTAACTTAGACATGGATTTTAATAAATGTATGTAAATGATAATATATAAATATTCATATATAAACAAACTTTCCAGCATTGCTCAAGCAAATAGGGAGACAAACATTTGTTTTAAATGATCCAATAACACCGAGAGACTTTGAAAGATTTTTGTTGACTTTGTTGAGTTTTATTTGTCAAATGTTTAACTTAATGTTTGATTTTAAAACTCTTGTTTTATAACATGTTGACCACAGATCAATAAACCATTATCTTAAATGTCATCTGACGTTCTCATAATCTTTTATACACTTTTACAAATTGCTAGAATCCAGATATTTATTTTGCATTAAGAGCATTTATCATCTGAAGTCAGTATGAAATCTGAACGTTTCTCCTCGATTGATGCCATTTTACTAAGAGGACAGAAAACAGAAGCTCTGCTCTTAAAGGTGTAATGTGTAAGATTTAGGAGCCTCTATTGACAGAAAATGAATATATCATACATATCTGTGTTTTCAGTGGTGTTTATTGACCTTACATATAAAACAAATATGTTTTCTATTACCTTAGATTGAGCCGTTTTTAATTACATACACAGCGTTACGTTGCCATCATGTTTCTACAAAAGCCGTGAGCAGACAAACCGCTCTAGAGAGCTCGGCTGAATCCCAAACCGCCTACTTCCATACTATATAGTACGCAAAGTAGCGCTTATTACATACTATATACATAGTATGGAAGTAGGTGGTTTGGGATTAATCTTTTTCTTCTTCTTCTATGGATTTATTGGCGGGTCGCATACCAACTTTTTGGTGCATACCGCCACCACCTGTGCTGGAGTGTGAAGTGATTTCAGTGTAGTAGTATGTCGAAGATGTCCATATTCTTTTTCGAAGACCACTATATTTAATACATTTTAAAACTGACCTTATAATTTCCCCAGATCCTAGTGTAGTGTTTAATATGTAGTTGATTGAAAATTCTTTGCATCCCATTTCATGTAGCTTTCTTATTAACTCATTTCTTTCCGGTTCATACCTAGGACGGAATAACATCACATGCTCAACTGTTTCCATTACTTGACATATTTCACATAATCCTGCTCCATGTTTTCCTATAATATGAAGTGTTAAATTAAGTTTTGTATGTCCCATCCTTAGTCTTGTTAAAATAACCTGATCTTCTCTACTTCAATTTTGTGTCAATCTACTTTGTCTTACATTGTTGTTTATATTATAAAAATGTCTTCCTGTTTTACATTCATTCCAATAACTTTGCCATTTCTGATTGCAAGCTTCTTTAATTATATATTTTCCTTCCATTCTACTTAATGCAAGTGTAATTGTAGGGACAGTGGCGGTTCTAGACAAATTTCACTAGGGGGGCCAAGTAGGGGCCAGTGTTTTACCAGAGGGGCACATAAAAAAACGGCAAGAAATTATATTTAAAGATTATGGGCGGTTACAGGAATTATTTTAAGACAGGACTAGGTCTTAGTTTAATTAGGAAATATAACTAGTTTTAACAAACATGCCTTACTAAATACATTACTTGTGTGCATTTTGAAGCAAAACAAAGGGCACTGGTGTATTTTAAAATATGGCATTGCAAGTTGTTTTCAGTCTGGACAGCTCTTACATTTATTTTAGTCTAGGACTAGTCTAATCCCTTTCCGGGAAACTGCCGCATAAACTTTATCTTACTTTACAATCATATAAATCTTTATTTAATACAAGAGTGAGTGCAGGTGCAATAGGGGAGCTGGGCTCTTTTCTAAAGCCCCCAACCGAAAATCATGCGAGCCTACTCAATTAACTTTATGAAATGCAAACTTTTATAAAGACAAACGTTTGTTTTAGTTTAAATATAAACACACATTGCTAGACAGTTAGGGACCACAATCTAATCAGTATTTAAAATAATATTTATTTTAAATTGTAAACATTTTTACATGACACATTTAATTATATTCCTCCAATTTTATGCACGTGTATGTAAGAGCATAATAACAGCGCTTTTTACAATGTGTAAACTTTAAAAAGTTAGCGAGATGTTGGTTTTGCCGGTTGTTGATGAGTAACAGCTGTGAATGATCACCGCGCTTAAGCAGCCACGTCACAGGAGAACAAGTGAACAGTGTCCCAATGTCAAGTCAGCTAGAGTCCTTACCAGTGCCCAAACCTGCATACACATTCTCAACATCGGAAAATTGGGAACAAATTGAGACACTCGCTGAGCAGCATCCAGCACCCGCAGCCAGCTACAGTGGATGGGTGCGCGGCGTGCGCCGCTCTAATTTGCCCGTTTAGAACGTTATGCGTCGGATTAGTTCCGCTTTTGGCGCTCGCGTGTAAAATCAAAATAAATGTATACTTTTTTATTTGGTCAGCACGGGGTGGCCACAGGGGTGGCCAGGGACTTGTCCACAGAGGCACGGGCCACCCTTGGCCTCCGTGTAGAACCGCCACTGTGTAGGGACAGGGGCGCAATTAACAGTTTTAAGGGGGGTATGCAAGACAGAATTTTGGGCCCCTATTTTTTATATGTGTGTGTGTGTGTGTGTGTGTGTGTGTGTGTGTGTGTGTGTGTGTGTGTGTGCGTGTGTGTGTGTGTGTGTGTGTGTGTGTGTGTGTGTGTGTGTGTGTGTGTGTGTGTGTGTGTGTGTGTGTGCGTGCGTGCGTGTGTTGCTACTTTGTTGTTATGTGTTAAGGAAATTTGATAATGTCTCACACAACGATATCACTCACCTTTTTTATTTTCTAATAAAACATTTTTAAAAAGACAGCTGAATAAAAGCAGAGAACTGTAACATATCAACTGACTAAATAACACAACGCGCTTCAAAACACATTTTAACTTGCAGTCTGTAGACAAATCACCGTCTTTTTATTTAGGAGTAAACACTCTCACAAAGTTAAAAAAATAAATCATATTCTTAGTAAAACATTCCATTAGAGAACACATAAACACGTGCATAACAACAGCGTAAGCTACTGTACAACTGTACAAACGAAATAAATTAATTTCCTTATTTCACAGTATTTTTCAGAACTCATCGTCAGAGAAATATATTTTCCTACCTATTTTCAGTAAAACATTGTTACATTTAATTTGGGCGGTAGCAAGTATAAAAGCAGAGAAATGTAACAGATCAACAGACTAAATACCACAACGCGCTTCAAAACACATTTTAACTTGCAGTCTATAGACAAAAAAATCACCGACTTTTTATTTAGGAGTAAACACTCTCACAAAGTAAAAATAAATAAATACAATTTTTCATATTTTTAGTTAAACGTTCCATTAGAGAACACATAAACACGTGCATAACAACCAACCACAGCTACTGTTCAACTGTACAAACGAAATAAATTCATTTTCTTTTTTCACAGTATTTTTCAACACTCATCGTCAGAGAAATATAGTAAAACTATTTTCAGTAAAACATTTGTACCTTTAATTTGGTCGGTAGCAAGTATAAAAGCAGAGAAATGTAACACATCAACCGACTTAATACTACAAACAACGCGCTTCAAAACACATTTTAACTTGCAGTCTGTAGACAAAAAAATCACCGTCTTTTTAGGAGTAAACACTCTTACAAAGTTAAAAAAATAAATAACATTTTTCATATTTTTAGTAAAACATTCCATTAGAGAACACATAAACACGTGCATAACAACAGCTACTGTTCAACTGTACAAACGAAATTTCCTTTTTCATTTTCTTTTTTTCACAGTATTTTTCAACACTCATCGTTAGAGAAATATATTTTTCTACCTATTTTCAGTAAAACATTAGTACATTTAATTTGGGCGGTAGCAATAAAGAAATATAAAACGTAAAAGACAACAACACCTCAAACTTATACATAATAATAAATAACACATAACTTGTAACAGTTTTTATAAGTCTTACACTTGGAAAAGCTTCAAAAAGAACAATATACAAGATAGCCTTATATATTTAAAAATGAAAACCTTTCAGAAATAATAAAAGGTAGGCTACTGTAGGCTGTAACACACCCATTTAAATTCGGGCACGTCTTGATTTCATGCTTGCCCATTTCTCTAAAATTGTATCAAAGGGTGTAGACCGTGCTACTTTGTGCTCAATTGATATGACCGCAAGATGCGATAACCGGTCTTGGTCCATTGCAGATCGCAAATAATTTTTTATGAGTTTTAGTTTACTGAATGATCTCTCTGCAGAGGCTACGGTGACCGGCAAAGTAAGAAACACTCTCAATGCAACAACCAAATTTGGGAATACAGATTCAAGGTTTCTCTTGAGTATAAAGTTTAGTTTTTCAAGTGCGCTTTTGCAGTCAAACAGAAGACCACTTGCACTACAGACTTCTTGAATTAAGTCTTTCGAAACATCCCGCGATGTTGCTGCATAGCACCTTGCCGATTCCTCTAATTCATCCTTTGGCATTTCATTCATTTGCAGAATAAAACGAAATTTCTCCGAAATAAGGGCAAGATGATCAAATCTGCTGTTAAGTTCACTGCTTATAGTGTCAACGACAACATAAAACACTGTTTGTTTGAAACTGAGTTGGACGTCCGCGTCTTTGTCACTTGGTTCACCAGTGCGTAATTCATCATGAAATGATTTGCGCTTTCTGTTGCGTTTCTGTACGAACTCTGTGGATGAATCAAACTCTGTCGCTAAAAGACGAGCAACGGACACAGCCTTTTCAAACCCATCCTCTCTGTACTGGGAGATGAACTTTTTCAGTTTGTCAATCAGCAAAACAGCCGTATCTAGCGAAATCTCGGCAGACTGCATGGCGATGCTGGCGCATGTGATTTCTGTCAGCATGTCATTCCAAATAACAAGACACGTCATAAACTCCATAGTCTGTATTTCATTAGACAGTGCATGTGCCTCTGAAGAAATTTTGCCATCTTTACACTCTTGCTCAAGGCTTTCCAAAGCGTCAAGTACGCCACCGAGCTGATACCTCAGAGCTTTAACCGAGTCCAGCTTTGCCTCCCATCTCGTATCGCTCAGGGGTTTCAATGTTATGTCAACGAACCGTTTCAGAATGTCCCAGCGTTTCACTGATGATGCAAATATAGTGTACAATCTTTGGACAGTTCCGAAAAAATTCAAACAGGCTCTATTGGAAGAGGCAGCATCGCACAATAGCAAATTGAGACTGTGACTCGCACATGGCATAAACAATGCATTTGGATTTTTTTTCTTTAATCAAAGCCTGTACCCCTCGATGAATCTCTCGCATATTTGATCCATTATCATAACTCTGGCCCCGACAATTCATAAGGTCAAGCCCTAAGTTTTCCAGTGTGGCAATTAAAGTTTTTGTAAGCCCTTGTCCTGTTGTGTCATTAACTGCGAAAAAGCCCACAAATGATTCTTCTATCTTAGCCACTTTGTTTTCATCAGTGTCAACGTGTCGAATTATGATTGAGGCTTGCTCTTGCTTGGACATGTCGGGCGTGCAATCGAACTCGACAGCATAGTATTTTGCGTCTTTTACTTGCTTACTGATTTTCTGTAAAACACAGTCTGCAATGGATTTTAGGAATTCATTTTGTGTACACCAACTTAAATATGAAGTACATTTTTTCTCTGTCATTATTTTTTGTAAATGTTGTGCCATTACAGTGTCATAGCGGGCTAAAAGCTCAATTAAACCAAGGAAGTTTCCGTTTCTCGGATTTCCAATGATTGCGTTTTTACCTCGTAAAGGCAAGTTCCTCTCTGCAAGAAATAAAATGCAATCCAGCACCCTGGTCAGCACTTGCTTCCATCTCGACTTTTCTTCTTCAATCGCAGTTTGTAGCTGATTGTCAATACATTGTCCCAATCTTAACCTGCTTTCAAGTTCTTTCCATGCTAAGTAAGCGTCAATGTGGTTATGCCCCGTTTCGTGTTGCTGTAATCTACTTGACAGACATTGCCAGTTACCGTAACCTTTTACGAAGCGGTTGCTTTGGGTTTTTTCTCCACCGAAAACTTTGCACGCAAAGCAGTAAACTTTGTTTGCTTTGTGGGAAAACATCATCCAGTCCCGTTCTACTCGTTCACCATTTGCTAATCGTCTAAAGCAGTAAGCTTTTGAAAAACATCTGTTATTCTGCTGCGATCTTGGGAACGGCCCGTCAGGTACTTTTGTAGGACCATTCTTGGTTAGGTTTATACGAAATGGATCACTTACTTTACTCGGGCAAGGCCAGGTTGAGGGATCTGCGTCATGATTGAGCAACACATTCCCAGCAAACATTGGTCCGACCGCAACGTCGTGTCCCTGGCCAAAAATAGTCGCGGTATGACGGCACAAATCGGTGAAAATATGTAACACAGAACATTTCATAAAAATGCATTCAGATACATTTGTACATGTCTATAGTTCTATGGGGTTGCATGTATAATTGTTACTTTGACTTTTACTACGCGTGCTTCAATATTTATACCCTGTTGTGAATCGGTTGTAAGAGGACGTCACTAGGTGACGTCTTTTACACGTGCATTTATAGTCCATCATGACCCTCTATAAAAAATCATAAACCTTCTATAAAGTCATTGTGAAATATGCAAATGCTGTGCTTACACCTTGGTTAATACTGCAAAAATTAATTTAAGTGCAAAAAGTAGGTTTTTAAGAGGTTGTGAATAGACGTCCACTGACGTCTTTTACACGTCTAGACTAGACTAGTAGGAAAAAAACAGGATAATCTTTATGAAATACACGATTTGTATACAAAGTAAATATATTAACTTTATCTTGTTTAAATAAATTATAATCACAAAGTGCCCAGTGTGATTGCAAAGCCACACTGCATTTTAGTCATTATTCCAACCTGTTTTATTATTGAATGTATGCATATAAATGTAAAACAGATACATATCCGGTCACCATTTAGGTCTGAGTTGGATGTTATTTCAAAAACTGTGCTATTAATTTAAGAAATATAGTGATAAATCTGGGGATATTACAAAATCCCGCGATAGGACAGATTATCTCGCGAGATAGTGGTGACGTCACGCGTTCTTCCGGAAGTTCACATTCAAACACGAGGAGCGATTACGAGGGAGTTTTGTCTATATATCATTCAAAATCTACTGTTGGGTAAGTACATTGTGTATTATTTGATTAACGTGCTTAAGTTTTACTTGTTTGACACAAAGGCTCCGAAATAAACGTTGCCAGAATTGTCCACACTGAGTATTGCAATAATTAGCTAGAAGGCTAAAAGCTAACGTACTTTGAACTTATACATGGTATAAAGTATGTTTAAGGATACAGTCAAAGTAACTTATTAATGTAGCCTCTTGAAAGTCTTTTTCAGAAAGAAAATTAACTGAAAAATAAAAGTTATTTGGCATTAATGGAATTACAATGATTTGATTTCATTGCACATGCAAAATATTAAATACTGTTTTGCATTAAAAGTTTAGCAGAAGTGTTTGTTTGATTAACTTCCTTTGCTTTTGTTTTGTACAAAGGAAAAGCAGAACCTCGTCCAAATAAAGATAAACAAGCTGTTAAAGGCACTGTGTCCTACACAGACCCTCCAAAATATAACCACCCAAAACCCAAGTCAGGTAAATGTCTCAGTTTGAAAATACATTAACAAATTGGAGTTGTTATTGTGGAGTTAATATCATTAATTACAATTTCGTTTTATTTACAGTTGAAGGTCAACACAAACCAAATAAAGATGTGCATTCTACAAACAATAAAAAAAAAGGAATGGAAAACTGTAGATATGATTTTTTGTAGATATGACTTAAACAGTCTACACATTTGTTAATGTTCTAATGTTTCATATGTCCTTGTTTGTGCTAAAGATCAAGTTTTGTGTCCACCACACTTAGATGAGGCGTGCCCGACCCCTGACTTTGTCTACCCTACATTAAGTTGTAAGTTTTTGACTGCTTTTGCTTAATACTATGAAAAAACATGATTCTTTCAAAAATGACTTTTATATATTTTGATATGAAACTCAAAAATGTATATAAATTGTTTTGGTGTATTTTGTTTACACAGGCACACTTCATGACAGTAAACATCGGTATCACAGTGGTGTGATTGATCTATACCCTAGAATAAGCTGTGACACTATGAGACGTACGTGCTACTGATGCTTTTTTTTTGGTGCATTCCCACACTATACAAACACATTGCTTGGCTCCTAAGTGCATACACTTTTGCCTTTATAATGTCATTCTCATTTTTAGGTAAAAATGTATTCCATGAGTCAGGGTTTTGCCTGAATGTCAACATAATATCCAAAAACTTTAATATAAAAAGTGATTTATTTTAATATTTTACACTACTATGTTTTTTTTAAAATACATTGTGCATGTGTATGTTTATTGTACTTAATGAAATTACATGCAAGGTGTCATGCAAGATTTTACATTAGTGACAACAAAGCTAAGAGTATAAACATATTTACATTTCTCTGAATCTGAGTTAATAGTTACAAATACAGAGCTTATAATATATAAATTGCTCAACCACAAAGACCTAAAAGTACAGCCAGCTGATTTCATAACTAATGCAGTATTACACTGTGAAGTGATTTACTGTTAATATTTTACACTACCATATAATTAACTATATTTGTACAGGTGAAGTAACACAACGAAAAAATTACCGGATGGAGACTACCTGATTCTTCACCTATGGCCTCAGCTTCAAATGCAACATGTAAGAAATGCTATATGACTGTGTATTGTGCATTATGAATACATCAAATATGTTGATAACAAGGTGATCTGCGTAAGTTGTGACATAAAGAATATGTATATATATTTCCATCTATCTTTCTATAACATTATTTCAATTGTTTTCACATGTAGGTCCAGCAACTGTCTGAGTTGGTGGATATTCTGTCAGAGACTGCGTGAACAACGTTATGAACAGGTATGTATTTCTCTTGATTTGTGTAATCCTGCATAATATTCAAGGAATATATATTGATTACCACCATAATTAACCCAGCTATTTATATTACTTCATTTCAGGATTTAATCTGTCACACATCACTTGTTCAGAAGTTTTAATGTTCGTAGTGACTTAAACAGTTAGCCATACTGAAAACAAGAAATCAAAACATAATTTCAGTGTAAGCCATTACTTGTCACCCAAAGTTAGGGATGAGGATAGGGGAGACCGGGGCTGGTTGTCTCACGGGTTGGTTGTCACATTGCTTATTACAGACACACTACATGGCGCTGTGGTACAATTTTGATATCAATCTGTTAGCCTTTAATAGCTTACTCATTTGCACTTGTAATTTTGCTGAGCAGACAGAAAACATTGACGTTAGGAGACAATTTTTTATTTTTATGGGTCAGAGTAAATTTTTATGTTGGTTTTGTTTTTGTGTTGAGATCTTGTAGGATATTAGTCATTCAAAAACAAAACACTCATGAAAAAGCCAAAAGTATTAGCTTTATTTTGAGTCATATTTTAGCTATCAAGTTAAAGCCGTGTGGCAGCTAGCTTAGCATGTTTGTCAAGAAGTCAGTTGGGGATGGTTGTCACATAGCTTGCGGGGTTGGTTGTCACATGTAAGTATTGGAAATGTAGACCTTTTAAGACTGTTTGTCTGTTTGTTTGTTTTTGTTTGCTGTTAAAATAAAATAAATAAAGCATTAAATAAAGAGGTTTTAACTAAAATTATTAACACTAAAAATTATTTCATTTTATTTCTCAACACAGTAGACAATTAAAGTAACTGATCACCAACTTTAATCCCATTGTTTAAACATAATAGGCATTGATGACAACTATCATGTTAAAACTTATTTTCAGTTTCTAGCTTAAAAAACTAAAAAGTTACACATTATTTTTTCAGATCCCAATTTATCACAAAAATCCTATTGAATCACTATAGGGACAACCAACCCCATACCCTGTGACAACCAACCCCGTGATGGGGTTGGTTGTCACATTGTGTCAGAGTGTCTTTGATGGTTAATTACTTCCTGTTACAATATATTATAAAAGTAAAAAGTATACACATTTAAAGCCAAGACCCCAAGGTTTCATTTCATGTAGGAATTACTGCTGAAAGATTTTTTGAAAATGAGCAATTCATGCATGAGTAAAAATTGTGACAACCAACCCCGGTCTCCCCTATAGTTCATAGCACTTGTTACATGGTAGATGAAACAAGTGAAGTTGTGAAGTGTTAACCCATAGTGTATGTTTAAACATTGTATGCAATTGCTCATTACTGTTAATTGTGATTTATTGACCTTTAGGTTATTTGTCTAAGGTGAAGTAATCTTACATTTCTTTCACAGAATGATGTCAAATTGTCTTATGGCAAAGTTCAATATGAAGGGTGGTGGACATCTGGAAAATAAGTCTTTTAAAGGCACACCTTTGTATTATGTTATTCAAGGTAATTTGGGGAATGTTGATCTAAAAAAACTTGTTCTTGTATATTGATTGTAATTTTATTGTTATGCTTGATCTATTCGGGGGACATCACAGCTCACCTGTCTTTATCAGAAATATCCTGTTCATTTTTTGACACACCTAGTTAAGGGTCTTTCTCAAGGGCACCACAGTGGTTTTGTAGAGGGAGGGGACAAATGCTGTATCCCCCACAACTGATCTAACACTTATTTAAAGCAGAGCATATTTTGTACAATAATATATATAATATTAATATATCATTTTAGCTGTAGACCATAAAGATTTTGAAAGTAAGTGCATGTCATTTACCTCAAAATTTTAATTGTATTTATTTTAAAAAGAAACATATTCTTCTCTTCCTTCAGATGCTGTGAAGAGGTGGAGCCCAAATGCCAGAGACTCAGAAATAGATGCAGCTATGGCAGACCACCTCAAGCACGCTCCAGGAAGAGCTGGGGGTGGTGGATACAAAAAAGCCAAACAGCTGTGATGTGTTAAAGAGAGAGTTCACCAAAAAAGGAAAATTGTTATAATTTTCTTATCCACATGTTTCAAACCTGTATACCTTTATATTTTCTGCTGAACACAAAGATTGCAGAATGTTTGTAACTTCACAACCAATTAACTGTCAATATTTTTTTTACAATTGTAGTAATGGGTTGTGGGATCTGCTTTGTTAAAAACATTCTTTCACATATCTTTGTGTTCAGCAGAACATAGAAGGGTACAGGTTTGAAACATGAGAGGGAATAAATGACTAAATATTAATTTTTGGGTGAACTATCCCTTTATATAAAGTGTTTTGAAGTTGTTATTATAGTTAAATGGTTAAAAAAATAAAAAGTGCTAAATCAGAACATGCTTCTTTTTTTGTTATGGCCACAAATAATGTATTCTTTAATGTGTTTGTGAAGTACACGTGGTTAAAACGGTTTATGGACGTTCAGGTCTGACTGGACCAATTTTGAACTGATTTTGAACCTTTGTGAATATGTGTTAAACCTCAATACAATTGATTGCCTTTCACGATGTTACACAATGGGTGTATATTCATTTTATATGCATACATATAAACTATGCAGCAACACATTTAAACATCCAGAAGACGGCACATTTAGACGTCCAGGGACGGGCAGAAAAGACGTGTAATTCACGGCCAAATGACGTCAAAGACGTCCGCTCAACTTTAATTTAGGGTATTTTTCAACCGCGATGGGACGTGACGAAAGGTCGTCTTTTCAACGGTCATAAAACGTACACATGTTTGCTATATGATGGCTTAAAACATATATTTAAACTATGCAGGAACACATTTAAACATCCAAAATACAGCGCATTTAGACGTCCAGGGACCTGCAGAAAAGACGTGTAATTCACGGCCAGATGACGTCAAAGACGTCGGCTCAACTTTCATTTTGGATGTATTTTTCAACGCGGACGGGACGTGACGAACAGACGTCTTTTCAACGGTCTTCACACGTCCAAATGTTTGTTGGGTTAGCACTCAACATCTCGGCTTCCTCACATTGCCTTTTTTCGCTGTCATCGGAGGCACCGGTGGTGGGCGTGCACGGGCCACTAATGGACTGTTCTGCTTTCTCACTGTCGGCAGCCGGAATGTTTTGCATATTAAAGTCAATTATTGTGGCCTCTCTCTCGCTAACCTGTAGTCCGGTTCTTTTGAGATCGACTCCGCTGGTTCTGTGAATGTCTTGAATGCTGTTCTGTGCTGTTTCTTCCACGCAGATTGTCGGTTGTTCGTCGCTGATCTGCTGCCCTCCCACGGTGCTAACACCCTCACTGAGACGATCGCGATTGTCATATATTTCTAGCGTCTTACCGCCGTCATCACCAATATTTGGCTTATTTTTCGGAAAGACCCAATTTGTAAGAGAGTTTTTCAATTTTTTTACCTCTTCATCCTTACTTTTTTTGAGTTTTCGTTTTTGGGCGCCTGACAAATGCTTCTTTCGGTCCATAGTTAAATTTTGCGTCAACGTCATGGCGCTGGTTGACGAGCGTCATGGTCACGCAGAACTTTAATTATCAATTATTTAATTTTATTTACAGGGAATTTATTTTATTTCACCACATTGTTATTATTAAGAATATATGTGTGTATGTACGATTAAAAAAAAAACTAATTGGAAATTTTTTAATTGATGATTCTGGGGCCCCCTAGCGTTTTCTTGGGCCCATATGCCTTGCATACTCTGCACCCCCCCTAACGGCGCCCCTGTGTAGGGACATTCAGTTTTAGTGCCTCTTTAGCCAATTTGTCAGCTCTTTCATTTCCTGGTATATACATATACCCAAACAAAAGTAATTATTATTCCAGCCTGCCTTAGTCTATATAGAATATTCAATATTTCTATATAAATATCATATCTGACTGATTTATGTGTTGGTAGACTACAAGTGATGCCATTGAATCTGAACAAATCACAACTTTATTAGGCATCACTTCTTAACCCAACTAAGTGCCATTTGAATTGTCACCAATTCTGCTGTATACACTGAAGTCCCATCTGTTAATCTCCCATATTTTTCTATTTTAAATTCTGGAACATAAAAAGCTGACAGATCGTTTTTGACGTCTTATTTCTAATGGGGAATCTCCTGTTTCAACTTGCATGTCTGAGATTGGAGTCGTTTTAATTGCTCCTGTGATGCAGGATCTCAAAGCTCGTGCTTGAATTAAATCTAACCTTTTAAGCATGCTATTTGATGCAGATCCATATATAATGCATCCATAATCTAATACAGATCGGAAGAGAGCATAGTATATACTGATCATAGACTGTTTATCAGTCCCCAATTCTTGGCCTACTAAACATCTCATTAGATTTAGTACTTTGCTGCATTTCACTTCAATATATTTGACATGAATTTTCCATGTTAATTTGGAGTCAAACCATAAACCTAAATATTTAAAATGTAATACCCTTTCTAGTGGCTGTTTATATAAATAAAGTTTAATTTCTTCTGCAATCTTCTTTTTTTTGTAAAAAACTGACAACACGTTTTGGATATAGAGAATCTAAATCCCCACTCCACTGACCATTTCTCTACAACCTCAATTGCTTCTTGAATTTTTTGTACTATATATTTAACATTTCTTTCCCTCTTCCACATCGCTCCATCATCTGCATACAATGATGTTTTAATTGATCATTATGTTAAATAATACAGGACTTATGGCACTTCATTATGGGGTGCCGGTAAAGTTATTACATTTTTTAAACTTTAAAATTACATCAATGGAATCCGTGGCTTACACCAAACAAAGCATACATCTCTGTTTTTCCACCATAAAAATAATTAGATATTTTTAATTTCTGAAGAAAAAAAACCTCCTACAACCTTTGTTCGATTTGCATGAAATTGGTTAAGCCTATAGCATCTAGACCATAGACTATAAAAAAAGATCTATACACAAGCCATGCTGCTGGGTTAAATAACACTCAAGCTGTGTCTGAAACAGCTCCCTATCCACTATATAGTGCACTATATCTGGTGTCGGCCATTTTGTAGTGGTGTCCGAAACCTGATGCTGCATCCGAAAACGCCTACTTCCATACTATAGTACGCAAAAAAGCAGGCGAGGCAAGTAGTATCTCCGAATACAGAGTATTCCAAAAACAGTATGCGAAAAGTACCCGGATTACCTACTACTTACGGTTAGATTTTGCAGTGTGCATACGATGGACACTTCACTATCCCATGATCCCCCCGGAGAGGAGTTATCCAACGAAGAAGAGGCATGCAGCTGTTTTCGAGGTGGAATGATATGACGTTATGACGACGTATGTCACGTGAGGTAGCAACATGGTGGATGTAGTACGTCCGAATCTTATTCATACTAGGACTATACAGTACTGTTTTAACGGCAAGTAAGTAGCTACTTCATCTTATTCAGTACCTACTGTACAGTATGCGGTTTTGGAAGCAGCCTGAGTGAACAACTTCATTCCCAACATTTGTTCACTAATTTTTACCCACAATGCACTCTGATTTTGCGGGTATTCGATGTACACTCGCTCACTCATATTTCCCATGATGCAACGCATGAGTGGAATCAGCCAAAGGATACTGACAGTAAACACCAAACATTTACGTTTATACACAACTTTTTTAATTCTTTGTCAGTTATTTTCTACTTTTTGTTTTAAATAAACGAATTCAAAATAATTGTGATATCTTATATTTAATTATAATACACATTTTTATTAATTAATAAATAAACAACAGTAAATAAATATGACAAGCAGTTATTTTGTTCTTTTTATTATTAACTAATACAATAAACATGACAAATGACGTGACAAACAGTTAGAAAGTAAACTTTACCGTTTCACGGTACAATCAATAAAGCCACACTCAGGTGTAAACCGGGTGTGCCTCATAAGCCTTGAAAAGTGAAGCCTCTGACTCTTTGATCGCCCCCTGGTGGCTGGCTGCAGTACAAGTCATAAACCCGCCCTCTCCATTCAAATGAATGGGACTATGCTCTAAATAAAAAAATATTTACACTTCCAATAAAAGTTTTCGAAAGATGGTTTTGGTCCTTTCAAGTAGTTGTTATCACGCTGATATATGTTCAAGTGTTCATTTTTGTGATAAATTTCATTTTAGCTTGTAATTTGATGCTATAGAAACGGGGCGTGTCGTTATGAATGGAGTGGTTGAATTGGCCGCGCGAGCGTTTGGGCGGAAGTTTGATACCGCGGCTCCGCCTCTGGCTCCGCGGACGATTCCTTCTGGGCATGCCTTGGCTCCAAACTGACGTTTTACGTAACATGGCGGCGACCGTGGTCGAAAATTTTTGGCTTCAATTCATTACTATGGTGGGAGGCGACGTCCATCTTTTTTTACAGTCAATGGGTAACTCATGGTTGCGTGCGATGTTCAACCATCTGTCGTCAGAGCAAGGCTCTGTGCTTTAGCCAATTCGTACACAATACTGTTGCATGTCTTTTCGTAGAGGTTGGGAATTATCTCAGTGCTGAAATAAGTGCGAGACGGTAGTTTGTAACACGGATCGAGTGTTTTTATTAGATGACAAAAGCCTGCATCTCCGATCCCCGAAAACGGCTGTAAATCTTTGGCAATGAACACCCCCACTGCCATTGTTAGTTTTATGTGCCTCTCGGAATCAGTTGGGTATTTAATGTTATTCTGGAACGATTCAGCGAGGGACTGTTGTTTTTTGCAGGACTTTACCTGCTCTGCTATCCTGCCTTCAGACAGTGATATTGTTTGGTGATGGCGCCTCAGATGCGAAGTCATGTTGGAAGTGTTTCCGTGCGACTAGGCTATACGTATAAAACAATGCTTGCAGACAGTCATTTTTTTGTTTACTGTTTTTTCTTCCTCTGCATTATACTCAACTGCAAATCCGAAATGTCTCCACACCACGGATTTTAAAGACGCCGGCGCTTCCTCGAACAGTAGCCTGACTTCACCGCCGCTCGCCATGTTAAAGTGTGCAATGATGTTCACGCCCCCTAACTAGAGCATAGTGTGAGTGACTCGCAGGGAGGGGTTCCCTCATCTCAGCTCGTAGACTTACAGGCACACACAAACAGTCAATTCGGAGAGAAATAAAATGCACATAAATCATTTAAACGTAAAAACCGAAAAACCGAAATTCACAAGCGTGTATTGAACCATGGATGTCGCACCGTACGGTTCAATATTATATTGAGAATTGTGGCATCCCTATTGGCCAGTGGTATTCCAGTACTGATTTTGCTTTCAGTGTTTTTATGAAAGTTGAAATTGAGACTGAGGTGATTTATTTATGTGTCCTTAGATTACAGTATTGTTTACAGTGTTATGCAATTGATAACCTGACATGATTTAGCCTATTTCCATAAGTGGCCCACTACTTACCAGTATACTCATTTTCTGTGAAGTATTGAAGTTGTGTCCTGATTCTGAATGTGAAAATGACATGTATTGTCTTAATGTTTAGATTGACTGCTTACCAGTTGACATTTCAGTGAAAGACTGTTCCTGTGTTGCTGGAAGAGCACCCGACTGAGAGCTCACCCTTCCAACTGATGGAAAATAAATGTCCCATCTGGGGTCGTGGCTGTAAGCAGAGGTAAGAGTTTCACAGGTGACTGGGACTTTAACTTTTTCTCAGCAGGTGACTGGAACTTTTCCCTCTCGCTCCTTAGATTCTTTACGGTAATTTCCTCACGATTCCTCTGAACTCGGAGTGGCTTCTGTTCTGTCAACACAAGTACAGTGCAAGCCTTAGGTGTACACACACAATGAAGACAAAGACTCACCCACGACACTCCACACACTTTAAGTGAACTAAGGACTTAGCCAAATTCGGCCCGGGTTCGTCGTGTGGCTGGTTAGACGGTGTTCTCACCCACGCTTCTCTCCACGGTCGGGCCGCAACTGTTCATTGAATTCACAACACACGTTAGATATTATACCCTTTTCCACTCTGCACAGTACAATGTGCAGCGTTTCTCACGTGCGATGTCGATGCTTCACAGCGTTGGCTCTCTATATAGCAGGGGTCTCCAACCCTTTTTCACTGCAGAGCTACTTTCTAAAAAATAAAAGTGGTCGAGAGCTACTTGTGTCACGTAATACCTATATTGTTAGTGAGTTAATAGACACCTGTCTATTAACTCACTGTGATTTGATCTCTATACCCGCCAGCATTTTTTTAAAAAGTTGCCAGCCAGTGCCAGCATTTTTCCCCCCACAAAATTTTAATACCTTCCAGAAAATGCTTTTCTTTAAACATAAACATACGATACATCAAATTAAAGAACCTTTTTAGACAACAACAACAACAACCTTTCATGTTGTCTTTATTTATACTTTTTTTATCACCTCTTAGATAGGATTCTTCCAAAAATACCACATTTTGAATAAAAAAATCATTTATTAAAGATCAGATTTTGAAAGATGATCCAAACATACACAGAGTATTTACTGCTTTTGGATTCATAATAATAGGGATGTGCATGTATGTCATTTTTTCATTTCGATTAAGCCATAGGTCTGAAAAACGAGCACTGGATTAACTGAGGGCGAGGCAGTGAAAAGGGCGTCATTTTGAAAATTAAAATATTTTTATAAAAAAAACTCAAATAAAAACTTAATTTTGATGAAACTATGACAGAAAAATGAACCCTTACTAGATTATTAATGAAATAAATGTTTTTTTTTACAGAAACCTCTAACAGGAAAAGATGGGTGATACTAAAGGGTTATAAAAAAACAGACTGATGCGCTTTACATGATATTAATCCTTAATACAACATACATGTATTATACAACGTGTATCTGCACAAAATTCAAGACTTAAACTAAGTTATGTACTGGACAGAAAGTTTAACTCCTGTTGTGGATGCGCATCATCAGCATGCTTTTAAACACGTCCAGTCTTCATAATATTAAGCAGCTTTAAGTCTTTTGCTATCATTTTAGCGATTAGCGATAGCTGTGTCATGTCGTCCTCTCACCTGTTCTCAGTCAAGATGTAATGCTCATATGGCTCTCTTGGTATCTCTTGACATTTGATGTTTAAATATGAGATGATAACCAATTGAACTTGTGATGACGACTGTATTTTCATTTGATCAAAAGTGAATCCGAAAATCACGGCATCCTTTTTAACTATAGTGCCTCGACTCGAGGTGTGTCCGGCTTAACAGCGTTGCGCGGATCGGCTGGTTGCCGCGCGCGGGCTTCAAAGCGTTGCACGAATCGACCGGTTGCAGCGGCGCGGGTGCACGGACTAATCTATTTGTTTTTGAATCATACATGCTAAATTACTGATGTCATATGATACGCCGGTCTACACCGCTCAACGCGACATCAAACACGCTCCCAGTCTTTACTACCACAGGCGCTTGTAACACTAACCAGACATCCAAATCATAAGAACCACAGAAAATAAATAAATAAACCCACGAGCGAGCTACCTGCAATTAAGAGACGAGCTACCAGTAGCTCCCGAGCGACGTGTTGGAGACCCCTGGTATATAGACTCCCAGTATTACTCCCCGGCTCACCACGCTTCTCTCCACAGTGGGGCCGCAACTCTGAGTGCTAGACTCACAACACGGCAGAGAAAAAGCACTTTTTCCATGGCGCTCCTTTAATTTCCAGTCACAACTCCTTCCTCTTCGCCTCTTTCGGCTACTGCACTCCTCCACTCGCTCTAAGCGATCCCTTGATCAACGACGCCTTTAGGCTCTTCAAAGGAAGTGTGAGTTGTTGTCCGCCCTTGGCGGAAAGGCTCTCGCCCCGAAATCAACCGCCCTAAGCGGAACTGCATCTGCCCAAAGTCAACCGCTCTCTTGTGTTTCTCCAGCTCTATTTATATGTCTCATCTTCACACCTCTTCCAATCACGAGTAGCCACATAAATCTTCCACACCTGTTGCTCGTAGAGCCATGATTTGGGTTGTCAAAGAGACCAGGAAGTACTGTTGTTCGAAAAATGAGGTCTGGGCGGAAACCATCTTCGGGCGGAACCAATCTTCGCCGCTTTTGGTTCCGCCCTATAATAGTCACCCTGTGACATCTGCACTACATTTTTCCTCTTTAATAAATAGATTACTTTAATGTGCTCCTATGTGTGGCTTCCTCTTAATGCTATCAGGTCAAGTGTATAAAGCAATGCTAAACTTTCCTTAGTTGTAACGTGTAACTGTCCATCTCATAAGTTTTGGAGAATGAAGTTTAAAGGGTTCATATAATCTTTTTAATAATGTAAATGATGTAAACAAAATATTGTTTCATTAATCAATTCTGGTAAGTAAATATCTAACAAAATTACAGAACATTATTTATAAAGTACCGTATTTTCCGGACTATAAGTCACACTTTTTTTCATAGTTTGGTTGGTCCTGCAACGTATAGTCAGGTGCGACTTATATGTCAAAATTAATGAGATGGGTATAAACGGAGGTCGGAGCCAGCTGCAAATGGGTGGGTTAGCAGCAAGTGGGTGGAGCTTTACCCGCAAGTGGGCTGTACAAACTTCCAGAGGATTTTGATTGGTTTATTTATATCACCTGTAGCAGCTATTGGTTTATGCTCCACAGTTGGTGGCGCTAATGTGTAAGTTTTGTTGCGATCGATCAGAAAACAAAGAAGAAACCCGCTTTCACATGTTAGCGTGTCGTTGAAATGAAGGTGTAAGCTTGCTTTACAGTTTTTAGTTTTGTAAAAAAGCATTATAATTTCTGAAGAAGACCATTTTATAATGGCGTTTGTACGCTGTTTTTAGTCTTGATGTATTAAAAAAGATAAGGGTAAAGTGTATCCAGATACATTTCTGTAGTTTTTTTATTAGCACACAAATTACAAAATCTGTAACGTGGATGACAAAATCTTTTCTGCATTCCATTTCTACAATTTGCTCTCCAGATTATGGATTCTGAAGACCATAATAATAAGGTATTGTGGTTGTGTAATTTTTGTACGTTTTAGGTCTGCATTGATTTTCAAATTGTAAATGTCTTAAACGTTTTATAAATGGATTTGATATTACAATAACGTTGCAACTCCTAATTTAATTGTACAATGCATGCAATTCTTTTAAAACTTTTAATTTTTAAAAGTTTTCATTGTAGTTATGCTTTTTTTCTGCGTAATCCATAATGTTATGTAATGTAATGTAATGTAATTGAAACATTTGTTTTCATATCATAATTATTTTATAAAATGTATTACTCATAACCATCAGTGAAATAAATGTGAAACGCATGTTATTGTGTTTTAGGTTCACTTATCAGTAAAAGATATTTTTTGATGTTCCACATGACTATGATCACAGCTTCTACTGTAATGTATAAAGTTCTTAATTTACAAGTTGTTGTGTGTTTATAACATCAATTAATAATTTATGGTGTGTTTGATTTCATTGCTAGGACAATGCAGGACAAAGGCTGTCAAATAACTGGAGTGATTGTCTTGAGGGCAAGTACGTACTGTAAATGAGGAACATCGAGGTGTAATCAATTGCTGTTACCATTTAACTTTTTTGGTGTGTCTTTCCATATTATAGTATGCACTGTATGTTATTCTGGGACAGAAGTTTGACTTCACTGAAGTAAGTATTTATTTTTGTAGCTATATGCATTTTAATATAATTGAAAATTGTACTAATTCATTACTTTATGTACACAGCTAAACATGAAGAACATAGAAAATGGTGGTGTGCCATCTTGCTTGAAAATTAAGTAAGTGTGAAAAAATTAGCTGTACTTTTAACGTGGTGTTTTAAGAAACTCTTAAAGAAGTGAAGAAATCTTGTTCAGTCTGTAAACTGTTTTGGGAAGACATGGAACGGAATGATTTAGTGACTCGCTCATAACACTATTTCAGTAAAAATATATACTGCAGACACTTTGAGTGAAAAGAGTGTTTCAGTGATGATGAAAATCAGCAAGTGTAAACACTACTTGCTCTATCAAACTCCTTTAATAGCTGTTCTTAATACTATTAGGGGTTGGCAAGATTTTGAAATGTTGTTATATTCATTGGTGAATTCATTGGTGAATAATTTAAAATTGGACCATTAATTCGATTGTTTCTATATTTACAAAAGTCTTTACTGTAATTTGTAATCAATGTAATGCATCCTTGCATTTAATTAATTTTGATATTGAACTTGTTCTATTTCTTACTTTATTTGTTTTTGTTGCATGACAATCAAATTGTGGAAGACATGGGAGAAAGAGAAAATGAGCTGTTGTAGCTGGTATTGTCAGCTTTTTATATTTTGCTGATATTTTTGTCAAATAAAAAATTAATGAATAATTTTATCACGTTTTTATTCTAATTCTCTTTCAGAAGAAGAAGAAGAATGCTCTGCACTCCCTGAAACCTAGGGGAAGAAAAAAACTGAACTTGCATATGAAAGTAAGAACTTTGCTATAAAACAAAATACATATACTTTGCTGGGTTTCAAATTATGTAACTATAATTCATTTCAGCAGACCAAACCCCAGTTGTGCCCTCTGTTTTGCATAATCAATTGCAATGATGATTTAAAATGTGTATCATAGAACAATTTTAATCCACTTATATTTTTCTTTAAGGATGAGCTGTTAAAAGATGATGACCGTCCATCATGCTTCATCTTCAAGGTAGTTGAATGTTATATCATGTGCTTTTTAAAAAAAATGTAACGGCCTGTGCTAACTTTTCAGTTATCAGGAGCGTTGCTGAAGAACATACTGCTTGAAGTTGTTCTTCAAGAAGAAGATGCTGCCTACACGACCCTGTCATTGGCTTGCTCAAGGTTCAGGGACATAGTTGGGAATGACAAGTTCAAGAATCAGGCACACTTCTTATGGCTAGAAAGTAAATATTGACATTAAAAAATAAAATGCATAACAAGAACATCATTGATAATGTTAAATGTTATGTGAATTTTTTTGCACCTCAGGTGTTACATGCTGGAAAAAGTCATCTCACTACAAACAGCTCTTCTGGAAGATGTACTCATTCTCCACGTGTTTGCTGCACACCTGGTACTTTTTGTGTAAATTGGTGATGAATAAACTAGTTGTTAGTCTAAAGGAAAACTAAAAATCTAATTTACTTATATCATCCCTTGGAGTTTAAAAGTTCTGGACACCATTCACTTGCATGGCATGGACCTACAGAGCTGAGAAATTGTTCGTAATGTTTGTAAATGTTCACTGTCAACTATAAACCCTAGTTCTTATTGTGCTTCTTGTGTATCCATCAGGTTATGCTGGGAAGGGAAAGCGAGATGAACTCCAGGGCATTTATTCAAAAACCTTCCATCCTGGATTTTGCAGATTTGACTGCATGCAGATCAGTTCTAATGAGCTGATATAGTTTCCTTACAAAGACTAAAAATAATAAAATAAAACAAACACTTTTGCAAACAATTCTGAGTGACTTGTACATGATTTTATTCATTGAAAAAATAATTTAAATGTAATATATGTGTAACACGTTCAGAAAAACATTAGTCTGCTATTTAAAAAAAAAAATGCAGTAAATATGGATGGTAACTTTATTTTACATTAGCCACATGATTTTCATGTATTTACACATTCACTTCACTAAGTCCAGTTGCATCACATTTTAATATGTTCATTTACTTGATATTGATATATGGAGCTTCAGAAATGTGTTTGAATAAGGCCTACAGCCTGATGAATTTAAAACGCCATCACTTTAAGTGTAAAAAAAGGTGTAAAACGTGACCTCATCATTGACAGTGAGTGGTATTGGACACACACAATAATAACAAAGCTGTAAGAAATCAGACCATGATGAGGAACGTGATATTTGATCGTTTATTTTCATTACTGTCGCTACTTCCTGTCATTCTCATTCCCCGCCGTCCCATTTGCGGCGTAAACTCCTCCTACTTGCACATTTCTGAAATCCCTCCCACTTGCGGCGTTAGCTCCTCCCACTTGCTGCGTAAGCTCCTCCCACTTGCAGTCTCCGGGCTGCAGCGATACATACATGAAATTAATTCATACTGACTAACATGAACCAAAGGAAAACATTACTGTCTACAGCCATGAGAGGGCGCTATATGTTGCTCCTGTAGCCTACCCTGAAAAAAACTTAAAGACAACGGAGAAAGACTTAACAAACCAAATGTCCCCCAAAAGAATAATAATTTTCTAAATAAATGCGACTTATAGTCCAGTGCAACTTACATGCCGGAAAATACGGTATTTACAAGACACTATAATAGAAACATTCATTATAAAGTGTTTACATGAAAACATTTTAGAAATACATTTATTAGAAGGTTTTTTTAAGTGTAAAAGAGTCAAGTCCGGTGTAGGAGAACTGGTTAAGCTTCTTTTATTAATCTCCTCAACCCCTTAGTAGTCACTACGAAAGATGCCTGCTACACACACATACAGGTAGGGTTGAAGCTGTCCCTACGGATCTTGACTTACCGCAGTATCAGGACTGAAAACATATCTCCGCATTATTATAACGTGACGACTGGGAGCACAACAATCTAATGCTGACTTCTTTACCCGTTGGAAGGCTAGTCGCCTTTCTCTAAACCATGGGTCACCAAACTAAGGCCCGCGGGCCGACTCAGGCCTGCCACCCCCCGTTGACCGGCACCCCAGCCCCTCGGCCCCCCCTAATTGAACAGCCCTATGAGGCACGTTTAGTTTTGGTATTGTTTTTTTGGAAAGGTATAACACGTCACATCTCGTATTTTGTTGATTTTTTTTAAGTAAAAAATTATATTTCTATATTTGCCAAATTTTCATCACCCGACATGCTCAAGTTTTCAAAGAACGGTGGACCAACAGTTATTTTTTTGTTCATTGTAGGACCGTGCAGTTTGTATCATATGTAAAGAAAGTGTGGCAGTTTTCAAAGAATATAATCTGTGTCGTCATCACGAAACCCGCCACAAAGTGTATGCTAGCTAGCGAGGGCAAGCAAGAGAAGACAGGATTCAGAGGATGAAAGTCAGACTGGCAGCACAACATAATGTTTTTCTTCTCCAAACTCAGGTAAACCAGGCTGCTGTCTGAGCTAGCTATAAGGTATAGCTCACCTACTAGCTACCCATGAAAAGCCGTTTACTAATGGGGACTTTGGCTGTGCCAGGCTAGTAATATAGCTAAAATATAGCTGACCCGGCCCCCATCACAGTCAGGAACGATAATGTGGCCCCCAGAGAAAAAAGTTTGGTGACACCTGCTCTAAACATACCTCTTTGTCGCTGTTTGTTGAACTCGGTCGCTCTCTGTCTACCGCTCTCGCTGTCAGATCACCAAACCGGAAGTTTTCACCGGAAATACTGGGCCTCACAGTCAAGTTGGAAACGTCAGCGGTCGCCATATTGTGCACAGAGCCAATTAGAGAACATATCATTTACATAAAAGTTTTGGCTTTTAGATCCACTAAGTGGCGCTTTTACACAACATATAACACACTTACTTTGTGTAAATCATAAAAAGTTCAAAGTAAAGAATGATGACCATTATTTGTAAGTTTTTATTTATAATATCAATACTCTATCAGTGAAATGACTCCCACTGTATTTAGAAACTGTTTTTATTATAAAACAGTGATCAAATATTGAAGCAAAATCATAATAAATTACAGTTTATAAACAAGAATTATATTAAAGTTAACATAGCTTACCCCAAAAAAATTACAGGGTTAGTTAATTTTAGGACATTTTCTTCACTTCTAAAACACAACACAATTCAATGCCTAATTTAAAATACAAGTAAAAACGAAACGTAAAATGTATTTACAGTGAACAGAACATTAGCCAATTAATTTCTATAATCTTTTGAGGATAAAAATACTCCACCGAAGCTTCAGACACCAGGCGTAGTTCTAAAAATGACCGCGTGAGGGCGCTTTAGAGGCGCTTATGTGCGTTGGTTGCTATTATTCAAACCTCCGCGGAAGAACTGTTTTATAAGTATCAGATTTTGCAGATAATTTGTTTAATCAATGGGTAATTATATTTTGGTAGCACGGACTGTTATATGTTGTAATCGACAAGATATATTAACTTTTATATTTTTTCAGTAGTAGAGGAAGGATGTTCCGATTGGTCGATGTACTATTTGTCCCGCCTCTCCTCCATTGTGATTGGACAAAAGCGATTTACAGCGCGCCACTTAACATACACATTATTAGCAGAATAACAATTGTTTTACAAAGCATCTTTAAAAACGTTTTAAAATGTATAATATAAAATGAATATGTATATTTGTTGTGGAATATCATTTATTTTATAAAAAATATTTTTAGCCAATGGGGGCCTGCTCCACCACAAGCTCCGCCTATGCCTGCATTGAGCTGCAACTTAAGTATTCGAAACTCGAAAGTCGTCATTTTCTATCTCTATGATAAATGTTGCTGGTTTTACTTTAAAAAATGCATCTTGCGAATACAAGAAAAAGTTAAGCTGTGAAATTAATTAATTGCACTTTAGTGATGACTATAATGACACAGTCTCGATCTTTGCACGTCTCTCTGTATTGTGCATTTAAATCATGAATATTTAATAAAAGGCGGTCTTTACTCTGATTTTATAGAGACAGAGCGCCGTTATGCAAATTTGAGGGCCACGCCCACCGGGGGGGAGATCAGTCCAGCCGTCTCCATTGAGTTTGTGTTGCGAGAGGCCGCCTCCTTGTCATTTCTGGCTTATAACAAAAAACTGAATAATGCCTAAAAGCTGCTGTGTGACGGTGTGTGCAGCTAACAAGCCAAAGAACCCAGAAATAAGTTTTTATAAACTGTCGAGCCGTAAAACCCAGTCTTTAAGGAGAATAAAGTGGATTGCCGACTACGTTTCCCCCTAGTGGACGCAGTTCTGCTAGTGGAGGTGCTGTGAGGGGTTGCCTGTATCCATTTTTGTGTCTGTAGAGGCTCGTTTTTTGGGGTCGACAGCTTATAAAAACTTATTTACAGATTAAACTTAAAAACAGAATAATACCTAAAAGCTGCTGTGTGACAAGGTGTACATCTAACACGCCAAAAAAATAAATAAATAATTTTTTATAAGCTGTCGACTTCAAAAAACGAGCGTTTAGACACAGAAATGGAAACAGGCAACTTTTCATAGTACTCCTATTAGTAAAACTGCGTCCAATAGGGGGAAACGTAATCGGCGATCCACTTTATTCTCCTTAAAGACTGGGTTTTACGGCTCGACAGCTTATAAAAACTTATTTCTGTGTTCTTTGGCTTGTTAGCTGTACATATTGTCCCAAAGCAGCTTTTAGGCATTATTCAGTTTTTTCCCAGCCAACATTGCAAGGTGGGGCCCATGTGGGCCCCATATGGGCTTCCTATGTGGACTCTATATGGGTTTGTCCATGAGTTCCACTATGGCCCCCCGTGAGTTAGCCCACATGAATTTGATATAGAAACTGAGTGGGGCTTATGTGGGGCCCAGCTGGGCAACACACATGGGGCCCATGTGGGCCCTATATGGGCCCCATATGGGCTTCCAATGTGGGCTGTACATGGGTTTGTCCATGGGTTCCACTGTGGCCCCACCTGGGTTGCCCACATTAATTTGATATAGAAACTGAGTGGGGCCTATGTGGGGCCCACGTGGGCAACACACATAGGGCCCATATTGCACCCATGTAATGAAGCCCACGTTACATATCAGGGCCCAGAATGGATCTTTAATGGGTACTGGACTGGTCCCTTATTATGAAATAATTATACTTTTAATGCTTAATTGTAATTTACTTAAATAATATATTTGTTTTAAATTGAAAACCGATAAAAGCAAATCATTTCAGTTCGGTAAATATCAGATTTCAGCATAAATATTCAACAGTTCATTCATCTGTAACATCATAAAACATGAAGGAGGTGCAATATGAGAAATCAAATTAAAAAACTGTAAAGGTTCAATATATCAAAATACTTTATTGTCAATTTATAACAATACAATGCTAAAATAATCATAAACATTTTAAAACTGCTAAGGCAGGTAATGACTAACAATTTAACATAACACTTAAAAAAAGCATTGAAAGAAGTCAAACTCTTAAAATACTTCGAACTCAAAAACAACACAAACATTGCTCACTCTTCTGGAGATGGTCTTCTGATCATCAATTAATCTTTGCTCAAACGTTTTATGAAGAACTTCCAAAGCATCCACAGCCAAACTCATTAAATGTCCTTGCACGTTTGCTTTGATTCATCCCTGTGCAGTCCGTAAAAACACAACTCAGGATAAATTACAAGTGTAACAGTTGTGAGAGACTCCTGCTGCTCTGATAGAAACCGTATCCTTGCGCCTGAGACTAAATTCTTGTAGTTTAAATGTTTATCATCTTTGTAGTTGTAATTTTAAAAGTCTGCCTATTTTAGCAAAGATTATTTAAAATATGATATTATATTATGTGATAAAAATCACAATTAAAAACATTTGAAGCAGGACTACTTTGTCAAGCGTAATGTGTCGTTGCAGTGAGCAGATCGTAATGAGGTCTCCTTATATGAAACACCTGACTCCACTAATCAGACTCCTTTCAGAATGTTTGAAACATTTCTTTAATTAACACACTTATCAAACTGATGAACTTTCTGAAATTTCTTATTTTCACTCATGCTCAGCTGTGCAAATTAAAATTAATAATTGGCAGGTTAACATTACAAATATCACAAATAAATGTTAACAATAATGCATTTTTATTTAAAATGTTTTATACTGATCATATCCTATCTGTGATATTATTTGCTCTTTGTCTTAAAGTGACTATAAACCAAAAGTAATAATTTGAAGAGTTTAAATGTATATAAAATGTATTTTAAGCATAAAATGTTTTGCCCACATAGGTGCCATGAGGGCCCCACATTATTATCCCACATGGGCAAACCTATATGGGGCCCACATAGGGAAACCCACATGGGACCCACATAGTCAACCCACAAGGGACCCATATATATTGCCCATGTTAAGCCCATGGCCACATGAAACCCATGTTGCCCATATGGGACCCATGTGGGGCCCACATATCAATGTTAATTAAATGTAAAAAAATTATGCATTTTTATTCAAAATGTTTTATACTGATCAAATCATATCTGTTATATTATTTGCTATTTGTTTAAAAGTGACAATCAACCAAAAGTTATTATTTTAAGATTGTAAATGTATAAAGATATATTTCAAGCATAAAAATGTTTTGCCCACATAGGTGCCATGAAGGCCCCACATTTTTATCCCACATGGGCAAACCTATATGGGGCCCACATAGGGAAACCCACATGGGACCCACATAGTCAACCCACATGGGACCCATATATATTGCCCATGTTAAGCCCATGGCCACATGAAACCCATGTTGCCCATATGGGACCCATGTTGGGCCCACATATCAATGTTAATTAAATGTAAAAAATAATGCATTTTTATTTAAAATGTTTTATACTGATCAGATCATATCTGTGTTATTATTTGCTATTTGTTTAAAAGTGACAATCAACCAAAAGTTATTATTTTAAGATTGTAAATGTATAAAGATGTATTTCAAGCATAAAAATATTTTGCCCACATAGGTGCCATGAGGGGCCCACATTATTATCCCACATGGGCAAACCCATATGGGGCCCACATAGGAAACCCACATGGGACCCACATATATTGCCCATGTGAAGCCCATGCCCACATGTAACCCATGCTGCCCAGATGGGACCCACGTGGGGCCCACATGTCAATGTTGGCTGGGTTGTTATAAGCCAGAAATGACAAGGAGGCGGCCTTTTGCAATACAAAGTCAATGGAGACTGTTGGATTGCTTTCCCCCCCGGTGGGCGTGGTTTTCAGGTTGTGACGCGCTGCGCTCTGTCTCTATACCATTCAGTGTGGTTTTGCATTTACAGTATACAGTATAAAAGACACTTTAATCTGTTAATCATTTGTGATGCTGGCAAAATGAGTTGGAATAAGCAAATTTAAATTTTTGTTATTAAGATTTTGAAATTCTTTTTTTTTTAATCACAGGGTTAGTTAATTTTAGGACACTTTCTTCACTTCATATATATATATACAGTGAACAGTACATTAGCCCATTAATTTCTATAATATTTTGAGGATAAATAAACTCCACCGAAGCTTCAGACGCCAGGCGCTGTTCTAAAAATGACCGCGTCAGGGCGCTTTGGAGGCGTTTTTGTGCGTTGGTTGCTTTTATTCAAACCTCCGCGGAAGTACTGTTTTATAAGTATCAGATTTTGCAGATAATTTGTTTAATCAATGCGTACCCATTTTGTGGTAGCACCGATTGTTATATGTTGTTATCAACAAGATATATTAACTTTTATGTTTTTCAGTAGTAGAGGAAGGATGTTCCGATTGGTCGATTTACTGTTTGTCCCGCCTTTCCTCCATTGTGATTGGACAAAATCGATTTACAGAGCGCCACTTTTGATAAATACACGTTATTAGTAGAATAACATATGTTTTACAAAGCATCTTAAAAAACGTTTTAAAATGTATAATATAAAATTAATACGTATATTTGTTGTGGAATATCATTTATTTTATAAAAAAAAAAATGTTTAGCCAATGGGGGGCCTGCTCCACTGCAATGGCTGTATTGAGCTGAAAGTATTAGAAAGTCGTCATTTTCTATCTCTATGATAAATGTTGCTGATTTTACTTAAAATATGCATCTAGCGAATACAAGAAGAAGTTAATCTCTGAAAATAATTAATTCAAACCGCCAGGTGCTGTTCGAAAAATGACCGCTTGAGGGCGCTTTGGGGGCGCTTATGTGCGTTGGTTGCTTTTATTCAAACATCCCCGGAAGTACTGTTTTATAAGTATCAGATTTTGCAGATAATTTGTTTAATCAAAGCGTACTCATATTGTTGTAGCACGGGCTGTTATATATTGTAATCGACAAGATATATTAACTTTTATGTTTTTAAGTAGTAGCGAAAGATGTTCCAATTGGTCGATGTACTGTTTGTCCCGCCTCTCCTCCATTGTGATTGGACGGCTGGATAAAAGCGACTTTACCGAGTGCCACGTTTTAATAAACACGTATTATTAACAAAATAGCAATTGTTTTACAAAGCATCTTAAAAGAACCTAAATTAATATGCATATTTGTTGTGGAATATCATTTATTTGATAAAAATCCTTTTAGCCAATGAAGGGCCTGCTCCACTGCAAGCTCCGCCTATGCCTGCATTGAGCTGCAAGTATTAGAAAGTCGTCATTTTTTTACCTCTATGATAAATGTTGCTGATTTTACTTAAAAAGATGAATCTAGCGAATACAAGAAAAAGTTAATATTTAAAAAATAATTTATTACATTTGAGTGATGACTATAATGATGGTCTCGATCTTGTATTGAGGATCTTTGCACATCTCTCTGTATTGTACATTTAAATCTTATTAAATAAAATACAGTGTTTTATATCAGGGTCAAGTTTGGTTTTGCATTTACGGTATAAAGTATAAAAGACCCTGTTATCTGTTAATCATGTGTAACCCGTGCTGGCAAGATGAGTCAAAATGAACAATTATTTTTATAAAAAAAAAAGATCCAAGAATAAAAATGTTCTGCTTGTATGTTTATCTTCCTGTAGCAGGTGATTTAGGGATATTTAAGGTATATATGACGCAATGCAATACATAATATGAATAGTCTATAATAGATAACTGTATACTGTAGGCTATATTGTTCGATAAGAGGGGAAACTCCAGCTAAAATAAAAAACAATAATAGATACAGATGCTCATTTACTGAAATAATGTCATCTGTACATTTTAAGCATTAGGGTTTTTGTTTAGTTTTTCCTAAAAACGGCGGGTTTTTAAATAAATTTAACAACAACAAATTTTACCTGCCTTAAAATGTTTAACACATGTGGTTTTGCATAATTTCTAATTAACATAAGTGCTGTTATATCATCATATAGATATTTAAATATCACTAAAATCATGAAGTCATTTGTTTTCTATCTTCAGGTCATAATGGAGTCAATCTGTCTGATAGGGCTAAACTTTTCCTGCTGGTTTTGTCCATCTCGGTTTCATTTCTTCTTGGAAGTCTGAGCGCTCTTATGATGAATTGTAAGTACTGTTACTCTTGAACAACATCCTGAATTACATCATAACAAACAGACGTGTGTAGTCTGTGTACATACATCAAAAGGGGTTTGAGCACCTCGAGAGGAAGTGTATTTTATTTTACAGTATACTATTAACACTGATATGCATGTAAATGATGTAGAAGTGATGTGTTTATTAAAAATAGAGAGTATGAACTTTCATTCGATATTTTCTCCAAGTTATTTTGCACATTTCTGTGTGTGGGTTTTAAGATTCAAATCTTTTAATTTCCTCTTATTTTTAGTGTCTTCATCAGATCCTGACAGAGAACTGATGGAAAACTACAGCAGAATTCAAGAGCGTCTCTCTCCTTATCATGGTAGGATTTTACTTTTAGACGACTACAATGTTCCTACATGATGCGTACAGTATCAGTTTGTGATCATAACTGTATTTAATATCTTAAAACACTTAAAATTAAAAATTTTCAACTCCTGTCCCTTGTTGGGCTCTAAACACAATACAATTTACATACTAAACTACTTTAATTTTAAACAAATAACATGATAGTGACAGTTCATGTCTCTAAACATACACAATAAAATTTACCCATAAAATTTACCCGTAAGGTTTACATACACACGTATACACTGTCAGAAAAAAGGGTACGGTTGGGGTCCATTTGTGCCACTTAAGGTACAAATGGCGAAGTTGTACCCTCAGTGGGTCATAGTTGCACCTTAGGGTACTAAAATGTACAATTTAGGAATAAAAAAGGTACAAAAAGGTTTCCAACAGTCAGAGGGTCCATGTTTGGACCATTTAATCTCCAAACAAAGGTAGGGGAGACCGGGGTTGGTTGTCACAATTTTTACTCATGCATGAATTGCTCATCTTCAAAAAGTCTTTCAGCAGTAATTCCTACATGAAATGAAACTTTGGAGTCTTGGCTTTAAATGTGTATACTTTTAGATGATAATGTTTCAGAGGAAGCTAAAAGACTAAGAGATCAGAATAAGAATCAGCACCCAGATGTGATGACAAAAAGGAATGCCTCTGGAGATACTTTAGATGTAGATTTTTCTTTATATGAATTAAAACGGGCTCTAGGGGGAGTTAAACATACATCTCCTGGTAAAGACTATGTGTGTTATATAATGATCGAGCATCTGACCGATAGATCCTTGAAAGTTATATTACGTCTGTTCAATAGGATTTGGAATGAGGGAAAGCTTCCATCCTCATGGAAACATGGAATAATAATTCCAATAGGCAAACCGGGTAAAGATAAATCAAACCCGACTGGATATAGACCAATTGCTTTGACTTCCAATATGTGTAAACTGATGGAAAAAATGATTATTTACAGGCTAAACTATGTTTTGGAAAATAATGGGCTTATGTCACCATATCAAAGTGGATTTCGGGCAGGGCGGAATACAATGGACGCTGTGTTAAGCCTGGAAGCTGATATAAGGAAAGCTCAAGTAAATAAAGAAGTTCTGGTTGGGGTTCTGTTTGACATTGAGAAGGCATATGATATGCTTTGGAAGGAGGGGCTACTAATAAAACTTAAATGCATGGGAATTGGAGGGAAGATAACTGGATTATGGACTTTCTCTTTGAAAGAACAATTCAAGTCAGGGTAGGAGTAGAGTATTCTAAGACGTATAAGATTGATAATGGGACACCTCAAGGAAGTGTATGTAGTCCAGTGTTATTTAATATAATGATAAGTGATGTTTTTAATCATATTAAAGGTGATATAGGACGGGCATTATTTGGAGATGATGGGGCAATTTGGAAAAGAGGACGTAACATTAATTGTGTGTCAAAAAAGTTACAAGAGTCAGTGGAAGCTGTTGAAGCATGGGCAAATAATTGGGGTTTCAGGTTGTCAGTACCTAAAACACAAGTTATTTGCTTTACAAAATAGAAACAAATACCAGTTGTTAAATTGAAATTATATAAACAAGACCTGGAGCAAGTTTCAGTTATTAAATACCTTGGAGTATGGATGGATCAAAGACTGACTTTTGCAACTCATGCAAAAAAGTTAATAGAGAAATGTAAAATAGGAGTTAATATATTACAATGTTTATCAGGAGTTGAATGGGGAGCTTGCAGAATATCATTGAAACGAATATACTGTACATTAATTAGGTCAAGTCTGGATTATGGAAGTATTATCTATGGATTTACATCTGAAACACTACTTAAAAAGATTGAAACAATACAGAGTCAAGCTCTAAGAATTAGTTGTGGTGCCTTCAAATCATCTCCCATTGCAGCCTTGCAGGTAGAACTTGGAGAAGCTCCTCTTTCCTTGAGAAGGTATAAGCTCAGAATGAATTACTGGATTAATATAAAAGGGCATAAAGAAAATCATCCAGTAAAAGGAGTAATGAAAGAATGCTGGGAACATGGGAATAAGAATATTAAAAGCTTTGGATGGACTGCTAATGGGGAAGCAATGGAAGGTGGTATTGATGGATATGAAGTTAGCCCAACAGTGACTTTATCCAATATTCCACCATGGATATATTTCCAATGCCAAGAGTTGATTTTCAAATTCATAAGCAAATTAACAAGGACAAAGATACTCCCAAGAACAGGATTGCACAGCAGTATTTAGATCAAAGCTATACATCGTGGTTGCATATATATACGGATGGTTCTAAAGATCCTGCCACTGGAAGAACTGCCTCTGCAGTGCATATCCCTACATTTCAATGTAATAACTGATCATGTATCTGTGTATACAGCAGAACTAATTGCCATTCTGGTAGCACTTCATTGGGTGGAGGATGTAAAACCAAGGTTAGCAATCATTTGTTCTGATTCATATGCAGCACTTTCAAGCCTTGCAAGTGGTCTAAAATCAACTAGGCAATATATTATTTATGATATTCTTGCAAGCTTACTGAGAAATAGTAGTTCAAGTCTTATTATGATTCTGTGGGTCCCTGCTCACGTAAGAGTGGAGGCTAATGAAGTGGCTGACAAACTAGCTAAGCAAGCTCTAAATCATGAGGAAGTTGACATACAAGTGGCTCTTAGTAAAAAAGAGGTCCAGGCTCAAGTGAAAGAAGATACTCGTAATAAATGGCAGGAAGCATGGAATACTGATATCAAGGGCAGACATCTTTATAGTATTCAACAACTTGTAGGAAATGGAAGAGGTGTATTTAAAGCAACACTAAAGAACTCTGGCTCTTTGCTCCCCCTACAGGTTAGAAGCGTAATTGTTCATTACCACTGTCGTAAATACTGCAGCATAGCTGGATCTGATTGGATTGTTGGTCTGCCGTAAAGCAAGTTTTTGTAGTTTTCACTCGAACTACAGGACCGCTACCCGACGGTTGGAAACTTCTTTAGTGCGGTTTTGGCCGATAGAGGGCTGCAAAGCGAATGTGAAAGTGCCATTCACCCTGTTTTGTGTGGATGAACCACTGAAACTTTTTTGGAAACGTTATTTTAAGGTAAAAAAACTCTTTGGTGTTGCTTTAAAAACAGAAAAGAAGATATTATTATTTCACGTCTTCGAATAGGACATTCTGGACTAAATAATTCCATTTTTAAAATAGGAAAGCACGCAACTGGTAAATGCAGACATTGTGATCAAACAGAGACAATAGAGCATATATAATTTATTTGTCAACAGTATGAAAATGAAAGAATATTAATGTTTCAGGAAATGGAAAAATTGGACATAATAACTTGTAATTTACAAAGCTTTTTGGAATGTAGTTTAGAGCAATGGAAGAGATATATTTTAACGATCTGAAACGCAAGTCCGAAGCGCAAAGCGCAAGTGACTTTGTGGGCGGATCTTGGGCGCTGTTGCTATTTTCCCGGCGGGAGAAATAAGTCTTGCGCCGGGCGCAAATCAATAAGGGGTTGGTATGAAGTAGGTTCATTATTCATAGGTGTGGTTTGGGCGTAACGTCAAATAAACCAATCAGAACGCTATCCAACATTCCCTTTAAACGCAAGGGCGCAAGTTCCATGGCGGGTTGCTATTATTATGACGGATTTGACAGGCGCACGCCAGGAGCGGTTCACAGCCGAGGAGACCCATGTTCTTGTAAGAGCAGTCAAAGACAGAGAAGTTGTTTTGTATGGGGATGGGAGAAACCCGCCCAAATCAGCGTCGGTTAAACAGGCGTGAGAGGAAATAGCCGCAATTGTCTCATCAGCTGCGCCAAGCACAATGATGTCAGGAGACGGGGGGATCCCAAGCTTGCCAGCATAGATCGGGCACGCCGGGCACACAGGAGGACATCGCTGCGTCCACCCTCACCGCTGAAAGGGTTTGGGGGCTTTGAAATCGGACACAAGAAACGCAAGCAAGGTCCAACCCCAAAGTACACTTACAAATCAAGTTCACATACATGAAGGTTTCTTATGAAAACATTTTAATTATTATTTAGATAGAATAAACGTAATACAGCCACAACAAACTTATGAAAATATTTTAATCGTTATTTGCATGATAATTGTTTAACGCTGCCACACAAAATAAATAAAAACTATCACCACAGTGCTCACCACAATGCTTTCCCTTATCTCATGTATTAATATTTTTATTGTAACAATTTATGATTTGCAAAAATAACTGTTGCATCTGTGTAGATTAGATAAGCAATGCGCGTTGTGCACGCTATACATTATGGTCAAGCATGCGCCCTTAAAATAGCATAATGAAAAACGCGCAGCGCGCCACTGACTTTAGACTAGTTTTTTTTGGTTAGTAGCGCAATTGTTTTTTGAAACTGCAAAATAGCATTAGAGATGGTTTGCGCCGGAGCACGCCTCCTTTTTTGCGCTGAACCGCCCAGACGTGCGTCTGTGAAGGGAAAAACCCGCTGTGCGCCAGTGCAAAATACGAAATGATACATGCGTCACTGACAAAGTCAATTGCGCTGGGTGCAAGATAGGGCCCATAAAGTCATTATTAAATTTATTAAAGAAATAGGGTTATATGGGATAATTTTATGTTTTTTTTTTGCTTAAGCATTTCCTTGTATATCGGTGCTCCACACTCCAGTTTAGTAGGTGGCGGTAGTGCACCATAAGCTGGTTTGCCAACCGCCATAAAATTGCAGCAGAAGAAGAAGAAGAAGACTGACATTTTTGGCTTCAATTCATTACAATGGTTGGAGGCGACGTTGCGTCGTCCATCTTTTTTTACAGTCTATGGTGTCATAACACAGGGTTTACAAGGAAACTCTGCGACAGCTCTCAGACGTCTCCACCACAGTAGGTGGCGTTATGCACCTATGAAGTTGGTTCGCAATCTGCCATAAAATCAAAGGAGAAGAAGAAGAAGTTGTCCAGTGCATAAGCTGTGTCCCAATTCAGGGGCTGCGACCTTCTAAGCATGCGACCTTAAATATGAGCACTCTGTCTTTCAAGGTGGCAGCCTCAGAAATCCGCGAAGAGAACTGAAATGAGACGGTCTAACCCTCAATTTCCACCGACTGCGGAGCGGCTGCGGATCCGCTGCGGAACGGCGGCGGAGTCAATCGGTTTCCATTAAAGTCAATGTGTGTATTTCCACTGACTGCGTTCCGAATCCGTCACAGCTCCGGCCATCCGCAGCCCTCCGGCACAAATACGCAGAGCTTCTATTTTTGACGGATGCCGGACAGCTCCGCAGGGCAGAGCCATGACTTTATCGCGAGATCATACCTGAATTCGCGAGAACTCGTGTTTTTTTTTTTAAATCTTTGCAATACAAACATTACAAACACACACAAATAAAGTCATTAATACAGAAACAACAAACAATAGACAAGAACAGAGCCAGGGGGAGTTTCAAATAAATAAATTAAAGATATAGCATAAATAAAGGTTTTAGCAGCCTTCTTATTTTTATAATTTTGGATGGATTTGATGTACTGCTCTGTCTACGCGAGATCTCGTGTTGTGATCTGGGCTGGTTTGTAAAAACAGCATAATTCAACGGCATAATGGGCAGAGACAGAACTCGGTATCGCCGATCATCACGTGAATTTGCGAGACCTCATGGGTCCTCGTCACTTCAGCACGCAGCCGATCTGCAACAAATACGGATCTGGTGGGTATTGACGGACGGCGGAGTGCGGAGCCGTAACGCAAATGGAGCTGATCTGCAGCCGCTCCACAGTCGGTGGAAATCCGGGGTAACCATAAATGGCGTCACCTGCTGCGCCTGTCAGCAGGACATATACGGAAACGTTTCTGACTTATTAAAATAAATATGAAATCAGAAAAATATTAATTTAGTTTAGAAAATATGACACGTTGATGTAGATTAAACTATTCAACAGTATATTAAATTAATCAACCTTAGAAATATATGCATCATAAAAATAATAAAATTAACACAAGACATAACTTATAATACTAAAACAGTGACAAACTTTTTTTGATAAATACACACTTTTATTTAATGAAGGTTTTAATTGTTTATTTTAGAATATCCAGCCGCCGTTGCAGGCGCGCAATGAATCTTGGGATATCCTCGGCTGTTAAGGATCCATTCGTTCTATCCTTAACAGCGCGGAGATATGAGGACGCATTTTGAGGCTTCATTCTAAGCATCCTCCGAATTGGGACGGCCTTACCAGCCTGAAGTCGCGCTGCTGTGACGCTATCGGTCTTAAAATACGTCCTTAGAAGGTTGCAGCCTCTGAATTGGGACACAGCTATAGACATTGGCTGTTTCTCAATATGCGTTCTTCAGCGATCTTGCGTCCTTGTGTCCTCGCTCTACGTCATCATCAACAGTCGAAGTTCAATTCCAATTGTCAAGAACACAAGTACAGAGGACCATGATAATACCCGGATGTGTTCTTGATATCGAGGATGCATCGAGTGCAGACTTGCGTGCCGAAATCTGGGGAGGTCGCGTGACCAGCAGGAAGATTGCACAAATCTCAATTCTCACAAGTGCGTTTTGTGTTCTCGCGACCTTCTGAGTTCGTTCTTCCGAGGTCGCCTTGCAAGACCAGTCTCCACGAGAACACAAGTCCGTTCTTTGCGTTCTTGGAATTCATTTGGCGGAACAAAGTATATAAAGTGGGAGGAGTTGGATCTAGATCCAACCCCGCCCCCTGGATGTTGTGTTCCGCAGTGAGAACCATCTCGCTCCAATAGGCTACGAGGTGTCTACGTATATAATGTCTATGGTCCAGTGTGGGTTTGTCTGTGTTACTCGGTTGGTCAGGTCTAAGTGTCTACAGTAAGTCTTGCAGTATATTTATCTTATGTTCCAGTTCGTGTTTTGTTTAAGTAATAGTGTTCAGTGTAATTTTGTTTGATTTGTGTTTGCCCTGTTCTGTTTGCCCCCTCGTGGGTTTTTGTTTTCCATTTTTTACCCTTGTTTGTTTAATAAAGTCCTGTGTTTCATCACGTCCGCATTTGGGTTCTTCCTCGTTTCAAATTTCTGACATATAGTACGCAAAGAGTACGAGAAGTAGTGCTGTTCACCTACTGTATGGAAGTATGCGGTTTGGAATGCAGGGCTAGTTTTAGCTTTACACATCCACAATAAAATGGCATGGCGGTAACGCCCATAATGCAACACTGCGTGACATACCTTCACATTCTGAGTCTGTGACCCCCATATAAGGGCATAGCCGCCCTGCAGCTCAAAACCTATGGCTAAAACATGCACATAAAGATGTTTTGATGGATAAACAAGAAGACAATAAACGCGGTAGGGATTATATATGGTGCATCTGTGTGTTTGATTTAGTAATCCGAAGCCACGTCAGCTCCAGAGCTGCCAACTTCTGAGTTCAGCTTGGAGTGAGATTTTTTTTTTGGGGGGGGGGGGTTGTGGTAATAATTTTTTATATAAGTCCTAACCATTTGCCAATTGATAATAGTGTGGATTTTAGCTATTTCTGTGTTAAATAGTTGGAAAAGACTGCGTTAAAATGTTTCAATACAAATCGAATCATATTTTAGAAATTAAATTGAAATAAAAGCTTTTACTGAGTTTAAATGCCTGAGATTAGAGTCTTTATTATTATTTTATACACTTCTATTATGCTTTCCTTCTGATAAAAGTGCCAAAAAAGTTCTTAAAATCTAATGAATACTGGTCTCTGTAAAATGTATAACTGCAGATGACAGCAGCTTTGATTCAGTTTATGCAGTGAGAAAGAGAAGCGTAAAGTGATGATTTGTGATTGGTGATAGAGAGACTGTCACAATCAAATAAACCAAATTAGTAGTTTATATTAAACTAAAGCAAGAGATAATGTGTACGTCAAGACCATATAATTATATTTCGTATATATTATTGTTTATAGATGTCAAATATAAATTGACCTTTTTCTCTTTTATTAAAACCTGTCACCGCAAACATCACGCAGGCTTGTACTGCTTGCAAACATACACACGTGACGCGAGTGATGGTTGATTAAAATTGCTGTTTTCTGAGGGTATCTGCGTGCGTGGAATCTCTGCTTTTCATCCAGACCTTGACGCTTTGTGTGTTCGACTGGTGCGGAGCTGACTGATCAGCGTATGACATCAGAGTCACGCGAGAGCAAAGGTAAAGGCGGACCCTTTTGTAACATTTCGACTTGCTCTCGCGGTACTCTGATGTCCTCGCTGCCGAACTTCCTGCGCAGCGCCACATAAAGTGAAATGCTCTTTGACTCTTTGCAGCAAAGTACCAGCACCATGAGAAGTGGTGGCACATAAGACAGTGAAGGTACGCTAAAATATAAAAGTGTCAATACTGTGAGCACTGCTTTAGCTACTTACATCGTGCGTTGCTCTTTCACCATCGCGCAGCCGCGCACTCGCTCTCTGTAGTTTGTAGCTGGCGCTTCGGCATTTGTAGACAATAACTCCACCTTCTTTGATTTGATTCGCCTTCGCATCATTTTGACTTTGACGAGCGCTTTATGCTGTTGGAGGCACGCCAGATAGAGATAGGCGTTTTACAGTATTTACAGTTAGGTATTTTTATAAAATTATTTAATGTCTTTTATTAAACTCAATGGGAATCTAAATGGTGGGCACGAGCCTGCGTGAGAAAATGAATGTGTGGCGTGAGAGCGTGAGAATGGGGTCAATTGCGTGAGTCTCACGGCGAATGCGTGAGAGTTGGCAGCTATGCAGCTCACATATTGTTATTTAAAACACTCGACTTCTGTTATAAAGTCAGTTTGTAGCAAAAAAAAAAATGTTTTAATCCCACCAGTTCTCCTGTTTTGATGGTGTGCTAAGCTAATACCTGCTAAGCTAATGTGCACCTGCTAACATTTAGATATGTAAAATAGGTTTTAGGCAGGGACGTGCACAGGAATTTTTAGGGACAGTTGCTCTGTCCTAAAAAAGGGCACCCCCCTGAAAAAAAACTTACGGCCTATATGAAGGACTGAGAATAACAGGGTCTTTATTAAAAATCAGCAAACATGTTTGCCTAATGCCTACCAAAAAAATAGTAGCCTAGGCTGCTTGTCTGCAAGCTTTGATAGCTGCTATCTGTCTGATTATTTAGGCTAACATGGCAAACTCAGCCTGGATTTATGAAGATTTTAACAGAGGTGGAAAGAGTAGCCAATAACTTAAGTAAAAGTACAAGTGAGTAAAGAAATAATTACTTAAGTAGAAGTAAAAAGTATGCAATGAAAATAATACTCAAGTAGCGAGTTACTAGTTACTCATGAAAAAATAAATCTATACATGCACGCGCACACACACCCACAATACAGTGCCCTCCATAAGTATCAGAACAGTAAAGACAACATTTTTCTTTTTGCTGTGGAGACCAGATATTGGTAAGATAAATATCAGTGTGTCAGAAGTTTAGAATGTCACATTTTATTAATCTTTGTTTATGTTGCAACACATACATGGTTTAACAACAAAGAACAACAGCATTAAATGCTGATTTATGTGTGTTGTACCCAAATGCACATAAATGAATCAAACTGATTCTACACATTTAATGCTTTTCATGTGTAAAAAATCAGGACACAGCTCAGTGCCCATAAAAAAAATAATGTGACAGATTCTGTACTTTTGTATAATGTTCATCTTTTAATGTTTAGACATTTCTTGACTCCACAGCAAACAGAAGAATACTTATGAAGGGCACTTATACAGTATGTGTAAAACTGCAACATACACAAACGGTACAGAAAAAAGAATACAAACACAGAATAGACAAGCATTACAAATTAACTCTAGTCTCAATGTTGATGTAGCGTATAGCTGAAATATCAGACAAGTAAACTGACAAAGAGTTTTGCATTCATTATGTATAAAGTTAGAATCTCCTAAGATGGTCTGAGGACATTGACAGTTTACACTTACACAAACTGATTTTAGACAAAACTCATGTTTTCTTATGTTGACATGTCGCGTTTGTCTTGTGAGAATCACTTACATCATACAGAACAGTATACAGCGAATCAGACGTCAATCATCGATGGATTTTCTTCAGTCTGTGCTACAATGCTTCTGGAGGCTGCGCACGTTTAACTGTGTTTGACGACGAACAGGTCGCGTGTATGTAATCCCAGGTCAAAAAGACGTAGTATTTAATGTATTAAAAATATACTTAAAATACAAATAGTATGTTTATAATACATTTGTATTTCCAACATACTTATTTGAAGTGTATTAAAATAGGTTAAATTGCATTTAAACGTATTTTTTAAAAGTATACTAGAAGTACACTGGTAATAAATATATACTTAATTACATTTTTAAGAAATATGCTAAACTTAAGAATATTGTTAATGTTTTTGTATTAAGTGTACTAGAAGTACATTGGTAATAAATATATACTTTATTACATTTTAAATAAATATGCTAAACTTAAGAATATTGTTAATGTTTTTGTATTAAGTGTACTAGAAGTACATTGGTAATAAATATATGCTTTATTACATTTTAAATAAATATGCTAAACTTAAGAATATTTTTAATGTTTTTGTATTAAGTGTACTAGAAGTACATTGGTAATAAATATATACTTTATTACATTTTAAATAAATATGCTAAACTTAAGAATATTGTTAATGTTTTTGTATTAAGTGTACTAGAAGTACATTGGTAATAAATATATGCTTTATTACATTTTTAAGAAATATGTTAAACTTAAGAATATTTTTAATGTATTTATATTAAGTTTAATAGAAGTATGCTGGTAATAAATATATGCATAATTACACTTTTAGGAAATATGCTAAACACAAATGTACTTCTAGTGAAGTTTTAGTATATTTGGATAAAACATACTTTTTTTCAAAACATGATTCATTAATTGTATTAAGCTAACATTAAACTGTCCTCAAGCATTTCAACATTATATCATTCCGATTGCATAATAACATTTTTTTTCAAAGATTTGCTTAAAATCTTACGTTTGCTAGTGTTTATGGTGTTTATTTTCAAACAACACAAGTGACACACGTGACTAAACCTGATTGGTTGTTGTCATAGTACACGTCACGGTGCTATTTGAAAGCTGTTGTTGTTCAGTTCAGTTCACGAGGTGCATGCGGTCGCTTGCATTAAACGTATAAACTGTTAAATTAGATGGCGACTCTGCATTAAACGTATTTATTTAATTAATCGGCGATCATATTTCACCAGAGGACTAAGATAAAACAACTCGATTTAAAATGTGAGCAGTTTTTGTGGATCTGACGTCGAGGGAAAAAGTGTTTCGCTTTTTGTTTGGAGATGAACGAGACAACAGGGTAAGTGATGACAGATTTTCGCATTTCTTTATTTAATTAAATATTGAATAAGTAAAACATTACAGTTGTCCTTATTTTAACCCAGCTTCCTTATGTAACGTTATGTCGGTGTCACGTCTGGTAATTGGAACGTCGTTATTGTGTGACTAAGCATCCCAGATAGCAACACATTCAGGGCCAAAACTGGCTTACTTTAGGCACTTCAGGCTTAATTCAGGCACAGGTTTTTTTCGTGAAACATCATTGGGCTGAGTTGTGGCGTGAGTTTGGCCAACCAAAAGAAATAAAATGCAAATGGCTTTTTTGGCTGAGTCTTGGCTGGAGTTTGGTCCACCTAAAGAAACAAAAAGCAAATGGCTTTTTTGGCTGATTCTAGGCTGGGGTTTGGTCCACCAAAAGAAAAAAAAGCAAATAGCTTTTTTGGTTGAGTCTTGGCTGGAGTTTGGTCCACCAGAAAAAAAGTCTTCTGCAAACTGGGTTTTGCTAGCCAAAGATCAATTAAAGAGCTCACAGCCTGTGTAAATATCTTGCTTAGCTTCATTTTTTGTACGTCATACATCAATAAAAGATGAATTTTGTCAAAAACAATTGCAATAATGAAAATATGCTTGATGTATTTAAAATAATTAAATATTTTTTCCGGGATAGAAACTTTTTACAAAAGCTATTCAAATGCATTCCAATAAAGGAAATAATAATATGAGTTTTGTAAAGAAAAGAATTGATGTCTTTCTTGACAAGATTAGCCTGATAGGCACTTAAGGCAGACAAGGAGGTATCAATGTGCAAAATAAAAACAAAACAATAATAAATGTTTTAAAATATAGGAATGGTTCAGTCTGCCACATCATTCCTAAATAAGACTTAAAGAATTGAAGTTGTATCAAACATTGAACATTGAGGGGGCCAAAGCATTCAACATTAAATTGTGGGTGACAATTTGTCCCCTTTATGTCTATTGTGACTATAGCCATGAACTGAATAGTTACCTTTTTACAGGTATGTATTGTTAAACATTTTTGTGGGATGGTGAAACGTAATAATAAAATTAATTAGTTAATTAGTAATAATATAAATTAATAATACAAATACTATAAAATATTCTTAAATGAAGTACTTCAATTGGTTTTCATTATTTCACAGTTGGCAATATAAAATACATCAGGAATATTTCAAAAATAAAATGGCAAGAAAAATAAGCCAAATAAATGCTTGACAATGTCAAGTTTTCACAACTGTTAGCAACTTAGTTGGTTGGCAATGGGAAATTGGTTGGCAACTCTCAAAATGTAATTTCATAGATATTTGTACCATGTCCGGACATGGTACAAATAAATCTATGAAATTATATTTTGAGAGTGCGTTTTTTCATTTTTATTTTGATACTTCTTTATTACTCGCACTCATAAACTATTTGGGAGTTGAGCGCGTCTGTTCTCAATTCTAAATTGCATTGCAACCACGCACCCCTGAACAATCCCTCGTTTTGGAATCAACGCGGCGGCGGATTGAATAGACCTGTTCGACTTCATGCGGGAGCTGCTCAGCCCGATCGATCTAAATGTTCAGTGTTCTTTTGAGTAACTCTCGCGGTATTGTGATGTCATGCACCAATCAGTCTGCGCAGGCGCCGCATGAGGTCGAAATAACCCACCCACAAGAGGAACCGGAAGTTACGTAGCAGCCAGCCAGCCACGCATATTTACGCACGCCGTGGATGTGAAATTCAAACTGCTGTTTTACTACATGCTGCTGAACTTCTGCCTCGCTTGTTGATCTTTATCTTATGGTGTTTTATTACACAAAGGTAAGTAAACTTTATTTTTTAAAGAAAGCTTAACTTAGACACATGTTATAGTAGTTCACAGCAGCGTACTCGTTTGTTCACTTGTGGCTCTTATACTTTTTATGCTAGAACGCACGCCGTGGATGTGAAATTCAAACTGCTGTTTTACTACATGCTGCTGAACTTCTGCCTGGCTTCTGTGCAGTTCAGAGAGTTGATTCGGGATGGTGTGGTTCTTAAAACTTCAGAAGGTGATAATTGTATTGAGGTTAATAATGTTGTTGTTCTGGTACAAAACATTATTTGCTTTAAAGGGAGTGAGTTTGTTGTTTATAAAGAGTACACCAAGAAAGAAAGTTTATTTGACTACCCAATAGATTCACAGGAATTAGGGATTTTTGTTGTTTCAGACCTGTCATTGGAGCTGAAATGTGCAAGGCTTACACAAAATATACACAAGTATGTGAGATTGCCTCTTGAGGGACAGGGCAGGTTTGCGGTTTTCCCCCTTCTACATTTAAAATGAGTTTTTTGTTTTTTGTTTTTGTTTCTCTTTTCCAGAATTTGTTTTACAAGGGGTGTGGGATTTTAATGTCATATGTTTTATTAATATTGTATTTAGAAGTGTTTTCAATAATCATTATAGTATGCTAAAGTAAAAGATTGTTTGTGTTTGTCTGTGAGAGTGGAAAGCTACCAGCTTGGGTGTGTGTGTAAAACTGCAAGAAGGATTAGCTGAGGAATTTATGTCTGGAAATTGTCAAAGATAAGAGAGAGACAACCATGTATTAACTAATACTTTAATATTCACAGGATAAAATATGCAATATATTTCTTACTTAATCAGTATTAATCAGTGAATAATTGATGTAATAAAGATATGATGTTGTCTTTGATAAATGTGTATTAACCAATGAAATGAAGGTTGCATACAGAATAACCTAAGGGGGGGATGGCAACTCAACTTGGAAGAACAGAATCTCCCGCGCTTGTTCGTTGTGTGTGTCTTTTCTTCCCTAACAGATGGTTTTTTAATAATGATTAAAGTGTTTGCTTAGAAGTAGTATTGCAGTAAAAGATTTAATATGTGTTTATCTATCTAAAGAAATTAATGTGTGCCTTATTCATATAACCAATTTTACGAATAATGAAATGATGTCATGATATTGAAATGTGTTTTACATAATAATCACTTTCATCTTACAGCTTATGTTTTCTGATGAATAAATGAATGTTTTATTAATGATTTGTTTTTAAGAAAGCATTATTATATTCTATGTGAAGTCAATCATATGTGAAGTGAAGGACTGCATGGCTCTCAGGGATGAGCGGAGAACAGTTAGTTTTTTCTTTGTTTGGGTGTGTTTATCTTTGCCTACAGGGTGTGGTGATGGAGTCAGATAGACGAGGGGAACGGCCTTTGTGGGTGGAGATTCTAAGAAGAAGATCGACGTCACATACTTTATAAATAACTGTTTTCTCCAAATGCGGGCTGTTAGTCGACTGCCTATTGTGGCCTTGAGACTGCCCAGCGCTGTAAAACTTTTTCATATCTGATCAATAAATAGTTTAATTTTAATACCGTGCCTTTCCTCTAATTATGAACATGCAAATGGACGCTTTAAAGTCCAACAACTGGTGACCCCTGACGTTTTGTAGAGGGAAAGGAGAGAGTGAGCGGAAGGAGGGTTTCACATTGAAGAAACCAAAGTAAGCGAGGATTCCCTTTCAACACAAAAAGAGCGCTCTATTAAAATAAGGTAAGCAGAAGCCTGTTTTATCAAATTCTGCTAATTGGATATACCAAATTACTTGTGTTGATAAGGAGATCCGAACTGAATTACAAATTTAAATTTTTTATAAATTGATCAGAGTGAAAAACTTTTTGAAATTTTTGAATTTTGTTATTAAATAAAAGGTTGAGGAGTCCTTTAACGCATTAGGCGTTATAAAATACCAACTCAGGTTGTAGCCTGTAAGGGGTGAAAGGCCCGTTGGATGAAAGGTCCAAGAATACTGTTAATGGCGGTGTAAGTTAACAGAATTAATTAAAAAGGTTGAGGATTCCTTTAACACATTAGGTGTTATAAAATACCAACTCAGGTTGTAGCCTGTAAGGGGTGAAAGGCCCGTTGGATGAAAGGTCCAAGAATACTGTTAATGGCGGTGTAAGTTAACAGAATTAATTAAAAAGGTTGAGGATTCCTTTAATACATTAGGTATTATAAAATACCGACTCAGGTTGTATAGCCTGTAGGGGGTGTACAGCAGCCCGTGGATGTAAGGTCCACGAATACTGGAAAGAAGAAGTGACGTCTTAATGTGAATAGTATTGTTGATATATTGTTGTTATTTTTGTGACATTTCTGTGAAAGTTGTATTGTGTTTGTATTGCGGGTGAAACTCCTGAAAACTACTGGTGTATATATCCTTTTGTTAGATAAGAGTGACGTTTTGTGCTTTTTTTGAAATTTTGAATGCTTGTAAATTGTGTGAAAATGGCTAAATAAAAAAATGTGATGAGTATGGTTGCCTAACAGTGTATGTGCAATGGAAAAAGGGCAAGTAGTTTGGAAAGGGACCAACTGTAAAAGACTTAGAAACAGATTTGAGAATTTGGACGAGATTAGCTCTGGTTGCTGCTGCCATGCAGGCTATTAAATCAAAGAAAAAGGGGAAGTTGACAGTTGTGCTGTGAGCAAGTAAAAGGACAAGGAAACACTGAGCCAGTACCCTCAGCCCCACCCATGGCTCCTCCTCAAGTGAAGTCACTATACCCCTCACTGCACACACCTCCTCCTTATGAGGAAAAGTCTGTTTCGATCTCAAAGCAACAGCCGGTGTTAACAGTAAACAGTGGTGAACTAGATGTTGAATTTGATGAAATAAAGGCCCTGAAAAGAAAAATGGAAAGATTACAACAAACAATTATGACACAGGGAGAGATAATCACAACTCTATTAAGATTACAGAGAAATACAAATGATAGCAACATGAGAAAGAGATCTTGTGTATTACACAGACAGGGCCATAAACAAATCACACAAACAGAACTAGTAGAGGTAGATAAGAATAAGAATAAGCTTTTGAAACTGCAGCTAGAACAGACTAAACAGGCAAACACAAAAAAGAAACAAATGCCCCAGCAGGCCCAACCAACACCAGTAGCTATGACAACTAGTGTCCCGGACAACGTACAATATCCCAATCAGCCCATAGATTCATATAAAGGCCCACCCTATACAGGAAAGCCGTCGGAGGGATATAACAAACAGAGAAGGGGAGGGCCAAGAAGGAGTAGTACACCAAAACAGGGAGGTTTTGGAGGTTTTGGCAGGAATACATGTTATGTGTGCGGACAAGAAGGTCATTGGGCCAGAAGATGCCCTCAAAATGGGTCACAGCCCCAATATTCCGGTGTAAGGTATCCACTTAACGCACCAAATGCAAGGGGATGGGGTCCCAATAGAGGAGGTGGCGGGCGTGGAAATGGTGGTTTTGCCAGGGGACCACCAGCGCCACACAACCCATCACAACCAGATTTAATGGCGCCTATGAACCCAACATGGGGCCAAAGGGAGTGATGCGGATGAATAAGGGGGCACACAGGAACCCACCATGAAAGGAATGGCTGGACCTCTCATGGACCATTAAGAGCCCTAGTGGATAATGGGCCTAAATAGTCCACCCTAAAAAAAAAAAAAAAGTTTCAACAACGGTGGAGACAATGGGTTTCTGGTAAAATTGAAAAGTGACTATCAACAAATTACTACCCTACAAGGTAGCAAACCAGTCTAGTTTGCACACATTTCTGTATTCCTCCAACACAATAGTTAATAATAGATAGGGACCTAGAAATTACAATGACCTGTCAATGTTGTAATGTGCCCCCGGACGGACGGGGCACAAATGAATGGCTAATTAAACTATGGAGAGATAGAGCCTTATGTCTGACCCAGGACCAGAGACTTATGTTATTTTTTATTTTTTTTTATTTTTTTGGGCCTTATAAACAACAAACAATAGATAATAAGGTATGTACCAATATATAAAACGGTGTCTTAGATAAAGTTTACCAAAAAATCCTGGCCAGCCAAACCTGAAATTATGTCCATGAAGGTGTAAACATGACTGATCTAATCACTGAGGGTGAGCCATATGACTGCATACCATTGACTGAAAAAAAAAAAAAAAAAAAAAGCAAACAAATTGAGAGATGGTTTGTTCGCGGTACCACTGACAACTCCCCCACCGGTAATCACGTTATTTATGGATGGCTTTGTTTTAGAGCATCAGATAGTATGTTAAAGGCAGGGTTTGCTGTGGTTGACCAGGTTGAGGGTGATTTTGTGACTAGAGTGAGTGGTAAATTGGAGGGTAAGCAGTCACCACAGACAGCTGAAATGATAGCTGTTATCAAAGCCTTGCACTACACTGGTGAAGAGAGGGTGATTATTTATAGTGACTCTGCATATGTGATTGGTACAGTATATATGGAACTGCCATATGGCAGATAGGTGGGTTAGAAACCAGGAAAGGCCGGCCTATAATAAATAAATGCTAGCGAAGCCTGACACATAATAAATGCTGTGAAGGTACCTAATGAAGTGGTTGTTGTCAACTGCCTAATAAGCCACTTATTTGCCCAACCATGGTTTCCCAAGACAAAGTTAGATCTGACAAACTGACAAACACGCACTGGAATTGACAAATAGTTTCGGGGCTGCTTGTCACCCCAATGCCAGAGCAAAGCTGACATAATGAACCTTACTTTGACATTAAAACTTGACTTGACAAAATCTGTGCACCGACAGAAATAATATGGCTTGACGCATTGCCAATTGCATTAATATCTATTCGCTCTTCTGTTAACAGGATTTCTGGTCTCACTTCCTTTGAATTGCTTACAGGTCGACAGTTTCCAGGCCCACGGAATGCCTTGGTGTAGGATCCAATCCTGCCACTAACTAATGATGTTGATTTCTACAAACTAACTGCTATGATTAAACATTTTTCCTGCCAGGCTACACGACACCGGGACAAAGACTAAGCTGTTACAAATGATGATTGAGTAAAAGTGAAGGTGTTCAGACGGTGCTGGGCCGAATCGAGACGGTCCAGGCTACCGAGAAGTAAAAGAAAAAACCTAACATTGTGTCCAGCTACAGGTCAAAGGCGACACATGGTTCCATCTCTTTTTGTGTTCCATGTGATTTTCCCAGCAGGTCTCTCACAGAAACAGGTGTGGACCTGAGGACTCAGGTCCAAGAGAGGGAGAGTGTTGAAAGTGAAAGTAAATGGAGAAAGTAAATGGAGAACAAACAGGAAGTGAAACATCAGTGGTAACACTCACACAACACCAACAACAAAGTCAACAAACACTCTGTAAAATTGTGCATAAAAAAGGTGACATTTTTTCCAGCCCAGCAACAGAACCACAAAAGGTTGTAAGACAGAACAAACACACAGGTGAATGTGCAGTTACCCATGAGGACGACGGCAGATTGATTTTTCATTTAATAACAAAACAAAACTGTACTGATTTACCAACATATGAGAATTTTACCAACAGCTGGGGTGTGGGTTAAATAAATTGGACTTCCATAAGGTGGTGGAAATCCTGACAGAAGTGTTCAGGGACCTGAACATCACAATTACTGTTTATTCATTATAATCTGGGTAGCTATATACCATATTGACCTTTGAATTTCGAATTTCTTAAGTTTCTTATATAATCTTACATTTCGATGTTTCCTTTTGAATCTAATTTTTAAGTTTCTTATACAATTCTACAGTATTAATTTTACATTTCAATTTTTTTGAATTTATGATTGTTTTTTGAGTATTTGCCAATAGGCATAAGTGTATTTTTTCCACAGGGATGAATCTATATGGAGATTGGAAGGTTCTGTGGGCCCTAGGGGTTATGACTGCAATTATAATTACCATAATATTTAGCATAAACAATGAAGGTAATCTGAAAATTGACAAAAGGTCCAAAACTACATCACAAGATTAGTGTGTAAAGAGATATGGGGGAATTGAATTAAATTACACAAAAAAAAAAAAATTAAACGACATCATACACCTTTGATTTATGAACATCTATAGTGGTCTCAATTGGAGTATTTGTGGCCATACTGGTCACTTGTGGATGTTGTTGTATCCCCTGTCTCAGATCCCTGTGTAACAGGCTGATAGTGTCAGCAATACAGAAAAAAGAGAATAATCCTCCCCCATATAGCATGCCCCTATTAGGCCTACAGAACCTAGAGAATGATGAAGAAGAAAATGTGTGACCTCTTTCAGAGGTCAAGAGAGGGAATTGTGGGATTTTAATGTCATATGTTTTATTAATATTGTATTTAGAAGTGTTTTCAATAATCATTATAGTATGCTAAAGTAAAAGATTGTTTGTGTTTGTCTGTGAGAGTGGAAAGCTACCAGCTTGGGTGTGTGTGTAAAACTGCAAGAAGGATTAGCTGAGGAATTTATGTCTGGAAATTGTCAAAGATAAGAGAGAGACAACCATGTATTAACTAATACTTTAATATTCACAGGATAAAATATGCAATATATTTCTTACTTAATCAGTATTAATCAGTGAATAATTGATGTAATAAAGATATGATGTTGTCTTTGATAAATGTGTATTAACCAATGAAATGAAGGTTGCATACAGAATAACTTAATGGGGGGGATGGCAACTCAACTTGGAAGAACAGAATCTCCTGCGCTTGTTCGTTGTGTGTGTCTTTTCTTCCCTGACAGATGTTTTTTTGAATAATGATTAAAGTGTTTTGCTTAGAAGTAGTATTGCAGTAAAAGATTTAATATGTGTTTATCTATCTAAAGAAATTAATGTGTGCCTTATTCATATAACCAATTTTACGAATAATGAAATGATGTCATGATATTGAAATGTGTTTTACATAATAATCACTTTCATCTTACAGCTTATGTTTTCTGATGAATAAATGAATGTTTTATTAATTTGTTTTTAAGAAAGCATTATTATATTCTATGTGAAGTCAATCATATGTGAAGTGAAGGACTGCATGGCTCTCAGGGATGAGCGGAGAACAGTTAGTTTTTTCTTTGTTTGGGTGTGTTTATCTTTGCCTACAGGGTGTGGTGATGGAGTCAGATAGACGAGGGGAACGGCCTTTGTGGGTGGAGATTCTAAGAAGAAGATCGACGTCACATACTTTATAAATAACTGTTTTCTCCAAATGCGGGCTGTTAGTCGACTGCCTATTGTGGCCTTGAGACTGCCCAGCGCTGTAAAACTTTTTCATATCTGATCAATAAATAGTTTAATTTTAATACCGTGCCTTTCCTCTAATTATGAACATGCAAATGGACGCTTTAAAGTCCAACAGGGGACACAAGATTGTTGTTAGTTCTTCACTCTACACAAGTAAGTGACTCGCCTAAGACGTATGTTTTCTGTGTTTGTCTTTTATATTACCTTTTTAGTAAATGTTTATCTAATTGATTTGCTTTCAGAAAACATGTACCACATTGTGAGCTTTCTTGATACCCAAGAAGTGGAGGTTGTGCCAGCAGTCTGGGTAAAAAATGGGATTTGTTTATGGCCTCCATATAAGGGTGAAGGAATTCAGAGGGCAACCAAGTGTTTGGAGCAACCTAGGGAGTCTTGGTCTGCTTATAAAATAAAAATTATGTATACTGCAGGTATGTATGAAAAAAAATTATATAATGCATTAATTTCAAAATATTAAATGGCTCTTCTGATTTGTTTTTATTTTTCAATTCTGTCTTTGATAGAAAGCTATGGTGAAGCACGCCGGAAGCTGCCGCTTGCTGAGCTACAGACTGATCTCCAGTCTGAGGCAGAGCTTGAGTCCCAGAGGCCACCAAAACGCAAAACAAAGTAAGATATGTGTATTTAATATTACATATTATGTAATGCATATATCGCAGACCTTTTTACACTAATGATTGGGCAAAGTAATATGCATGTCAATTATCATACACATCTTAACACTGAATTTGCCCCTGAATATTATCTTCACATGGACATGCCATCTTTCAAACTTCAAGCTTATTCCATTTTAGTGATTATTACATGTTTTTCCTTCTCTACAGACGAAACCGGCGCCTTTTGGAAGATTATGACACTGATGACGAGGCTATTGCACCCCAAAAAGACAATTTGCCACATGCCCCGCAAATACAACCACCACCTAAAAGGATTTGTTCATCTACTGAGGTACAACCAAGTCCTCAAAGACAACCTCAACCCTCCATATGTCCTCAGAAGTCCTCGTGTCTGACACGGATCCCAGAAACTCCAGGCCCATCCTTGTTGGACATAAGCCCTTCAATTGAAATGCAAGAGAGAAATCTTGGGTCTTCATTACGCCAAGCAATAGATATGCCTGAACCGATGCCTACCCTGCCTTTTCACAATACACCGTCTTCTGCCAGATCATCACAGCATATCACAGGACATCAAAATGAAACCACTTTACAGTCTCCTGATCACGCAGTGGAATCACTGTGGCATTATGACTCTTTGACTCCCAGAGTCCAGACAAAGCGCCTCCCAAGCAACGATCCATTCCAGAGATGTACGTTTTTGTTTAATTATTTCATAATCACTGTAAGTGTAAGCCTGATGTCAAAGAAAGGACTGGTGTGGTAACCTTACAATTTGTTTAATGTTTCAGCAATTCTTCATGACATTTTGACAAAACTTGAAATAGTTATGGAGCAGCAAAGACGTCTTGTAAGAATGGTTCAAGATCTCAAACAAAACAATGTTGGTGAGATCACGGAGGATAACCACTTAACTCCAAAATATTTTCCAGTTGAAGATTTAAGATCATTCACTTCCCTGGAAAGTGATCTTCAATCCGCACCGGAAACGAGACGAAAAGTGGTAGGTGTAACTAACGTTTATGAACAGTTACCTAATGCCTACTGTAATATCATACATATATTTTTCTCATTACTCTTATAATTAAACCGTGTTCAGTCTATAGCAAACGTATCGAGTTAAACGAGTTAATTTCTGAATTTTGTGATAAATTTTATGTAGTGTAGTAATTGCATATTAATATTCAAAAGTAATGAAAGTGTTCAATGACAAAGTGTGTTTTAAAACATTTCAGGTACTCGAACTTGGATTGCTGGGTGGGGTGGACTTGAAGGATACGGTTTGGAGAATAATGAAGCAGGCGATTAAAAATGACTTTGCTAAAACCATTAACTGGAGAGGTTTAAATGGAAAAACGCCATTCCAAAATTTGGAGCTTAAAAGTGTTGTCATTGGTAAGTGCTTTTGATGTGTTTGAAGAAGTTTTTATGACATTCATTAAATGAATATGTAGTGTCTTGGATCTTTAATACTGTATTGTACTGTATGCTCGATTACACTTTATTTAATGCTAATTTTTCTATATCTCTATGCTCGTATTCTAGAGGCTGTAAGAAGAAATCCAGTTTGTGCCCAAATTACTGAGCAGGAGGTTGAACAAGTTATTAGACGGTGGTTTTACTTTGCTGGTGATCGTGAGGGTGGCAGAAAAAAAAGAACATTACAAAATTTAAATTTTAATAACTGATTTTATTGTATTTTTAATTCTGCGCACTTTTACTTTTGCACCTTTTTTACTTTTGCAGGTATTTTTTACTTTTGCACGTGTGAACAATTTTGGCTTTTACTACCTGTTTGTTGGTTTCACTTGATTTATGCACATTTACTTGCTTCAATTTGCACTTGCTTTCCTGTTTAACATTTTATAACTTGGATTTTAATTTCTTTTACACTTATTATTTTCTTGATTTGCTGTTGGTTAAATCTATTATTCTCATTTTATTTTTGAAGCTTGGTTGATTTTTCTCTTCTGATATTACATTTTTAGTTTGTCTTTTATAACCAGCCTTTATTTTTGGGTTCACATGTACTTTGTCCATTACTGCTTTGTTTAACATTTTAACCTACTGCTTGATTTTTAATCTGTTATTGTAATTGTTGCTTTTATTTTGTCTTCTGCTGCTATTGTTTTTTAGTTATATTTTTATTGCACATGTAAATAGTTTGTATTTTTTAACCAGTTTTGTTGTTCTTTTATTACACTGCACATTTACTAAATTTTTTTTTTTTTTTAGGTTGATTCACTACCTTTTTTTTTGGTTGGTTTTTTGATTTGTGCACTTTACATTTTTTTACTTATTTAACACTTGTTTTTATTGTATTGTGACTTGTTTTTTGTTGGTGGGTAATGTATTAAGAAAATTTACACTTTTGGTTTGTTTGATTTGCGCACTACACAATTACTTTATTTTTGCCTTGTTTATTAAACACTTTGCTTTTTATTTATTGTATTGTTTTTTGCTTACTGTTATGTCATTCTTAATTCCTATTGTTTTAATTTTCTTGTATTTGGCTGGGGTTTGTACCTCCGTGTTAATAAAAACACTATATTTTCAAAACACATGGTTTTAATTTATTTAATAATGATTAAATATTATGGTTGCATTCAGGCTCAGTTTTAAGGATTTGGGGATAATATTGGTGTAGTTTTGGGGGGGTTCTGGAGAAGTTGGGTGAGGTTTAGTAAAGTTGTTGGCAGTTTGGCTCTTTAATGGGTTACACTTGGGGATTAAGGCAGAGTTCTGGGACAGTTAAGGCTGGTTACAGGGACATTAAAGAAGTTGTGGGTGAATTTTGGCCTGCTTCAGGCACTGTTCAGGTATCCTTTAGGCAAGCAGCTTAAGGGCCATTTGAGGGGAGGGGTCCATGGCGGTATGTGGGCCACAACAACAGCCTGAATTCAACCTGATAAGGCCCATAACCAATTTGCTATCTGGGATTTCTCTTAAGCATTTCAGAAATCATTCAAACCTTTCATTTTTTTAGCACAGCGACATAAATATGACTAACCAGAGCCAAGTAGACAGGAACAAATGAAGATACAGCCCATAGAAATACTTATTCTTGGTGGTAAGTTTGTTGTTGATATTTGAATAAGTTTTTCTGTTGTTTCTCTTGCAATGCTAAGGTTAGTTTAAAATGAATGTTTGAGCTGTCTTACCTGAAAATACCATGATATGACCATATGGTTATTATAACTACAGTAATGATCAATGGCTAATGTATAGCAGTTGTATAACAACCTTATTGTGTTTTTGTTTATTTTTAAATGTATTTCTAATTACATATGGACACAAAAATGACATTGTAAGAAGGGATACTTTTATGAGAGATTGTAAAACTGCAGAGGCTGGGATTGATTATATTATATTGTCTTAAAGGTATAGCGGAAGATTTTCGTTTTCCGGGTGGATCATCAAGATTATTGGTCATCCCAGATGTCAATCATTCTGATTAGATGTTGACGTATAACCGTCGTACGTGCTCGCCTCTAGGTTCGCTTGCTGCACATGCGCACTTTCACATGTATGTGTGTTGTGCTACGGTTTCAACCATTCATTGAAGCTCGCGTTCTCGCTGTGTTTTTTTTTTCAAAATGTCTGAGGTTCGCAGGAGAAAAAGTGTCTACGAATTGTATGACAAGAAGAGAAAGGACTATAAAGAAAGAAACAAGACCAGAATGTTTATGGGAGAGCTAAAAGGACAGGTTGGGCTTCGCACGCAAAGTTTCTACTGGAAAGGTACATTTTGTCATGCTATTTGGAGAAATCCATTTAAAATCACTGCTAGTAAAAGTTCACTCTAAAACAAGTACTGTGTAAATATGAAGGAATTTTCCGTATTTATGTTTTACAGGCATTTATCCGTTTTTTTTAATAACATGTTGCATTATGGGTGCAATAACTCCTGCTGCAATCTTTCACTTTTGCCTCTCTTTCACCATCTCTGTTTGAAACCTAAAATTACAACTTGCTTGCAGAGTTATTTTCTAACATGGATGATGTTTAACTTCTAAAAAATGCTGTCAGAACAAGATACAAGTGTTGAACTATTCCAGCATTGACACATGTGATTTAGTAGACAAATCTTCTTTCTGAAGTGACGTGTAAGTCAAATGGATATTTACCACAACATTTATCACATTAAATCTCCAGTTTGTGTTTGTTTTAGATTCCTTTGAAGTCACCACTATGGTGATTAGTGTTCCCTTTAGTTAGGCTTTTGTCCCTTTACCTTCATAGAGCTGATTCTGCTCTTTCAGCATTGCAACAGTGTTTTTGCTTGTAGCAATTACAACTTGTTTCAGTTTGTTGCTTTAGGAAGGAGAATTGTCTATAATGTCATATAAGCTTAGTTGTTTTTATGTTATGCTGCCTAACATTTAAATATGAAATGATAAAAAAAGAATAAAGAACTGAAATGTATAAAAGAGACGCTCTATGCTGATCTAAAAACACATCGTCTTGAATAAGATGGCTGCAAATGTGTCAGCTGTGGTTTTTGCTTCAGAGACATCAACACTTTGGATACAAATGTCAACAATGGTGAGAGTAAATGTTAAGAGAGTTTTCTACAATCCTGGTACCCAGCATGCATTGCGGCATGAAGCTTTGTTGTTGATTGTCACCATTGTTGCGTTTCATAGGCAGATTGAAGTGCCCCTAAAGGTTACGGAAAATGTTCTGTAAATCTACGGACAGTGTTCTATAAATCTACAGAATGTTCAGTTGTTGAAAAAACGGAAGTGTCTGTAAACATAACGGAAAAAGTGCCGGTAATTTTCTGCCAGGACATTGTCCGTTTTTTTACGGATTATTTTTTTAGAGTGTTGATGTAAGCTATGATTAGCGATGCTAGCCCTGGCACAAGTCACGAAGAGAAGAACTGAGCTCCTGCATGCTCTCTCTCTGTCTCTGTCTCGTGCACGCGTTTAACAGGTGTTCCCTCTCGGGAGGAGGGGAGAGTGTTGCGTGCGCATTTTAAAAAAAAAATCGAGGGGCGGTTCTTTTAAATAATTCGGGAAAATCTTCCGCTATACCTTTAAATATATTGTACTCAAGGTAAGTAATTCTTAAAAAGAAAACAAATCATTAATCATCATTTACCTGCCTGTTGTTTTTCAGATCAACTGCTATTGACAGTTTTGAATCGGGAAAAATGTGGAGTGATTCGGAAGAAAACGTTTGCAACACATCCATTACAGGTGGCTAATTTCTGTCCTTTTGAGTTATTCAAGTAAAAACCCGTTTTTTTAATTGTAAAAAAAACTGTTTTTTTTTATTGTAAAGCTGTAAGGGACTTGGCCTTGTCATCCTTGCATATACCATTTGGCAGGGCTCCAGACTAACTTTTTTTACTAGGAGCACAGTGGCCCCCAACTGAAAATTTTAGGGGCGCAACCAGAAAATTTAGGGGCACACACGGTAAATCAACATGCTAACCAAATATTCACATGTCTACTAATTTTCACTGTATTACTAATAAATACTTTAATTATAGATTCAGAAAGTACAATGTGCTGTTTCAAATTCAGTGTCATATCACAAAAAAAGGTCAAATTTGCTGGTCGCACATGTGCGACTGGATGTAAAATTCAGTGGCACACTCTCAAATTTAGGTGGCAAAATGCCACCATTTGATGGCAGTCTGGAGCCCTGTTTGGTATCATTTCTGATTTCCTTAAATCTCCTTAAACAGAGGTGAACCTTACGTTTGCAAGATCACAATAGACAAACAATGGAAAATGATCTAGGTTCAAATAAAACACAATTATCAATGTAAAACATATCCTGTAATGCACACAGGTTGCTTCAGGGGTCGGCAACAGGCAGGAATATTTTCTGGCCCACCGGATTAATTTGAAGTCCGTTTTTTTATTTTTTTTAATCATACTTTTTTATTTTACAATACCAGTTTACAAAAATGGCCCCGTGTATCATTCCTTCATTCGTTTTTTTCAAATCAAAACCAACAAGAAAAAAAACGACTTGTTTTCTATTATTTATTTCCTGAACTAAAATAAAACGATTCGTTTTCTGAATGTGCGCTCAGATCAAAAATAAAAAAATAATGAAAACGGGTTCGGACAAATTTTTATAGAACACCTTAGCAGACATATACCAATGAAATAAATTTAAACAGATCAGGTAGCCTACTAACAGATTACATTTTAATAAGGGTTTTAATAAGGGTTTGAATAGCAACCATGCTTTCCTGTATGTCTCATTCGCTTACAGTCCGACTTTTGAACCTTTTTTTATTATTATTTATTCGCGTATAACACACTAATAAATAATATGTATAACCTGATCAAAAATATTTGCACTAAATGCTGCACAAAACTCTTCCTCTATCCCAGAGGTCCCCAACCACCGGGTCGTGGACAAGTTGCCACCGGCTTGCAAGAATGTCCTGAAAAAAAATGCGTATACGGGCCGCTCTTTCTCGTTCTCTTTCTCTACCAGCGCATCCGCGATCATAGGGGCTGTTTACACTTGGTATTAAGATGTGTTTTCATCGATCGAATCATAAGTGGACGAGAGAGACACATTACGTTTACACCTGGTATTTAAATCCGTCTCTTTTGTCCACTTTCGACCGCTTCTGTGCTGAATACTATGAGGGGGTGGTCTGTGAGACGGTGGGCGAGTCTCTCTGCTGTCATTTAAACATGAGCGGGAGTAATTATGAGTTTATATGGACGCAAACTAATATTTTGTCGGAGTTCGCTGCTTCTTTAGCAAGTAAACATGCTGCACAGTGTTTTGTACATGTATATGTTAGAGCTTTCTTTGAATTTTCAGCGCAATTGATGAAATAGGATCGCGCAACTTTCACACGCTTTCAAAACGAAACTACGGAGATCAGCCGCTTAGTTTTATCAATGAAAGGCTAAAAATAGCGCTGTTCACCGAATGTTCACGGCAGAAGTCAAAAAAGACGTAAAACTTGTGTTTAATAGGGCTTGGGCGCCGCGTTGCATTCTGGGACGTCGCGGCCATGTTGGTGGCCTCGCGAATGTAAACATACAGCAAGTTGAACGAGGAGAAGCGGCGGAGTTGGGAAAATTAAAAGAAAGAAAAAAGATGTTAAAATCCGGAAAAGGATGTGGAATTTACTGGGATACGTTAAACAGGGAAGCAGGCACCGGTATGTGGACAAAATCGGAACTATTAACGGTTAGGATCCATATGAAAAAAGAGTTAATAAAGAGCCTTTTAAGATAACAGCGTGGTTGTTGTGAGAGCACGATTTCACGCCAATCTGTAAGCAAAGTCACGTATGACCTAGCTTCACAACTAGCTTAGTTAATGCAGCAGTTTTTGCTGACAGCAGAGGGATAGCAACAGAAAGATGAATGTTGAAATTTTCCCGTATTTTGGGCGAGTAAACCGGGACAGTTCCCTTATGTTCAATGTTGACTTAAGCTATATAAATTAATATTCAGATGTTATACTTCACTGTCGTATATATAAATGTCATTTATATGTCATGTATACACATTACTGAGGGGTTGAGGTTAATGTTTGGTTTCCGATATTGAATAAAACATAATGAAGTTTTCTGTAATCTGTCATTTTGAATGTAAATTACTTTTAATGTGTTACTTTATTATTAATACAGCAACGGTTTACCATGGTTGAAAAAATAACGACAAATGAATTAAATTAAGACACACAATTGAGAGAAAGTATGTCTATAAACAGAGCGCAGCATGGAGCGCAGCATGGAGCGCAGCAGTAAAGGAGGCAACCAACATGGCCGCCACGACAAGTAATGACGTCACGACGCCCAAGCCCTATACCTCAGATTAGATAAATGGGCGGAGAGAAGGCGGTCGCGTGTGGCTGTTCGAAAGCAACCACATGTGCGTTCCGCAACTCCAAAGCGATCCGATCGAAAGTGGTTTCGACCACCTCTGGATGTGGTTGAAAGTGGTCGAAAGTGGACGAGCTCAAAACGTTTTGAACACCGTTTACACCTGGCATTAACGTCGTCCACTTGTGATCCGATCGACGAAAACACATGTTAATGCCAAGTGTAAACAGCCTCATAGCTGTCATTAGAGTTTGAGCATACTTCTAAAACACAATCGATCAAATAATTGCAGAGGTATAACTTCATGAATCATTTGTGAATTTACCTCGTAAATCATGTCAATGCGTCAGACGTGAAGACGTTAAACTCCGTGACATCGCAAATTACTGAAAAGTAATTGCAGGCTTTTAGAAATAAACTCTTTTACTGCAGTAATATTTTAACTGATACACTTTTAACGTAAATGTCAAAGGAATCTACTGTTCTGGGCTGGGTTTCCCGATAACGATTGAACTTAGCACTTAAAGGGGTCATATTATGACATATTTTTAAGATGTAAAATAAATCTTTGCTGTCCCCAGAGTGTGTATGTGAAGTTTTAGCTCAAAATACTCCACAGCTAATTTATTATAGCATGTAAAAATTGATAATTTGTAGGCCTGAGCAAAAGTGAGCCGTTTTTGGGTGTGTCGTTTAAAATGCAAATGAGCGGATGAAGTGCAAACACTGATCACAATGATGGTGGTTTGTTGTAATTGAAACTCAATTGTGCTGTCAAGTACTTTTTCCTTTCTCTCTTTCTCTCTGCACTATGGCAGTGCTGTGGTTGGATATTGCAGATAAAGGGGGCGGTATTATTGTAATTCGCCTTACTACCTACCTCACAAAACAGGCAAATTCTGAACGACCTAATTTTTCACATGCTTGCAGAAAATGGCTTACCCAAACAAAGTTACTGGGCTAATCTTGATTACATTTTCTACGTTGATAGAAGCACTGGGGTCCCAATTATAGCACATAAAAATGGAAAAAGTCTGATTTTCACGCTATGACCCCTTTAAGAGCGCTTTCTACGAGCTACTTAACAAACATTCGTTGTTCATTTACGTGCGTTTCCCAAAGATGCACGTGAAACGATCGCTCGCAGCTGGGTTTTAAGTGCTACTTACGAGTCGCTATCCATTTGTCAAGTGCTGAAATGTCACCAATAGAATGAATCGAATTTGTAGCAGAAGCTTGTTTAGGCTAATGATTTTCAGCCGATGTGCACTAATATTTTTAATAATATATTTTCATTATTGTTCAATGACTTTTAAAGTGTTTTAATAATTTATTAAATATAATTTTTTGTATTTAGTTAGGTCTCGTCCCACTGCGAAATGCCTTCTGCGTTTCTATTATAGTTTAGATTATTATTATTATTATTATTTGTTGTTTATTATCTATGTTTATTTATTATTATGGATTATTGCATTGTACCGTAAATATTTATTTGGTTTCTTTAATTAGATGCCATTTCCCTTCAAAACAATGTTTAGATGAATTATAGCAGCAATCGGTATGAACCATTTATCAATTTGCTATACCAACTTGTACCAAAATACAAAAAACTTATACCAACTTGTACAAAATACGTTTTCCTTCTTTATTAATTTATGTTGAGTCATTTAAATTTGATTTCTCATTTGAATTTTAAATATATTATATTATATATTTAATATAAAAGAAACAAAGAAGAACCCAATAAATAAATAAACATTTAAAACATTACATTATCGTCATTGCAGGAGTGCAATATGCTGGTTGTCCTGTTGGTGACCTTGTAACTCTGTTGTCTTACTATGTACTTATGAATGAACGATTACTCCAGAGCACTCGTAGATCTACGATGATTTTCAACTGCAACTTAAGTTACGAAGGGAACTTGGGAAGGTTTTGGGAAACAGCCCGTAATTCTAAGATGATTCACACGATCGTTTTTACGATCTACTTAGCCGTACGATGCTTTTGGGAAACCCGGCCCTGTTCTGTTGAACTTGGGGCTCAAGCCCGACCTAATTGGTTCGACCTGCCTCCGAGAACAGGAAGTCAAGTTCGTTTACCGTTAATTATAAAGACTAAATGGGCAGGTAAATTCGTTAAAAAAATGAAAGTAATCCGCCAAAATATGGTTTTACATGTCTATTAAAATAAAGCCATTATTAATTTTTCCTAATGCATAGTTCTTTAATCTTTGCCTCTGTTTAAAACGTTATAAATTTGGAAAAGGAGGATTTTCAGCAATTAGTTTGAACAGCAATTCTGCAACCAACTATGGTTTCGGTTTATGTTGGTTAGAAATTTGAGTAAGAGGCTTTGTCCTATTTAATTTATTATTTATATTTCATTATTTTTTCTGACATTTTTCTCTGTTGACAATACAATGTTAAAATATAATTTATATTGGCACGAACACAATTTTTGTATAACATTTATAATTGTTATAGGCTACTTCATCTCTCTCTTTTCGTTAGAGACATTTGAATGTGAGATTCTGGAAACGAGATCTAACGTTAAGTTTTGCGGACCCGTCAGGTCGGGAAATAAAGGGGGTGAACAGAGAGTGTATTTTAAGTGGTTTACTGAATAGAACCTTGTCGGAGCTGGACAAAAAAACTGTCCAGCGGAGACCTCCTTAAACCTTAGGTGTGTATGTGTGTGTCCCGGATAAATATTAATAAAAAAGGAATACAGTTCAAAAGTCGGACTGTAAGTCTTTCATGAGAGCATAAATGCCTGTAATATGTTACCACTATAGTACTATTTAAAATGATTTCATTGATATATTATGCCTATAAAGGTGTTAAATAAAAAAATTGTCTAATCCAGTAATTAATTTTTTGATCTGAGCACACAATCAGAAAACCGTGGTGGTTAATTTTTTCATTTTTGTTTTTAATTTGAAAAAAACGATTGAACAAATGATTCACAGACTCATGACCATGCTTTTAAAATTTTTCAATGCCGTCTTTTAAATAGGAAATAAAGACAATGTTTCTTGACAAAAGATCAGATAGCCTATACTAGGCTAATTAAAAATAAGACGCAAGTGTGCCAACAGCAGTTGGCCCACCATCTACTGGCTAAAAAAAATATTGGCCCGCGGCCAAAGTTACTTGCCGACCCCTGCTTTATATCATGAGCCTGTTCTAATCCTATCTTCATTCCCACTTGTGACAGATAAAACTGACACGGTTGATGAGGACACAGTCAAAACTTTAAAAGGTAAACTGAGAAGTTAACAAAACTTCCATACATGCATATCTATGCCAATTTATTTTAAACATGGATAGCCAAATGTTCATTCATTATTGGTTAATTGGTATATTCTGTTTCCTTTTCACAGACCGTGTGATAAAGCAGTCTTCAATTACGGTGTCTGAATTGCAAGAAGAAGTGACCCTCCACTTAAACATGTGACATCTAAACTGTTTTGTGTTTTGGTTCAGCTTTTAACAGGTTTATCTTAAGTTGGTTGAAGGCGGAGTGCACCATTATTGAAAGCCAATGTTAACATTTGAAATTACCTAAACAAACATGTCTCTACCCCACTAGAATCTGGACCTTCTTTTGATAGAGCCACCACACACATACGCAACCCGGCAAGGATGTCGGTTAGTAGACACGCCCCTTACTACTGGTTGGCCACAAGTGTGTTTTGGTAGTCGGCCCAATTTCCTTTTCCAAAGCGTTTTTCAAACATTGTGCACTCCGCCTTTAAATTGCACTTAAACATTTTTTTTCAGTAACTTTTTAAGCAGAGAATTACATTATGATTATAATATAATCATTGCTTATGCCTATTCAGTGATTGCATATTCATAGTGTACTTTTCATTAATACATTTAATGTTAACATTGTACAATTTGATAGCTCTGTAAAGTAGCTCTGTAATTGCATTTCTCTGATATTTGTTTTATATTGTTTCTCTTTGGTCAAAAGATTATTAATGTCTCTGTGCTTGCTGGATTAAAATTTACTTTAGATATTTTTGTAATGTACACAACACAATATGAAGTATATTACATTGTTCTGTATTCAAAATCCGTGTATGTGTCTTAATATTTAATGATTTTAATGTAACATTTTAAATATTAAAAACAGCTATATAATAGAATAGTAGTGTAATCCTAATACATTTCTATTAATGTAATGCTAGTATATTTCTAATATACTGAAGTACTATTAAAGTGTTCTTAAAGCACAGTTAAATTAAGCTTTAAATGTATTCTAACTGTATTTTTAAGTGTATGAGAAGTGCATTTCAAATGAATTTTAAAGAAGTACACTTAAATTGCACTAAATATATTTGAAGTTGTTCCAATTTAACACAATTTAAATATAATGCAAATAGATTAAAATTGACTTTAAATATATCTTGAAATGCATTTAATATATTTGAAGTGGGTTCAATATAATACATTTAATATGCATTTAGTATAGTAGCTTTTAAATTAAGTATGTCCCAAAAATACTCTTTAAATATATTTCTTTTTCACCTGGGATGGCGGGTACATGTGTGAAGTTTTGCTTTTAGTTAAAAGATTGGTAAATTCATATCCAAGTCACCCAAAACTGTTTATATTCTGCGTGTTTCTATAGGCTACGAGTAAAACAGCATCAGACGATTCAGTTTTAGCAGCGATCTGAACAATTCATTCAAACTGATTCGTGAACCAATTCAAAACTTTTGCCCATTTGCTTTGTAAAGAATCGATTCAAAAGACTCATTTATTTGCAGCACTTTGTAAGGAATCGACTCAAACGAGTCATCAATTCGCGAATGCCTCAGAAACACGAGACAGCAATTTAAAAATAAAATATAAATTTCGTAATTAATAAAAATACAGTAACAGAGGAACGCTGCACAATGTAAACGAAGTAAAAGTAAACATGTTTCCACCTCGGAAGCGCAACTTGAGTCGAGAAGGGCATATGGGCAGTTGCCCGGGCAACCTGAGCAACCCACCTGTGCACGTCCCTGGTTTTAGGAATGATTTCAAATTGAAAAGCTCATTGAAATGTATCTTTTTGTAAGAAAAGGCATTGGGCACAAAGTCAGAGAGGTGAAGACATTTAATCAAAGAGGGATAAAAACACTGTTAATAGACAGTTGTCAGTAATTATTATAATAACAAAGAATGATAATAAGACGCCAAATCCAGTCTGAAGACTTCATTTTTGTGACAACTGTTTCGAAAATACGATGGTTTAGCACTATAGGGGGAGTTGATCACAAATGAGCAGTGTCTTGGTCGGTTTTTACTATTATGGGGCGGTTTCCCGGACAGGGATTAGACTAGTCCTAGACTAAAATAAATGTAAGAGCTGTCCAAACTGAAAACAACTTGCACTTACATATCTTAAAATACATCAGTGCCCTTTGTTTTGCCTCAAAATGCACATAATAATGTTTTTAGTACTGTATGTTTCTTAAAACTAGTTATATTTCCCCAATTAAACTCAGGTCTAGTCCTGGCTTAAGCTAATCTCTGTCCGGGAAACTGCCCCTATAAGTTCAATAAACATTTATCATACTGACTGATAACGCTACAATTTTGCCTAGTTTTTATTTATAGACAGATTTAATGACAAACATGTGCATAATTAAAAGAGGGTAAAAGTCTTAATAATGATCTGTTTGCCCTAAAAAAACAGAATACACTTTGACTTAATGGCTTTAAGAAGTGCAAAATGTTTGGAGTGAGATCTTGTTGCTTTTATGTTTTCCCCAGCAGGTGTTTCAAGCACTTCAATAATTTCTGTGGCTTTAGCTTAAGTTCATTCTAGATTCATTTAAGGCCAATTGCAATTATATTATCATAAATATATATTACATGTATTTCGTAAAGTAATGTACTTTTAATCAGCTCTTAACTTTACAACAAAAATAATAGCCAACAGCGATAACAGAAATAGCTGCAGAGTAGCAGTTTACATAAGATTACCACAGATTTAAATAAAATAAGTTAATCAAAATGTCTTGATTGAGAGAAATCATGCAAATTAAACTAAAACACAGAGTAATGAAGGGTATATTTTAAGGTTTAGTTCAAGTGTACTTACTTATTTGGGTTAAAACAGCATCAGGTTTAACATTGTGTCTGATTGGATTTACTACGTTAACTCCCAGTATTTTATACCAAGATCAAGGGTTTGATATTGCATATGAAAAACATGTACATAATTAAGCCAAGTTAATCATTTTGTTCAAATAAAAAATTAAAAAAGCAAATTAAATCATCTGCTAAAGAAAAGTCTTCCATATTCAATTCAATTTTATTTATATACTGTAGCACTTTTCACAATTGTTTAATTATTTCAAAGCAGCTTTACATTAATAAACCTGACTCCCTAAACTCCTAGGAGAAAAAAAACCCTAGAGAGCCAGACATAGCTGATTATATAGAGAACTTACTATATATTAGATACTTTATTTTACAACTTTAAAATACAAAAACATTAAGAATTAAAACATTTTTTTTTATGTGTTCAAGGATGAGACGGGATCTGCATCAGATGTTCAGTCAGCGGTCTGTGTTCATGAAGTCTGAAATACAACCTGAAGATGAGAAAGAAAGAAAATGTCAACATTTAATTTTTTGTCATTATATTTATAGTATATCTAGAACCTTAAAGCCACAATATCAGTGGCGGCTCGTAACTGTTCATCCGAGGGACGCTAATTTAAAATAAGTGTTTGGAGTGTCATGTGAGTTGCTTGCGTTTTTAAAATATTTGTTTGTTGCGTCATGTGATCCATGTGCATCAAGTGTTTTGTCAAAATAAGTGCCTGCTGCACACACGTCAAAACCATTTATGATAAAAGAGACGCTCACGTTCACAAAATACAAGCAAGACACTCCCTTAACAGTAAACTTTGATTACGCACGAGATTATGCGATTATAGTTAAAAAAGCATTCATTCATACCTCCTTTAAACTCCATACGTCTCAGGATGATGAAAACAGCATCTCCAATCATTTCCCTCTCCTTCAGTCATTCAGCTTCATCCTTTTCATTTTTGTGTGGATAGTGCCCTGTAGAAAATGTACATTTAAAAGTAAACAATCTTACTATACAACTAACTACACAAAATAAAAAGCATGTAATCTGCAAAATGCAGTTTCCTTCTTGAAAAGGTCTGTTACCTCATTTTGTATACGAGTAGCTCTTCTTCGTCAGACTCAGTTTTAAACCAGTCATGATCTAAGATCTCCTTGAGCGTCGGACGATCACTTGGATTCTTGGACAGGCACCATCTTAACAGATCATAGATTTCTGTACAAGATTTATGAGAGAGCTGATTAGTCATCATGACACACAAATGGCAATAATGATCACGGCATAAAGAGACGCTTTTGTTGTCATTTAATAATACTGCAAAAAAGTCTGTCTGTCTGTCTATCATCTAAAGGGACCCTGGTTTAGGGCTGGGTATCGAACGTCGATACTTTTATGGTATCGAACGAAAAACTTTGATACTTTGAGTATCGAAAAATTATTTATCTTTCGGTGCCAAATTTCGGTTCCAAAAGCTAAGCGGCTGCGTCTATATGAGCCTGTACTTGCATGTAAGGACCTAAAGCGCCGACAATTGGCTGTCCACCACCACGTGACGGGGAAGATTTCGGAAGATACTCACAGTCACCCAACACACGTGTAAAAAGGATACAATATGAGAAATGTACAGAAAGGCTTTGTGACAGTGTAACCAATTCAGTGAGCGCAAGTATTGCCGTGCTGTCTCCGTGAAAGTCAACCAAAACGGCGTTTCTCCTAAAGTGACGAGGGGTCTCAATTTAAAGCACGCGCGCAGCCTGTGTCTCTTAATGCTTATGAAATACTCACGCCTGTCTCTCCGCATCACAAGACTTCATGCCCTCGTCTCCCAAAATGGACGATGCGTTTTAACCTATTTTTTTCAGTCTATGGTTTAAAGTTAAGCAGCCCAACACTGCTTACAAGCCTGGCTTGTTATTTAAAACAAACTAAAATTCAATTTAACGCATTTGCTACTCATTTTAAAAATCCCAAATGTAGGCTATTTAATATTTTGATAATTATGAAGTTGAGTATTACAGTTCTTTGTTTACAAAAACAAACAAACATGCATAAAAATCTTCCCAGTAAAACTTTTTACTTTTTGTCAAAGTTGCAGCAAAATGAACCCACTTATTTAAATTCTGCTAGTTCAAGCTAAAGACCATTTTCATTTCATAAAATAAAGCAGTGTTAGTTATATTCTTAATTTCTTTATTTTTGTTTCCTTATTTTCATAAAACAAAAACAGATAAGTGTGTCTGCTGGCACACCCCTATCCAAAAAGCACAACCAGTTTTATTAATAATGTTTCCCTGAATGAGAAGTGTTACCAGAATTTGTTTTAAATAAGGTGAAAAATAAAAGTTTTGTGTTTAATGTATTTTTGTTAATGTTTAAATGGATTTGAAAACATATGGTTTTGGGAAAAAGTATCGTTAGGAACCGGTATCGAAACGGAGGTATTGAAATTGGCACCGGATCGAAAGATTTTAAATGATACCCAGCCCTACCCTGGTCACTGACAGACAGTACCTCAGGTTAAGATGATGGCACAGTGATGTAATACATCAGCGAGCCACTAAATGACTGTTTAGCTAAACACAATAAAATCTAACATCTTGCCAGACAGACCGTATCCTCTGATAATAATATTTATTGTGGATTTGATCAGAGACTTTGTGTGTGCATGTTGATCAGTCATTTTCACTCACCCTTTGATAAATCCTTCTCAGTTGTCCCGAAATGAAAGTTCTTTAAATCATAGGGGTAATCTCCAAGCACCATGAAGTACAGCACAGAACCTAAGGCCCAGACGTTTGCTGGCACGGCGTGGTATTTCTGAGCCTTGTAGATCTCAGGCGGGGTGCAACATGGAGCTCCTGTACACAAAACATCGTGTTGAGTCATTTTGTAAAAGAAACAACAGTTTTCAATACTCCGCTATATAAAAAAATGCAGCTCACCCGTAAAGTCATCGGTATCACAGACATCATCATGCGTCAGATAATGTCCAAACCCAAAGTCAATTAACTTCAGGGTCATTGTTGATTGCTGCACCAAGAAGTTTTCGAGATGGAGGTCGGTGTGGAAAACTCCATTATCCAGACAATGTTGTACTGCCAGTACTGCCTGACGCATGAGATGTCTTGCTGTACTTTCACTAAGATTTTCTTCACGAAGAACAAAATCCCACAAGGATACGCTGTGCAGTGGGTACTCCAACATGAGCGTGTAAAAGTGTTTAGTCTCGTACCAGTCATACATCTGTATGACATTGGGGCATGAGGGCGCTTCTCCTAACTTAAGCATCAGCGCCACTTCTGTTATAAGTGGTTTGGGGTATCCAGGCTGGACAAAAAATGGTCAACAAATTACAATTAGATAAAACATCTTGTATTGGTGCGTAATCGCTATACTGTCTATTTTCTGTTTAGTTCAATTCATAAAATTTTATGACAACTTACAATCTGAATAGTGCGTTCATTCTTTCGTTTGTTTATTTGCTTGATGGCAACCTGTAAAGAGAAAAACAACAAAAGTTAATTTCTCTTGAGCTGACTAAAGCGGCTCACCTGACACTGCACACATAACTTTAAGGTTTGAGAATCTACAAACTTTAAAACATGGTTTAGATCAAGTGAACATACAAATTTCAGCAAGCATTGTGTTTAATATAAATACGAGTGCATTACCGGAGTGTCATCCGATATCCGGATCCCTTTGTACACTCTGCCACCGCACCCTTCCCCAAGCACTTGATACAAGAGTTGATATTCAGAATCAAAGGGCTCTGAAAAACACACAGAAAATGATGAGGTGACAGTACATGTTAACACTCATATACTCACAGATGAAAGGTACAGCATACATTTCCAGGTACAGAAGAATATGATGAAGAAACTTATTGGTGCAAAGTAGGAGTAATGAAGTCAGTACACTCACCTCTAAGCAATGAGCGATTAGCTCGTTTCTTCTCGCTTGGCGGTTCAAAAGCTTGTTGAACAACATCTATAACTTTTGGCCTGACAACTTTATCATCTTCTGGCGAGGGATCTCTGGGATTTTCAAGGTCTTTTGGTGGGGTAATTTTAAATTTAGTTGGGTTACGAATCCAACCTATTGCGGGTTTTCCAACAAATTTTCGTCTGCGAGTTTGAAATCTCACTGGGTTAGGATCCCAACAAAAACGTGTGCGATTTTTAAAAGCTTTTGACCTGACAACTTTATCATCTTCTGGCAAGGGATGTCTGGGATTTTCAAGAGCTTTAAGAGCTTTTGGCCTGGGATTTTTACAACCTTTTGCCTCAGGATTTCCAACATCTTTTGACCCAGGATTTTTTGCTTTATTTGGGTCAGGATTTCCACCACCTTTTAACCCAATATTCTCTGGAATGGCACCTAACGTCTGTAGCCTGGCATTGGCTGCAGCGATGCCACCAAAACTGGCCAGATCCACATCATCCATGGCACCAGGAATAGCTGGATCGGCATCTTTTTTCACTTTACTCTTCCCTTTTTTACTCCAAGGGTTGTGAAATGAGCGGCTCTTTGAAGCCTTTTGTTTTTGTTTCTTTAAGCCAACACTCTTCGATTGAGAATCTGCCAGATCAACAACTTCCCTGGCATCAGGGATAGCTGGATCGGCCTCAATCTGTGAAGTCGGCATCGACTCCACTTTGCCCCTCCGGAAGCATCCAAAGAAGCGTTGTGTCAATGTCATGCGTTTATCCGGACGAATCTTTGGTTTTGATTGGGGGCCGGCCAGAGCAGGAACATCCATGCCAACAGGAATATCTGAAATAGCCTTGGGCTGTTGAGTTGGCACAACAGTCACTTTTTCTCCCTGGAGGTTAGATTTGCGGCTCTTTGAAGCCTTTTCTTTCTGCTTCTTCGGACCAACGTAGGTCTTTGACTGTGATGCAAGATCAACAACTTCCCTAACATCAGGGATAGCTGGATCCGCTTTAAGCAGGGGAGTCGGCACTGACTCCACCTTGCCCCTCCAGAGACAGTCAAAGAATGCCATTCGTTGTTTTTCCGGTTTGATCTTATTGTTTAATTCAGAGCTCGCCAGACCAGCATCATCCTTTACATTAGGATTAGCTGAATATGCATTAAGCTGTGGAGAAGACCAGAGGTGGGTCAGACAGACAGATGGACAGACAGACAGATAAATGTTTCCATCCAAGGCTTTTTAGCAAAAAAAGCTTAAGCGCATAAACGCAATGTCAATACCTCAAAATACATATATATAAAAAAATAGCTTTAACGCAATAAATGTGATGTCACATGATAGATCTTCATCACGCGCAACCTCTGAAGGGCATAACAGCAAACAATAGGCGCTCTTATTGCAGCCTGAGACTTTCTGTTTTGATTTGCAGAGTCGATCCTCCATATACACAGAGGGTACGCAATCTGCACTGAACTTACTTCACGAAGTGCTGAAATGTCAATCACTTATCCATAAAATGATTCATGTTTATTCTCCTAAATATTACATTTTTTCTCCTCATAATTGGGTCATTTTGGTGAAAGCACACTTATTTTAAATTACCAAGACCACAAACATCAGACTCGACCTGGCTAAGCTTTTATTGTAAGAGCATTAGAGAAATTAGGTAGATAATTTGCTCAAGATCTGATTTTTTGTGATACACCAAAACTAATGTCGCTTTCATCATTCGTGATATCACCACGGACACCATTTTAGCACCATTTGAATAGAAAACCTTTTTTACGTATATTCACTTGGTCGATAACAAAACCTGGAAGGAAACATGTCTATAAATGGACAGATAGTTGTAGTAAATGTAATGATGTAACAAACCTCTGAAGGAATCAGTGTTTCCACTTTATCATTATGAAGGAATGGGCGCCTTACAATATTCCATCCCTTCTTTAATGATTTCAATAATTTATTCTCACATTTTTCTACACCAAAAAAGAAAAACAAAAACAAATGATAAACTATTAGAAAATTCATTATGACAAAAGAGAATGACAAAGAACCGTGGTCAGTAATAATACTTAATAAACACATTTAACAAACTGTCCACCCAGATACTATTTGATTAAATATGTATATGTAATTGAGTATCTAATTCTTTATAACAAATTCCTAAAAATACAGCAATGATTATTGCATTAACAATGCTGTTAAAAAATAAGAGTTTAAAACACACTAGAAAAATGGTCTAAACTTAATTTCTTATTGTAAGATGCTTTATTTTACTGACTTTAATGTAATAAGATATCAGTATCTGCAAGGGCCAACAAAACTATTGAGGAACAAACATGGTACAGATTTAAAGATTGTCAAGAACACAAAATTTCCATCTGACCTGTGGGGCTGTTCGCCTCCTCAAATGCAGGAGTAAACTCCTTTACTCCTCCTCGTGGATGTGAACTCCCGGCGCGTCTGTCTAACAAATGTCCGTTGTTTGGGACAATGTCAGGGACCGCACTTGGTAGGACAAAATCCATTCCACCATCATCACATCTCCATCCCAACACTGCAATTCAATAAATAATGTTATGAAATGAATGCTTTAACCAGTGCTTTAAGTGGCCCAAAAGAGGTGCCGGTACTCTAATTTTTTTTGTTTTTTTGCTGACTCGACTCCTATATTGAAGGGGTTTTATATTCAGCAGTCAACAGACGACCATGTAAAAAATTATAAATCATTTTTTAAATTTGTGTATTTGATTGAGCTAGAAATAGCTACTGAACATAAATAAAATGTGCAAAATGATTTTGAAAAAATACCATTAGAAAGAGCTACTGTAGAAAGAGCTTTTGAACATAAATAAAATGTGCAAAAGGTAGATATGTGAGTAAAATTTTCAGCATGGTTAAATGCTAAAACTAGTTGTTCAGATAGAAAGAGCTTGAAAAAAAACTTTAAAATGACACCAAAACCATGTCTATGGGGTCAATAATAACAAAATACTGGCCATTTGAAACTCTAAAGTAATTTATTTTGTCCCATTGTTTTACATTTTGCGGATGGTAAAACTACTGTGCACGTCGCTCAATTTCATTGAAATTTCGTTTACTTGTAGTTTAGCAATTAAACTAAATGTATATTATAATTTCAAGAATGTTTTCTGCACATCGCCTGAGGAAATCCGAAGTTGCGTCGAGGGGAACCAAACTGAAAGCCGCGACAGCGGAGATTATCACGTAGCCTACCTACAAGGCTTGCGTCTGACCTGCAGCTATCATTCTGGCTTGGTGGGATGTCAGCGAGTCCTCTGATTCTGACGGCGTTCTTTTACTACTCAGAGTCTAAAACAAGGAGGGCATATTACGTGTTCATTGTATTTTCATTTTAACCGAGCAGCTATGGTTGCGCGTTTCACACACAAACACACACCTCTCCAGAGCACGTTGACACTGACTGACGGACGCATGCGCTTTTAACTTGTAAACTCAAGGGTGTATGGGTAATGTAGTCTCTGCTCTCGGTGGGACGAATTAGGAAGCGTACATTAAGGGCGCCCTGAACAGCCGCAGCGCAGCCAAAGGATTAAATTAAACCTCTGATTTTTAAACAGATGTGCAAATGAGCGTTCCGGTACGCTAATAGCACGTTCTGGGCGCACGGAGAGGTGGTGGTACGCTCAAGAGCTATTTTTAGAAGTGGCGGTACTGAGTACCGGGGCGTTCCGTCCCACCTAAAGCACTGGCTTTAACTGAAGTGATCAATATGTGTCTAAAACTTGTCACTTATTTTAATCTATTATTTATTCAACTGTACAAAATAATTCAATAAAGTAATGCCTTCATTTGAAATTATAATTTTTCTTTTTGTCTAAATTGTATTGAAGCCGACAGAGAACATGCATTAATATTATTTTTGCTTGCTTGTTTTCTCGTGATCATGACTTTATTTTCTGGGGATCTCGAGATAACAAAAAGTTGTTATCCTGACAATCCAAATGTCATAATGTAATTTCCTGTCCATAATATTTAGTGTATTTTAAAGTGAACTGCTGATGCATACGTGTAGCTAATAATTACATAAAGACTTATAAGATATATGAATAAGAGCTGTCCAAACTGAAAGGAACTTGCACTGACATATCTTAAAATACATCAGTGCCCTTTGTTTTGCCTCAAAATGCACACAAGTAATGTTTTTAGTAACGCATGTTTGTTAAAACTAGTTATATTTCCTAAATAAATTAAGACCTAGTCCTGGTTTAAAGGGATAGTTCGGCCAAAAACGATATTAAACCCATGATTTACTCACCCCCAAGCTGTCCGAGTTGCATATGTCCATCGTTTTTCAGACAAACACATTTTCGGATATTTTAGAAAATATTTTAGATATTTCCGTTCACTAAATGTAATGTCGCGGGGTCCAGCAACAGTCCACGACCCTCAAGTCCAAAAAAGTGCGTCCATCCTTCACAAATTAAATCCAAACGGCTCCAGGACGACAAACAAAGGTCCTCCGCGGGCAATCCGCGCGGTGCTGCCGCAGAAATATCCACATCCAAAATGTCACCAACTCTACAAACCAGCTTCCGGTAGCGCCGCCATCTTAGACTCAGGAGAGAGGATTAGCGTAGTGTACGCACTTTTCTTAGTGACGTATGACAAATTCAGAGGGCGGGGGCACCGAGCAGCAGCAGAGAAACTCTGTACGCTGCGTAAGCTCTCATCCTGAATGCGCATCACTCCAAAATGGCGGCGCTACCGGAAGCTAGCCCATAAAGCCAACAACATTTCAAATATGGATATTTCCACAACAACACCGCACGAATTACCCACAGAAGACCTTTGTTTATCATCCTGGAGCCGTTTGGATTTAATTTGTGAAGGATGGACGCACTTTTTTGGACTTGAAGGTCGTGGACTATTGCTGGACCCCGTAACATTACAGTTAATGAACAGAAATATCTAAAATATTTTCTAAAATATCCGAAAATGTGTTTGTCTGAAAAACGATGGACATATGCAACTCGGACAGCTTGGGGGTGAGTAAATCATGGGTTTAATATCGTTTTTGGCCGAACTATCCCTTTAAGATATCTCTTCCTGGGAAACCACCCCATAATGTGTGTGAATTTAGGGACCATCTTCAAAGTAATAATGTACACGATTCTATCTTTAATAGTAATTAACAATTATATTAATAACTATATAAGTAAAAGTGTACATAATAGCCGACAACCATATGAAAACATTTGGGTTTGTGACTGTTTGTTGACTAAAAGTTATTCCATTTAAATGCTGTATAAAGTAGAAACGTGTATATTAAGGAGTAACTTTAGAGACGGTCCCTAAATTCACCACTATCAATTTGTCAACTACATACTGACGGATTGATTTCATCTTAAACGAATCCCTGATCTAAGTAAAACCTAATTTGTTCATCCCCTAATTTACCAAAATATACCTCTGCTGTCTTCAAACAATACAACCCGTTCATGTACATACATATTAAGAACCCAAGAGCTTTCATCACATCACAAAAAATACAACTTTTGTTAACTTGAGATAACGAGAAATTAAGTTGTGATCATGAGAAAACAAGCAAGCAAAAATAAAAATAGTACACAACATTGGCTTCAGTAAATGAACAAAACAGTCTGGATAACAACAGTATGCACTGCTACCTATTTATTATGTTATACATCCCTTATGAAAGTGAAACATTTACATCCAACAAAACATGGTTAACGGTACTTTATTAAAACCATTGTTACCACAAAATACCACTGGTTTTGCTAATAGTACTCAATACACCAATAAACATGGTTACTACACTTTTACCACATAAAACCATAGTTAATTTTCGTGAGGGATAATAAAAAACAAGACCTCATACGGCGTAATTCTTATCTTAAATTGTGAGGATGTTTTATTAATTTTGGTCGCTTTTTGTTAAATTAATGGAGTTAAAATTTGTTTGCGTATTCTGCCGGTCAAGAAAAACGGCGGGTAAAATATCAAGTACACGAGCACCACCTGGTGTGTCTACATGTACACGTGCATTAACAACACAATAACTTTATGTAAACTTATCAGCATGAAATTCAGACTTTTTGCTTTAACTCGCATCTTACCTTTTTGGCGTTTCGCCTCATGTGTTGGATAAACATCCACCATCTCCTCCTCCTCCTCTCCTCCTTCAAATAGATTTAAACCGGCAGCGCGCCCGACTTGTGACGAAAGTCCAAAATCAGGGACATAGTCAAAGTTCGGCACAGCATTCGGCAGATCCATATTTTCAACATCAGCTCCTTCCATGTCCTTGTCGGACAATGGTGTTACAGGACGAAACATGATGTGAAAAGATAACTGCAGACTTAACTGTGCTTAGACTCGGTTCACAGACGGTTGAAATCTAAGTAAACTGTCTGTCCGTACACAGTGCGTCAAGCAGTTTAAAGTTGCGAACTTTTTGAAAGTCTGCAAATTCACTTGATAATCTGTACAGTAGCGTTCGGAGTCAACCAAAGGCAAGCGTTCAGATCAGTCAAATGATACCAGTTTCATCTGGCTGAGCGTTTTATAGGCACCGATTGTGATGTCATAATGTCTCTATGACAACGATAAGTTCTACAGTATGGTTGTCATGGAGTTTAATGACTTTGTTCTGTTTACGGTTCAACTGTGATGAGTTACATATATATATATATATTTATGTCCCCTGTGTTGTTTAATTAAAACTATTTACAACATTTGGACGTTTTATTGTGTATATATATATATATATATATATATATATATATATATATATATATATATATATATATATATATATATATATATATATATATATATATATATATATATATATATATATATATATATATATATATATGAATAAAATCTCTTTAATATGTCTTAATGCTTATTACTACTTTTTAAAATGTATTTTACAGTATGTATAGATGCTATTTTGTATTAATATATTTAGACCTATTGTGTTATTCATTTACAACCACTAGATGGCGCTATGTTAATTACCAGTAATGTTAAAAGAAAAGAGTATTAGTCGAGAGTAAAACACAGACATGCTCAGATTGTATGGAGATTTTATTTAAATCATTAAAAAGCATCAAAGGTCATATATTTTAATGCATGATACATACAAAAGTTTTTTGTCATTGTTAAAAAATCCTTCACACATATCAAATAGTTAAACACTGGCAAAAACAGACATTAAGTTAGCTAATAATCCCTCATCCCTTACAGCAGTTGAAGCATCAGCAGAGTTACATATTGCTGGGTTTACTGCAGGGTTAAATTCACTAAACACTTAATATTAATTCCCAAACACATTAAAGAACATTTGACATGTTGACTGATGAAGAACCACCACAGAGACTAAAGGGTCATGGTGGTGGACAAATACTGTATGAGATGAGAGGAAAAGATCTTAAAAAAGGTTTCCACTACCAAAATTATTTTTTCTGCCCAAACCAATTTTATGCAACAATCTCCTATCATTGGTTAGATAACATGAAGCCTAAATTAACCTCCTAAGGATTTGTCTTTTTTTTTCAGATTTCTATCAGCTATTTTTGGGAACCAATAAATATAATAATCAAATATTTTTCTTTGAACATGAAGCAGTGTATTTGTCCATGTTTGTGTATAACATGTTCCAGTTACACAGAATTAAGTATTATGGTGCAAACAACAAAAACATTCATGTATACATATGTGACATCCAGGTCTTAGGAGGTTAAATGTGGCATAATACAACTGTAAATAGAGGTAGACCTTATTTAAAAATTTTACCTTATTAAAGATATCAAGATTATATTTTTAACATTATAGATTTTATGTAGAAATCTCTCAAACTTGCTTCACTGATACTCTGAACTTTATTAAACTACATCTAAACACAGTTTAAAAATTATCTTCATTCACTGTTATATTTACCTTTAAGCTAAAGAAGACTGTACCATATACCATTAATCTATATAAAGCACTGTACCATACCACCAAAAACATGTTGAAGTCATACTTTCTGTTAATGCTATTCATTTTTGTCACCACCAGGTGGCGACTGTAGATCAAACACATGTAGTTACTGTTTCATTTCTCTGCAAAGGTTTGAGTGGAGATGAGCACGTGGACCTGTGTGATAATAATAATAAGAGATTATTCAAAGACATATCGCAATGAGGATAACTTTAGTATAGGGATAAACATTCCCTACTGAAAAACAGCTAAAACCAACCTAACCTAGTTGACCTGGTCTCCCAGTTTGGTTTTAGCTGGTGTAGCAGGCTGGTTTTAGAGAGGTTTATAGAGTCCACTTTTAGCTGTTCAGATCGAAAATCCAGCTTTACCAGACTGAAAGCTTAGAAGAGTGGTCTAAGCTGGTTTACGCTGGTGCTGCACGCCTGGCAACGCTGCATACATCTGGTTTTAGTTTCTGTGAGCTTTTTTCCAAACAAAAAATGTGCACCTGGAGAATCCAAATAGACACATGATAACAAAATAAGAAAGAGCACTACATACTACATAACTATCAATTCAAAACTTATCTGCACACAACAGCACAAAACTATTTCAGAAAAAAAAGTACATTATAACAAATTACTTGTTATGTTGAATGTGGTCGCTTGGGAGTCGGGAATGGACTCCAGTCATTATCTGTTTCAGTTGAAGGCCTATTTTACATCGCAAGGAGAAAACACACACACACGTGCAAACGCTTTATAATTACAAATGCCTTATGTTTGCCAAATAACGTATGCTTATAATGCTCAAGATTGCTGGTAATACTCATATTTTCCCCCACATATCTTATTTTCTTGTTTTTATATATTTTATGCATCAGATTCATAAAGGGGGTGTGGCAGGTTAAACACCACTGTCGATTACATAAATCACTCAAGATATATATCATTTTTTTAATGTCTCAAAAATGGTCTTAAATAGAGACCACTTTTTTATGTTTTTGGTATTACGTCACGTTGGGGAGAAGTGGAGAAAGCCTCAGCCAGAGCCATAGAGATAGATGAGACATTTATTGCCGTTTAATACTTGCATATATCATTTGGAAATCATATATACATCGTAGTGTAGGGCAGATGGGCAAGAGTGTGTTTTTGGAGCAGGACCATAAAACAATAAAACAACATTCTATGCCTGTTCCCGAGAGAGGGTGTTGTCTCTGTCCACAGGGGTCACTGATACCCAGGAACTGACCTGTATTTCTTCCCCTCTCAAAGATCTTGTTGCTGGAAATATACTAAACACATGTAATATTGAGTATATCATATGTTGTGATGATGGAAATACTGTTACAACATGTTTGATATCTTTTTAAAGGTCATGGTGTGATGGGTAAAAAGAGGTCTAATTTCTTTGAGTCTAAGATAAGCGTATATTGGAGATTTAACTTTAAAACATATCCTTTGTCCTCTAAGAGGCGCGTCTTTTCTATAGGTGATCTTAAGTACAGATGGAGGGCGATCCCATTTGGTGACCTTTAGGGCCACGAGAAACTTAATGAAAAAACCATATTGACCATAACTCTGATTTCACTGGTGTATATAAGGAACATTGGCAAAGGACTCGGGGAAGCATCTGTATTTCAGAACTTCCCACACTGTTGTGTGTGTTTGATTGCCAGGTATGAATTTTACTTTGTGACTTTTCTTTATATGCTGATCTTTTTAATGAATGTTTGATTTGATGAATTTGAACAACTAAATAATTGATTTAAGTGTAACCTGCCTGGCATAATAAATTGTTAACTTTTCTTGTATTTTAAGTATTTAAGAGAATATACCGAAGGGGGCCTAGATTAGGAAAATTACCTCTATTGAAAATATGATGTGTATAATTGCCTCACTTTATAGGTCGGATGGAGAAAGGCCTCAACCTAAACTATAGATGGATCCTCTTATTTTCAATGTGTTTTGGAGAAACCTCTGATTTTAATTTAAGTTAGAAGGAGAATTCCTCTACGCCCAGCTGTACCTTAGCACCTTCAGGATTATAACTTATTCTCTATGTATATTTAAATAATTAAGAGAATGAAAACATAATAATGATAAATATAAATTACGATCAGCATCAGAATAATATTTATAATTTATAAATTGGAGTCAGATTATAATTTAACTACCGAGGTAAAATAAATAAATTGAAACCTAATAAATGGAATTATTATTGTAGAAGCGCTGAGGAAAGAACGAACACGAGACCCCTTCACCCACTCTACTTGCATCCGTCGTTGGGCTGGTGGGTGGTACCTTACAGTAGGAAATAATGTGGTATACTGCAAAGTTACCATGCTAATTATTGTTTATGATATATGTGGAGATAAATAAAACTTCGCAAATCTGCTGATTTGATCCATTCATGTCCTGACCACCAGGCTAGAGATTAGAGGTCGACCGATATGGCTTTTTCTCTGGCCGATGCTGCCGATATTTAGAAATCAGGGCAGCCGATGGCCGATATGTTTAGCCGATTTTCTACATGTACAACATAATAATCAAAATGTTCGCATCATTAGCAGATATTCTAAATGTAAAAATGTCACTATTTAAGTCAAAGTATTTTAAAAAATGATGACTGGTCTTTCTGAAGAGTTTTACAACCTCTTCTGCAGCATGCATTTATCAAACTTACCTGACACTCTGCTGTCATCATCTTTCATCAGTTTTTTATCATGGCTTTTATTGCTTTGTAGGATAAAATCCTTATTTGGTAGACCTGATAAATTATTTATTCATCATAAAGTTAACACAGTAATAAATGTCTATGTTTTTTAAGTTGAGACTGTTATTTAGGGCAAATCTTTCTAAACACATTTACATTCTCATTTCTGAGGCGCTATAAGTGACTGACAGTGACGTCTTGTGAGTTTAGTGTTGGGACAGATCTGTTGTTTCAACCGTTCATTCAAACGAGTCAGTTCAAAGGAGTCAGTTCGCGAATCGGACGCGTGGTGTTGTAATCCAGGCTGAGCAGCGCAAAACTGTAAACAAAGTGTTACTGTAACAACACGAAAAACATTTCCTCGGTGGATATGATTTGGTCTTCCGACCTTTCGCCATCGAGTCAGTTGTTTTGTTTTTTTACTTGGGGCTGTTGCCATTTAATGTTACACACACAATCTGTGACATCTCTCTGTTTCATTCAGAATGCAATAATGTTACTCAAATTCACTCTGGTGATGTCTAATCTCATCTGTAATATATCATCAAATGCATTTTGACCTGATGTTAACACTTACACACAAACAGCAGGGTCACACAATCTGGTAGAGAGTAACAACATCTTACCGAAATCTGTGACCTCCCTCTGTTTCATTCAGAATTACAATAATGTTATCCAAATTAAAATTTCATTTATTATTAAAAAAGATTGTAATTCTGAATGAAACAGAGAGAGGTCACAGATTTTGGTAAGCTGCTGTTACTGTCCGTCAGTTTTTGTGAGCCTGCTGTATGTGTGTAAAGGGGATCGCACACCGGCCGCGCTGCTCAGCGCCGCGCCGTTCTAAAATAATGTAACACATCGGGGCTTGTGTGACCCTGCTGTATGTGTGTAAACAGGTGGCGCCTGTCCGCGCAGCCCAGCTGTGACTCAGGAAGTTGTTCAAATCCCTGTCGCGCCACACAGCGCCACTAACATAGTTTAACGTTACATAACATCATATGTGTCCCAAATCATTAACAAGTAACATTGGCTGCTAACGTATATTTTACATTTTAAAGAAGATGCTATCTGACGAAGCTCACGCTATTTAATGTGCACTTCCGGTTTACCATACCTCCGAGTTCTCGTAGGCGCGACGCGGCGCTGCGCGGCTGGTGTGCGATCCCCTTCACAGCTGGGTGGCGCGGACAGGCGCCACCTGTCGTCGCCGGTGTGCGTACACTCATAGAAAACTCTAGCCGTTTCTCAATGTCAAGGAAGGATCCTCGGAAGCCAGAATTTCGAGGGTGCTACGTCATCGACGTCCGTCGAAGGACTGTTCCAATGTCAAGGATCATCGAAATTTCAGCCAAGGACTGAGTCCTTCGTTCGAGAAATATCCCATATACAGGAAAGGATGCATATTTGTATCCTTTGCGCTCTTCACGCGCTGAAATCACCCACAATCCTATGCGCGCAGCACCGAAAGCACACCTTTCAATCACGCAATGACGTAATGACGTGCACTTGTTAGCCTGTTCCATTTAACGTGTTCTCCGAATGCTTAAAAGGAGCCTCGTCTAGCATCTGAAGGAAGTGACTTGTAAGGACTAGTCCTGCCAAGGAAGTATCCTTGACATTGAGAAACGGCTAATGTGTTACATTTTTTTAGAAAGGCGCGGCATTGCGCAGGTCAAGATGCATTTGCGGATAAATACAAGATAAGATTAGACATCACCAGACTGAATTTGAGTAACATTATTGCAATTCTGAATGAAACAGAGAGATGTCACAGATTTCGGTAGGCTGTTGTTACTCTCTACCAGATTGTGTGAGCCTGCTGTATGTGTGTAAAGGGGATCGCACACCGGCCGCGTAGCTCAGCGCCGTGTCTCGTCACGCCTAGGAGAACTCTGAGGTATTGTAAACCGGAAGTGCACATTAAATAGCGCGAGCTTCGTCAGATAGCGTCTACTTCAAAATGTAAAGTATACGTTAGCAGCCAATGTTAATCATTAATGATGTGGGACAAATATGATGTTATTTAATGTTAAACTATGTGAGTGGCGCTCTGTGGCACGACAGGGATTTGAACAACTTCCTGAGTCACAGCTGGGCGGCACGGACAGGCGCCACATGGCGGCGCCGGTGTGCGTACACTCATAGAAAACAATGTGTTAAATTTTTTTAGAATGACGCGGCGCTGAGCTGCGCGGCCGGTGTGCGATCCACTTTAGTGTTAACATCAGGTCAAAATGCATTTGATGATATATTACAGATAAGATTAGACATCACCAGACTGAATTTGAGTAACATTATTGCATTCTGAATGAAACAGAGAGAGGTCACAGATTTCGGTAAGCTGTTGTTACTCTCTACCAGATTGTGTGTGTAACATTAAATGGCAACAGCCCCAAGTGAAAAAAACCAAAACATTTGTGATGTTCTGGTATTTTAGAACCTATTTCGCGTTATTTTAATCACGCGTTTGTTTCTCATGAAGTCTGACTGCTTCATTCATACGATAGACTAGAGCGAGCGAGGGTAAATGATGTCATCGCTCAGTGGGCAACTCCCTTGCCGCGCTTACGATAATGTGCACGGGCGCCCGGCGCGGTCTCGCGTAAACAATTGCTAAACAGCGACCTCTAGTCACAGAATTCGATAGGTCACAGAATTCGGCACACCACCGGTCCACCGGGAAAGTCCCGACTCTCCCGATTGCCACTCCGCTACAGGCTGGAAGTGAGTGCGTTTTGGTCCCTGGTAGGGCTGGGATAAACGATTATTTTTTAAACGATTAATCTAGCGATTATTTTTTCAATGCATCGATTAATCTAACGATTAATTTTATCAGTCCGATTCGACTTCGATTCGATTCGATTCTCGATTATCTCCCCATTAATTAACTAATAGCAATTTATACATGTTGATTTACATATCTGAATGTAAACATTTCAATATATGTTTATTGCTCTTAAAATGTCAAAATAAAAAAAGACTATACAAGTGCAAAATACTGCATTCTTAGTCAGAGGTAGCATTCAATAAAGCGTTTGCAGCTCATACTGTGCAGTTTAGTAACAGTATAAAAATCTCAAGTTCAAATTACTTTATTTTACATGCATTCCCTGCTGGAAAAAACAGCTAATACCAGCTTAAGCTGGTAGCTGGTTTAAGCTGGTCCAAGCTGGTCATTAGCTGGTCCAAGCTGGTCATTATCTGGTCCAAGCTGGTCATCAGCTGGTCCAAGCTGGTCATCAGCTGGTCCAAGCTGGACATCAGCTGGTCCAAGCTGGTCATTAGCTGGTCCACCAGCTCAGCCAAGCTGGTCCACCAGCTCGAACAGGTCCCCACCAGCTCAGCAAGCTTGTCCACCAGCTCAGCAAGCTGATCCACCAGCTCAGCAAGCTGGCCCACCAGCTCGACCTGGTCCCCACCACCTTGACCAGGTCCCCGCCAGCACACCCAAGCTGGTCCATGTCCCCACCATATATAATATATGTATATATAGCCATAGGTCAAAACATAAAACATGCAGAATAAACAGGCAACTTTTAATATGTTACAATACAGTAAAATACAGTATAATAATATAGATAACACAAGCCTTCATTCTACTTCATATTTAAGCAGAACGTTCTAAATGTTATACATGTGTAAGAACAGAATTACATTTGTTTGTGTGCGTCGTCACACTTTTTTATAATAAACAAACTCACAAGTTATACATCTATCAAAGCAAAATACCATATTACACCCTTTAATAGTTTTAAACATGTAAGATCAGAAAACAATATCATATTTGTGTAATACCCTTACACTCCTCTATAGTGAAGGATTGTCTTAAAATTGACATTTTCAATTACATTAAATATCCCTTTCAATTATGTTTGGAAACATGCAGATGTAGCTTTCATTTGTGAAGTTTTTGTGCAAGCATTTCTTTACTATTTCAGTTGGCAGAATTGCTTGTGTGTGACTGCAATCAGAAGAGCACACCAAAATGTGGGGAAGAAAAACCCTTGATCTCCCATTCTGCGAAAGGGGCACATCTTCAGGACAGATTTCCTTTAACAACACTATGCATTTCTCTGAATCATCAGTACCCAAAGTTAAGATCTTGCTCACAATGCCAAATGTTCCATTTTTCAGGCACACCACAGTGTCATTTGACCTGGCTGGTCGTAAGTAATCAATTGAGTGAATGACTTGAGAGTTGACAATGAGGCGGCTATAGATGTTACACTCTACACCAGTAGATACATTTGGAATAATTTGCCTCAAAGCATTCTCCTCCTCAGGACTGAGTGAAGCAATTACAACAGATCCAAGTAAGCAAGTATCACCAACTGTATGAGAATACCTTAGTCTGTCCGTTTCTGTCAAATCTCTGCAAAACTGGCTTGTGCTCTCACTGATTGTTTCTGTGCTGGCTAATATTGGAAGAGTTTTACTCATAGTAAACTTGTTAACAATTTGCAGTGGTGCTCCCTTTGCACTTTTTACAAGTTTTACAAGCTTCCCATTTCCATTTTCAAAGTTAAAGGCTGAGTGTGCCCACAGAGGTCCCCAATTTTTTACACTTAGTGCCAAATGATTTAGTAAGTGGACATTAAATGTCATAGCCTTTTCTCCATACAACATCTGGAAGCGAAAAACAAACTCAAGTAGTAGTAGGTCGGCTGCATTGACATCCTCTGTAGAAATGCTGTCACCCAAAAGTAAGTAAACAGCTTGTACTAGTAGCGAAAAATGGCAAAGATATTTTGATGGCAGAACATTTTTCAAGCAAGGTATTGCATAAAAAAGAAGCCAAGCTCTTCACTCAGCAGCTTTCCAATACTTTCTTTCACTGAGATCCCTTGGAAGTCTGGAAATATACTGAGGGGGCTTTATTTTAGACAACCGTGCATTCACTACACGCTGATTGTCTGGGGAGCCAATGTAAAATTCACTGCCATATTCTTCCAGCCACATTTTTGACAGTTGTTTAGTCACACCAAGTAGAACACAATGCATATAATCTGGCACAAATCCAGAAACCACATCAAAATAAGGTAAATTGACTAATGGGGATAGGCCTTTAACCCCTCGGACAGATTGTCCACCTCTAACAGCCTCCTCCATGTCATGGATCATTTCTGCTGCATTTCTGTCAGCATGTTGCTCTTCACTTACAGGGTATCTGATTGCTCCAGAAATGTATGCTCCTGGATGGTAACAAAACCCACAACCCTGATACCCATTAAACTGGGTGGTGTTTTGCATCAGAGGTCTAGCAACAGAATCAACACAACAACACAGCCCTACAATCCTACTTTTCATCCACGATTTTGCGACCTTGTTCCACCACATTACACCATCGGTGACCAGTTTCTTGGCTTGCTCAATAAATTTGTGTAGGAAAATATCCATCCTTGGCTCTCCTTTCCCATGCCACAGACCAGCAAGTATCATGTGTTTTCTACGATTTCGTTTATAGCCAGTTGTATTGGCCACATTGATGTGCCTGAGGCTTTGTATAAGGGACTTCCATCAGAATTAAACACATATGAAAGGTTATCATTTCTTTCCAGAATGCCACCTGGGCGTGACAGCTCTCTGTACATGTCCCCATCGTAAATGTCTTTTAGTACATTCTCCGATGTTGCTCTTGTAAATCTGAAATTGAGTGAATCTTTAAATTTCTCATTTTCAAGTAGTGACTGAACCTGTAAGTCAACTGGTAAAGTTACAAAGTAACTTTGACTCTTTAGATGTTGGGTACGGTTTGATCTTTGACAGTTTGAACAAACAAAGTGTTTCCTCTGACTGTCTTTTTTGTGACTGCCTAGATAAGACCGACAGAATGAACAGAGGAAATGAAGCTCTGTTTTTTACTGAAATGTTTGAATATCTTACTCAGCATATGCTTACTGGCTGGTAGCACAGTGCTGGAGAAAACAAAGTTGATCAGTTTCAACAGGTCAAGCAGTGCTGTAAATGCTAAATTGTGCTTTAGTATGAATGTTATGAGTAGCAGTAGGAGTTCAGCCTTTGTCAGTGTAAGAAATCTGCATATTGGAACATTTAGGTCTACAGTATCATCTGCACATGGCTGTCTTTCTTCATCTTCATCATCATGTTCTCCATAATCACTGTCTATCTCAGTTTCATCCACTTCACTACATACACCATCACTTTCTGTTTCACTGTCTCCCTCATGCCCTTCAATATCTTTTACACTATTTCCTTGGTCTAGTTCCATTCTTTCTACATTACTGTTTGTCTCACCTTCTTTTTCACTAAGTTCTTCAGTAACATTAACTAGGTTTCCTTCCTGTACATCACCCAGGTTTCCTACCTGTACATCACCCATATAACATATGCCATTTGTCTCACTTTCTTCACAGTTTCTTACACTGCCATACAGCACGTTTCTTTCCTCTAGTTCAGGATGCTGATTGAAAAGGTCAGTATCTGAGGGCTCAAGTGTGTTGCTGGGACTCTCTGATGGCTCAGGTGCATTGTTGTGACTGTCTGATGGCTCAGGTGCATTGTTGTGACTGTCTGATGGCCCAGGTGCATTGTTGTGACTGTCTGATGGCCCAGGTGTGTTGCTGTGAGTGTAGGGATGATTTGATCTAAATCTGGTTGTCCTTGGCAAGAGGTAATTGGCATTTGGCTCCAGGTACCGTTTATAACTCTTCATTTTCTTCATTCTTCCTTTCTTCAAAACAAAAACAATGTGAAATTGTTTTGGATCAATGAACATTGGCCTATACCCTGCAAGCAAGCCTTCAATTGCCATATGGTCATAGCCTTAGGGCCCCCAGCAGGTTTGCTCATTGGCAAAACGTTGGCCCCTTAGCGCTGGCCCTGCACGGGCAGCCCTCAGTTAGCCCACAAGAAGCCCTCACACAGCAAAATCTACAGAGTTAAATAAACACTGATGGATGTATATGAAGAGTTTGGTTCCAAAACGCAATAAATCCATTTTGACAAATTTTGGTAAAAACGTGTTTTCTATACCAAGAAAGTGACAAGATGAAAACAACTATGTTCTGTTACAAACTTTCACATAGCATCTTTAGGTTATAAAAACATAAAAAATTCAAATCCATAAGTTGATTTTCAAAGATTTATTATAAAAACGGATTATTTTTTCCACAAAATGCAATAAATCCATGACAAGTTTTTATTCAAAATGCTATAAATCTATTGAATCAATAGCCTATATAAATGTGCATTCATCTTTGCCATGTTATATTCATTTAGTTGACTAGTTGTACACACTAATTAAAAATATAAACATTAATGTCATTAATCAAAACACTTACTTTGTCATATTAAGATCACTGTCATTGCGGTTACTTGACGTCCTCGCTCTTTCACAGAGATCAGCTGTAAAATGTTTTTGGTCCTGCTCGATTTTCGTTGACTTTGAGTAAAATTATGGAAAGTTTTTCATAAGATCCTCTGGGGTCAATGTGTTAGCATGAGAAGCTTGATGCTGTCTGGAGAACAAGCACCCGTCTCCCGAGTGCCTCTTTAGGGAAAATATTAGATGTTGATGGCTTACGTTTCTTTCCCATCACAGAAAACCATCACAGGTTTAGCGATGCAATTAAAGTATTATTTTGTTTTGTTTGTTGATCACGAAGTACAAAGTAGATGAGGAAAACTAGGACTCCGTGGACTCAGCGCGTCCGCCATTGTTTGTTTACATTGCGTGACTGGTGGGCTGTAATATCAGAAATGGATTTATTGCGTTCTGTAAAAAAGGAGCAGTGGCGTTTGTCGCATTTTGGGAAAAAAGGGAGAAAAGATGACAGAATAACACGGCGGATATTGGATTTTGCGTAAAATTAAGAATTTACTTTTAACTACTGACCTGATATAATACTGATTTTGGCAGTAACTCATTTTTTTCAAAAATGGCGTTTATCGCGTTTTGGAACCAAACTCTTCATATATTGTCCCAATCTTACAGAGTGTTAAGAAGTAACACTGAAGCAGAATTAAAAGCTCTGTTATCCTCTTTCTCGCCATCTCTGTTTCAGACCTAAATTGCATTTTACATCTTACTTGTAGAGTCATTTTCTTAACTTAAGTTTAGATGTTGGCTGTTTCATGCAAAATCACCATTATTGTGATCAGTGTTTGTAAACTTGACTCTTGACTCCTACTGTTCAGTTTTTAAACAAATGCTATTACTTTGTCTGTATAAGACGTGTTTGTTATGACCAAGAAAAGACAACAATGCAATTCTTTGGTGATGGTTACTACATAAAGCCTAAACATCATCATCCAGAAAATGTATTTATAAATGGTATGCTTATCTAAAGTATCCTTTTCTGTTAGTAATGTGATACTATAAGATCCAGCACTCTCATGGCAGTTTGCCATTCTAAAGAATTTTGATACACTGGCACTTAAAAATTAAGCACTGTAAAATGTAGACACACAAACATCATGAATCAGAGTATGAATTGCAACAATGGTGACAATAAAATGAAATCTTTATGCTGCAATGCATGCCGGGTATCAACAAATTACAAATCTCATCCAGGACTCCCAGAATGCACAGCGGCATGAGTAATTAATGACAATTTTTACTATTTTCTTTGTCACCATTTTTGAGATTCATAATCTGATTCTTCATTATATTTTATTATTAACAGAAAATGATATTTCAGATGAGCAAGCAAAAACTAAATTAATAAATCTTTTCTAAAAGTTTTATTTATGATGATTGATATTATGTACAAACCACCACCATGGAAAGTGTTGCACTATTGTCTTTTCTTTGCCATAACAAAATGTTTTAAACACAGAAAGTTATAGCAGTCAAAAAACGAAGTCGGTAAAAGTCAAGAGTCAAGTTCAACCAAAACAAACACTGATCACAATGATGGTGACTTTAAAGGTGCAGTGTGTAATTTTTAGAAGGATCTCTTGACAGAAATGCAAAATAATATACAAAACTATATTATTAGGGGTGTATAAAGACCTTTTTATAATGAACGGTTATGTGTTTATTGCCTTAGAATGAGATGTGTTTATCTACATACACAGAGGGTCCCCTTACACGGAAGCCGCCATTTTGTGCAGCCATGTTTCTACAGAAGCCCTTAACAGACAAACTTTTTTACTAAGTTGTCTCCAACTATGACATGTTTGTCCAGCGGCCGCTACTGTAGCTTCTCTATGTGTTTCAAAAGCAAGAGGTGAGCAGTGGACTGAGCCATTGGTTGCATTTCACAACCTCACCACTAGATGCCGCTAAAATTTACACACTGCACCTTTAAGTCAAACAGTCAACATCAACCTAAGTTAAGAAAATGAGTGTAATTAAGTAAGATGTACAATGCAATTTTAGGTTTCAGACAGAGCTTTTAATTCTGCTTCAGTGTTACTTTTTACACTTTGTAAGATTGGGACAATATATAGCCTACATCCAGCAGTGTTCATTTAAAACTGGGGATTTTGCTGTGTGAGGGCTTCCTGTGCAGGGCAAGCGCTAAAGGGCCAATCAGCAAAACCTGTTGGAGGCCATAAGGTTAGCCCATAAAGGGCCTCTCTCTCTCTCTCTCTCTCTCTCTCTCTGTTGAACGTTTACTCACCACTATTCTCCCTTTATGTTCTACTATGCGTTAATCATAGCCTGTGTGGACCTGTGTCCTGTGTAAAAAGAAAGTTTTAAAACACATATAAGAAAAAAATTATGTTTAGAAATATATTGGTGTAAAATGTGCAGAGACAGCTTTTTCTTCATTTTTTACCATTCTCCCTTTGTAGAAGCTGCATGCTGCTTCCTCAAGGAAAAACTCTTCAGTCTTACGCTAGTAGGCTAAAATGTTATATAAAATATTTAATTTATATACTATTAAAAGAAGCAAATAGGAAAATATAAGAGAAAGTTTTGGGATATTACATTTCGAAGGAACATTGTAACGTCTCGAATCCACACAGCATACAGATGTGATGCGCAGACGTGTAAGTATCGCGAGAGAGATTCAAAACCTGTTGTTTCCGGTTGGTCTCGCGATACTTTAATCACAACCCCTGTGCCGCACGCCCCTCAGCTCAGGTGTTTAAACACGCTTTTTCCCGCGCACAAAAGCTTTTAACAGTTATTTCATATTACACTCAGCAGGTTCATATTCGTGTATACGCGCAATTTGACAGTAGTGATGGTGAAATGAAGCATCGAATCAAGCATCGATACTTCCCTTACTGTTTCGAACCATGATTCGAAGCCTCAACGAGGGTGTCGAAAACAGCGCCATCTTTTGGTTAATGAAACACATAGCAGTCGCTTCTGGAAGAAGCTCCGTCAGTGAAGCAACAAGCTGATGAAATTCAGATGAATATTAATATTATGTGTACAAATAAAGCTAAGACAACATGTGTGTCTAATGGTCAATATATTAAATGCATTTACTCAGTCAAATGTGGCAAAATTTTCAGTATTAATTAATAAGAGCTTATATTCATACGATTCAATACTGTATTTTATTGAATAATGTTCACACTCACAAGTATATGTACATACAATACTATCTATTCAGTATTATGTGGGACTAAAATGTGAATAATGCAAATAACTGCTTAAAACCTCTGGGGTTCGAACGTTCTGACACACAAAGCGAAGCGCCCACGTGACTGAGCAGAAAGTGAAGCTTCGTTTGTCATAGGTCACGTGATTTCTACGTTAACAACACAAGCTTCGAATCGATGCTTCATCTGGCACGCCCCCTTTTGCTCGACACAAGCTCCGAAGCCCCGCTTCAAATGTAACATCACTATTTGACAGAAATGTTCGCATATATAAATTATTTAGACGACGGAACGAAAGATATTGTTAACGTGAAAGACATTAAAGACTTTGAAAGAACGGATTTCTCCACAACTCGCACTTACTGGATTATGAGAAAAGGACAGTTCAACACAGGACAAATTTTTTTACTGAAATGTAAGTCTCTTTTTTATATTTTCATGTTATATATAACGTTATTCATTTTAATAACAGAAATGTCGACAACAGCAGTATAACGTTACATTTGATAAAGTGTTAGACAAGATATCGCGTAAAAGTCATTGAGGCCAGGTTCGTTAATTGACATTAATATAAAGTTAGAAGTTAACGTTACTTAGCAACTGCAGTTAGTTATAAAGGTGCTAACACTATTTACTTAACTTAGACCATTTAACAACGTTTGAGACGGTCTGACGTTTACTCCAAAAACAATAGGAAATTATCGCAAAAAATGCATTTTTACTGGCTTTTAAGCAGGGTTTGACTAAATTACCCCCTCGGGTAAGTTAATGTAACGTTAATGTTCACATTTACTGTACTTACGACTTACAGTATATTACAAGGTATGCAATTTTTATCAGCATGTTCCCTAGATTCGAACCACTGATCTATATAAATGACTGGATTGCGCATAGAACGCTTGACGTAACTGCGTGAGGTGAAGCCAGCACAGAGTTCGAGCCGCCATCTTGGTATACCCAACCGGCAGAGAGCGTCATTAGGTTTGTTCGACTTCATGCGGCGCTGCGCAGACCGATCGGCGGCTGACTTGAAGCAGTGCATTTTGGTTAGTACTTTTGTCCGACTTCAGCTGGCGCTGCAGGCACGTGACTGTGTCATATGGTTTTTAAGTACCGCGAGAGCGTTTCGAGAGTAGCCGGCTAGCTCAGCCGGTGCAGCTTCTCCAGAGCGGCTGCCCGGAGTTGTGATGACGTAACAGCTTTACTTGATTGGTCGCCTCATTGATGACAACGATCACGTGCGTTTCAAGTTTAATCCAACCTTTAGTTTCACTAATAAACATTATAATTTCATGTTTTAAAACAGGAAAAACCACTTTAATATCCTTATATGTTATATTGTGTCGTGTAATAAAATAAAAATGAAAATAACATACTCTATTGGTATTTTAATAATATATGCTTGTTTCCTGTTATTTTCGGGTATACAGTATAAGCAGCAATTAAAATATTCGATATAAAATGTTTCTGGTTGCAACTTTTTATTAAAAGGTTTGTTTTTATCAAATTCAGCATCTAAGTCACTTCATTTGCGATTACAAACAAGGAAACACGGCGCACACGTCACTACGGCAAGCAGCAGGTGTCCGGCTTGACGGCTCCGTCTTCAGTTCCTCCCTCGACCATAGACATCATATAGGTAGACGCCCTATCGACCGCTACTGCCTACTGGCGCGGCGAGACATGGGGCCGCCATCTTAGATCGGTCGCCCGCTCCACTCAGTGTAATCTGTATGGCTGGTGGAATGAGCTATCAGCGCATTTAATTAATCATATCTCAGTGAATACCGAACAGATTTTCACGCGGTTTTTTTTGCTGCAAAGGTCATTCATGGAGCTATGATACAGGACACATGGTTCGGCGTATTTTAACCCCTTATGTGCCGCGAATCCCGTTTGAGTGGAGAGTGACAATGTGATGTAAATTTTTAAATGAATATTTCTCTGGGATTCTTTGGGCTAGAAACCTAATCTTGGTCTTGTTTTAAAGAAGACAATTTAGGGTTTTTCACAAATGAGTTAGAAAGTAAAAATATTAAATATAAATATTTTTATAGCCGTTTACCTTTATTTTAATATATAAAATAATGCAGTAACATTAATTTATAAATAAAATTACATAAAAGTTAATGTTTCACACAATAAATAATGTTAACATGAAGCAATATGTCTCAAGTAGTTGTGATCCAAATTTCAAGTTAAAATCACAATAAAAAGATGTTTGTGTCACAATTTTAAACCAATGGTTTAAACAACAACTGCCACTAGATTTTGCTACACTCTTGTACTCGTGTATACTCACAAACTAATAAATTGTTGTCAACGGATTATTATTATTGCAACAAGGGTTTGAAATATTAAAACTACATTCTGAGAGCTTTCCGATAATATATAGCTTGTCATAATTTTTTAGTTTTAGAGTAGGGTTTTAGTGTTATATGCAAAAACAAATTTGGCCTACCTGTGGACCCGTAACATTTTAGAAACTGACTCTCACTATGTCATAATTTTCCCCAAATGGTAATGAAATATGAAAATTATACTCTTTGAGCTTTCCAACAATATATAGTTTGTCAAGATTTACGTTTAGAATATTAGTGTTACAAACACTAATGTGGACAGCGCCACTTAATGTTCATAGTAGGAATGAATGAATATTCACTAAACAGTAATAAAATATTCTGATTTAAGATATAAAGTGAGTCCAAAATCAAAATATGTGGTGTAGGATATAAGATATTTTATAAATCACACACTATAAATATGACAAAGATGCAGAAACAGATGGTTGCAGTAAAATAAGACTTTTTAATAAGGTGAAGAAACAATTTAAAATGATTTGTAACCCCCACACCCGCACGCACACCCCTGAAAGAGGACTGTTTTGAGCTTCTTTCCCGTGCTCCCTTTCTGTAGTTCAAGAGAGGTGAGTTTGGCAACATGGTGGAGCCTTATCTTTAAAAACACAGACACAAATGACAACGAGTCACTCAGACTGATAGTTATCGATTCCAAACCGAGTCTCCTCAATGTTCTCCCTACGAAGGAAAACATCCTCTGTTCCAGATCCTCCCGCACAACGTGCATGACTGTTGACATCTTAGCTTTTTAAAGCTCGGCGGATCACGCAGCTCACAGCACCTTATAATAATAATAATAATAATAATAATAATAATAATACACATTTATATAGCGCCTTAACAGTTACACAATACTCACAACAGAGAAACTCTTGTAATTATTATTTTACTTTACCCCACCTCTCCTTGCTGGTGCAGTAAACATAGCCTAGCGAACGTTAGCTGGCTACGATTTCAGTACAGTAATATCAATAATCCTGGCTCTTTCTCAATTTTCTGGTAATATTCTATTCACAAAATACAACCAATAATACCGCAATGTTAAAGTACTTGTGAAAATAATCCTGTGTGCTCTATTTGCGATGGTCTGCCGATTAGAAAAGGAAAATGCTCCACAGTGCTCTGGCATCTTATCTGCTGCCATGCAACGAAACTAGGAGTACGACCGGTTTAAGATGGCCGCCGTATTTCTCAGTCCCCAGCGGCCAATAGGGCATCTAGTCTTCTATATGATATCTATGCCCTCGACTGCAAGCGGCAAACCTCGCCGATCGGTCTGCGCAGCGCCAGATGATCTCGAACACACCTATTGACTTCCATTCAAAATCATGATCAAAATTTACCCCCTTTACAGCGTATCAGTTACACAAGGTTAATTTTTAGGATATGTGTACGTTAATTATTTGTTAATTCTGGTGTTATTTGCAATGTTTATGTTTTAATCGGGCAGGATAATGGATTTATAAAAAACCGTTGAGTGTGTCTGTTGCATTTGTTAATGACACGGGTATAAATAAAGTTTTGTTTGACATTCTGTGACGGTCAGCGTTATTTCTCTTAATAAGTTCAGGTAACTTGTAAGTTTAGATAACATAATTACAAAACTAGCAAATTATTGCATGCACATACGGTACAAAGCATGATTATGTATTTAGATTTCAGAATGAGCACGTTTATTGTCATTAATACTAAAAATGCTGCGGTCTGTCTGCTGATCTGATACTGTAATAAAGAAATAACTGATTAAAACGCAAAATGTACAACTTTCAGTAAATAACTATTTACATGGTTTGGACGTTTTTGTTGTAAAAATGTACAGGGTAACTTCACATATAATAACGAAGACGAGTAAAGGGATGTTTTATCATTAAAATCTGATAACGTCCATTGGTTTAATAGAACGTTTGGGTATACCAACATGGCGGCGCGGTGGCTTCACAAGTGTGACGTCATGCGCAATCCAGTCATTTATACAGATCAGTGATTCGAACCCATGACCATTTACCCTGCTAACACAATGCTCTCCCGCTGAGCATTCAGGAGCACGTCACCTCATACTAAAACATTGCTTCATGTGAAAACAATACATTAAATAAGTAAAAGGGCCACCTAATATACTGTAAAAAAAAGCCTGTTGTAATAGAAAAATACCAAAATCTTTCCTTGATAATCATCTTTTTTCAGACACTAAAGAAGAAATTGAAAACGTGTTGGCAAGGGGAAAAAGGGTTCGAGTGCCAAAGCTGCTGGATAAAGATCCACCGGAGAACCAATCATCCGAGAGAAAGGAAGCTAAAGATAAAGCTGTAGGTAAAATTAAAACATACTGCAGAATGAAATCTATTTATCTGACTTTGCTTATTATTTGCTTTCAGTCAGCCCAGAAGGCAAGCATTGAGGAAGGGAGACAGGCATTTTTGATGAATATTTTTAAGAAGAGACAAGCCTTGAAAAGGAACCAACCCATATATCCTCCTCATTCGACACCAAAAAGACGAAAATGTAATGTGGATGATGAAATATCAAGTGAAAGTGATGATGAACTAATTCCACAGTCAAAATTTAAGGAACTTGAGATGAAATACAAATCACTCTCCCGTAAATATCAAGATAATGTTGCTGAGGTGAAGGAACTGAGGAAATTAAACGTTGAACTTCAGTCGTGCTTGGTTTCCAAAATTCGTTCTGGTAAATAGCAATATTATTATTTGTAGTAACTGTAGGCTAGCTGTAATAGCAGCGGAAGTTTAAAGGAAAACACCACCATTTTTAAATATTTTACTATGTTCTTACCTCAACTTGGACAAATTAATACATGCCTACCTTTTTTTTAATGCATGCTCTTTTAGTCTTTGTATAGCACCTTGTGAATGTGTTAGCATTTAGACTAGCCCCATTCATTCCTTAGGATCCAAACATGAATGAATTTAGAAGCCACCAAACAATTCCATGTTTTCCCTATTTAAAGACTGTTACAGAAGTAGTTAAACGAGTAAGTATGGTGGCACAAAATAAAACATTAGTTTGGATCTTAAGGAATGAATGGGACTTGGCTAAATCCTAACACATTCGCAAGGCACTGTACAAAGATTGGAAGTGTACGCATTGAATAATGATAGGTATGTATTAATTCGTGTAAGTTGAGGTAAGACCATAGTAAAATATTGAAAAACTGGTGTTTTCCTTTTAATGCAATTAATGCCAATAACTGTCTCATATATATACACGTTTCAGAAAACAACACTTCAGGTTCTCCGAAATCTCCAGTCTTCATTCAACCTGCTCCAATGACAACTGGTAAGATTAAGTTTGCACTGTAACTAAAGAATGCCAATAAGAGTAGTTTGAAACTTCAGAAGACCATTTCTTTATTTTCTCGCTTTAAACTTTAATGCAGTAATCATTTTCCAGAAATGTTTGTAACAACCATATGTGGACCCCATTCACTTCCATAGTAGGAATAAAGAATACTATGGAAGTAAATGGGGTCTATGAATGGTTTGATTACAAACATTTCTCAAAGTATATTACTTTGTGTTCATCAGAACAAAGAAATTAATACAGGTTTGTAACAACATGAGAGTGAGTAAATGATGACAGAATTTTCATTTTACGGTGACCCATCCCTTTAAGTGGATTTAGTGAAAGTGATGAACATGTAACACGCAAAGAGAGCATTCGGTTAACATCATTATCTAATCTTTGACGGAGCTGCCGTTTAGCGGGTTTTGCATCTGCATTTAAAACCCAGACATTACTGTCAGAAACCAGTATAAATATTTAATTGCATGATAATTTCTGTGAATGTTTTGATTGATTGTATTTATAAGAAAGGCATGTGCTACATTTAGAAATCTACCTGAATGTAAATAAAGAAAAATGTATACATCCCTTTTTATCAATACTCTTTGGCATGAAATGATACATTTTATGTTCCAGAACGTAATGCCTTCACAACCAGAAAACAACTTTGCCAATTAAATCTGTTAAGACTTTATTCTAGTTTATGATTTAATAATACATTATTATCATAACACAAAGGAAGGTCCTGTCCTTTTGATTACCACATGGAATAGGTGAATAGTCAGAATACTGTCTTTCTTGCATTTTCTGCTTTCAGGGTTTAGATCAGGGGTGGGCAACTCCTGGTCCTGAGGGCCAGTGTCCCTGCAGAGTTTAGCTCCAACCCTAATCAAACACAGCTGAAAAATGTAATTGAAGTCTTCAGGACTGTTTGGAAATTACATTCAGGTGTGTTCGATTAAGGTTGAAGCTAACCTCTGCAGGACTGTGGCCCTCGATGCCCACCCCTGGTTTAGATGCTTTTTTAAATTCATATTTATTCATATACTTCCTAAATTGTTTTGTGTTTGAGGTATCATGAAACATTTGAGTAGTTCAGATGCAAAACCCTCTAAAGGCACATGTTTTCTTGTAAATTACTTGGGGTGGGACACTTTAGTAGTTCACAATCCGTTTCGTATTGATTTTTTGGGTCACGATTTGAGAAAAAAAGGGTCACCACCTAGAAATAGGGCTGTGGGGAAATTTGTGGGTGGATAGGATAAAAGATTAAAGGAACAGTATTTAGGATTGTGGCCAAAACTGATATTGAATCACAAAACCTGTGGCTAAAACTGGTACTGCAATCACACAACTGGTGGCCAATACACAAAAGGACAACATAAACATCAGTTGAGGGCTGCAACTCCACTTTTTAAATGACAATGAGTGATATAAGTATTTTTAAATGAAAATTATTTCTTAATTGTCTAGTGACATATCAGGGCCATTTTGTGATTAATTGATATACATTTCTTACAAACTGTTCCTTTAATGATCATTACTTTTTTGTGTTATGAATAAACCTTTTTTTTTTCATTTAAAAGCAGCAAACATTCAGCATCTCCTTTAGCATCACTAAATCTATTTCATTCCATGCCTTAGGGAGCAGCACCTCCTTGGACACCATCAAAACCCCCCAAACATCTGGTAAGACTAAATGTAATTGTGTGGTCAGTAAATGGATTATAAAATCAATGATATAAATAGTTTTATTATATTGTTAACTTTAAAGATACTTTATGGTGTAATAGCACTTTTGGGAGTACTTCGACTCGCCTGAAAAGTCTGCTCCCCTTCTCACTCTCATAATGGGAGAGGGAGGGTGTTACTGCGCCGAGACGAAGTACTCCCAAAAGTGCTATTACGCCATAAAATATAGTTCCTCTTTTAAATCCGCTTAGAAAAGCACTACGTTTTATTTTGTACCACCAAACTTGCTCGTCTTGAATGGGAGGGACGTTGATGTGTTTGGTCGCTTCTAACTTTATCTCTAAATGGTACCATTGAATGAATGGGGGTAAGCTAAATGCTATCGAAGCGTCGCGGCGCGCTCCGGCGCTTGCGTGCGCGCACACGGGTGGTGGAGGGATGTATCAACAGTTCTTAGTTAAGGTAATAACATATTTTAATATTGAAAATGAGTAGACTATTCCTTTAATAGCAGTGCCTAATTGAGAAAAACCTCGGCACATTATACCAAGGGGCTACCTTACTCTATAACTATACTTGTTTAAGTATAAATTTTATTCATATCTATTTATGCACTTTCCTGAATTGTGTTGTTTTTGAGGTATCATGATACATTTGTTATTTCATCTCATGCCTTAGGGAGCAGCACCTGTTTGGACACCATCAAAACCCCCCAAACACCTGGTAAGATGGGTTTAGTTATTTGGTCATTGAATGGATTATAAAAGCAATTATATTTATATTTTTATTATATTTTATGTTAATATTTTATAAGTCTTTTTCTTTAAAGGTCCTGTTCTTCCTATGAAGCTTTAATTGTGTTTACAGTGGGTTTATGTTTCACGTGTAAGAAAGGCGGTATTTTTCACACAATTTACTTATTTGTATAGCGCTGTTTCCACTGTCCTGAAAACGGGCTGATGTCTTCTTGTTCTCTGAAGTCCCTCCTTCAGAAATACGTATAGAGTTGTGATTGTGTAGTTTGTTTGGTGTGTTGTGATTCGACGAGCAGCTTAGTTTAGCTGAGCCTGAACTTTGAGCTTTATCATTTTACAGGTATTATGCTCTAACAGCAACATTACACACCAAGTAGTTTGAAAAATGGGATCAGGAAAAACAGGAACTTTAAAGACAGCGAAAAATCTTAAAGGATTACTACACTTTTCTCAAAAAGTCCTGACAATTTACTCACCCCCATGTCATCCAAAATTTTTGTGTTTCTTTGTTCAGTGGAGAAAAAAATAGGTACTTAAGGAAAACATTTCAGGATTTTTCTCAATTTAATAGACATTATTGGACTTCAACAGTTCAGTTGCAATGCAGTATAAAATTGCAGTTTCGGTGCAGCTTCAAAGGGCTCCAAATGATCCCAAATGAGGCAGAAGGGTCATATCTAGTAAAGCAATTTTCATTTTCGGCTAGAAAAATAAAAAATAGGCACTTTTAAACTACAACTTTGTGTGTTGCACCAGCTGTGTAATGCTTTAGTGCAGTGTTTCCCAATCCTGGTCCTCTAGTACCCCCTTCCAGAAAGTTTTAGATGTCTCCTCATTTAAAACACCTGATTCAACTAATCAGTCCCATTCCAGAATGGATAACATGTCTCCCTAACAAGCTGTTGAGTAATATCAGGTGTGTTATATAAGAAGACAGCTACAACTTTCTGGAAGGGGGTACTGAAGGATCAGGATTGGGAAACACTAGTGTGATCTGACGTAATGCGTAAGCACGCACATTGCGGACAATTTTCAACCAAAAACTGGCCCAAAGGCATTAAAGGCGCAAAAGAGAATGTTTCCGCCGAGTGAGAATCCAAAAACTGTTACTGAGTTGCAGTGTTTCCTCTAGGATTCTTTTCAGCTGTGGCGGCAGGGGGCGCCCATGATGATTATAAATGTACATTATTTTTTTTAAAAAGTAGAATATAGGCTACAGTAAACTAACATGTATTTTTTTTATAATTTTCATGCTGTCATTTACTTTTCCTTATATTTATAGCATATTGCTTTTCTATGTTTTGATCTAAACTGTATTTTTTTTAAAAAACGTTACATAGCTACTTACGTATAGTTCGGATATTTCATTGTAGTTTTAATGTAGTGTGGATTGCAAGTTCGTCCTCGTGTTTAGCGTTACAGAGCTGTTGCAAAGTCATGCAGTCCTGTTTGATAATCCGCACCGCTGTGATTGACAGAACAACCGACCAGTTATCCGACAACAGCAGCAATTTTATTTCACACCCGTACCATTTGACATAAAGACTGTGACCCCGAGCAGGTCACAACGCAAATCGCGCAGTTAAATATAAACCTTTAACGGTCTTCAGACAGATCTTAAACACAAATAACTTGGATGTTAGACCCGCATTTTACTCTTGTCTATTGAGTCCCGACCTGCATCTACAACACAAATGACACGCGAATAGTCTATTATTACACCCGTTAGATCAAATATTATGCGGTTCACCCAGCAGGTACTCCGACCCTGCTGTTTCGTCTGAAAACAGATAAAACAGTCTCACCTTCTGCCTCAAGTTTCTATTACCAACGTTCTTCTCTTCCACGGGAATAATGTAAGTTTCCTTGCAAACAGATTCGACTATTAATGTCTTGCAGTCGCATATAAGTAGTATTCAGTATTTAGCCTTTTGTTTTTTGAATATCTTATCATTTAATGTGAAACTTTGTGAGTGTCGATCTAAAGCACAGAAGATTGACTGACAGCTGAGCGGACAGCTGAGCGGTCAGCAGCGCGCTGCGCTTATAGCCTATATTCTGAATAACTAATGGCCAGATAAGTTGATAATATAAGTACAGTGATTCCAAATGAATGTCCAAAAAAACTCGTAATATGTTAAATCCAAACGTTTAATAATGTCTTTTCTCGCAGCCCTGCGCTGTGTTGGTGTAGATATGCGCCGGTGAACATCATATGCGTGATGACCTTGCAGCTTAAATTACCCTAAATTTATAGTCATAAAGATAAAAGTAAAACAACATTCGAAACTTCAAATGATGTATTTTTATTTGTGTAAACTCACAGTAAGGAGAAAACATTGTGCTTATTTATAATCATTAAAAACATGACGTGCTTTCTGCTGCTTTGGTTTTAGAGCGCGTCACAAAAAAAGAACAGAAACTTTTTTATTCGTTTTGTCAATTTCATAATTTAATAATTATTTAAGTGCAACATATTTCGTATAGGCTTATTTATTTTATTATTATTTCTCAAAACAGAGACGTAGCTTAATCATCCTCTGTTGATTTAAATCTATTTGTGCATGAAACTAAACCCATGGAGGAAATTATGATATTTTAGGAGATTTATTTATAAATGAGTGAACAACGCGAATCCAGAAAGGAATTTATTTCTAGACAGCCAGTCTGGCAGAGCGGACATTTCGGTAGCTTTTTTGCCTTGGGTTTTGTCTAGAAGGTATACAGCAAATGCCGAAAAGTTAAGGATTAGATTTGGAGGTAGGATTATTAGGATGAAAACAGCGGTTCTGGCTAAACTAGATACAAATACATCCTACAATCGTGTGAAATTTTGTGTTTAAAGTTGGGTTTGGTTGAAGGATTAGGATAAAACAGTGCTCATCCAACGAGATTTCGTTTAATGTATCCCTTCTATTCACAACCGCAGGCGTGGCGGGGATGTTTTAGGAGTGGCGGGCCGCCACGGTTGAATGTATATAGCGGAAACACTGAGTTGAGCGCAGACGTAAAAACAGCCCCCTCCTTCACAGCTCATTTCTAGGGAACGCCTTCCAAAACTCATGCACGAGTATTGGAACACGAGTGTTTGTTTACCACCGGCATATGCTGTGTCACTTCAGTGGATTCATTATGTGAAATGATATGATAATAAACACATAAGACGTTACGTCTTACACCTCTCTGTTCCTTCATTGCTCTTCAGCGTTGAAATGTTTCTCCAATAACAACTCTGGTTACATTATGTTCTTCTGACAATGTTGTCCTCTTCTTAGCAAATTAAAAAAAGTCTTTCTTCTGCGTCCTCCTTCTGGTTTTTTCTCTTCCATGGTGCAAATTCGAAGAGGAAAGAAGGAGCGACAATGAAAACAAACCGTAAGTAAAGACAGAGTTTCATGCAATATGCGCATGCGTTGCCTGGTTAAAGTTACTGGAGCATGCACGTCTCTCACAAGGATTGTAATGGCAGTTATTGACAAGCCAGAGGGCCAATCATTGATGCGATGACCGCATCAGCGATTGGCTGATGTTTTTAAGGCACTACCTTGTGCACAGATGACGTATATTAATATTATTACTTTCAGTGCACCTAATAAATAGTCTTTTATAAGTTAGTTAAGACAGTTTCAAGTAATACTGCAAAAATGTATAAAGCAAACATCCTCTATTGCATCTTTAATTTGTATCATTCCACGTAAAACAATCTTCGAACGGTCCTCTAATTCCACACTTGTAAACAGTGGGGTGGTAGTTTTGCATACGTCTTGCGTGACCTTTCGGCATGCTTATGTATTACATAAGGTCACACTGGCGAGTCACAGGGATAGTGCAAGACCAGAAGTTGTGATTTAAAAGTACATATTTTTTATCTTACTGAAATCTACAATAATTCTGATAAATAACACCCTTATGCCTTGTTTGAGATACCGTTCAGGTCCAATAAAGTCTATTAAATTGAGAAAAATTTTGGAATGTTTTTCTTAAAAATCTTAATTTCTTCTTGACTGAAGAAAGAAAGACTTCAACATTTTTGATTACATGAAGGTAAGTAAATTACCATTTTTTTTTGTAATAACAGTGTCATATTGGGCCAAACAATCGGCACATATCCATGGGCTACCCAACTTTATAACTTTCCTTAGTTAAATATAAATGTTTTTTTATTCATGCACTTTCTGCAGTATGTTGTGTTTGAGGTATCATGATACATTTGTTACTTCCTTCCATCCCTTAGGGAGCAGCACGTCTTTGGACACCATCAAAACCCCAGACATGCCTTGTAAGACTGGATTTAATTGTGTGATCAGTGAATGGATTTTGTATCTAGAGTATAAAAGAAAACAAAAAGGCTTAATAACAGTGCTAAATTGAAAAGCAACTCAGCACATATCCAGGGGCTACCTAAATTGTTTTGTGTTTTGTTTGAGGTGTCATGATACATTTGTTATTTCATTCCATCCTTTAGGGAGCAGCACCTGTTTGGACACCATCAAAACCCCCCAAACACCTGGTAAAATTTACTTAACTACCACATCTTACACACTCATCTACCACATATTACACACTCCTCTACCACATCTTACATGTCCTCATCTACCACATCTTACATGTCCTCATCTACCACATCTTACATGTCCTCATCTACCACATCTTACATGTCCTCATCTACCACATCTTACATGTCCTCATCTACTACATCTTACACACTCACCTACCACATCTTACATGTCCTCATCTACCACATCTTACATGTCCTCATCTACCACATCTTACATGTCCTCATCTACCACATCTTACATGTCCTCATCTACCACATCTTACATGTCCTCATCTACCACATCTTACATGTCCTCATCTACCACATCTTACATGTCCTCATCTACCACATCTTACATGTCCTCATCTACCACATCTTACATGTCCTCATCTACCACATCTTACATGTCCTCATCTACCACATCTTACATGTCCTCATCTACCACATCTTACATGTCCTCATCTACCACATCTTACATGTCCTCATCTACCACATCTTACATGTCCTCATCTACCACATCTTACATGTCCTCATCTACCACATCTTACATGTCCTCATCTACCACATCTTACATGTCCTCATCTACCACATCTTACATGTCCTCATCTACCACATCTTACATGTCCTCATCTACCACATCTTACATGTCCTCATCTACCACATCTTACATGTCCTCATCTACCACATCTTACATGTCCTCATCTACCACATCTTACATGTCCTCATCTACCACATCTTACATGTCCTCATCTACCACATCTTACATGTCCTCATCTACCACATTTTACATCTCCTCATCTACCACATCTTACATGTCCTCATCTACCACATCTTACATGTCCTCATCTACCACATCTTACATGTCCTCATCTACCACATCTTACATGTCCTCATCTACCACATCTTACATGTCCTCATCTACCACATCTTACATGTCCTCATCTACTACATCTTACACACTCACCTATCACATCTTACACACTCATCTACCACATTTTACATCTCCTCATCTACCACATCTTACATGTCCTCATCTACCACATCTTACATGTCCTCATCTACCACATCTTACATGTCCTCATCTACCACATCTTACATCTCCTCATCTACCACATCTTACATCTCCTCATCTACCACATCTTACATGTCCTCATCTACCACATCTTACATGTCCTCATCTACCACATCTTACATGTCCTCATCTACCACATCTTACACACTCACCTATCACATCTTACATGTCCTCACCTACCACATCTTACATGTCCTCATCTACCACATCTTACATGTCCTCATCTACCACATCTTACATGTCCTCATCTACCACATCTTACACACTCACCTATCACATCTTACATGTCCTCACCTACCACATCTTACATGTCCTCACCTACCACATCTTACATGTCCTCATCTACCACATCTTACATCTCCTCATCTACCACATCTTACATGTCCTCATCTACCACATCTTACATGTCCTCATCTACCACATCTTACACACTCACCTACCACATCTTACATGTCCTCACCTACCACATCTTACATGTCCTCATCTACCACATCTTACATCTCCTCATCTACCACATCTTACATCTCCTCATCTACCACATCTTACATGTCCTCATCTACCACATCTTACATGTCCTCATCTACCACATCTTACACACTCATCTACCACATCTTACATCTCCTCATCTACCACATCTTACATGTCCTCATCTACCACATCTTACATGTCCTCATCTACCACATCTTACATGTCCTCATCTACCACATCTTACACACTCATCTACCACATCTTACATCTCCTCATCTACCACATCTTACATGTCCTCACCTACCACATCTTACATGTCCTCATCTACCACATCTTACATGTCCTCATCTACCACATCTTACATGTCCTCATCTACCACATCTTACACACTCACCTATCACATCTTACATGTCCTCACCTACCACATCTTACATGTCCTCACCTACCACATCTTACATGTCCTCATCTACCACATCTTACATCTCCTCATCTACCACATCTTACATGTCCTCATCTACCACATCTTACATGTCCTCATCTACCACATCTTACACACTCACCTACCACATCTTACATGTCCTCACCTACCACATCTTACATGTCCTCATCTACCACATCTTACATCTCCTCATCTACCACATCTTACATCTCCTCATCTACCACATCTTACATGTCCTCATCTACCACATCTTACATGTCCTCATCTACCACATCTTACACACTCACCTACCACATCTTACATGTCCTCACCTACCACATCTTACATGTCCTCATCTACCACATCTTACATGTCCTCATCTACCACATCTTACATGTCCTCATCTACCACATCTTACATGTCCTCATCTACCACATCTTACATGTCCTCATCTACCACATCTTACATGTCCTCATCTACCACATCTTACATGTCCTCATCTACCACATCTTACATGTCCTCATCTACCACATCTTACACACTCACCTACCACATCTTACATGTCCTCACCTACCACATCTTACATGTCCTCCCCTACCACATCTTACATGTCCTCATCTACCACATCTTACATGTCCTCATCTACCACATCTTACATGTCCTCATCTACCACATCTTACATGTCCTCATCTACCACATCTTACATGTCCTCATCTACCACATCTTACATGTCCTCATCTACCACATCTTACATGTCCTCATCTACCACATCTTACATGTCCTCATCTACCACATCTTACATGTCCTCATCTACCACATCTTACATGTCCTCATCTACCACATCTTACATGTCCTCATCTACCACATCTTACATGTCCTCATCTACCACATCTTACATGTCCTCATCTACCACATCTTACATGTCCTCATCTACCACATCTTACATGTCCTCACCTACCACATCTTACATGTCCTCATCTACCACATCTTACATGTCCTCATCTACCACATCTTACATGTCCCCACCTACCACATCTTACATGTCCTCACCTACCACATCTTACATGTCCTCACCTACCACATCTTACATGTCCTCACCTACCACATCTTACATGTCCTCACCTACCACATCTTACATGTCCTCACCTACCACATCTTACACACTCATCTACCACATCTTACATGTCCCCACCTACCACATCTTACATGTCCTCATCTACCACATCTTACATGTCCTCATCTACCACATCTTACATGTCCTCATCTACCACATCTTACATGTCCTCATCTACCACATCTTACATGTCCTCATCTACCACATCTTACATGTCCTCATCTACCACACCTTACATGTCCTCATCTACCACATCTTACATGTCCTCATCTACCACATCTTACACACTCATCTACCACATCTTACATGTCCTCACCTACCACATCTTACATGTCCTCACCTACCACATCTTACATGTCCTCACCTACCACATCTTACACACTCATCTACCACATCTTACATGTCCCCACCTACCACATCTTACATGTCCTCATCTACCACATCTTACATGTCCTCATCTACCACATCTTACATGTCCTCATCTACCACATCTTACATGTCCTCACCTACCACATCTTACATGTCCTCACCTACCACATCTTACATGTCCTCATCTACCACATCTTACATGTCCTCATCTACCACATCTGACATGTCCTCATCTATATTCTGTTTTCCCGTAAATAACAGAACTGTGTGTGCACAAAACAGAATTAAGCATTACTGTAAAGTGTTTTAAAGGACAAGTTCTGTATTTTACACCTAAAGTCCTGTTTTCAGATTGTTTATGATGAAATAGAACGGTTTTGACTGAAATGTCGACATATGCGGCTGCCCCGAGAATTTTGTGGTGTTTGTGTTTCACCTCCCACCTTTACAATGGGTTTAATGGTGCACTGGAACAATCCTTCCTAAAATGCATTAAACTTTCGTTTACAAAGACGTGAAACCGAGTGGTCAGGTGTGTTCACTGGTATGCTCACACAAAAATCGCTGCAAAATACGCATTCCAACTTGTGTTTCGAGTTTGCCAAAAGAAGTGCACAAGTTTTCGAAACTACCCAAAGTATTCTAATGTTTTGGCCAAAGAATGATTAATTTGACAAATAAGTAAAGGCCATCTGGAATTTGGTTCAGAGAATGGGCTTTAGTGTTGTAGCAAATTAGGAAAAACTATAAGACTAAGAGCTACAAGAAGAGTCTACAGCACACAAAATTTTAACAGCTGATTTTATTTTGTATATTCCATTTACACTTTACTCCCCTTCCCACAGATTTCAAATCTGCAGCTGTGGCTTATCAAACCTCCGGAGAAAACCAAGAGGTTAGAAAATATAAGAAAAGCATATTATCATAATATTTACTCCACTACATTTCATTATTTAAATACATTACACATCTAGTATTTTTTATTTTTATTTTATTTAAGTACAAAGTACTTTCGTACGTTTACTCAAGAAAAGTAAAAGTACACAATTTTTAGGTAATTAGGTATTAAATCAATTTTAATATGCAATGTAAAAGGAATACACGGTATGACTCTATGCTTTAGAATGTAGTGAAAATTTTTAGTAAAGTAGATTTTTCCCAAGACAAACACTCTGATAAAGCAAAGATGCTTGGAAAATTGAACTGAAATATTTTAGTATACACCTGAATTAAACCTTATAAATGAGCATAATATTAAACATTTTCTGAATTGCTAAAACAATTTTTTCTAAACCATCACTCATTTTCTCAAAAACCTTAAACACAAATCCAAATTGACAAACTAAATTCACAGAACCCCTGACTCTTTGTAAATTGTACAATTCCTTCAAAACCATTTCACCTGTACTCAAAATCAAACTAAGCTTTCAAATAATACACATATAAGTCTATGATATAAAACACTAGAGAGCATCCATAACTATGCCTAAAAAATAGAAAACACAACTTCTGCAAGTAACGCAATTACTGCAAGTAATAGTCAGTTTTCAATATTACTGTAAGCAGCACTTATTTTGAAAGATGTCAGCAATCCAATTGCCAATTTGGCCAATTGCATCGTCTCTGGTGTCCTGTTCCTCATCGTACTCATTCATCTGACTCTCAGACAAATAAAAGTGCTGCTTACAGTAATATTAAACAGTTACTATTACTAGCAGTACTTAAAGTATTCACTAATTCACAGAACTTGTGATTACAGTAATATAGATTTTTTACTGTATTTTTCAAGTGTGTTGTTATATACAATAAACATGTATTTTTTGTAAGCAGATATCCTGAAAGTTGTGTTTTCCTTTTTTTAAGGTAGTGTCTAATGAATGCTCTGTAGTGTTTTATGTTATAAACTCATGTGTTCATAATTTGAAAGCTTAGTTTGATTTTGAGTACAGGTGGAATTGCTTGATTCTGCTAGTAGAGTCAAGTGTTCTGTGAATTTAGTTTGACAATTTGTGTTTAAGGTTTTGAGAAAGTGAGTGATGGTTTCAAAAAATGTGTTTTAGCAATTCAGAGAACCTGTATAAACTATGCTATGCATATGAAGTAACTGTTTTATAAAAGCAATAAGGCCCGCGAAGAAGTGGATTTCATAAACGGCTAATGGGCTTATTGCTTACCCCATGATTTACTCACCCTCAGCCATACATGATATACATTATTATCTTTATTTATTTATTTACTTATCTTTAATTAGAACACAATCAGTCACCTTTCTTTTCTGTGTGTAATCGTTTTTGTAAGAAAAATATCCATATTTAAAACTTTATAAATTGCAATAACTGGCTTTTGGTGACAGCAATTCTCTTGACTTCACGTTTGTCACTTTGTCACTACACATCGTACTACGCTGAAACTCTCTGGTAAAAGAGCATTGGCAGTTATTAGAATTTTTGTAATTGTGACAATTTCCAGTTTATTAACGAGTCACAAAGTTGGACTTGTTAAATGTGAACTTGAAAGATCAAGAAAGAAAATAAAAGTGTTTTCTGTTTTCTTTGCTAAATGTTTAATTTGTAAAATGTTTCTTTACGTAGGTTGAAATTGGTAAAGGTCTGGTGATAAGCATGGAAAAATGAAAAAAAATTCAATTAAACATGAAAGACAGCCTGTTTGTCAAGGAGTTGGCAGTCTGCATTTGGGGGTCGAGCACATTGGCCAACCGAAGCCTTGAGGGAAAAAGTTGCCCCAGCACCAAATCCACTCCTAGGCCCCCTTTAACACCCCACAAATACAGAACACTTGAAAGTAAGTGATGTTTGAACTTTAAATGATTATGTTAAACTTTTGATTTGTAGAAACACACATACTCATTAAACCTTAAGGGGTGGTTTCCCGGACAGGGATTAGCTTAAACCAGGACTAGGCCTTAGTTTAATTAGGAAATATTCCTTGATTTAAAAAACATGCCTTACGACAAACATTACTTGTGTGCTTTTTGAGGCAAAACAAGGGGCACTGATGTATTTTAAGATTTGTCAATGCAAGTTGTTTTCAGTTCGGACAGCTCTTACATTTATTTTAGTCTAGGACTAGTCTAATCCCTGTCCGGGAAACCGCCCCTAAATGTACTGCGAGTCACTTTGGATGAACGTGTGTCCAAATGCTTAAAATGTGAGTGCAAAACATATAAAAAGGTTTTGTGTATATCCATATCTTGTTCTAGGTTGCTTTCAAAAGTGGCTGGAGGGTAAAAATTTAGATGAGGAAGAACTCAAGAACAGAGTGGGAAAGCTGGGGCGATACGTCACTGAAAAAATACAAGACATCAACAAAAGGAAAAAAAAAGTTTAAAATAGTGAAGACTGCAACAATAAATAAGTTTAAAAATATATGTCAGGGAGCTACACTGCGACCAAAATGGTCGCATATGCGAACTTTTGAACTGCCGTTGCGACCCTAATTTTTAATGGGTCGCAAATGTGCTACCTCATGTTTTAGACAATATGCTATGATTTACTATGAGCATTTATTAAAACATAAATGTGGATTTTAAGAATACGTTTTATAACGTGCTCTCTGAGCCATCAACACGTTGGCTTCATTTTGCGTGAAAGCACGTCGTGTCTCTCCCCATCAGTGTGCGTTTGCGTGCTCAGCTGTTTCTCAATGAATTATTAGGTGCGACGCGAAGCAAGCGCAGTGTCTTCCATGTTTCTGAACTTGAGCAGAGGTCTTTCTTCACTGAGGACGCGGGACCCGTATGGTTCTTCTATGGTTTTAAATGGTCTGTCGGGTCCGGTTAGGTCCTAGTTTAATTACTTTGGGTCCCAAGTCTGATTAATATTGAGTTTATAACCCGAGTCGATCGGAAAACGGCCATAAGCGCTACCGCGCTAAAGCTCGAGTGCAGTTTAGCGTGCCTTCGGTTTCTATGGCGATGGTTCTTGTTACGACCACGCGCTGTGTTTTCTTTCTCACATGTTTTTAATAATCTTATTATTAATAAACCATATATTTTCTAAAACCATATCCATATTAAGTTTGCACAGATTGTAGCAAAAAAGCAGTGCTAATGTCAAGCCCATTGCACTAAACGAGCAAAGTAATGTAAAGTTTGTCACCGGGACAGCAAGTAGATTTGAAAATAAAATAAGTGGAATAATATTATTGAAATAATAAGTGGATTAAGCTTTTTAAATCGGCAAGAGAGAAATAGAAAGATAGAGCAGAAGCAGTAAAAGTGCCTATTTAATAGAAATTATTACCATTATAACATCAGTGTTGGGGTAGTTACTCAAAAAATGTAATTAGTTACTAGTTACTAGTTACTTCTTAAAATTGTAATGAGATTACTTTACTAGTTACTGCATTTGAAAAGTAACTTCACTACTTATTACTTTACTTTACTTTTTCTTAATTTACCACATAGATACATGGACATGGTTTAGGCGGGGTCGGCTGATGATGAGTGACTACTTTAAATGACCGGCCAGGGCTCTAGACTAACTTTTTGCACTGGTTGCACTGGTGCGCCTAACATTTTTTCTTAGGTGCACCAGCACAAAAGTTAGGTGCACCCTAATTTTTGACCCCATCGGATTTATAGTTCGCCCAAAAATTAAAATTCTGTATAACTTATTTGTAAATCAGGTTTGTAACTCTCATGTTGTTACAAACCTGTATAAATGTCTTTGTTCTGGTGAACATGAATGAAAATATTTTGAGGAATGTTTGTAACCAAACCATTCATGAGCCCCATTCACTTCCATAGTATTATTTTTTCCTACTATAGAAGTGAATGGGGCTCATGCTTGGTTTGGTTGTTAACATTTCTCAAAATATGTTGCTTTGTGTTTATCAGAACAAAGATATTTATACAGGTTTGTAACAAAATTTATAATTTATTTTTGGGTGAACTGTCCCTTTAACACCGCAAGTTTAGCGCCCATGGTGGTTTCATACAGAATATAAACATGTAGGCTATTTTATAATTTTCATGTTGTCATTCCATTTTCCTTATACGAGTCATGCACAGTCCTGTTTGATAACCCGCATCCGCGCGATTAAAATAACAGTTGACCCGTTATCCGACATCAGCATCAATTTATTTCATACCCGTTTTACATAAAGACTGCGACCGGCCGCACCGCAAATCGTGATGTAAGTAGAAACCTTTAAAGATCTTCATGCAGAACATTGACAGAAATAAGCACAGGACCATGCTTGTTCAAATATATTATCATTTAATGTGAAACTTTGTGAGGGTCGGCTGATTGACAGCTGAGCGGACAGCAGTGTTTGAACACTCATAAGCGCTGCGCTTATATTTATTATTACCTTATAAATTGATGATATGATTGCAGTGATTCCAAAGGGATGTCCAAAAAAACTCAAGTAGAATGTTAAATGTTTAAAGTTTAATGTCTCTTTCTCGCTGCCCTGTGTAAACCCACGCGGGTGATGGCATGAAACGCGTGAGGAGCTTGCATTTTGCATTACCTTAAATTATGGTCATATAAATAAAAGTAAAACAACATTCTAAACTGTAATGTGTAAATTTATTTATGTAAAGTTACACTCGCAATAATAACAAAACATTGTGCTTTTTTAAATAGGTAAAAAGTGTTTTGTGCTGCATCGGTTTGGGAGTACGTCACACAAAAATAAACTCATATAGGCTATAGGCTACTTTTGAATTCGTTTTGTTAATTTGCTAATTATTTAAGGGAAACACATTTCATATAGGCTTATTTATTTTATTATTTTTGTCACCAAAGAAAGACGTAATCATCACGTTCTATTCATTTTAATGCTTTTTGCGCATAAACTAAACCCTTGGGGGAATTATTTATAAATGAATCAACAACGCAAATCAAGGAATTAACTTATTTCTCTATTTAAGACAGTCTGGCAGGGCGGTAACAGTGATACATCAAACACCGAAAAGTTTATAGGATTAGATTTGGAAGTAAGATTATGAAGAAAACAGCGGTCCTGACTCCTGGCTTTTTTCTATAAATTGAGCGCACGCGACATTGCTGTTTGGGTTACGTTCAAATAATTTCTTTAAAAGAATTATGCTCTGGCTCTGACTCGATTGAGGTTCATTACCTAATTCCGTCTTCGGGTTCAGACCTCTCGATCCCTGACCGGTAAGTTAAGCAGGATCTTTCGCCACAAGTGTTGTTTTGCCATGCTGGGCTTACAAATGCTCAGACAGGTTGCTCATCGCGTTGTCAGCAGTTGAAAGACACTTGTCGTGTGGGCATAGTGTGCATTTCACACGAATATTTTTGTACTTTCGAGCAATACGCTGAAAGTAATGTGAATATCGCCCCAGTGGCTGAAACCCTCTGTCTTCATTTCCCGCTCCCCTTTGCACCAGCAGCTACGTCAAATCAATCTCTATGGCAACGGCACACGTACAGGGACACGCATGCACGCACCACTTAAATAGACAGAACTTTACACCCAGGCAAACACTGCTTGGGTAACGCAGGAAAGCGCGTTCCTATAGTCTAGTAAAGTAGTGTAGTTACCAATATTATTAGTGTAATGCGTTACTTTACTTCGTTACCCAAAAAAGTAATGTAGTTACTGTAATCCGTTACTTTGTAACTCGTTACCCCCAACACTGATAACATCAGTCATAACATCAGTCACATTTATAATCTATAGACCTGCACTGTCTATTAATATACTATACATCGTAATGTATTATATTGAGTTTGATAAAAGGGGTCTAATTGCTTCATATATCAGTGCAAAAACAGTAAGTGTTTTCGTGGTGCTTTGACAAACAGTGTCAGCTTTGTTAATGGCAAAGAAAGTTTGGAGTGTTTAGATTAATGAAATATAATGTGAAATTAATATTAATTTTCAATAAATCAAAGTATTGTGTTGTGTCACACATTATTAGTTCTTCGTCATATGTATAGTAGACCATTATTTGTCAGTGGGTAATGATTGCCCTTTTTACCGGTTACCACCACCAAGTAAATTTCAGATCTGTGGGAAACACTGACTGCAACGTTTAAGAAAACAAGGCGGCATGTGGTTTAAAAGATGGCAAGTAAAATAAAAAGCATATCTGTATGCAATACAGTTTCATTATTGTTCATTATTATCCAGAGCGCTTTAATATAACTTGAAAAAAATATGTGCGACCAAATCATATTTTGCGCCAGTAACTGAAAAAGTTGGTAGCGCAAGTGCCACCAGTGGAAAAGGTTAGTGTAGTTCCCTGTATGTTACTGTAATTTCTGTTAGCTTTACTATACGGCAAGTTGTAGACATTGTTATGTTAGTATTAATATATCTATATCTCTTTTTCTTTTAAAAATGTATCTTACGTGTTACACACACATACATGCATACATACATACATACATACATATAACATACATGTGTAACACATACGATTCATTTTTAAAAGAAAAAAGATATAGACAATATTAATACTAACATTACAATGTTAGTTTTATGTTTAAATATATAATTTATCATTTCATTACCCTATACATCGTATATTTAATATATTAATTTATAAATAAATACATTTTTCTTGAATGCATGTGCATGCTTCATTGTTTTATCATATGGTTTACTACTGAAAATAACCAGCTTGCTACACCAGGTAAAGCCAGGCTGGGAGACCAGCTTAAGCTGGTTTTAGCTGGTCTCCCAGCCTGGCTTTAGCTGGGGTAGCAAGCTGGTCAATCTGAAGGACCAGCTGAGCCACCAGCTACCAGCAAATGCTGGTTTTAGACCAGCTACCATGTTCCAAAACACAGCTTGAGCTGGTCAAGCTGGTTTTTCCAGCAGGGCAGTCATCATTTTTTAAAATACTTTGACTTAAATAGTGACATTTTTACATTTAGAATATCTGCTAATGATGCGAACATTTTGATTATTATGTTGTACATGTAGAAAATCGGCTAAACATATCGGCCATCGGCTGCCCTGATTTCTAAATATCGGCAGCATCGGCCAGAGAAAAAGCCATATCGGTCGACCTCTAATCTCTAGCCTGGTGGTCAGGACATGAATGGATCAAATCAGCAGATTTGCGAAGTTTTATTTATCTCCACATTAGGGGTGGGCGATAAACCGGTAGACATAATTAACCGGTAGAAAATTGTCAACCGGTAGAGATTTTGGACTATCGTTTCTATCGAGGTTACGCGCCCACGTCACGCTCCTATGCACGTGGTAGTTAAAACGTAACGTTTGCACACATATTTAAGCACTGCAGTTTTAAAACAAGTTATTTTAAGCCATTGAAACACAGACAACAGATCTGTATGCGAGCATTCTTTCTGTGTGTCAGGAGCGGACAAGTCGCGCAACCGCTGCTCTTTCTGTCTGTGAGGAGCGCGCAAGTCGCGCGACCGCTGCTCATTAAGCTTGTGAACATTTGTCCGCTTTATTGGCCTTAAATACAGATTGGCGTTAAAATGCTCGTCTTTGCAAGCATCCTCATAAACACGACCAGTTGGGTCTTAAGAGAAAGTAAACAGCTAAAAGAGAAAGCGCATGTGTAACAGTATATTAGATCCGGACTTGGTCTTAAATGGGAAGTTACCTAATTTTGCTCCTGTCTGTCACTCGTGTTAATCAAACAGCATTGATAGAAAATCTCTCACTGCTCCTGATTAAATCACTTTTCTACCTTAAATAAAAATATATATATAAGCCTACACATATATGCATAATTATTTATTATCATTCTTATTTCATTGACTGTTTATCTTCAGAGAGCTTAAGTTTTGTTTGTTTTTATCTTCTTTTTATGCTTGTATATGTTTTTGTGAGAATTATGAACATTTCTATGGTATTAAAGATTTAACCTTATTAAAACATAAAAAAAACTCTACCGTGATACATATCGTTATCATGATATAAAATTAATCCTATCGTGATAGAAGATTTTGGTCATATCGCCCACCCCTACTCCACATATATCATAAACAATAATTAGCATGGTAACTTTGCAGTATACCACATTATATATTTCCTACTGTAAGGTACCACCCACCAGCCCAACGACGGATGCAAGTAGAGTGGGTGAAGGGGTCTCGTGTTCGTTCCTTCCTCAGCGCTTCTACAATAATAATTCCATTTATTAGATTTCAATTTATTTATTTTACCTCGGTAGTTAAATTATAATCTGACTCCAATTTATAAATTATAAATATTATTCTGATATTGATCGTAATTTATATTTATCATTATTATGTTTTCATTCTCTTAATTATTTAAATATACATAGAGAATAAGTTATAATCCTGAAGGTGCTAAGGTACAGCTGGGCGTAGAGGAATTCTCCTTCTAACTTAAATTAAAATCAGAGGTTTCTCCAAAACACATTGAAAATAAGAGGATCCATCTATAGTTTAGGTTGAGGCCTTTCTCCATCCAACCTATAAAGTGAGGCAATTATACACATCATATTTTCAATAGAGGTAATTTTCCTAATCTAGGCCCCCTTCGGTATATTCTCTTAAATACTTAAAATACAAGAAAAGTTAACAATTTATTATGCCAGGCAGGTTACACTTAAATCAATCATTTAGTTGTTCAAATTCATCAAGTCAAACATTCATTAAAAAGATCAGCATATAAAGAAAAGTCACAAAGTAAAATTCATACCTGGCAATCAAAGACACACAGTAGTGTGGGAAGTTCTGAAATACAGATGCTTCCCCGAGTCCTTTGCCAATGTTCCTTATATACACCAGTGAAATGAGAGTTATGGTCAATATGGTTTTTTCATTTAGTTTCTCGTGGCCCTAAAGGTCACCAAATGGGATTGCCCTCCATCTGTACTTAAGATCACCTATAGAAAAGACGCGCCTCTTAGAGGACAAAGGATATGTTTTAAAGTTAAATCTCCAATATACGCTTATCTTAGACTCAAAGAAATTAGACCTCTTTTTACCCATCGCACCATGACCTTTAAAAAGATATCAAACATGTTGTAACAGTATTTCCATCATCACAACATATGATATACTCAATATTACATGTGTTTAGTATATTTCCAGCAACAAGATCTTTGAGAGGGGAAGAAATACAGGTCAGTTCCTGGGTATCAGTGACCCCTGTGGACAGAGACAACACCCTCTCTCGGGAACAGGCATAGAATGTGGTTTTATTGTTTTATGGTCCTGCTCCAAAAACACACTCTTGTCCATCTGCCCTACACTACGATGTATATATGATTTCCAAATGATATATGCAAGTATTAAACGGCAATAAATGTCTCATCTATCTCTATGGCTCTGGCTGAGGCTTTCTCCACTTCTCCCCAACGTGATGTAATACCAAAAACATAAAAAAGTGGTCTCTATTTAAGACCATTTTTGAGACATTAAAAAAATGATATATATCTTGAGTGATTTGTGTAATCGACAGTGGTGTTTAACCTGCAACACCCCTTTTATGAATCTGATGCATAAAATATATAAAAACAAGAAAATAAGATATGTGGGGGAAAATGTGAGTATTACCAGCAATGTTGAGCATTATAAGCATACGTTATTTGGCAAACATAAGGCATTTGTAATTATAAAGCGTTTGCACGTGTGTGTGTTTTCTCCTTGCGATGTAAAATAGGCCTTCAACTGAAACAGATAATGACTGGAGTCCATTCCCGACTCCCAAGCGACCACATTCAACATAACAAGTAATTTGTTATAATGTACTTTTTTTCTGAAATAGTTTTGTGTTGTTGTGTGCAGATAAGTTTTGAATTGATAGTTATGTAGTATGTAGTGCTCTTTCTTATTTTGTTATCATGTGTCTATTTGGATTCTCCAGGTGCACATTTTTTGTTTGGAAAAAAGCTCACAGAAACTAAAACCAGATGTATGCAGCGTTGCCAGGCGTGCAGCACCAGCGTAAACCAGCTAAGACCACTCTTCTAAGCTTTCAGTCTGGTAAAGCTGGATTTTCGATCTGAACAGCTAAAAGTGGACTCTAAAAACCTCTCTAAAACCAGCCTGCTACACCAGCTAAAACCAAACTGGGAGGTCAGGTCAACTAGGTTAGGTTGGTTTTAGCTGTTTTTCAGTAGGGAATGTTTATCCCTATACTAAAGTTATCCTCATTGTGATATGTCTTTGAATAATCTCTTATTATTATCACACAGGTCCACGTGCTCGTCTCCACTCAAACCTTTGCAGAGAAATGAAACAGTGACTGCATGTTTGATCTACAGTCGCCACCTAGTGGTGATAAAAATGAATAGCATTAACAGAAAGTATGATTTCAACATGTTTTTGGTGGTATGGTACAGTGCTTTATATAGATTAATGGTATATGGTACAGTCTACTTTAGCTTAAAGGTAAATATAACAGTGAATGAAGATAATTTTTAAACTGTGTTTAGGGTTTAGATGTAGTTTAATAAAGTTCAGAGTATCAGTGAAGCAAGTTTGAGAGATTTCTACATAAAATCTATAATTTTAAAAATATAATCTTGATATCTTTAATAAGGTAAAATTTTTAAATAAGGTCTATCTCTATTTACAGTTGTATTATGCCACATTTAACCTCCTAAGACCTGGATGTCACATATGTATACATGCAGGGACGTGCACAGACATTTTGAGGGGCAGGGGCTCAAGTGAAATAAAGGGCACCTTTCATAATTATGTATATTTTTTTCTTTTTCTTTTTAAAGCTGCGGTCTGCAACTTATTTTATCATATTTTTTGATCATATTCACTGAAACCAACACTATGCTTGGATAGAACAACATCAATTAGACTGTTTAAGAAAAAAATCCGCGCTTCTAGATCCACCTGGAGCCTGTTATTTGTTTTGCAAAAATCCACAGCTCCCGGTTCATTTGGTCCTATCAGTGCAGGCTGGTTCATTTGGTCCAATCAGCGCAGGGCTGTGTAAAATCTGCCTGTCAATCACAGTACCTGCACGCGCCACAGATCCCCATCCCCCTACAATATCACGTGCATCCGCCTGAATTCATAGTTGTTTTGGTTTGAACAGCGTGATGGCGGAGAGAACTTTCAGTAACAAACTTCAGATTTCTCGGTTAACAACTAGAGCTAGGAAAACAACCAATGAAAAGAAGGAAACAAAGATAGAAAGGGACTGTGACCGTATTAAAACTAGGATCAATATCGGACCGGCATTTGAAAGGAATCTACGAGATTTCAAGCTAGATGCAGAGCTTGCCACATTTCTTCTCGACAGGTAATTGTGCTTTATCAACCATTGATTGTATTTCGGAGTGTTATGTAAGTGATCTAAGTATTCTTGCTAAGTATGCGTTCACAATAATACTTTTGCACACGCGCTGACGAGAACAAGCTCTGAGGGAGGTTGCTCGGAGGTAGTGGGGGAGGGACATGAAATTGTAAACATTTGGAAACTGCTCAATCCTCCAGAGTTGCCGACGGCAGCTTTAAACAAAAAGTATATATATTAACACAATTCTGACTTCCTCTTTAAAAAAAAGATTTAAAAAGTTAATTAATTTTATCAAACTCACGCAATTGTTTTATTTTCAAAAGATGTCTACAAAATAATCAGTTCACACAGACACCATGGGCTCCTTAGTATTCTAGGTTTATAGAGAAGCAAAGGAAGCCATTACACAATGTGCATGTTTTGAAAACATTAGATTACATATTAATTACAAATTTGTTAAAATGCTAAAAACAAAGTTGTGACTGCTGAGTTAGCGCTACATGCCAATAAATGCTATATCATATGCTAGCGTTTAGCTGATTAGTTGTTAGTTGTTACTCAAAATGTATTTTTGTCTGATAAGGGCTCAAAATATAAGGTCTGTTTACTAATATGAGCTTCTGGCATGAGCCTCAGAGCTGAGCCAATCAGAGCAGAGCTCAACATTATTATTCATGACCCAAAAATAGACCATTTAATTCAAATGACAAATTCTAGGGTTGTAAATAGACATGTAAAAACGTTTCTGGATATTTTTTGCACTTAATAAAGCAACATACCTTCTATGTAATTGTCAAAGAACAATTTAACATATTATGACAACACATCCTATGGCACCTTTAATCTTAGGTTTCATATTTATTAGGGTTACACATGTAAGAAACAACAAATATAGATTAGGCCTATTTTATTTGTATTTTATATTTTACTTTTTTGTGATGTCAGTGAAAATTCAGACTGGGCAAGTAAAATACTGAACCATCAGATTTCTTCCCAATCTACTCCAGCACTCCAGTATAACACATTATACTTATTTAACAGCCATTACAAAAAACGCAAACCAAAAAGCTTACTACTGCAGTTAGCAATTATTTTATTGTTTGTGCTTTATTATTTTATGAGCAGTGTGTTTAAAATACATACACTACACTGTTTCAAGTTTGCAACTCTTCAGGTTAATATGGGATTGTCATGGAAAACAATGTCCCTGAATCGTTATGTGTAACAACGTGTCCCATATTTTGTGCATAAAACTGTTAATATAAGAATGTTTTCTTCCTCACACACTTACCGATAGCTGCCTGCATAATCATACACATGATCGCGTCTCGTTCATGCTGAGCTTTGGCGCTTGAAGCGCGAATGATGCAGCACGAGTGTAGAGAAGCCAATCGTAAAGCGAAGTAAGTTAGAGAGGCGGGACTAAGTTAAGGTAAAGCCAATCATATTAGCGATGTGAATTTTGGAGGCGGGACTCATCTGTTAACCGTTTGTGTGCCACAAATAGCGCTATTTTTCTTTATATAAGAGTTTAAATCTCATTTAAATGATTCCTGAATAAATTCATGTTAAATTAAATAAGCAACAAGTAAAAAACACAAGAAACAGACAGACATCAGTTGTTATATGAATAAAGATCATATTATTATTATTATTATTTTTTAAAAAGCACCCCAGAAAAAAGGGCACTTTCTCTCCAGGAATAAAAAGGGCAGGTGCTCAAGCCCCCTTTGATGTCTATGTGTGCACGTGCCTGTATACATGAATGTTTTTGTTGTTTGCACCATAATACTTAATTCTGTGTAACTGGAACATGTTATACACAAACATGGACAAATACACTGCTTCATGTTCAAAGAAAAATATTTGATTATTATATTTATTGGTTCCCAAAAATAGCTGATAGAAATCTGAAAAAAAAGACAAATCCTTAGGAGGTTAATTTAGGCTTCATGTTATCTAACCAAAGATAGGAGATTGTTGCATAAAATTGGTTTGGGCAGAAAAAATAATTTTGGTAGTGGACACCTTTTTTAAGATCTTTTCCTCTCATCTCATACAGTATTTGTCCACCACCATGACCCTTTAGTCTCTGTGGTGGTTCTTCAACAGTCAACATGTCAAATATCCTTTAATGTGTTTGGGAATTAATATTAAGTGTTTAGTGAATTTAACCCTGCAGTAAACCCAGCAATATGTAACTCTGCTGATGCTTCAACTGCTGTAAGGAATGAGGGATTATTAGCTAACTTAATGTCTGTTTTTGCCAGTGTTTAACTATTTGATACGTGTGAAGGATTTTTAACAATGACAAAAAACTTTTGTATGTATCATGCATTAAAATATATGACCTTTGATGCTTTTTAATGATTTAAATAAAATCTCCATACAATCTGAGCATGTCTGTGTTTTACTCTCGATTAATACTCTCTTCTTTTAACATTACTGGTAATTAACATAGCGCCATCTAGTGGTTGTTAATGAATAACACAATAGGTCTAAATATATTAATACAAAATAGCATCTATACATACTGTAAAATACATTTTAAAAAGTAGTAATAAGCATTAAGACATATTAAAGAGTTTTGATATATATATATATCTACAATAAAAAGTCCAAACGTTGTAAATAGTTTTAATTAAACAACACAGGGGACATAAATATATATATATATGTAACTCATCACAGTTGAACCGTAAACAGAACAAAGTCATTAAACTCCATGACAACCATACTGTAGAACTTATCGTTGTCATAGAGACATTATGACATCACAATCGGTGCCTATAAAACGCTCAGCCAGATGAGACCGGTATCATTTGACTGATCTGAACGCTTGCCTTTGGTTGACTCCGAACGCTACTGTACAGATTATCAAGTGAATTTGCAGACTTTCAAAAAGTTCGCAACTTTAAACTGCTTGACGCACTGTGTACGGACAGACAGTTTACTTAGATTTCAACCCTCTGTGAACCGAGTCTAAGCACAGTTAAGTCTGCAGTTATCTTTTCACATCATGTTTCGTCCTGTAACACCATTGTCCGACAAGGACATGGAAGGAGCAGATGTTGAAAATATGGATCTGCCGAATGCTGTGCCGAACTTTGACTATGTCCCTGATTTTGGACTTTCGTCACAAGTCGGGCGCGCTGCCGGCTTTATTAAAGTACCGTTAACCATGTTTGGTTGGATGTAAATGTTTCACTTTCGTAAGGGATGTATAACATAATAAATAGGTAGCAGTGCATACTGTTGTTATCCAGACTGTTTTGTTCATTTACTGAAGCCAATGTTGTGTACTATTTTTATTTTTGCTTGCTTGTTTTCTCATGATCACAACTTAATTTCTCGTTATCTCAAGTTAACAAAAGTTGTATTTTTTGTGATGTGATGAAAGCTCTTGGGTTCTTAATATGTATGTACATGAACGGGTTGTATTGTTTGAAGACAGCAGAGGTATATTTTGGTAAATTAGGGGATGAACAAATTAGGTTTTACTTAGATCAGGGATTCGTTTAAGATGAAATCGATTCGTCAGTATGTAGTTGACAATTTGATAGTGGTGAATTTAGGGACCGTCTCTAAAGTTACTCTTTAATATACACGTTTCTACTTTATACAGCATTTAAATGGAATAACTTTTAGTCAACAAACAGTCACAAACCCAACTGTGTTGATATGGTTGTCGGCTATTATGTACACTTTTACTTATATAGTTATTAATATAATTGTTAATTACTATTAAAGATAGAATCGTGTACATTATTACTTTGAAGATGGTCCCTAAATTCACACACATTATGGGGTGCTTTCCCGGGAAGAGATATCTTAAACCAGGACTAGGCCTTAATTTATTTAGGAAATATAACTAGTTTTAACAAACATGCGTTACTAAAAACATTACTTGTGTGCATTTTGAGGCAAAACAAAGGGCACTGATGTATTTTAAGATATGTCAGTGCAAGTTCCTTTCAGTTTGGACAGCTCTTATTTATATATCTTATACGTTTTTATGTAATTATTAGCTACACGTATGCATCAGCAGTTCACTTTAAAATACACTAAATATTATGGACAGGAAATTACATTATGACATTTGGATTGTCAGGATAACAACTTTTTGTTATCTCGAGATCCCCAGAAAATAAAGTCATGATCACGAGAAAACAAGCAAGCAAAAAAATATTAATGCATGTTCTCTGTCGGCTTCAATACAATTTAGACAAAAAGAAAAATTATAATTTCAAATGAAGGCATTACTTTATTGAATTATTTTGTACAGTTGAATAAATAATAGATTAAAATAAGTGACAAGTTTTAGACACATATTGATCACTTCCGTTAAAGCATTCATTTCATAACATTATTTATTGAATTGCAGTGTTGGGATGGAGATGTGATGATGGTGGAATGGATTTTGTCCTACCAAGTGCGGTCCCTGACATTGTCCCGAACAACGGACATTTGTTAGACAGACGCGCCGGGAGTTCACATCCACGAGGAGGAGTAAAGGAGTTTACTCCTGCATTTGAGGAGGCGAACAGCCCCACAGGTCAGATGGAAATTTTGTGTTCCTGACAATCTTTAAATCTGTACCATGTTTGTTCCTCAATAGTTTTGTTGGCCCTTGCAGATACTGATATCTTATTAGATTAAAGTCAGTAAAATAAAGCATCTTACAATAAGAAATTAAGCTTAGACCATTTTTCTAGTGTGTTTTAAACTCTTATTTTAACAGCATTATTAATGCAATAATCATTGCTGTATTTTTAGGAATTTGTTATAAAGAATTAGATACTCAATTACATATACATATTTAATCAAATAGTATCTGGGTGGACAGTTTGTTAAATGTGTTTATTAAGTATTATTACTGAGCACGGTTCTTTGTCATTCTCTTTTGTCATAATGAATTTTCTAATAGTTTATAATTTGTTTTTGTTTTTCTTTTTTGGTGTAGAAAAATGTGAGAATAAATTATTGAAATCATTAAAGAAGGGATGGAATATTGTAAGGCGCCCATTCCTTCATAATGATAAAGTGGAAACACTGATTCCTTCAGAGGTTTGTTACATCATTACATTTACTACAACTATCTGTCCATTTATAGACATGTTTCCATCCAGGTTTTGTTATCGACCAAGTGAATATACGTAAAAAAGGTTTTCTATTCAAATGGTGCTAAAATGGTGTCCGTGGTGATATCACGAATGATGAAAGCGAATTGTCAGATTAGTTTTGGTGTACCACAAAAAAATCTGATCTTGAGCAAATTATCTACCTAATTTCTCTAATGCTCTTACAATAAAAGCTTAGCCAGGTCCAGTCTGATGTTTGTGGTCTCTGTAATTTAAAATAAATGTGCTTTCACCAAAGGGATCTGAGTATGAGGAGAAAATTTGAATATTTAGGAGAATAAACATGAATCATTTTATGGATAAGTGATTGACATTTCAGCACTTCATGAAGTAAGTTCAGTGCAGCTCTGTGTATATGGAGGATCGACTCTGCAAATCAAAACAGAAAGTCTCAGGCTGCAATAAGAGCGACTATTGTTTGCTGTTATGCCCTTCAGAGGTTGCGCGTGATGAAGATCTATCATGTGACATCACATTTATTTGCGTTAAAGCATTTTTTTTTATATATTTTTTGAGGTATTGACATTGCGTTTTTGCACTAAAGCATTTTTTTGCTAAAAAGCCTTGGATGGAAACATGGCTTCTAAACATGGCTGGAAACATTTATCTGTCTGTCTGTCTGACCCACCTCTGGTCTTCTCCACAGCTTAATGCAGATTCAGCTAATCGTAATGTAAAGGATATTGCTGGTCTGGCCAGCTCTGAATTAAACAATAAGATCAAACCGGAAAAACAACGAATGGCATTCTTTGACTGTCTCTGGAGGGGCAAGGTGGAGTCAGTGCCGACTCCCCTGCTTAAAGCGGATCCAGCTATCCCTGATGTTAGGGAAGTTGTTGATCTTGCATTACAGTCAAAGACCTACGTTGGTCCGAAGAAGCAGAAAGAAAAGGCTTCAAAGAGCCGCAAATCTAACCTCCAGGGAGAAAAAGTGACTGTTGTGCCAACTCAACAGCCCAAGGCTATTTCAGATATTCCTGTTGGCATGGATGTTCCTGCTCTGGCCGGCCCCCAATCAAAACCAAAGATTCGTCCGGATAAATGCAAGACATTGAAGCAACGCTGCTTTGGATGCTTCCGGAGGGGCAAAGTGGAGTCGATGCCGACTTCACAGATTGAGGCCGATCCAGCTATCCCTGATGCCAGGGAAGTTGTTGATCTGGCAGATTCTCAATCGAAGAGTGTTGGCTTAAAGAAACAAAAACAAAAGGCTACAAAGAGCCGCTTATTTCACAACCCTTGGAGTAAAAAAGGGAAGAGTAAAGTGAAAAAAGATGCCGATCCAGCTATTCCTGATGCCATGGATGATGTGGATCTGGCCAGTTTTGGTGGCATCGCTGCAGCCAATGCCAGGCTACAGACGTTAGGTGCCATTCCCGAGAATATTGGGTTAAAAGGTGGTGGAAATCCTGACCCAAATAAAGCAAAAAATCCTGGGTCAAAAGATGTTGGAAATCCTGAGGCAAAAGCCCTTGAAAATCCCAGAAATCCCTTGCCAGAAGATGAAAAAGTTGTCAGGCCAAAAGCTTTTAAAAATCGCACACGTTTTTGTTGGGATCCTAACCCAGCGAGATTTCAAACTCGCAAACGAAAATTTGTTGGAAAACCCGCAATAGGTTGGATTCGTAACCCAACTAAATTTAAAATTACCCCACCAAAAGTCCTTGAAAATCCCAGAGATCCCTCGCCAGAAGATGATAAAGTTGTCAGGCCAAAAGTTATAGATGTTGTTCAACAAGCTTTTGAACCGCCAAGCGAGAAGAAACGAGCTAATCGCTCATTGCTTAGAGGTGAGTGTACTGACTTCATTACTCCTACTTTGCACCAATAAGTTTCTTCATCATATTCTTCTGTACCTGGAAATGTATGCTGTACCTTTCATCTGTGAGTATATGAGTGTTAACATGTACTGTCACCTCATCATTTTCTGTGTGTTTTTCAGAGCCTTTTGATTCTGAATATCGACTCTTGTATCAAGTGCTTGGGGAAGGGTACGGTGGCAGAGTGTACAAAGGGATCCGTAAATCGGATGACACTCCGGTAATGCACTCGTATTTATATCAAACACAATGTTTGCTGAAATTTGTATGTTCACTTGATCTAAACCATGTTTTAAAGTTTGTAGATTCTCAAACCTTAAAGTTATGTGTGCAGTGTCAGGTGAGCCGCTTCAGTCAGCTCAAGAGAAATTAACTTTTGTTGTTTTTCTCTTTACAGGTTGCCATCAAGCAAATAAACAAACGAAAGAATGAACGCACTATTCAGATTGTAAGTTGTCATAAAATTTGATGAAGTGAACTAAACAGAAAATAGACCGTATAGCGATTACGCACCAATACAAGATATTTGTTTTATCTAATTGTAATTTGTTGACCCTTTTTTTCTCCAGCCTGGATACCCCAAACCACTTATTACAGAAGTGGCGCTGATGCTTAAGTTAAGAGATGCGCCCTCATGCCCCAATGTCATACAGATGTATGACTGGTACGACACTAAACACTTTTACACGCTCGTGTTGGAGTACCCACTGCACAGCGAATCCTTGTTGCATTTTGTTCTTCGTGAAGAAAAACTTAGTGAAAGTACAGCAAGACATCTCATGCGTCAGGCGGTACTGGCAGTACAAAATTGTCTGGATAATGGAGTTTTCCACACCGACATCCATCTCGAAAACTTCTTGGTGCAGCAATCAACAATGACCCTGAAGTTAATTGACTTTGGGTTTGGACATTATCTGACGCATGATGATGTCTGTGATACCGATGACTTTACGGGTGAGCTGCATTTTTTTATATAGCGGAGTATTGAAAACTGTTGTTTCTTTTACAAAATGACTCAACATGATGTTTTGTGTACAGGAGCTCTATGTTGCACCCCGCCTGAGATCTACAAGGCTAAGAAATTCCACGCCATGCCAGCAAACGTCTGGGCTTTAGGTACTGTGCTGTACTTCATGGTGCTTGGAGATTACCCCTCTGATTTAAAGAAGTTTCTTTCCATGAATCTGCAGACAAATGAGGAGGATTTATCAAATGGTGAGTGAAAATGACTGATCAACATGCACACACAAAGTCTCATCAAATCCACAATAAATATTATCAGAGGATACGGTCTGGCAAGATGTTAGATTTTATTGTGTTTAGCTAAACAGTCATTTAGTGGCTCGCTGATGTATTACATCACTGTGCCATCATCTTAACCTGAGGTACTGTCTGTCAGTGACCAGGGTAGGGCTGGGTATCATTTAAAATCTTTCGATCCGGTGCCAATTTCAATGCCATATGTTTTAAAATCCATTTAAACATTAACAAAAATACATTAAACACAAAACTTTTATTTTTCACCTTATTTAAAACAAATTCTGGTAACACTTCTCATTCAGGGAAACATTATTAATAAAACTGGTTGTGCTTTTGGATAGGGGTGTGCCAGCAGACACACTTATCTGTTTTTGTTTTATGAAAATAAGGAAACAAAAATAAAGAAATTAAGAATATAACTAACACTGCTTTATTTTATGAAATGAAAATGGTCTTTAGCTTGAACTAGCAGAATTTAAATAAGTGGGTTCATTTTGCTGCAACTTTGACAAAAAGTAAAAAGTTTTACTGGGAAGATTTTTATGCATGTTTGTTTGTTTTTGTAAACAAAGAACTGTAATACTCAACTTCATAATTATCAAAATATTAAATAGCCTACATTTGGGATTTTTAAAATGAGTAGCAAATGCGTTAAATTGAATTTTAGTTTGTTTTAAATAACAAGCCAGGCTTGTAAGCAGTGTTGGGCTGCTTAACTTTAAACCATAGACTGAAAAAAATAGGTTAAAACGCATCGTCCATTTTGGGAGACGAGGGCATGAAGTCTTGTGATGCGGAGAGACAGGCGCGAGTATTTCATAAGCATTAAGAGACACAGGCTGCGCGCGTGCTTTAAATTGAGACCCCTCGTCACTTTAGGAGAAACGCCGTTTTGGTTGACTTTCACGGAGACAGCACGGCAATACTTGCGCTCACTGAATTGGTTACACTGTCACAAAGCCTTTCTGTACATTTCTCATATTGTATCCTTTTTACACGTGTGTTGGGTGACTGTGAGTATCTTCCGAAATCTTCCCCGTCACGTGGTGGTGGACAGCCAATCGCCGGCGCTTTAGGTCCTTACATGCAAGTACAGGCTCACACAGACACAGCCGCTTGGCTTTTGGAACCGAAATTTGGCACCGAAAGATAAATCATTTTTCGATACTCAAAGTATCAAAGTTTTTCGTTCGATACCATAAAAGTATCGACGTTCGATACCCAGCCCTAAACCAGGGTCCCTTTAGATGATAGACAGACAGGCAGACTTTTTTGCAGTATTATTAAATGACAACAAAAGCGTCTCTTTATGCCGTGATCATTATTGTCATTTGTGTGTCATGATGACTAATCAGCTCTCTCCTAAATCTTGTACAGAAATCTATGATCTGTTAACATGGTGCCTGGCCAAGAATCCATATCATCGTCCGACGCTCAAGGAGATATTAGATCATGACTGGTTTAAAACTGAGTCTGACGAAGAAGAGCTACTCGTATACAAAATGAGGTAACAGACCTTTTCAAGAAGGAAACTGCATTTTGCAGATTACATGCTTTTTATTTTGTGTAGTTAGTTGTATAGTAAGATTGTTTTAAATGTACATTTTCATCGCTACAGGGCACTATCCACACAAAAATGAAAAGGGTGAAGCTGAATGACTGAAGGAGAGGGGAATGATTGGAGATGCTGTTTTCATCATCCTGAGACGTATGGAGTTTGAAGGAGGTATGAATGAATGCTTTTTTTAACTATAATCGCATAATCTCGTGCGTAATCAAAGTTTACTGTTAAGGGAGTGTCTTGCGTGTATTTTGTGAACGTGAGCGTCTCTTTTATCATAAATGGTTTTGACGCGTGTGCAGCAGGCACTTATTTTGACAAAACACGTGATGCACATGGATCACATGACGCAACAAACAAATATTTTAAAAACGCAAGCAACACATATGACACTCCGATCACTTATTTTAAATTAGTGTCCTTCAGATGAGCAGTCACGAGCCGCCACTGATATTGTGGCTTTAAGGTTCTAGATATACTATAAATATAATGACTAAAAATTAAATGTTGACATTTTCTTTCTTTCTCATCTTCAGGTTGTATTTCAGACTTCATGATCACAGACCGCTGACTGAACATCTGATGCAGATCCTGTCTCATCCTTGAACACATAAAAAAATGTTTTAATTTTTAATGTTTTTATATTTTAAAGTTGTAAATAAAGTATCTAATATATAGTAAGTCCTCTATAGAATCAGCTATGTCTGGCTCTCTCTAGGGTTTTTTTTCTCCTAGGAGTTTAGGGAGTCAGGTTTATTAATGTAAAGCTGCTTTGAATGTGAAAAGTGCTACAGTATATAAATAAAATTGAATTGATATGGAAGACCTTTTTAGCAGATGTTTTAATTTGCTTTTTACTTTTTAATTTAATCAAACTGATTAACTTGGGTTACTTATGCTTATGTACATGTTTTTCCAACCCAGTCTCACGGCATTTCGTGATTTGGTCACGTAATTTAATCTATTTATTCGTGCCAGGAACACGTTTATCTCGTTATTTTCGTAATTCCAGCACGTTTTTTAAACTAATGTATTTCAATTGGGTGCATCTTTCGTGCATATAGCACGATTTTTTTCTGCCAGTCGGGCTGCAGTAGGGAAGCTGTTTAATCAACATTTATTCACAAGATCTTATCAAGACTGCAATATATAAGAATAAATAGGAATCGGCAACAATTAACGATCTATGCCAGCGCAAGTCAATATTTATCTGGTCATTTTCAACTGGTTTTTAATGTTAAAAGTCCCTCGCAGTCAACAGCTGTTTCCGGTGAGGTCAACTGCAGGATCAATAGCATTCAGCGGTGAGTTTAAGAACGCTCAAATGTGGGTAAAATAACATTCAGAGAGGAGTTTTATTAAAACAGCGTTCAACTGCATGTAAGACAACATTCAGAGGTGAGTTTAACAACGCTCCACGGCGCGTGAGATTAAGTATTTTAAGCGTTTTCTGATCATGTAGTGCTTTATTAGACGTGATGCATGCTGGGTGTTAAATCATTTTTATCAAATGATCGTTGATGTTAATAAATATAGATTTAAATATACATTTTACTTGTGTTCGATTAATTAATAAGTTGTTTAATTATTAATTTGTTTATTTAAAGTCCTGTAATAACCGTGACGTCATCGAATGAGACGAAGGTCCATGGCTATTTCAACTCGGAAGTTGAGATGAAGGTAATTCTTACATTTACACAGCAAAAAAAAAATGTTTAATCGTAACAATAAGTTGTGTTTGGAACATTATAATGTATACGGTAGCAATCTTAGGATGCTAAATAATAGAAGTCTTAACTTTGTTGCACCACATATACAGTAGGCTAATAGCAAAATTAGCTATAATTCATTCTGTCGCAAATAAGGTAACTAATCATGCAAGATTCAGGGGAATGCAAGATTTCAGTAGTGATATGTTACCTATATTACACTAGCTCGCAACTATTAAGCCAATTTATGCCAACATGATTAGACGAAGAACAGTGTTGCCAGATTGGTTTGTTTTCCAGCCCAGTAATTATTTAAAATCCACACAAAATTATACAATAAACGGTCAGATATGATCTATAATAAAACAATACAACTTAATTCATAACAGCACCATTATTGGGAATCATGTTTTAATATGAAATTATGAATAATTTAATTGCTCTTTCAGAGATTACATAGGAGCCTACAATTTACATTGCAACTGTAAAATTATTTTCCATTTCTGTCCTTTCCCTAATAATTTAAAAATTCCACCTGCCCAAACCCTTTTTATTGCACATAGTAGCCTACAACCCAAAACCAACCAAATGGGTGCAAATTGCAAAACTTCCCGTTTTACAAGACTGATGAAGAATACTTGTGAAAATGTAATATGTATTAATCTGAAAAGTTTTTTTTCTCTCTCATCAGGTCCTTCAAATTTGCAAATTTGCTTGCTCTTTAGCTTCTACACACACACACACACACACACACACACACACACACACACACACACACACACACACACACACACACACACACACACACACACACACACACAATAAAGGCACTTTTAAGAGCCATGTCTGTCTTTTTAACCTGTCTGTGCTCTAGTGTAGTGTACTTTTTGGTCTCTCTGTAGCTCCCTGTATAATTCTCTTTTAGTATGTTTACCTTTGTATTTGTTTTGTCTGGTCATCTTTGTCTATCTGTTTGTATTTGTGCATATTTTTGTGCATATTTAGTCATGACAAGGCCCATATCTGGTAAGCAGGAAAACTTTCCATGTCTGCTTTGCAAGCTTGTCCACCAAAAAAAAAAATCAGGTCACTTGATAGCCAGTGGGGGAAATCTGTCCTTAAAAGCAGAAATGCTGGGCGTATAAATAATTCTGCCTGTATTGCAGTAAGTGAAAGTGTTCATATTTTAAATGAAGTGCGCATGTTTTTCACATAATATAAGACTAGCACTAGGGATGCACCGATACCACTTTTTAGGAATATGAGTACGAGTATTTGCATTTCAGTACTTGCTGATACCGATACTGAGTACTTAATAATAAAAAAAAAACATGATTTAAATTTACAACAAGGGACTAGTTTTACAGTTTGTTGTAAACTCTGCCTCTTTGGACAACACACGAGGCATTAACCCCTTACACGCTGCTCAAATATAGACATTTCTCAGACCGGGGTATCGATCCATGGTATCGGGGGACTTTTAATGAGTACTTTAGAAAATGTGGTATCGAGGCCGGTATTGCATCCCTAACCAATATGGTCTGGCTTTTACAAACATAGGCTTATTTCATACATGGAAGAATCCATATTTAGCTAAATTGTGTTGAAGAGTATCAATAAGTTGTGTTCGCTGTCAAGTATTAAGAAAGTTATGATGTCAATGGTAGAATGAGTCTGGAATTAACCATTGATTATATCCACCTTATTTTTGATGTAAATGTTTGTGCCACCATCTTTATGGTATCGTATTGCAAGGGACACAAGTGTGCTGTTTTGACTTTGTCTTTTTAATGTTTGTTATGAAATTCAGGAAGACCGGTATAATTTTTACAGTTAGGGGTTGCCATAATAGCTGATACAAACACAGTAAATCTCTACAAAACATAATGTTGTATGTGGCACACGTGCACTCATGATCTTTATCCACACATCCATCCAGTAAAACCTTTCATAGTGCTAGTGAACAAAAAACACAATAATTGTTCAAAAACATCTTCGAAAATAAGGTTACAGTTCAAAAGTCATATGTTTTATAAAATAATCTTTTATGGTTACAGCTCATTTACTTTTTCATTTCAGGTGCGGAAACTTGAGGCTGTCGGATACAAGTCAATTGTATTTACTGGGAAACGGGAAAAAAAGGACCTGCCGGAGAGCCTCGCCATGGAGCTGCCGGAGAGCATCGTCATGGAACGGCCGGAGAATCTCAACAAGGAGTCTGAGGCTGTATTTGCATTAAATCTTGTTCCTCTGTCCTCTAGACTCTCTCCAACCTCTCTTGCTCCTATTACTTTTACAACTATTTTCCTCCACTTTCTTCCCCACCTCCTCTGACATGCTCACTGACACGTCTTTGCCACAGACAAAGACATCTACCTCTTCAAACTATACAATGGCTTCAAACTATACCATAAAGGGTTCCCCAAATCTAACCCTGGAGGGCCGGAGCACTGCAGAGTTTAGCTCCAACCCTGATCAAACACACCTGATCAAGGTCTTCATGATCACTAGAAAATCACAGGTGGGTAAAATTTATTAGGGTTGGACCTAAACTCTGTAGTGCTCCGGCCCTCCAGGGTAAGATTTGGGTAACCCTGGAATAAAGGGTAACTTTTTTCCTGTTACATCTTCCTCCACAATTTGCTCCTAATCAAATCTATCTTCATGTATATTGAATTCATTTACCTAACCAGGTAATTGTTAGCCAGTTTACAGTGTTTTAGAAGCCATTGTCCAAGGGCTGTGGTCAATATAAATTCCTGACTTAAGCTAAGAGGTCTTTGGGAATACCAACCCAATACATTTTGGTTGATTGACAAAAACAAGCACAAATTCATTTGACACTACTGGAAAGAACTGTATATCATTTGACATAAATATGGACTCATGTGATTGTTACAAAGCATGGCATTCATGTCTTATTAACATGTACTTGTCTCTTCATCATTTCAGGTTGTCGATAAAATAACTGGGCAGTTGATAAATAAGGTAAAATATTATTTATTAAGCTGAGTGCTGCTTGTCTCAGTGACTGATTCTGACCTTTCAAAGATAATATCCAGTAATTGCTTAAAGAGTTAAAATAATCATTACTTTTGTGTGCCTGCGTGCGTGTGCGTGCGTGTGTGTGCGTGTGTGTGCGTGTGTGTGTGTGTGTGTTTGTGTGTGTAGGGGAAAGCTGAATTGAAAGTTCACTGGTGACCGTGCTCTGTGTGGTAAGTTATGTTTTATTATCTTGTTACATTTATTCCATTGCAATGCAAATTAGTCCATTCCATAACCAATACAGTGTAGGCAGTGATGTCGGTTGTAAGATAAAGTTCCCTGGACATCCTGGCAGTAAATCAACCTTTGATGTTAGTCTGGATTTAAACAGGGAGTGAGCCTGAATGTGGAATGCTTGAAAGACTATTCCAGAATTTTGTAGATAAATGAGAGATTGATCTACCTTATCTCTATTTAGAATATTCTGTTAACATCTTGGAATTTGTGATTGAAGTGGATACAGTCAGGGTTCTCACGGTTCATGGAATTTCTGGAATATTATGGAATTTTATAGGTCTTTTACAGACATTGAAAGTCAGTCATGGAATATCAGAGATTTTTGTTTGTCGCTTTAAATTTCAGTTTCCATTCATGAAAATGTACTCCGCTTGTTAACTTGTGACGTAAGGAATACATTTTTTCGGGTCCAAGTCTAAGCTGACTACAATTTCAACAGCTGTTTATTGGCACTGTTTATTCATTTCACACATTGAAGCTACATAAATAAAAATTTATAAACTCACATCTGTACATTACATATAGATCATGGTAATTTAGACCCACATATGTTTTGTTTTGGTGCTGGTTTGCTGGTGACAACCAGCATAGACCAGCATGGAAATGATGCTTGTCTATGCTGTTTTATTTCAGCAGTGATGGCTTTTAATATAAAAGAACTGTATGGATATTTTAATTAAAAGTAACTACTACTTTAACAACAGACGCCAGAAAATGTGGAGAAAAATCTGCCAGTTAAGTAGTACAAGTACCTCACATTTGTACTATGTTTTCTAATGACATTATCTGCACTTTGATATTACAGTGGCAAAACCTGGGATGACACATGGGAGACCGCCAGCGAATTCCAACACAAGTCCCACATCCCAACCAGCTTTCAGCATGACGGCCTACACCTTTTTATTATCAAGCACCTTTCAATTGTTTTGGATTGTCTTTGCTTGCTGTTCTTTATTAAAATTTTCTCTTTTAGTGTTTTTTGTTTTTTTGTCTTTTTAAAAACTATTTGTCATGAACATGCAAGATCATAAGGTAGAGAGTTAGTGCTGTTTGTCATAATGAAATTCCCAAAGGCATTATATTTAAAGATTTTTGGAGTGCAGTTTAAGTACAGGTAAGTCTACTTGAACTATGATATGCCAGCCAGGAATAAGTACCACAAAAACTCCCAAAGCTATTTAAATCCCTCTTAAATGTTGCAGTCCTGATTGAAATGTCCAATTATTAGATAAGAGTAACTTTAACATTTATAATTGTTATTAAAAATGTGTTATTTACTTACATTTATTCAGAGTAAAATAATAAAATTTAGTCCTATTCAAACATATTTTATATTTGGCTATACAGAAAGCATCTTTTTTATATCAGCCTGCATGCTACAATAACTTAATTTTATTTTCTAAACAAACGTGAAACATTTTGAATATTTCATATACAGTATATAGATCTGCAACAAGTATATAATATTATTTACCTTCAGGTTTATATCAATGAAACCAATTATTTGCTTAGATTACTGAGAAAACCTTTTTTTCCGTTTCATTGAAGTGTGTGTTTGTGCGTGTATAATAAATATACACATTCATAATCGTACCTACAGTGATTTACACCCGTGCTGATCATTACATCCAGGAAGGACGTGCACGTGATTACCATATATAGACTTGGCGTTAGCAGTACACGCTGTGATTGGACTAACTATAATTCAAAATTAATAAGTGATCCGTTTTGCTGTGGTTATGACGTTGGTTATACTGTCAGTTGTTGTTAGGTATTGCTATGTTAAAAGAGATTACCCGTTTATCGAGATCCCAACCCTAACCCTATAGTGAACTACAATTTTCAGCGCCATGTTTCCCCGTCCCATCGATAGAATGACAATGGCTTATGGGCAATGTAGTTTAAACACGTTTAGTAATGAAACTAAATAAATGCAATCTTTAATGAACAAAATGGCATGTAAATATGTTCATCTTACAAACCCCTATGGCATATTTAAGAGTTAGAATGAAATTTGGTATTTTATTGTGATTACTTTTTAAAATGCTTTTTTAAACAGCTTTCCGTGCATGTCAGAAATCTCTGTTCAACATTATTTAGTAAACATATCAAAAAAAGTTGTCCTAACAATTTTTCTCTTTAATAAACTAATCAGACTTTGCTTTACAGCCATTTGAAATGTGCATTATTTTTGCATTTCCATGGGCTGTTACACATGTACCCCTTCATCATGGATAACAATCTGTGCTGAGTAACATTTTTATCTGAACAATATTTTTATTTCCCACATTTTCCAAATTCATATCTTGATTGTGTTAACTTTTGCTGATATTGTGAGACTATGTAATCACAGAAATACAGAAACAAAGTCAACAGATAAGTCAGGCAAGTCATAAAAATCATGCAATGCAAACAATCACAATATAAAAGACAATACTACTGCATTATTGTCACAAATGTCATTAACATAGGAATTGTTGTAACATCATGTGACAAAGATATATTTAATAAATAACACAGAAAGCAAATTTAATTCTAATTTTGAAAATAATGAGTCCATATCATAATGATTTTCAGGATTCAATTTTTATACAGCACACTACAGTTCAACTAAAGAATATTTTATTCTCAGCCACCAGCTGTTCAAACATCCCATTTCCCTCTGTCAATCTTAGATTATTATTACTCGTCCAAGATTATTTGTTGGTGTAGTTGAGGTGATTAGCTGAGGTTGTGTAATTATTTAGCTATGATGAGTTTCATTATGAATCAATCTGCCAATTAGTAATCGTTTGGTTGGTATAAGGTATGAACATTGTAAGAAATGCAGTCACAATTACACACAACCCAAAAATATATACCTTGATAAAAGCTGTGAACAGTTGAAAACTCTTTTATAAATATTTATTTATAAAAAAATAAATGTTTGAACATGACTTTGCATGCAGATGACGTTTCTTCCGAGGCATTTTGTTTTTATCAATATTTTATAAACTTTCGCATGTGAAGTTTTTCCCAATCTAAATGGCAGTGGAATATTAATAGAAAGTCGGATGAGAAGAAATACCTAAAATCTCTAATGTAATACAGTGGTTGAGAGTTGGGGACATCCAAGCACTTTTGGCTTTATCATTTAAAAGATATTAAAATTTAGATTAATCATTTCTTTACACATTTAACACACACATCTCACATTACCCCATAGGTGGGGTTTATTTTATCAAACAGAGGGTTTGATGTAACACCTGCTAAAAATAGTTTAAACAAATCATAAAATACAATTCTGTCTATATACTAAAGGTGGATGTTGTTTATATATATATATATATATATATGCCTATAATAGATGAATGTGTGGATATCTATCCATCCATGATCCTTCATCTAACCATAATTGTTTTATGCATCAATGCAAATAGATTTTTTAAAAGGGCCGCACAATTAAGACTAACCCCGCTGTGTAAAAATGTTTTCAATCCCAGCTATCAGTTACTAGGAGTTGCTAAAATGTTTTAGTGATTCAAATAATATAAGGTTGGATTTGGTGACTTACACACCCAACTCAGAAATTGAAAAACCATAAAACATTTACTTCCATGCCTCCAAAACAATATATTAAACAAATTCATCTTCTGTTAGAAAAAGACCAGAAGCACAGAGTGTCTGGCCCTGTATAAAAATATGTAACTGTGTTACAATCAATCCCATGTTTGTTTGTGCCCCGCTCACTGTAATTATTGCACTTAATTTCCACCACTGACTAGTTGTAGAAGCATATTGTACATGTATACAGTACATGTCTATTATGTGAATAAAGAGGCTACATAAGGTTATGAAAAGTAGATTTTATTAATTGCTTTATATTGACAGTTAGAAATCTTTCTCCAGAATAATGGAAGGTATCACAGTCTTGTGGATTACAGACCATCACCAGAAAGTCAAAGTCACTGTCGTACTCATCAGCTGAAGCACTGTACAAGAAGTTGATGTTCTCGACTTCCGACAAAACTTGTAGGTAACAGTCTCTTGCTTGGCGAATCTTAAAAGAGGAACACAATAACTTTAATCAGAAACTTAATAAACAGACATCATTGTTGTGTACAGTATATTTATTAGGGCTGCCCCTATAAGGCAACAAAATGTTTGCTGGTCAGAAGAGTCATTGTTTGTCATCAATTAGACAATCACAGATAGCAAGAAACAAATGTTTAATGCACAGCTTCAAACACTGCTAACACACAATTTAAAACATCTAAAACAAACTCTACTGACGTCATTACCTTCTGATATCGGCGAGTATTTGAGATGGCTAAATTGTTAAACGTTTGCTGATGTCAGTGCATGGCCATGAGAGTCAGCATGTCTGCGCGTCCTGCAAACAGAAAATATGATGTCAACATATTCCCCCTATTTATTATATAACTAGTGGAGTATTACACCTGCTAGTGCAGTTGTTTTACCTGCTTTTGAAATGTGTTTTGTGGTCACTGGAATCCTAGAGAGGAAGGCATTGCACTGTTCCACCTCCTCTCCTAGTGTTAATCCACAACCATCCTGATATGCCATACTCCATTTCACCTGGTTAAAATAAATAAAAATATCCAGATGTTTGCCGATGTTCAATTAGTTTTCTATTGCATAGCAACGTTTTCTTACCTCACATTTAAAATCATGGGCTTTGGCATGAAATACTTCATGTTAAAGGAACTTGGGGGGTGTGATTGCTCGCAGCACCTGAGAAGCCCCATGGTAAGGAGCAGAGAGTTCGCTCACCATACAATCACACAAGACAGAAGCGTTAACGCTTGACGAAAAGCTTGTCTGAAACGTGGCCAAAAGACAATCACCGTGGCCGCAACACATGCTCCGGTCTACCATAAACTTAATTGGCTGGCTCTGCCTAGGATATTTGCATAAGACAATCTGATTGGCTGACGCACACTTTGCCGCTTGAAAAGTTGAGAAATGTTCAACTTCTACAGCGAGCAACGCATGACGTCACCCATTAAAAGTGAATGGGAAGCGTTAACGCTTACGCCCTGTGTGAATGTAAAGTCAGATTGAGCTAATCACTCTGCCCAAGTAGCAGTGCTTCGTCTTCTGAGAATATAGTTCCCAGTATGAATATGGTTAAAAGAACGCTGTGTCTCATATGACCTTGTTATTTGTACACGCTGTAACTATACATATCACAACATATAAATAGGAAAACGTTGGCGATATTTTGTCACTTATTGGGAGCAGTATGCTAGCTGGAGCCATTTACTTCTAGTCTTTGTGCTAAGCTAAGCTAGCAGTGGGTGCATCAGACAGAGTTACAGCATGCACAGAAATGAAAAGGGTATGTATGGACTTATCTAACTCTGGGGGATACGGTGAATAAGCTAAAATCCCAAAAAGTCTGTGTGTTCCTTTCAAAAAGTGCTGGAGCTCTGAACAGTTTTTTGCAGCTCTTTGAAGGTAGGGCCTTATTTGCAGGTTACATCCATAAAAACGTAATATGTCTTCTGGCAATCTTTTCTTGCAGGTATAGGGGATGGGCAAAAATCTCCACCCTGTACATATTTAAAGCACAGAGCAGCACTCTGTGCCGACATACCATAACTCCAATCCCTCCTCGTCTATGTTGCTGGCAGTTTTTGGGAGGTCTCTCTGGCTGCTGACCACTCCCTTCCACAAACACCTCTTCCACTGACCTACAATATGGAAAATGGTGAAAATAAGACTCTCCTACACAAACTATTCAATAAGAGGATATTGTAGTCCTATAGTGTAATTATCATCTACAATTTTACAAGTTTGGTAATATCCTCATCCTTAGCTATGAAGATGCCTTCAAAGATGTCCGGTTCCTCAGATCTAAAAAAAGGGGCAAAAAAAATTATGATAACTTATTGTCTAGGTTTACTTGATGCACATTAAAAAGCTAAGTAAGGTAACTATATACAGTAAGATTGTATTTGTTAACAATTAGTTAATGCATTAGCTAACATGAACTAACAATGAACAATCCTTCTACAGCATTTATTAATCTTTGTTCATGTTAATATCTGTATTTACAATACATTTATAAAATTAAAGGTTGTAACTGTTAACATGAATTAATGCACCATGAACAAACATTAATACCTGTACTGACATTAACTAACATTAACAATAATTTTATTAACAATTAATACATGATGAAAAACGATACTGTTAATTGTTTGTTCATGTTAGTTAATGCATTTACTAATGTTTACTAATACAACATTATTGTAAAGTGTTACTATTTACTTCTTAATACAAACACTGTGTTACAAAGTTTGGAGTAGCTAACAGCATTCTTTAAACGATATTACTTGTTGTTTCAGTAGATGGAAACCACAAGCATATCTGGAGTGCATGCAAATGAAGTCTCTTACTTGAATATATTGTCCACCTTGAATCGCAAAGCCAAAAAACGTTTCTGAAAACTGTCTGCTGAGATCTTGCCAGTCTATTAAAAATAAGGAAATCAACAGCTAATAATGTGCAATAAATACATTAGCACCAAGCAGCATTTCAACCTACAATTTTAATATATTATCAATACTGTAGGATAAATACTCACACAACCAAAGCAGACAGTTCGCTGATCCAGCATTCTTAAAAATGCTTGAAAGGACAGTCCTGGTGCCGCCATCTTCATTTCTTCAAATGAAAACAAGATATCTATTGCATAAATTGGGGCAAAATGAAGGGTTGCCGGCCAGTAGCCATTTCTGTTTAGGTATTTTTTACCATTTATACATTACTTTCTACTCTTCATACATTACTAAAATGTTGAAATCAATTATAAAAAGATTTTTAAGATTCTACTATAACAGAACAAAACAAAGTTCTTCAGATTCTTACCATTGATTGTGACCACAGCAACTCTTTCCTGGACAGACCCTTAATGACTCTGGTGAACAACCACAGATTTTGTCAGACATTTTCACAGGTACAAGCCGCATTGAAAAACATCAGTGGAGGACAATTAAGATTATTTGTTTTGACTGAGTAATATAAGATTGTATTGGTGGTGTAGCACATTGCTGAAAAAGTACATGAGATATGCTTAAAATGCTGACTGAAATGGAGTATCCACATAAATTCAACACCAAACAATGAGACAAAAAGGTATAATTAAAATAGTAGCATTTTACTGTAGTTTAACTATTCTGAAAATGATATATGTTGTAAATGTGTACATACACAAAACTTACCACAATGGGAAAGAGCCTTATCCACCACAACAGTTGTTGGTGGCAATGGCTGGAAGAATCCAGCAGTCATGGCATCTCTGCTATGGAGGACATGATGACGTCAAATTCAGCACAGAAGAAGGGACGAGGTCGTCAGTCACAACACTGGATAACAGCTTGGGCTTCTCCCACACTCTGGCAGATGTGCTGCCACATTTTCTTGTGCCACAGCAGTGTTCAGCAGACAGGGTCTCTCTGTCCTCCACCTCTCTGAAAAGAGAATTTGTGTGTGCTCCAGTTTGAGAAAGCCTGAAGAGGATCTCTTGGGGTTCCAGGAGGTGATGCGTCGTTCCTTGAGAAATCGTTCAGTGAATACACTCTGTTAAAATAGTATAGAGCATACAAAAACAATACTTTTATATTTCCCTTTATGTACATATATTTACAGCATTTAATTGTACTTCATGGAATGGCTTTGAGTGTAAAAGGTCCAGCATTCTATCAAATTTAAGAAAAGAAACTACGTCTTTACATTATAACCCACTGTCATATTCTGTAATTTAAACACATTGAAGTACACACCAACAGTCTCTGGAGCAAAGGCCACCTCACAATGAGTGTCAGGAGCATTGGGAGGATCATTGTTCCGAATGTGATCAGCTTTAGAGGATAAAAACATCACAAAGCAACATTTATCTATAATATACAATAAAGTATACATACATACAAAATTCCAACTTGTCCCAAGGCTAGCGGCACAGTCTAGTTACCAGTCTGAAATGGTGCAAGCTCTTTGTTTAAATGTGTCGTTTTTACTGTGTTTTGAAGCTTTGATTGTGTTTACAGTGTGCAATATAACATTCAGTGTGTCTATGTTTCACATGTAAATAACATATTTTTTCACACGATCTACTTATCTATATACCGCTGTCTAATGTCTTCCTTGTTCTATGAAGTCCTGTAAGTAAACAATGTACATTCTAAAAATATATATTTAAAATATAAACAATGCTTACCTTTTTTTGTTGATTCCTGCTTGACCTTGGCCTTGCATAGACAATATTTCCATCAATGTCTCTTTTTCTCCAATGCACCCTTGCCTCAGGTGTCTTCATTGGTGCTGCTGCCTTTCTTGCAGTTCACCAAGAAAGTCATCAAGACTTTGGAGCTCATCCTTTAGTTCTTGACCATCAACCAACTTATCCAAGATCAAGAGATGTTCTTGGAGTTCTGAATGGATGGACATGGTGATGAGCAGAAACACAAACATACAGAAACACTCAAGACAGAGAGCACTACAGAAAGACTGACAAGTACAGTTTAACAAGACAGACACTGACGTAAAATGTAAGTGTGTGCGTGTACATACATTTTACATCAGTATTATTTTCATCTGTGTGGGAAAATTGAAAATTAAGCTCAAATCTATGTGAGATTGATTTTAAACAGTTAAACTTGTATAATGTATACTGATCGTGTTGGCTAAAATTGGCTTTAATTATTTCATATTAAAACATGATGAGCCACAATAGGTGCTGTTATGAATTAAGTTATATTGTTTTATTATAGATCATATCTGAACGTTTATTGTATAATTTTGTGTGGATTTTAAATAATTACTGGGCTGGAAAACAAACCAATCTGGCAACACTGTTCTTCTTCTGATCATGTTGGCTAAAATTGGCTTAATAGTTGCGAGCTAGTGTAATATAGGTAACATATCACTACTGAAATCTTGCATTCCCCTGAATCTTGCATGATTAGTTACCTTCAGAATGAATTATAGCTAATTTTGCTATTAGCCTACTGCACATGGTGCAACAAAGTTAAGACTTCTATTATTTACCATCCTAAGATTGCTACACATTATAATGTTCCAAACACAACTTATTGTTACGATTAAAATTTTTTTTGCTGTGTAAATGTAAGAATTACCTTCATCTCAACTTCCGAGTTGAAATAGCCATGGACCTTCGTCTCATTCGATGACGTCACGGTTATTACAGGACTTTAAATAAACAAATTAATAATTAAACAACTTATTAATTAATCGAACACAAGTAAAATGTATATTTAGATCTATATTTATTAACATCAACGATCATTTGATAAAAATATTTAACACCCAGCATGCATCACGTCTAATAAGCAATACATGATCAGAAAACGCTTAAAATACTTAATCTCACGCGCCGTGGAGCGTTGTTAAACTCACCTCTAAAAGGTTGTCTTACATGCAGTTGAACGCTGTTTTAATAAAACTCCTCTCTGAATGTTATTTTACCCACATTTGAGCGTTTTTAAACTCACCGCTGAATGCTATTGATCCTGCAGTTGACCTCACCGGAAACAGCTGTTGACTGCGAGGGACTTTTAACATTAAAAAACAGTTGAAAATGACCAGATAAATATTGACTTGCGCTGGCATGGATCGTTAATTGTTGCCGATTCCTATTTATTCTTATGTATTGCAGTCTTGATAAGATCTTGTGAATAAATGTTGATTAAACAGCTTCCCTACTGCAGCCCGACTGGCAGAAAAAAAATCGTGCTATATGCACGAAAGATGCATCCAATTGAAATACATTAGTTTAAAAAAACTCTGTGTTTTAGTTTAATTTGCATGTTTTCTCTCAATCATCAAGACATTTTGATTAACTTATTTAATTTAAATCTGTGGATTGAACATTTCACCAATCATGCATAAATTAAACTGATACTCTGCAGCTATTTCTGTTATCACTGTTGGCTATTATTTTTGTTGTAAAGTTAAGAGCTGATTAAAAGTATGTTACTTTACAAAATACATGTAATATATATTTATGATAATATAATTGCAATTAGCCTTAAATGAATCTAGAATGAACTTAAGCTAAAGCCACATAAACGATTGAAGTGCTTAAAACACCTGCTGGGGAAAACATAAAAGCAACAAGATCTCACTCCAAACATTTTGCACTTTTTACACAATAATTGCAAGATTTTTTAAAAATACAAGTTTTTAGGAAAAATAAATGATTTAACTTAAAGCCATTAAGTCAACGTGTATTCTGTTTTTTTTAGGGCAAACATGTGTTAGAATGATAAATGTTTTGTGAACTTATAATAGTAAAAATCGACCAAGACACTGCTCATTTGTGATCAACTCACCCTATAGTGGTAAACCATCGGATTTTCAAAACAGTTATCACAAAAATGAAGTCTTCAGACTGGATTTGGCGTCTAATTATCATTCTTTGTTATTATAATAATTACTGACAACTGTCTATTAACAGTGTTTTTATCCCTCTTTTCTTTGATTAAATGTCTTCACCTCTCTGACTTTGTGCTCAATGCCTTTTCTTACAAAAAGATACATTTCAATGAGCTTTTCAATTTGAAATCATTCCTAAAACCTATTTCACATATCTAAATGTTAGCAGGTGCACGTTAGCTTAGCAGGTATTAGCTTAGCAGACCATCAAAACAGGAGAACTGGTGGGATTAAAACTTTTTTTTTTGCTACAAACTGACTTTATAACAGCAGTTGAGTGTTTTAAATAACCATATGCGAGCTGACGTGGCTTCGGATTGCAAAATCAAACACACAGATGCACCATATATAATCCCAATCGCGTCTATTGTCTTGTTTTATCCATCAAAACATCTTTATGTGCATGTTTTAGCCATAGGTTTTGAGCTCTAGGGCGGCTATGCCGTTATATGGGGGTCACAGACTGAGAATGTGAAGGTACGTCACGCAGTGTTGCATTATGGGCGTTACCGCCATGTCATTTTATTGTGCTAAAACTAGCCCTACATACCAAACCGCATACTTCCATAAGGTGTGTTTGACTTCATGCGGCGCTGCGCAGACCGATCGGCGGCTGACTTGAAGCAGTGCATTCCGTTTAGTATTTTTGTCCGACTTCAGCTGGCGCTGCAGGCACGTGACTGTGTCATATGGTTTTTAAGTACCGTGAGAGCATTTCGAGAGTAGCCGGCTAGCTCAGCCGGTGCAGCTTCTCCAGAGCGGCTGCCCGGAGTTGTGATGACGTAACAGCTTTACGTGACTGATCAAATTTAGCATCTAATTCACTTCATTTGCGATTAAAAACAAGGAAACACGGCGCACACGTCATTACGGCAAGTAGCAGGTGTCCGGCTTGACGGCTCCGTCTTCAGTTCCTCCCTTGACTGCATGCGGCAAACCTCGCCGATCTGTCTGCGCAGCGCCGGATGAAGTCGAACACACCTATATAGTAGGTGAACAGCACTACTTCTCGTACTCTTTGCCTACTATATGTCAGGAATTTGAAACGAGGAAGAACCCAAATGCGGACGTGATGAAACACAGGACTTTATTAAACAAACAGGGTAAAAAAAGGAAAACAAAAACCCAAGAGGGGGCAAACAGAACAGGGCAAACACAAATCAAACAAAATTACACTGAACACTATCACTTAAACAAAACACGAACTGGAACATAAGATAAATATACTGCAAGACTTACTGTAGACACTTATTACCAACCGCATGACACAGACGAACCCGCACTGGACAACAAACACAAGGACTCTTAAAAAAGGGAGAAAGTAAATAACATACACCTGGAAATAATCTCAAGTAAGGGATCGGGGAAAAAGTGACGAGACCCGGGAAATGCGTGGTCAGAATAAACCAATACTAAAACCACGGATCTCCCACATAAAACATTGTACTGTCAGAACCTTGCCATGCTGACTAGATCTAAATACAAACAAGGATCTGGCAGGATTCTGACACTATATAGTATGGAAGTAGTAGGTTTGAGACGCAGTCAGTTTCGGATGCCTGCATTGCCCAGAATCCTCTGCCTCCGTTGCTATGGAGCCTGAGCCAGTCCTCTTTGCAATTGAATGCTTCGTTCTTCAATACTCGTAATTGACATGGATTCTTTCATTGCGTGCAAATCACTGTCTAGGTAATTTACAATGGTTTAACCCTCAAACGGTCCTTGGGGTCGTTTATATCCCAGCCAACATTGCAAGGTGGGGCCCACATGGGCTTCCAATGTGGGCCCTATATGGGTTTGTCCATGGGTTCCACTATGGCCCCACGTGGGTTGCCCACATGAATTTAATACATCACAAAACATGAAGGAGGTGCAATATGAGAAATCAAATTAAAAAACTGTAAAGGTTCAATATATCAAAATACTTTATTGTCAATTTATAACAATACAATGCTAAAATAATCATGACCATTTCAAAACTGCTAAGGCAGGTAATGACTAACAATTTAACATAACACTTAAAATAAGCATTGAAAGAAGTCAAACTCTTAAAATACTTTGAACTCAAAAACAACACAAATATTGCTCACTGTTCTGGAGATGGTCTTCTTCAATTAATCTTTGCTCAAACGTTTTATGAAGAACTTCCAAAGCATCCACAGCCAAACTCATTAAATGTCCTTGCACGTTTGCTTTGATTCATCACTGTGCAGTCCGTGAACTTGTACCGTAGTATTACATTTTCTAAAAACACAACTCAGGATAAATTACAAGTGTAACAGTTGTGAGAGACTCCTGCTGCTCCAGTAGAAACTGTATCCTAATGTGCCTGAGTGTGAATTCTTGTAGTTTAAATGTTTATCATCTTTATAGTTGTAATTTTAAAAGTCTGCCTATTTTAGCAAATATTTTTTAAAATATGATATTATATTATGTGAAAAAAAAAATCACAATTAAAAACATTTGAAGCAGGACTACTTTGTCAAGCGTAATGTGTCGTAGCAGTGAGCAGATCATAATGAGGTCTCCTTATATGAAACACCTGACTCCACTAATCAGACTCCTTTCAGAATGTTTGAAACATTTCTTTAATTAACACACTTATCAAACTGATGAACTTTCTGACATTTCTTATTTACACTCATGCTCAGCTGTGCAAATTAAAATTAATAATTGGCAGGTGAACATTACAAATATCACAAATAAATGTTAACAATAATGCATTTTTATTTAAAATGTTTTATACTGATCATATCCTATCTGTGATATTATTTGCTCTTTGTATAAAAGTGACTATAAACCAAAAGTAATAATTTTAAGAGTTTAAATGTATATAAAATGTATTTTAAGCATGAAATTATTTTGCCCACATAGGTCCCATATGGGTTCCATATTATCATCCAACATAGCCAACCCACATGGGATCCATATATATTGCCCATGTTAAGCCCATGGCCACATGAACCCCATGTTGCCCATATGGGACCCACGTGGGGCCCACATATCAATGTTAATTGAATGTAAAAAATAATGCATTTTTATTTAAAATGTTTTATACTGATCAAATCATATCTGTATATTATTTGCTTAAAAGTGACAATCAACCAAAAGTTATTATTTTAAGATTGTAAATGTATAAAGATGTATTTCAAGCATAAAAATGTTTTGCCCACATAGGTGCCATGAGAGCCCCACATTATTATCCCACATGGGCAAACCTATATGGGGCCCACTAGTCAACCCACATGGGACCCATATATATTGCCCATGTTAGGCCATCCCAGCTAACACACGACGTCCTAGTTACGTAATTTATTTGTCATTTTTGGTAATTTCATGACTTACCAGCTGGCAACGTAACTGTTACGTCCTAGGGAGGTAATTTCATTACCATTACAGTACCAAATCACTACGTCGCCAGTACGGTCTCCTAACGTCGCGAGGTAACCAAGTACGTTCCAGTTAGGTAATACATTCGTACTATTTTGGTAATTTCATAACTTACTGGCAACGTAACTGTTACGTCCCAGGGAGGTAATTTAATTACCATTACAATTATATTAACATTTATTTTATTTTCTATTTAGGTTAGCATGTTAAAACTTTTCAGTCTCAAAGTTTCCCTTAAATAAGTCAAAATAGAATAGATATTTAACCACCATACGAGCTGCTCTTTACATAGGAAACAAAAAACAGCACGCGTCTCCCTCCTTCAGCTGAACTCAATCAGAGCGTGTAACCGCGCATGCACAGCACGGCATCTGACAGGACCGGTCGTTTTTCTGACTGAGAGACAAACACAAAACTTACCAACACAAAACTTTTAAAGTTACGTCGAGGCGACGAATCCAGGAATTTCACTTTTCCGGTCGCCACGACGTAAGTTTGGTCATCATATTACGTCGACGTTACGTAACAGTTACGTATTTGAAATGTAGGGTTCGGAATGTAGTGAATAGTTATAGGTGCGGAAAGCAGCAGGCAGTCGGTCAGAACTGAATGAGATGCTTAGTTGTGAAAAGAAGCACTACAGGACATAGTAAAGGGTTTCTTGCTTTACTAAAGACTTTGTTGAATTACAAACTTGTGTGTGGTTTTTCTGTAACAAATTGAACATAAAGGAAATAAATATATATTAATATGTACACAAAATGTTTCTTATTAACAACTTAAATAATTAGCAGTATTTAGTCTGAATAAGATCTAAGTAGGTCACATAACCATAAGCTACGTTTACATGGACACATTTTGCCTCCATCGGATTAAAATCCTTCCGATTAATAAATCCTATCATAGCGTTTACATGAACACTTAATAATGTGATCGGATTGATGTGCGTGTTTATATGACACAAGATTTACATCAGATTTGATCATTTGACATGCGCACATTGCACAAATATAGTTTCACGCTGTTTCAAGATTTGCTTTGTGCCTCACTGATTATAAAGCAGCAGCAAAAACACCCATTCACGTCTACCCAAAAAGCGTATTTTACTTCACGCGGTGCTGCAGAGACCGTTCGCGAGAGCGAGTCCAAACACACGCGTTTGTGGATCAGAGAATAAATCATGGACTGACCGGACAATGCTGTCTTGTATCACTTTATGGGGAATTGGACGGATAATAGGAACAAGATTAACAAGATAATCACTTCTTGTGACTTCCTTCAGCAAAACAAACTCGAGTTATTTGCGTCACATGTCATTACGGCAATTCTACGTCATTGCACGTGTGAATATGCTCCACACTCCCGTCCTGTAGGTGGCGGAAATGCACCTTTCAGTGCATTTGCCAACCGCCATTAAAAAAAGAAAAGATTGCACATGCGCAGAGCCTCCTAGTTTCAGTTATCCATCCGATCAAGTGTATACATGTCATTTTGAGCGGATTACAAACGGTATAAACCACCCCTAACATAAGCTGCGTTTACATGGACATTTGTAATCCGTTTAAATGATCAATCTGAATAAAAATGCTCCATGTAAACACCTGAATCGGACTAAAAAGTGCCAATCTGATTAAAAATCTAATCCGCTTGTTAGGGGTGGTTTATACCGTTTGTAATCCGCTCAAAATGACATGTATGACATGTAATGACATGCAACTGAGATATAGCACCTCAAATATGGTTAAATATGCAATGTCTATTAACTGTATTGTCAAAAATGCCAAGTTTATGGGACCATAACTTTAAACTGCTGCTGTAAATTATTCTGATTTTTAGTATAATGATAGACAGGAGCACTGAGTGTGACCCTGCTTTGAAATAATAAACGCACCCCAGAGGGCAACTGAGATATAGCACCTCAAACATGGTTAAATATGCAATGTCGATTAACTGTATTGTCAAAAATGCCAACTATATGAGACCATAACTTTAAACTGCTGATGTAAATAAGTCTGATTTTTGGTATGGTGATGAAGAGGAGCACAGAGTGTGACCCTGCATTGAAATAATAAACGCACCCCCGAGGACAACTGGGATATAGCACCTCAAATTTGGTTAAAATGCAGTGTTTCTAACTGTATTGTCAAAATTGCCAAGTTTATGTGACCATAACTTTAAAATGCTGTTGTAAATTATTCTGATTTTTGGCATGGTGATAGACAGGAGTATTGAATGTGACCCTGCATTGAAAAATTAAAAGCACCCCAGAGGGCATCTGAGATATAGCACCTCAAATATGGTTAAATTTGCAATGTCTTTTAACTGTATTGTCAAAAATGCCAAGTTAATGGGACCATAACTTTAAAATACTTTTTTCATGAGAATAGACAAGAGTGTGACCCTGCAGTGAAAGTTTAAATGCACCGCAAAAAGCAGCTCAGATATAGTGCCTACAACTGAGCTGACAATGCACTCGGTTTTTAAAATAATTTGAGAGTGCTATGAAATAAGCAATAAGGAATGGACATTAAAAATTGAGTTGTTGTGTCATTAAGTCTTGTAAAGTATAAACAGCTACAATAAGTATCAGAACCAGAATCAAAATTAGCTTTATTGGCCAATTGTGCACACATGCACAAGAAATTTATTTTAGTTTGATACTTACAGACATATAGTAAACTTATAACGCAAAAAGCAAAATTTCATGTAAAATTGAAAATTAAAACAAATAATATAGATAAGAAGCAAGTGAGAGAGTTATCTAAAGATATCTAACATACAGATATCAGAAGTACTGTGTATAAAACTGTATATAATACACATTGTGCAGATGTATTTGCACAGTTGGCCCTGTTGAACCCTAGTGTGGGATATTGTACTATACAATGCTGCACTTTAAATCAGCAAGGTCGGAGCAAATGTGCTGCTGTGGCTGCTTGGGGTGAAGATGTCTTGTTGGAAACATTTTCTGGCACAGTAAATTTGAGAATGGTGAGAGGCAGTGATAGGGGCTCTTCAAGAAATCTACTCTCATCTCCACAGTTTAAAGCAGCCAGCCTCACTTCTGTAGTAGATTCATCATTTCTAGAGTCATCTGCAAATTTCAAACACACACACACACGCACGCACGCACGCACACACACACACACACACACACACACAAGCACTCACAGGCTCGCACGCACCCGTGCACACACACACTCGCAAGCGCGCGCGCTCACACACGCTCACACACACACACACACACGCGCACACACACACACACACACACACTTGCAAGCAGACACGCACCAACACAAACATCACAAAGATTGGGATCATTCATTAATGCAATCCAAAGATGACACGTTTAACAATTTCATTCTACATTAACATATTTAGTGTATCTTTACATTCTGACACTCAGTTTTCTTTCATAACTCTGTTATTCTGTTTATTTTCAAATGTATATTACTCTCACAGTAACAAAATAAACATAATCACTCAAAACAGCACGAATAATAGATAATTCAATTCAATTCAATTCAATTCAATTTTATTTATATAGCGCTTTTCACAATTTGGTAATTGTATCAAAGCAGCTTTACATAATAGATGCAGTGAAAAGCACAGAAAATCGACAGATAGCACAACATAATAAACGATAGCACAAGCAGTTAAATTTGCTACAGCTATAAATCAACATTATAAGCAAACGTATTACTAATGTAACATATAGAAGTTAAGCCCAAAAAGGCTGCCTCCCCGGGTTGAAAAACCCCCTAGGAGAAAAAAAACCCCCGGAATTTTAGCCGGGGAAGTAAAAAAACTAATAGGAGGAAAAAACCCTTGGGAGGTATATATATCTATATATATACACACATTGAAACAGAAGGAGATTAAGCGGAGATTAAGCGGAGATTAAGCGGAGATTAAGCGGGTTCTGCCGGTGGTCTTTGGTCAGGCATCAGCTGGACATCACGTTGAAGAACAGCTAGTAGATCAGTTGTGTGCCGACTTTCACATGTACCAGAACTGGATCTGTTTGTCTCGTCCTCGGGATCAAGGACGAGACAGGGAGAGAGAAACAAAATCTTATTAGCGTAGGGGCCGTTCACATAGAAAACAAGTGTCACACAGTAATGTGGTTTTAGTAAGCTCGGTTCCGGACAGGCTAACTATTGCTGGTTAAGTGTATTACATATAGTTGATGATTTTAGAAACGGAAACAGAACTCGTTTGACTAAGGCCAGAGGCCCCACTGCCGTCGTTAATGCTAACGTACAGTGGCAAATGGTTCTGTATGACATACTATTTTAAGGTCATGGGAAAAGGCCAAAATTGCAAGCCGGCCATATTTGGCAGTTAAGACTCAATCGAAAACCAATTCAAAGTTTCAGCCTATTACTAAAGAGTATTAATGAGATTTACCATGCTTTGAAGTGTTGACGAAAAAAAAAAAAAAAGGTTTTAATTTATTCATTAATTTATTTATTTATTAGGTTGTACAAGCTAACTATTAGGAGATAAGTACCATTGTTAAAACAACTATTTGAAAGCCTTGTTAAAGAGAAAAGTTTTAAGTCTAGATTTAAAGTTATCTACTGTCTCTGATTTTCGGACGTCGGTTGGTAAATCATTCCATAGCTTAGGGGCTAAGTAGGAAAAGGATCTGCCACCTTTAGACACTTTTGATATTTTAGGGATAATTAAGAGGCCAGAATTTTGTGACCGCAATGCACGTGATGGATTGTATTCTGATAATAATTCTCTAAGATATAAGGGTGCTAGGCCATTTAAGGCTTTGTAGGTGATTAGTAATATTTTAAATTGTATACGATATGTAACTGGTAGCCAGTGTAAAGATGCCAGAATTGGGCTTATGCGGTCATACTTCTTAGTTCGAGTAAGAACTCTTGCAGAAGCGTTTTGAACTAGCTGAAGCTTGTTGACCTGTTTTGCATGGCATCCTCCGAGTAACGAGTTACAATAGTCTATTCTAGAGGTCATAAAAGCGTGGATAAGCTTCTCTGCATCTGATGCAGACAACATATGGCGTATTTTTGAGATATTTCTAACGTGGAAGAATGCTGTGCGGCAGACATTGGAGATATGGCTGTCGAAGGATAAACTGCTGTCGAATATCACACCTAAATTCTTAACCGTGGAGGTTGGCACCACAGTCCAGCCATCTATGGACAACTTGTAATCTGTTATATTATGTTTGTAGCGATTCGGTTCGATAACAAGTATCTCTGTCTTATTGGAGTTTAGCATAAGAAAGTTATGTGACATCCAGTCACTTATATCGCTGATGCAGTCTGATAGCTTAGAAAAATTTTGTGTTTCGCTAGGATGCGAGGAGATGTAAAGCTGTGTGTCATCTGCATAGCAGTGAAACTGTATGTTATGATTTCTGATAATATCTCCCAGAGGTAACATATATAACGAAAACAGAATAGGACCTAAAACTGATCCCTGCGGTACGCCGTATTTAACCAGGGAGTGATGCGACTCCTCCTCATTTACATAAACAAAGTGATAGCGATTGGTTAGATACGATCTGAACGATCTGAATAATGCGCTACGGTCCCTAAGCTGTGCGTGAAAAAGAAACTGCTAAACGCGGAAGCGTCGCGTCTTTTAAGGTGGAACGAAAAGCGTCAATAAGAAGCTGCGAATAAGAAGCTAGATTCAGCCTCGTACGTTATTTAAGATGTGTAAAGCGAGTTTAAGCAGCGGTAGACATCTAACATTATGTGTAACGTAAGATTACTTTCTGAGAGAGATTGAAACTTTGTTGGCGACCGTTTCTCTCTCATTGCACGTTTAAACCAATATTGTGACAAACTATTGACAAGATTCTTAAACTAAAAATTAAGTTTTCATAAAACAGAAAATATTCAAAACTTACCGAACTGCCAGAAATCAATCGCCCTCCTTCAGTTGCAGCCAGGAGTTGTGCTCTCCTTCCCTCTGTGTGATTTGACGTTGGTGCCCTTTCTCTGATTATTGCAAGTACACCTGGCACATTACAGCAATGGCTACAGCAAGGTTACATCTAGACCAAAATATACTGTAAAATTTACACATACAGTATAGTACTGTGGATTTTTACAGTAATGTACTGCTAAATCTACAGCGACATCTAACAGTGTAGGTTTTATGCATGTTTATGACTATTGTAAGTGTCATTCGTTCAATTATGACATTTTTAATGCAAATATTCCATTGTTTGAGATGTCTTTGTTATGCATAATGGTGTCTCCATTTCGGCAACCTAAAAAACTGTATTCCATTGTTCGTATGTTTTCCATATCTATCGTGTGAGGTACTGGAGCAGTTTTTAACGCAGAAGTAACTACCAGGCATGGTAAAACAGTGTAGATTTGCGAAAAACTACTCTACTACCGAGCTAAGAACACACGTCAACAATCATGTTCTGCCGCCAGAATCCTGCCAACATGGCGGAAATATGGCTCTCAATACGTTGCAATGTATTCTGATGTTTCTTGGGATTCTTCTGAATTGATCAGAACCATATGACGTGATATGTAAGTAAGTTAGCCCTTGCTGACATTTATATTATGCCTTCCGTCTGCGTTTCATTTAAAGGCGGAATCCATGATATTTGAAATCACCTAAACAAACACGCCCCTACCCCAATAGAATCTGGACCTTCTGTTGATAGACCCGCCCCACACATATGCGACCTGGCAAGGATGTCGGTTAGTAGACACGCTCCTTACTGCTGATTGGCGATAAGTGTGTTTTGGTAGTCGGCCCGTCTCTTTTTTCAAAGCGTTTTTCAAACATCGTGGACTCTGCCTTTAATTCTTCCCACTCCAGTGTACTGATCGCAAAAACAAGCTCATAACATGAATCTTGAGTTTTAGCTTAAATGATGGAAAGTTTGTGATTGTTGATTGAATATTGATGTAAAACAAAGTACTATAGAATGTTAAAAACGACGCAATGTCGCCTCCCACCTTTGTAGTGAATTGAACTGAAACCAAAAATGTCCGACCACGGTCGCCGCCATGTTACGTAAAAACGTCAGTTTGGAGCCAAGGCATGGCCAGAAAGAATCGTCCGTGGAGCCAGATGCAGTGTCATGAGTAATTCAGTCCCCCTGGCAATTCGGTCTCCCCTAGGACCCCGATTGGTACCTAGCACTAATGCCTGTCCAAAAATGTGTCATTGCGATATCTCGTCTGCGTTAGCGGACTAGCGAGCTAATTATGTTGTACAAAATAGAAGCATACACATTTTTTTTAAATGAAAGTTAACCAAAAAAAATAATATAATAAACTAATATTCATGTTGCAGACACGTCAGTACTTTTGTGACATCATCTGCTTTACAAAAACAATACTTTTTTTGTAAATTATTAACATATCTTACAAAGTGCATTTTTTTAATAGTTAAAGTCTAGTAATAATGGCTTATAAATTATAATTTTGATGTGTGATTCAGCTATGTAGTAATCGTGTTTTGTATAAGTAATTTATTAACTTTTCACAGTACAAAAGTGTAAAGGGTACGTATAATAATCTAAATAATAAAATGACACAAGCAATGTGTAGATATCCCACCTATAGCCTTATTTATATACTACTATATCATTTAAAAGACATCAATTGTAATTTTAACAACGTTACGTCAGTGTCCGAAATCGCTCACTTCTTTCCCTTCTTCCCCATATAGTGGATTCAATTGTCATTTGCTACATAGGGAATAGTGAAAGAGTGAACGGTTTCGGACGCAGCTTCAGTTTTGCTTGTTCAGCCATTTTGAATTTCAATATAAAATGTAGTATTTTACAAACACAATTGTGTTTTGTTATGAGCCCTAATACATTTTTTGTTTAGATGGCTTCATCTTTTTGGATGTACCAGGCAGAAACTCTCTGTGTATTTATTTATCTCTCATTAGATGAATGATATGTGTGCAGGCTTGCAGTGTTTCTTTACTTTAGTTTGTTTTGAGCTATAACTTTGGTGGCACCATGACCAACGGATGTGACCTACTATTATATTTTATTTGTAATGTTATAAGCAATTTGTTTTTAAAATTGATATTTTTTCATTTTCTTAGGCTAAGAATTTATTCAGATATTAAGATATTTATTCATAATATATCTGCCAGAAGAAAATGGGGGAGCGATGAGAGCATCAGTTGTACCCTTCTGGCCACCCTTTTGAAGTGGCCAGTTTGAGCACTTCAGTTTGAAACAACCCTTCAATATAATATATCGCCATGATGGTTTTCACTCTGAAGTGCCCTTCATATGGGGAAATATCCTGTTTTCAACATGTCAAAGAGAAATTGGATACATAGCTAACTAAAGGTAATCGTAATTGATTTTCTCCTTGTCACAAAAGATGTCTGAAATAAACTTTTTAGAACTTAACAGTAGTGTAAGGGCTATTTATTCTTAATTTGATCATTACAATGCAGTAACCTTGTAAAAACAAGTTGAGTATTAGCAGTAGCAGTTAAGTTTGTTAATAAATGTGTGTAAGGTATATAAGGAATAGCACAGGCTATTTTTCCCTTATCAAAATTCCTTATCCATTGCAGTCATTTCAAAACTGCTTGGGTTATGACCCCTGTATCAATGGCACGCCTGCATTGTAGTTACATTTAGTAACTCAAACATGATAGCTATAGGGCTATAGGAAGTGATTCTAATTGGAAGTGATTAAAACGATGTGCCAGTGAATTAATCTTTTTAAAAGTTATTTTTAGATCATTGTTGGTAACTATGTATATGCGGCTTTCTAAGCACGCGCATCAGCAAACACAAAACTTCTGACTTGATCGGGTGCGTTAAATGGGCTTAACATTTTAACACGTTATTTTCCCCATACTTATAATTGATCTTATTGTCACATTAAATTAACAGCCTACATGTTATTAATGCCACGAAACAGGAAATTGTTCTAATTCAAGCATGCAGTGTTCACTGCATGACTGAATGGCCCTGTCCCAAATGGCGCACTTCATGTGGACTTTTGGTCTCGTGGACTTAAACTGCGCTTGCTTGCTTAGTCTATGAGTCCGTAGGGTGTCCCATCTGTCATTTTTTACGCTTTGAAGTGTGCTGATCAGCGCCCCCATTGATACGGTCTCCGGCGAAGCCCGCACTGCAGCAGGCTTCGCAGAAGTCCTTGCGAAAACAAACAATCAGACCAATCTAACGACGGAAGGCATAGGTATGTACACTAGATGTTGCCTTGGCTACGGCAGTTCATTGGACCGAATGCGTCAAATAGAGCCGCCATCTTGAAACAGGGGAATCCCGCATCAGCGTCACTGTAGGCAATGTTGTAACGGAAATAAAATCACCATAAATCATCATGAATGCGATTTTCTTGGTTTTCTTTTGGTTCGTTTCAACAGTCAGACATGTATTTAGCATTGAGTCCAGAAAAAAATAAAAGTTTTAATATTATGAAAATCTACTTTTTCTAACTGCAATGCATAGTGCTAGTAGACCTAACATCAATATGCAGCACAAACGTCCGGCATCGTCCATGAATTCGAAGTACAGGCAGAGATAGCAGCTTTACCTAGATACTTCCTATGGCAAGACCCCTGTTTCAAGATGGCGGCGGTTTTGACGCATGCTTAGAACCCCAAGGCGACATCTAGTGTATATATCTATGCCATTTGGGACAGAGCCATAGGAGTCCTGACCTGAACATGCCAATATTTAGTTACAGCACCACCATCTGGCATCAGGACTGATGCTGAGTCCCAATTCGCCTACTTATACTACGACCTAAAAGTATGTACTGTTTTTGTGAGGAAAATGTACGTACTTTTGAGTGTGTAGCAAAAGAGTATGCACGTTCTGGGACGTACTTCGATGACGTCATGCAACGTGAACGACAACGTGGTTGCCTAGTTACGCACACCAAACGCAGGTCGTTTGTGAGGCGGCTGGTTATGATGTTCATGTGCAACAATGTGTGTAACGAAAGCTACTTATTTTAAAGTCAAAATAGTTAAAGTTTATAGTATAACTATTGTTTAACGTATTTTATGCTTATTTTATACTTATGTATGCAAAGCAAAAATACCGCGATGAAAATGAACCATGCTTTTACTATAGTAAAAGTTTAGTAACCATATTTCTTAATAAAGTTAACATTTGTACAGCCACAGTATTACTACAAATAAGTCAGTGTTGTTAAACTATGATTAGTGTAGTAAAAGGTGTTTATTTTCATAAGGGTTTAAGGTATAAATCTAAGACAGAAACATAAAAAGAAATACATAAAAAGACACATGCATGACACAGTACTACAGCCATGGTACTTTATTTTCACAACATCAACCGAATATTACGACACAATGAAAGATAACTTTAATTAGGGTTAAACATTTGAATTCTTACACTTAAAAGCTGAGGGCGCATCTCCGCTGCTGCGTCTGGCTGCCACATTTACATCACCACAAAGCTCCTCCCTCCCGCACGCAATGGTTTGTGGGCAATATTAGCCGTTTGAGTGTGGATCGATCTGCACTTCGAAATCTAACCGGAAATAGTAGACCATCCGGGTATCTTTGGGATACTCATTTCAACATACTACGTTTTGGGACGTACTAATTCTAGTTTCGAATACTATTTAGGACGGATAGTATGCGAATTGGGACTCAGCATGACTGATATTATTTATCTGCTTACCTTCCCAGCAAGGTTTTGATTGTTTTAATAAAACTTTATTTGTGTGAACAACTTATCCACAGTATGTTTGCTATTCAACAAGATGATGCTTATGAAGTTTTCCATTTTTACACAATAAGTAAATTAAAGGGGACAGAGAATGAAAAACCATTTTTATCTTGTCTTTGTTGAATAATGGTAGTCTACCCACATTCACAAACATAGTGCTAGACATGCTTAACATCTCAGTCTCATAGAAATTCCTCTTTTAGAAATGTCAGCCAGAAAACAGCCCAATCTGAAAAACTGATGCTTATGACATCACAGGCATCTAACTGCCCCTCCACTTTAAAATAATTGGCTACATTTTTAGAGTGGCAGCAAAGTCAGCCAATCAGTAATGAGATTGCAAGTTAAGCCAGTAGGGGGAGCCAAATAGGTGCAAAACCACTTGTTTAAATTCCCCCACCCTAATAGAGCTATCTGAGAGAGGTTTTTAGGAAGCTTACAAACAATTTTTTTTGTCTACATGTCACATCACAGAACAAGGATAAATCCCCCGTTCAATCATTCTATGTCACCTTTAACATTTTAGACATACTGTATCTGAAAAAAAAGCAATGTATTTAAAAATAGATATCTACTATATAATGTAAATAAAGAAATACCCATATCTCTGTTGAAAAGGGGTACCATGGTAAAATGATAACACTGATATGATTAAAAATGATTACATAATTAAATGCTAAATAAATAGCTATGCATGCTTGTTAATTCATTTTTATGAATTATCATTATTAAGTGTTACCAAACGAAAGTATAGATTTGATTTATTTATATCAAGAGAGTATTTAGCAGTCAGGAAAGAGAGTTAATGAAAACAAGTCTTGTTTTCCACTGAAGCTGGAATGTGCAGCTGGACTCCTTCAACATCTCACAGTCAACATCTCAGCTGCTAAGGGAAAGTAAGAAGCGACCTTTCCTCCGTATAGTCAAAAATGGACACATTAAGTGGCTGGATTTTCCTTTTGATTTGTGTTGGTGGTTTATGTCAATTGGCAAATGCTCTTCCAGTGGAGAAACTGTCAAAAGTAAAGGTTTGTGCAGACATGGATTGTTCATGTAAGTTTACACTATAAATACACACACACACAAAATAATTACAAAGCAGAACAGTAATATGCAGAAGACAATGCTAACCTTTTACGTTATGGTACTGTGGATAATGATTTGATAGTTTTGATTTGGTATTGTTTTAATGTAATGTTAGGTTTCTAAGATATATTTAATTTATGTAGCCATGTGTGTCTCATTTAGATGTGATTTCAGTGGCCAAAGCTTTAGATGACTACACCGCTTCAGACTGCAGATACATAAACTTGAGAAGAGGTCAGACGATCTATGTGTATTCTAAACTCAAACCAGTAGATGGATCCGGAGTCTTCTGGTTCGGTAGTGTGCGTGTCTGCACAAAACATTTCTTATTTTATACTTTAAACATCAGAATGGCATGTTTGTCTCCTCAATACAAATCTAGAAATCATGGCAGCTTCTTTCTTTGTAGGTTTACGGTGAACGCTATGTTGACCAGATGGGTGTCCTTGGATATTTTCCCAGTAACTATGTAAATGAGACCCACATATTTGAGAAGAAACCGGTTGAGATCCCAACTACAGTAAGTGTGAAAAACATGAAATATAAAAAATGGTTAGACTTTTCCAGAAAATGCATTCATCATTGTTTTTTTCTCTAGGACATGGACTTTGTCTGCGCATAGAGACAGCATGCTGTTATATTCACCTTTACTTTATTTAATGAATATGTCATTTGTCAAAATATAAAAAAGAAAAATGATCCCACGTATGAATATAGAAACTGAAATAACGGAATAATTAAAGAATATTAAAAGTGTGTTATGTGATAAAATTAGATTTCCTTAAGTACTGGTTAAGTAAACCTAAAAAACCCATTTAAAAATTTGTATACCTGTATTTATGGGTGCTAGATCCTACTTTATGTACTTTTAGGCTATATGGACAGCTTCTTGAATTATTTTGTGTTTAAACTGCTCACTTAATTTCAGTTTTAATTTTAAGTTTCTGTTCTTGTTTCTTGTTTAGCATATCTTACACGATTTCTAGTTTTTCACTCTTTAGATACGGTCAGGTCAGTCTGTATGTGAAGTATGCTGGAAATGAACAACAGTATACAGCATTTAGATACTGTACAGTAGAGGGCAGTGTTGTATTTATATCTGCAATCTACTCTGTTCATTCTAAAGATGTTTAATAGCAGAAAATTTAACGTAATTACCTTGAAGGGCATCCTCTCTCTCTCCACTGATTCTGCTTAACCCCCCCCTCTCTTATTTCTCCAATAGTGACATTACTGGATATGACCAAATTTAATTTGCTCTTTTAAAAGAAATTTCTATGTTTCACTGTCAAGCCATTCAGTTATTTAATGCATTGTGGTATACCAGTGTGATCTTATAAGAATTCGTACATACTTTATGAGTTTGCTAATTCATATGAAGTTAATCATGCATAACCTAACAATAATGAAACCTAAACCCAAACCCCGTCACTAACCCCAGCATCACAGGCTCAAGACAAATCATTCAAAAATGTATGAATGTGGTCTTACAAATTAAATCCGAATTAGCCACCTCGTATAATATGAATATAAAAATGCCAGATAGCATTGGGGACACTTTAGAACTTTATTTATTGTTTTGTATGTGGAATACAGTTTGTCCAGAGACATAATTTGTCCATGCAAAGCAAAAGGCAGTATATAAAAAATTTGTTTTGTTTTTAAAATCATGGTGTATAGTTGAACCCTGCGGATGTGGCACAAAAGAAATCAAGGATGGGTCAAACAATAATGCTGTGAACTATAAGGATTATTTTAACATTAAATATTAAAAACCAACCACAAGAAAGCAATAACATACTAATAAGAATAAGGACGAAGAAAACTATCTGGTATCCCACTTGACAAATAAACATTAGATTGTGTTTTCCCTGCTTTCTCTTTTCATCTAATGCGAGTGTAAATACAGACAGACATGATGTCAGAGAAGTAAACATGGTGAAGTGGTTTATAACAGCAATAACTTTTCAGGTTGTTGATGTTATCGTGTCATGGGACATCTCGATGTGATTCATAAGCCCTTGTTTTGGCACACAGATGAATGCAAAAGCATAGTCTCTCCTCTGGGATACATATATGTGGTCTGACATTTCCTTCCTCATTTAAGTCGAGAGACCTAACACTGGGATGCATTGGTATATTTTTCCTCCATGTTGATTAATTCTTTCCCTGCCAGCGTTTTTTTTAAGTTGCCATCATTTTTTTATGATTTTCACAAAAGTTTAATACCTTCCAGAAAATTGTCTTCTATAAATATATAAAATAAAAGAACAGACCCTCTGCTTTTAAACAAACAAACAAAACAAAAAAGATTCATCATTATCACCTTTCACATGTGGGTAGGTTTCTTAAAAAAGACCCCATTTTGAGCAAAAAGTTAAAATAATTGCATTTTAAAGGACTTTTTTTAGAGATCAGATTCAGAACGATGATCAAAAAAGTTTTTACTGTTTTTGGATCAGTGGACGCTTCAGTGTTTTATAAGTTGGGTAATTGTGTCATTCATGCTGCGATGTCACTGATGTCTCTAAAGGACATTCATAGTAATAACACCAATCAATTTGAGGAGATTTTAAGTCAAAATAACCAGAAAAAGGTCATTATTTTTACAGAAATATTTGAGTTTACTCAACCTTCTTTACTTAAAAAAATATTACACCGGTTCACTTAATATAATGCTCATTTAGACTGTACTTGGTGTTCATGGATGCATATTATAAAAAAAGAGTATTAAAAAAAAACTTCATGACTGTTTCTATCATTTAATGGACTTGCTTCACCACATATACTGTACAGCAAAGTGCATTTTTGAAATGGGTCTTCAAAACAATAGTGTGTTAAGTCCATGTTTACCAAAGCAAACAATGATCACCTGAATTGTAATTTCAATCATTTACCACAAAACAACATCAATCAGAGCCTAAACCTCCTTCTATTATACTTATTAACAACTACCATCAGTTCTTATTGTTTAAAAACATAAATAATCAAATACGTCATAGATGTTGGGACAACGAGTTACATTTGATAGTGTAATGTTTATTATCTAATGGTTACATTTAAATGTAAAAATTTAAATTATAACATTAACAGAGCTTTAATTTTCTAAGTTGTACTTTTAAATAGTTACAACATCACAGAAGTACCGTATCATTGTGTCAGAAATAAGATCTATATGCTGTTCGCTTTCTGTGTCATACAGCGGTGTGTGTCCGTGTATCTGAGTTTATTTACCCAATATCCCATCATCACAGCATGTCACTTCTACCAGAAAGACTCGAAGATAGGTTAAGAATTGATATGAGTTTATTTAACAGTAGTTAGCAACCAAGGCTGGAATATAACACAGTATAGTTCTTTGGCGTAGGCCCCGACCATAGTTCAAATCCGGGGGTCACGGATTCTTGCGGTTCCTGTCTGAGGATGAAGACAGGCCAGAATCTAATCCCCCCCGAGTATGGACGGAACCGACCTGGTGATGGTGGTAGGGAGGGTGGGTTGTAAATGCTGGCATCAGTATCTGCGAACGCAAAGACAAGTGAGTACGAGGCTTATATACAATCAGAATCAGGAGTGATTGATTGCGCCTTGTGAAATGAATGACGCAACATTCAAGTTTCCTGGTAGAACTTACGCTACGCTACGCTAAGCTAACATTTCTACCAGAAAGACTCGAAGATAGGTTAAGAATTGATATGAGTTTATTTAACAGTAGTTAGCAACCAAGGCTGGAATATAACACAGTATAGTTCTTTGGCGTAGGCCCCGACCATAGTTCAAATCCGGGGGTCACGGATTCTTGCGGTTCCTGTCTGAGGATGAAGACAGGCCAGAATCTAATCCCCAAAAATTGATCACGATGATCGGTACCCACCAGTGTTTCTTAGAGGTTCCTGAAACAGAGATAAGACAAATTGTTATCTACTGACATTGACGGATGCCGTAAGAGGCCATGGGATTGCTGCTTAGGCCGTAGAAGGCAGCAATATGCCAGAGAGAGATAGGCTGGAGAGATAGGCTGAGAGATAGCCCGCGTAGGCTTTAGAAGGCAACAATATGCCTAGTGGGAAGAGCCGCGTAGGCTTTAGAAGGCAACAATATGCCAGACAGAGATAGGCCGCGTAGGCCATAGAAAGCAACGATATGCCTAGTGAGAAAAGGCCGCGTAGGCCTTTGGAAGGCAACGATATGCCAGAGAAATAGCCGCGTAGGCCATAGAAGGCAACGATATGCCAGATAGAGATAGGCCACGTAGGCCATAGAAGGCAACGATATGCCAGATAGAGATAGGCCGCGTAGGCCATAAAAGGCAACGATATGCCAGATAGAGATAGGCCGCGTAGGCCATAAAAGGCAACGATATGCCAGATAGAGATAGGCCGCGTAGGCCATAAAAGGCAACGATATGCCGAGTGGGAAAGGCCGCATAGGCCATAGAAGGCAACGATATGCCGTGTCGAGAGAGGCTGTGTGGGCCATGAAGGGCAAAGATATGCCAGGGTTAGATAGGCCGCGTAGGCCGTAGAAGGCAACGATATGCCTAGTAGGAAAAGCCAACATTTTAGCTTGCAATAAGATTCACCACCACCAGTATTGACAAAAGATACATACCATTAACATGTCTGTAAATGTTGACCGTGACGTCAGTAGTAGAGGATATCCGTAGAAGGCTGGCACGTTAGGCTTGAGAGCATAGAGGCCGCGCAGGCCGGAAATTAAACCCTTGTTAGGCTTGATAGCAGAGAGGCCGCGTAGGCCGCAGAAGGCAACGTTATGCCAGAGTGAGAAATGATATAAATGGTGCAAAGCCATGATATAGCATGGTTGAATACGCCACCACCACCAGTAATTGTTTAAGACATACCTTGATTATTGCTTGCCATTATTGAATTGAATGTCATAGTGAATTCCTGCACACGTTGAAATTAGGAGCGCAGCTTCTGATGAAGAGAGACAATTGATGTATGCATGCTTTTATATTGTCATTATAAAAGTAGGGAGAAGATTAGATGGTTACAAACAAATCTGAATGATGCTAAAGATAGCACGGTGTCACTGTCGTGTCTTGTTTCCCCAGTCTTGTACTCTTTATTGAAGTTCTGTAATGTCATCCATGTCTGTAGTTCTTGTAGTTCGTTGGTCCTTGTTCTAGATTGTTTCCCAGGTGTGACTTGATATCTTGTTTACCCACATGAATATATACAGTCCTTGTGTTTCAGTTGTCCTTTGTCGAGTATAGTTTGCTGTCATCACTTTTTAGTCCTGTATTCTGGTCTTCATTCTGGTTCTGCTTTGTGCACTTTTGGGTTTTAAGAAATAAACCATTGCATTTGGATCCGTTGCCTTGTCTTGCCTGCTTCGCCATGACACACAGATGATTATAAAATTCTCCATTTACAATGTAAATTAAGACCCCCCAAAAACTGAGGAGCGGTATCAGTAGGTTTGTGCAGTTGATAGATGGACGTACTCCGAAAGTAATAGCCTTCTAGATGAAAGTTTACAGCTTAAACTTTAACTAACCATAATAGCATGATTAAACGTGACAGGTTTGTGCTAACAGTCTTACATGATATGCACTTAAGAAGTTCTGAATTATTTGTTAAATGAAGATCCTCCGCCACACTGTCATTCCAGAAACGATCGATGTCCGCACCACACATGACCGCGGACATGAAACGTGACAACCTGCGTGCACGCCGCAAGTGCGCACGGCCCAATACTAACGAAAGCTTATTTCTTGTACATGTAGCAATAATGCATGTTCAAATCCTTGCAGCGTTTGCAATTAGAGTTCCTGGAAGTAGATAAAGAGCCCTGATGGTATTGCAGGCACTGAAAATAAAGCACTTATAGAACTGCATGCCCATAGTCTGTGTAAAAACATGTATATAGTTTTAAAATAGCTTGCCTCATGTATGAATCCGGTCCGTGCTGTTATAATGGTTTAAATCCTAGCAGCCGGTGAAATGTGGTTATATGGAAAGTTGATGCATGTTTCGCTATTTTCTTGAGGATGCAGAGTAAGTGGATTGTACGCATCTAATTCCAGACAAAGTTTCTTGTAAAGTTATCATTTAGAATCATAACTGCATGATTTTTGGCTTTCCCAGACGAAAGATTTCCATCGTGAAACAGTCATCATGATTTCTATGATCGTTGCTCTTCGTCGGTGGTACAGTGTCGTACGGTGGGAGAAGTTCAAAGACTGACGTTTTCCTGGTCTTGCGTCCAAGATAGCCTACAAGTTTTCTGACAGTGTCAGAAATTCAGCATGATCACCGTACAAAGCGTTTGCTGCTACAAACTTGGAGTGCAAAAATCCTGTGGTGTATTCCAGGCTTTAAACAGAACATAGAATTCAATTAGAAACAAGTTATTTCAGATGCATTCCAATTCTTCAGTCATGTTGGAATTCATTAAAACAGCATATGACGATTATTATTGAATAGTTGGAACACATAAGATAATCGAACACCACTATATTCGACATAACACCACTCGGAGAAATATTTAGACATTATTTCCATTGTGTTCCATGTTAAAACAAGAAGGAAATGTGTTTGTATTCTGTGGTTATATCTGGTGCAGCACCATTTCGGGTGAAACATACGTTGCCCACGTTCAACAGCACTTAAAATTTGAATTACGTGCTGTGATTTAAAAGCTAGCAGTCACATTACATCTTCAAACCAGTGTCCAGACATCCGCTGTAGCCTACCCATGCGCATGCTCTGGGTGCCTGCGTTGCAAACAAGCACAATGCGCTTAAATGGATTAAACTGACGCAACCTGTCGTGTTCTTAAAGAGGCAAGGCGCGCGTTTTTCGACTTTATAAGTGAGGTCTACTGCATAGCAAACAAACTCAACATGAGGGTGTACAGGCTCAACTTTTGTTGAGACCTCCGCAGAACGCACACCGACCAAAACAACGGCAAGTCCTCAGGAATAATGCAGTCTTCACATGCTATCGTAATTATGGTAAATACCAAAATCCCACTTGGAAAATGCACATGAACACCCCTCATGTGTTATTTTCCACTGGGCAACTCATTAAATATTTTGATGCCCGAGTAGCTGAGATGAGATTACCTTTAACCTTTCCAAAATGCCGGAGAGCAGCAGAACGTAATGGTAATGGTATTATTTACCGTTTCAGTTTCAATAAATCATCTTCTTGCTGTAGCAGATGAACTAAGCAATCTAAAATTGTTTTACCAATATAACGGTCCGGATGTCCATCTTTCATTTTCCTAATGACAACAAAAGCAATGGTAAATACCAGTTCACAAATGGAAAATGCACTTGAACGCAGCCAACTGGTAAATTCTAGTTCACAAATGGAAAAGGCACTTGAACACAACACGCTGGTAAATACCAGTTCACAAATAGAAAAAATTCATCTTTCCCATAGCACGTGAAGGCAGCATAACACAATACACCTTTAATTGTATTAAATACACCACACAACCTCAGCTCCGTCTCCATGCCGTGCTGTAAGACATGGTCATTGCCATCTCTCGGTTGTAAAAGCATGTAATGTGCAATATCAGCCAATCCAGTATAATGAATAAGAGAGCTTACCTTAGGAGAAGATAATCCAGATAAATAGATGGCATGTTCAACGCGACCGAGCTCGGATTTGACCGAGATCTGGAATAAAGTCTCATTTGAGAAGTACAATTATAAGTTGATGCGTTTTCGTACTTTATGCATGTACATAAATAACTGCATATCTTAAAGCGCAAAGCTTTAGATTTTACATTTATGCTGAACCCCGTGCACAATAAAATTGACAATATGCATTACTGTTGCCATTCGACCACACACACTTACGATTTGCTCAGCAGCAAAAATGTGGGCTTGAAAACTTTAAGCTGTATGACCAGGATTTATTCTCCAATGATATATTAATGGTGTGTCCTACCGTAAGATTTAAAGTTCGTAAAATAGCGTATTCCCGTATCCTTACAGTCTGTAATTAGGTTCAGGTGAGTGAAGATCTAACGTGAATATTTGCATTTGATATGAACAGTTTGCATGAATACTGTTAGGCATTAAGCAACTTGCATTGTAGTACCGTAGCAGGAATAGGACGTTGCAAGACCTGTTACATGAATAAATAGTACTTTATATTATTGATGTTTTAGGAAAACACTGAAAGGGACAGTTCAGATGAAGCTTGTATACTTTGCGCATTCCTTCTAATGAAACACGCGAACATTAGACCGCGTCATTTGCCTGTTTGCAGCATGTCATGCATTGCGTACACGCGGAATTTAATGTGTGAAATTTCGCGAGCAATAGTCTCTTCATCCAAGTCGATTCCATGTCTTTGCTTCACAAAACACTCGCGTACGGTTTAAAACCAATAATAAGCGGAGCATTTGGTATTGTAGATGAAAGACAAAGATCCTGTGATGAGGGAGAAAACAAACTTCAGCATTCCCTCCAAAGCCGGCACGGCGACTCCCAGCGTGCAGGTGCAGCGCTTCGCCAATCAATGATGATTAGTGACATCTGCTGCGGGCGTTCAGAGTGTGCGACAGTCAATTAATATTATGGTTACACTTTACAGATCATCCAAATGTTCTTGCACTGTTCATAAAAGAAACGGCCGGTGGTATCCTTCCCTGTGTACTGCAGGGTTACACACTTTAAGGAAGCTTGAAGACTTCCCTTTTTAAGTCTTTAACCTTCTGTGAGAGCTCCTCGCGATGGTGCAGGTGAAACGAAACGAGATGAGAAAATCCCAGGAAAACAGTTCGAATGCCCGATAAAATCACTCATCATTTGAATCGGCGTGTTTACAGGTAACAACGCTTTAGTGTACATATGCACTGAACATCGAGCGTGTAAATGCTGGCATCAGTATCTGCGAACGCAAAGACAAGTGAGTACGAGGCTTATATACAATCAGAATCAGGAGTGATTGATTGCGCCTTGTGAAATGAATGACGCAACATTCAAGTTTCCTGGTAGAACTTACGCTACGCTACGCTAAGCTAACATATCTCCTTCAACCCTTTAAAGTCGATCATCAGTCAGAGATGATCAGCATTGGAGGGTTTCCATGGATACGGAGGGGTGTGTCTTCAGGAGCACAGAGTGATGGCTAGAGCTGTGTTTGTGTGTTTGTGTGTGTGTGTGTGTGTGTGTGTGTGTGTGTGTGTGTGTGTGTGTGTTTGAAAATGAAGGCAGCAGCTGTGCTCCTTCAATTTCAATAGTCCACAAACGAGGAGCTCAGAAAGGAAATCAATATGAATTTGATCAGAAAGCATGTGAATCCATTACAGTCTGCCTGATGTAAATATGCTATTCACCAGACTGTTGTTTAAAGGGATAGTTCGGCCAAAAACGATATTAAACCCATGATTTACTCACCCCCAAGCTGTCCGAGTTGCATATGTCCATCGTTTTTCAGACAAACACATTTTCGGATATTTTAGAAAATATTTTAGATATTTCTGTTCATTAAATGTTATGTTACGGGGTCCAGCAATAGTCCACGACCTTCAAGTCCAAAAAAGTGCGTCCATCCTTCACAAATTAAATCCAAACGGCTCCAGGATGATAAACAAAGGTCTTCTGTGGGTAATCCGTGCGGTGTTTTTGTAGAAATATCCATATTTAAAATGTTATTAACTTTATAAACTAGCTTCCGGTAGCGCCGCCATTTTGGAGTGATGCGCATTCAGGATGAGAGCTTACGCAGCGTACAGAGTTTCTCTGCTGCTGCTCGGTGCCCCCGCCCTCCGAATTTGTCATACGTCACTAAGAAAAGTGCGTACACTACGCTAATCCTCTCTCCTGAGTCTAGGATGGCGGCGCTACCGGAAGCTAGTTTATAAAGTTAATAACATTTTAAATATGGATATTTCTACAAAAACACCGCACGGATTACCCACAGAAGACCTTTGTTTATCATCCTGGAGCCGTTTGGATTTAATTTGTGAAGGATGGACGCACTTTTTTGGACTTGAAGGTCGTGGACTATTGCTGGACCCCGTAACATAACATTTAATGAACAGAAATATCTAAAATATTTTCTAAAATATCCGAAAATGTGTTTGTCTGAAAAACGATGGACATATGCAACTCGGACAGCTTGGGGGTGAGTAAATCATGGGTTTAATATCGTTTTTGGCCGAACTATCCCTTTAAGTTTCTATTGATTGTAGGTTAAAAAATACTCAAAAAGCAGTCCTACAGTCAAGATTAAACACACTAAAAATGCTGCGTTGTTTTTAACCCATGCTGGCTAAATATTGGACAAAACACACTGCTGAATTAAAAATCGCTCAATGATTTAGAGTCAAATTTCTGAAATAACACTTTGCTGAACTTGGCAGATGATCTGATGGGGCAGAGGAGAACAGGCGACAGATGAGGAGACTTTGGGGAGAGCACCTAGGTAATCCAACGTGGGTGAACATGGGGTGTTAATGAGACCGGAAAAGGTGTGTGTTTGGAGTCTTTATATAGGGAGTGATGATTGGTGACAGGTGGTGATTGGAGTGGGTGCAGAGCCTGTCTATTCCATTACATAAAAAATCATGGCATCCATGAAAATGATAGCACAGAAACTGCGTTAAAATTACAAATAACTTGCTTCTAACATTGGACCAAGGCTGCATCTCGCTCCTGGTCCTACTACAGTAGATCTTAGTGCTGCATTCGACCCTATAGATCAGTTGTCCCCAACTTTTTATGCCCCAGATCCCGAAACTCAGCCTTGATGAAAGGGAAGATCCACATATCAAAGGGCCCAGATTGAACCTCCAACTTGAGGCATTTTATTTAGGCTAATTTGAATGACTTAAAATGCATTGATCCAATTTTCAAATACCAAGAAAACTCATAATATTTATAATTTTCACTTTCAGTGTTGCAAAATGAGGGGAATACATGCACCAACAGTGAGATACTTTCTCAAAATTACAACTTAACATTCACAAAGTGGCCAGAACACTGCACACTGGCGACATCTGGCAAAGCTTTTTCTTAGGGTGGCATATATAAGATCTGGCCATGACGCTGTCCACAAAGCAAGGTTCTTATGCGTTTTTTATATTATGTGTGTACAAAATACAGGTAAAAGCACATCATGGTGTCGTGCCAAAAAAATAAATCCTATCAAATTATGACTCATCCATTTCCCAATCTACACTACACCAGCTGCAGATATGCAGTGTTTGCGTGATGAAAATGCTCTGCTCACGCGCATAGTGAAGTGAAACTGATTAATGGCATTTTTATTGAATGCCGAAATTGGAATATAGGACTTTGGTACATAAAAGCAATAATGTGGCTGACTGGCAGCAAGGCAAATTAGTCGCCAGGCTGCCGGAAATTGTGAACCGGACAGTCAGGCCTACTTATTTTTTCTCTTACTTGCGGGATCTACAGGGGAAGTCTCAAAGATTGACTGATCGATTGTTATAGACCATATCATACTTTTAGGGCAATTGGAAGTTTACACTGGAATTTCGAATGGTTCAGATCATACCTATCTGACCATTATCATTTTGTTAAATGGGAAATCATCAAAGCTAATGTCACAAGCCAAGGGCGGGCCACTAATGTTTAAGCCACGCCCCTTCTAAACTTCCACCTCGAGGAGGTCCCCAAAACCAACCCAATGACCAGACAACAACGAGGAACAGGTAAGTATAAAAATATTCTTTATTTATTTAAATATTTAAAAAGTACTGGGGATTTGGGGGAAAGGGCGATTAAAACTAAGGTCCGGCTCTGCCCTCCAGGGGGCCACGAGCAGTGAGTGACGGGGGGTGGGGGTTGCGTCGGGGAACGGGCTCCCGCCTCTGGTTCCCTCTGCCCGTGGCGCGCTCCTCTTCCTTCCTGGAGGCAGAATAAATCAAAGTCAGTGTTTGTATGGGCTTGTTCCTATTCCGTGTACCTGTGGCTCACTCGAGGCGGTTCACCGCCTATCTCGCACAGCTCCTCGCTGGTCGACTCACTCTCCTTCCCTGTTCTCTCCTTCTCCACAGATGACTGCTGGGACACAAGGGCACAGTGGATCGGTTTCCAATGGTTTCTCTCACCTCGTCGCTGACTACAGCTTTGGGTAGGTATGGCTCTCTTCACAGTTCGTTATCTCGACCTTCACGCTGCCTCTCTCTCTCCACAGATGACTGCTGGGACACAAGGGCACAGTGAATCGGTTTCCAATGGTTTCTCTCACCTCGTCGCTGACTACAGCTTTGGGTAGGTATGGCTCTCTTCACAGTCCGTTATCTCGACATTCACGCTGTCTCTCTCTCTCCACAGATGACTGCTGGGACACAAGGGCACAGTGAATCGGTTTCCAATGGTTTCTCTCACCTCGTCGCTGACTACAGCTTTAGGTAGGTATGGCTCTCTTCACAGTTCGTTATCTCGACATTCACGCTGTCTCTCTCTCTCCACAGATGACTGCTGGGACACAAGGGCACAGTGAATCGGTTTTCAATGGTTTCTCTCACCTCGTCGCTGACTACAGCTTTGGGTAGGTATGGCTCTCTTCACGGTTCGTTATCTCGACCTTCACGCTGTCTCTCTCTCTCCACAGTCTTCACGACACACTCCTCTTTCCTGTCGATTAGGCAGTTTTGACAGGTTATATTTCACTTAACAGGGCGGCGGACTTACGGTGGCTGGCTACACGGTGCGTCCACTGGACAGTGGTTTCCTAGGTGGCGCCGGGGGCCAAAACCCTCTCGGCGAGCTCGTTGGTCTATAGAGGGGCGAGAACCGTCACGCCGGCTCACCGGGTCGAGCGCTGCCCTTTCCTCGAGACCCGTTGGTCGATCGAAAACTGGACCGGGGCGCCCTTTCGTCGAGACCTCGGGCCGGCGGATCTCCTTCGCCTCAAGCTCTATGTTGATCAAAAAGACACAGGTAAGGGAGCAATATCATGGATAATACTCACGCACCGTCAGTAGCACAGTTCTTCACCGCCACTCCGAAACTCAAGTCCGCCGAGCGTTTGGCTGGGAAAATACTTCGAGATACCACTCCGTGATTTGAAAACTGAAACACACTCACAGCATAATCATGTACAGGTCTTGCTCTAGGACCGTTCTTTCCTCTTCGTCGTCTCAGGAGCGAGTGACTGGAGGCGGGGGTACGTCAGACAAGACAACAGCAATCCCACTGCAATACACAGCATTACACAGCACCACTTCAAGTGAAAATTTCTACATCCAGAACTCACCCACCACTCAGTGCACACATTAGACGCCCGTCTCCCTCCACTTTGCTCTGGACGAGAATGTAGCGATGGTGACACGGCCTAGTGTTGGTTTTCTTCACTTGAGTTGATTTACTCACACAGACCCTTCGGCTCACCCACCACACTAGCTCAGGGGTAGGGCCTTCCACTCTCTTTCAGAAACACTCAGAGAAACATACAGGTCAAATATATACACAACACTCCCATAAGAAGGTTTCCGCTACTCACAACTGCTGTAATTTCTCCGTCTTAGATTGCCTTTACACTGCACAATTCCAGATGCACAGACAGGGCGTTTTCCAGCCACCATCAACACTCTTCCACAGACGTATACTCACAACGGTGCGTCTTGCCTTCGTTTCTTTCCGCCAAGATCAGCATTCGTTTAATCCTTTCACCTATAAGGTCTTCGGTATCTTCCTCAATGTAAGTATAGAATCCAGACGAGAGAGAGAGAGCAATACAACAATCCAGAATAGGTACCCGGTGAGCCTAACTCAGCGCTCCATACACACCAACAACAGGGATACTAAGCACCCCAAACTGTGGTTCAAACTGCTCTAAAATACTCTCCTGAGTGTCGTCCTCCTCCAATCACCCGGCGCTCCTCTTAATAACTCTCAGCTGTATGTAATTCGGCTGATTACAGCGTTCGCGGCGCTACCGGATGTCCGGTGTCTTCTCTTACCGGCCCGGGCGGAAACATCCGGGCGGAACCAAACTTGCCCAATTTTTGAAATAAAATATGGGTTACGACAAGGATCTGTATTAGGGCCTTTGCTATTTTCACTATACAGGCTGCCCCTTGAAAAGATTATTAAAAGCCATTGGATTAGTTTCCACTGCTATGCAGATGATATTCATTTATCTCATCAAGACCAGATGAAACCTCTAAACTATCCAAATTGGCTTAATGCGTACAAGACATAAAGCATTGTATGACCAGTAACTTCCTTCTTTTAAATTCAGATTAGATAATGATACTACTTATAGGACCAAAGAGAGTTCAATTTGAAAATAGAAGGATGTAATGTCACCTCTGCAAATACAGTTAAAGACTTGGACATTATATTAGACAAAAATCTTTCTTTTAAAAATCATCTCTCACATATCACAAAAACAGCCTTCTTCTACCTTAAAAACAAGCTGTATGTCTTTGATACAGAGAAGCTTTTTCATGCCTTTATGATGTCTAGATTAGATTATTGTAATGCTGGGTGGTTGTCCGGCCTCCACGCTACAATTACTGCAAAACGCAGCTGCTAGAGTTCTTGGGTCATGCAAGTTTGATCATATAAAATACTATTTTAGTATCTTTACACTGGTCACCAATTAAAATCTGTACCAATTACAAAATATTGCTACTCACTTGTAAAGCCCTAAACAGGTTAGTTCCTACAGTATTTAACAAAACTTCTACTACGCTAACCCAAAAAAGATCACAAAACTATGGACATTTAGTAGTTCCTGGAATAGCAAAATCCACAAAAAGGGGTCAAGCTTATTCCCACCTGGCACCTAAACTGTGCAACAGCCTCCTAGACACTGTTCAGGGCTCAGACACTGTCTCCCAGAGTAAAACTAGACCAGTGGTCTTCCCAAATTTTTTCTTGAGAGCCACACTGATAGGTCAATAGGAGAGCCACATTTATCAAAAGTAACTTTCAGTCATAAATAGCATGTCTGCTTATCATCTGTCAATCTGTTGCGATGCAATAAATACGAGGGCGAATCATTCTTTATCAGATTATTAGATAAGATTTTCCTTAATTACAAAAACAGAATTTTAATGTGCTGGGGACACCTTTCTCTTAATTTTATGTGGTGCTGCACAGAACGATTGGCAAGTGACATCACTGTGCCGCGAGAGCAATTCAAAAGCATAACAAGTTGTCTGATCCACAGTACTTTGATGTCATATGAAAATTGCTCTGTGCATACGATTAAACACGCTTATCGATGTGTGCCTTGATATAATGGGTATGGCTTTCTAACAAAGTTAGCGTACGGAGCAGAAAAAGCGCATGCATGATTGATCATATCACCATATTATTTACAGCCATTGCCAGCCATAAATTAAAGCTTGCCGAGCCGCATGTATTAATTTGTATTATTAATAAGGTGAACAGTTGCTTCATTATCGCAATACACGAGAATATGTTTCCTGGACCACTGATTGGCCCAAATAATGCACGCCTTGACGACGGGATATAGTTTTAACAATGCTGTAGATAGAGTATTATGGGAAAGGGTCTACAATTCTTTTGGCCAAGCACTAGCAGACCATTGATTATTAAAAATTCCACCAAATCTGCTCGAAGTAGTGGCATCAGTAAAGAATTTGAACATGAGAAAAGTCTCTAACGGATCATTGTAAAATAAAAATATTCTGCTACATTATTCGCATAAGAGGGACCAAAAATGCAGTTCGAATTTGCAACCAGAATCTAACTTTATAGAATCATACGTTTTTGAGATATGGACGTTTCTAGAAATAAAAGAGCGTCCTTGCGGGATGATCTGCATAGCGAAATTTAAATGCCCTAAAAGAGAAAGCAGTTATTTTTTTTTTAGTCGCATTTCAATGTATCTTTCATGACTTCCCTATTGCGATCGAGTTTATCGAGGGGCAACGAAGCTTGCATAAGATTGCTGTCTAGATTATTCCAAGGAATTATTTTTATTTGATGGACCCACAGTTTTTTTCTTCTGAGAGGGGGATACCTAGCTTTTTAAAAGATTCTTTCAAAATATTGATACATCGCTCTGGTTGTGAATTTGGGTAGTCTACGACAAGGAAATCCTCTAACAGGTGAAGCACAAATGGCAGCTTTCAATTATTTAAAAGAATCCAGCAAAGTGCTTCTGATAAATTATCGAAGATACAAGGGCTACTACGACAGCCGAATGTGAGTCTGACCAAAAAGTACATTTTATTACGCCATTGTACTCCGAACAGTTGCAATTGGGACAGATAAAGCAGCATAATTTTAAAAGCATTTATGATGTCGGCTTTGCTCAGGCATGCCCCTTTTCCGACTGTTTTAATGAACTGGATAGCATTGTCAACCGGAGCATAAAACAAAGAAAAATTAGGGAGAGGAATCAAGCTGTTAATGCTTGGAACATGTCCGTTGTTATGATGAGCTGTCTATAATTAAATGTTTTAGACAGGCGTTAGCTTTATTGTTTCTTTTTGGATAGAATGTGCATTCTCCGGGGACACAAAGACTTTGGATGCCTGTCTACGCAATAACTGCAAGCGTGGATAAACTTACAATTAGGAAACCTGCACACACTTTTATTAAAATTGTAACACATGAGAGTATGAGTCATGGGTATGACCTTTTCTTCATCATTGGCTTTATATAAGTAGCCTAGTGTATTTAGCGAATCTCAGGAACAGAGAAGGAGTGTGCTTTAAAGAGCCACATGAAGAGAAGACAGCGCACAAAGCCCGGTAAAATGTCTACTAATAAGTGCTAAGTCCACTGCAGACCAATCCAGTCTTTGGTTGAACCTTTGAATGTACATAGTTGACTTAGCCGAGAAAGATTTATGGTACTCATAGAAGAGAGTCCTGCTGTAAGTCATAGCGAGGTCTGTGATAATAATTAAATAAGTGTTGAGTCCTCCACTCTGGATACATCTCACAGATTACATCTTTAAAAAAACACCAAAGCAACATTAAACTTAGGCAGATATGTCACCACAGTCAACCATGCATTTATCCTGAACTTCTGATCACAGCAGGATCTTAACCAGATTAACATCATTACCTGCAAGGATGTGAGTGCACAGATGGGAAGAAATAGCAGCAGCAGGTGGAAAGAAGGAAGCACCGGCGGTAGGTGTTGGGAGGACCGTTGCTAAAGTCCTACGTGGAAAGAGACTTCGTCCATGGTAGCTGATGTAGAGAAAGCGGGAACATCGGGAACCAATGGAGCAGGTGTTCCGATGGCCATACTGAGTATCGATTTTCCAGAACTTGGATCCTGGTGTCAGGATTGGAGAGAAATAATTGAATGTTCTGAAAGGCTGATATCACAGGATCTTCTTGAATTGGTGAGGTTTTATCTGGTCGATCTGTCCTTTTCTTAAAAACGATAGGGTTGTTTACATGTGAACAGTGTTTTCTTTTTGCAGTGGCCTTTTTGGGGCCAAATGTTGGAGTAGATTGAGTTGGAGGTATTTCGGGGATGTTTTCCATGATTTATTCCGAGCGGCGCCTGGTCTGACAAAGTCCAAAGTCTCCCTCAAACAGTTTTGTGAGGTGTCACATCTCTAGCCCAGAAGTAACTACAACTAGGACCACAAATATAATTGAAAAAAACAAATTTAACCTCAAAAAGAGACAAATCTGGCTCTTTCTCAGATATGTTCGTTGCTGTAGGTAACTTATAAATAAGATGCCTGGGGGCCCCAGGCAATTGCCTGCCGCATTGTTAAGCCTCTGGTAACAGTTGTGTTTTTTGTTCATTGTTTGTCTCTTGGTTGTGGAGCTTGCCTAAACCACTTCACAAGATGGCTGTCGCCATGCCTGAAGCAGTTCCCATGAACTGCTCCCTTAAGTATTTTTTTTGGGGGTAAAAAGGGACGAGGCCGGGAGCAATGTCCGAGGTCCTCTACTGCTCCACTGCAATGGCCCACCACTGCTCCAACAGATTAACAAAATCAACATGAATAAACACAAAACATGGCATGGCAGGAAGCTCCAGTAGATAAATATACACTAAACAAAGCTTGACAAGGCCAATGGGAAACAAGAGGGCTTATTTACAGACAGGGAACCAATCAGAACATGACATTTCAGACAATAGGGAAACAAGAGACAACCATGACAATGGTCTTTCAAAATTAAAGATATGACAATGGAACACAAAACGTCTCGGTTACGGATGTAACCCTCGTTCCCTGAAGGAGGGAACGGAGACGTCACGTTGTGACCGACGAATTGGGAACTCGCTTAGAGAGACCAATCTGCTTCGAGTACTACTAAAACGCCAATGAACTTGGCATTGAGATATTTGCATAATGCTGGTGCCGTCCCCGCCAGGTGCTATATAAGCAGCAGGTGCAAATATAGAAAATTAGCCTCTTTTCGCTGAGAAAGCCGGGAGAATGTGACCGGCCGACAGCAGGGAGCAGCACCTGTGGCGACGGGACGTGACGTCTCCATTCCCTCCTTCAGGGAACGAGGGTTACATCCGTAACCGAGACGTTCCCTTTCAGTCGGTCACTACGACGTCACTTCGTGACCGACGAATTGGGAATCCCTACCAAAACGCCACTAGGGGCTGACCTCTTCCAGTTTCTGCAAAAAACCCTCTAAATCCCCTTAAGGGAATGGAGAAAAAGGATAAGGCATAAAGGCCGGGCACTAGATGTTCCTTTAACCCACAGAAGTGCCAGCGACTGGGAAGTGCCCTACCAGAGCGGGATAGGAACGCTGCAGAAGCCACCGCCCCTCTTAAGGGCTAACAAATCCACAAGGGAAATGTTCTTGCAGCGAGAACACTTACCCCCAGCAAACGCTGCCTCCGCGTGCTCGATGCCCAAGCACGAGAAACAACGCTCATGACGTTCTTCGGACCCATATACTTTCCGCACCCAAGATAGCACGGACGAAAAGCCATCCTGAAAAGGACGCTGATCTCCGGATATACGAGAGAGTGGCTGCCTTTAACAAGGCACAAAGCTCTCCGTATCACTCTTTTAGGGAAATTCACTCAGATGCTCAGATGATGATGCGCACAGGGAAAGGCGACGCACACACTAAACTCAAAACAAAAAAGATGCAGAGCCGTAGAATACTGCGAAGCGTCCGCTGTGGTACTGCTAGTCCAACCAACTTCAGAAATCGATCCAAACAGAGTAGAGTAGCTTCTCAGTAGCAGATACTGCCGGCTTTCGAAGCGAAAAAGCTAATTTTCCATATTTGCACCTGCTGCTTATATAGCACCTGGCGGGGCGGCGCCAGCATTTTGCAAATATCTCAATGCCAAGTACATTGGCGTTTTAGTACTCGAAGCAGATTGGTCTCTCTAAGTGAGTTCCCAATTCGTCGGTCACGACGTGACGTCATAGTGACCGACTGAAAGGGAACTTCAAAATAAGAGACATAACAATGAACACAAAACACAACTTACATTACATAATGCCCCAGGCAGGGCCTTTGTGGAGTGTAAGGAATCAGGAGATCACTTATGAATTTTGGAATTTTAAAAATCGACCCTGAACTTAACTGGAAGCCAATGTAAAATGGTCAAAATAGGAGAAATGTGATCTCTCTTTTTGGGCCGGTAAAAAGTCTCACCGCAGCATTCTGGACAAGTTGCAGACAAGAGATTGAATCTTGAGGCAGACCACAGTACAGAGAATTATAAGAAATTGTGAATTACTGTCTTTGAATCTTGGAGATAAGATTACTTTCACAATAGATCTCAACTGAAAGAAATTGTCCTTTACCACTGAACTGATTTGTTTCTAAAATTTTAATGATGATGGTTGACATGTCTGGGTAGTATACCTGCCATGCAAGAGCTGTGATGTTTTCAGCTTATAGGAATTGTTTACAGATCCTTGCAACTTGGGGCCGCGCATAATCATGCTGCAACATGAGGTGCTGGTCACAGATAAATGTCACAACAATGGACCTCAGGATCTTGCCATTGTATCTCTGTACATTCAAAAAGCCATCAAAAAAAGCACCTGTGTTCGTTGTCCATAACATAGACCTGCCCATACCATAACCCAACAGCCACCATGGTCCACCTGATCCACAACGTTGACATCAGCAAACCGCTCACCCACACAATGCAGGTTGTCCGAGGGCAGGTTGTTCGTGCCAGCGGCACTACACTCTGATGTCCTTCAGTGGGGGCATTAGTTTAGGCTAGTCTGCCATCTGGGAATTCAAGGAACACTGGCTGCCATCTGTCAACATTTCTGATGGTCCTCATAGGTTTGTATTGGCCTGCTCCACATGCACTCAATGTAAGTTTATTTATTTATTTATTTTTGTCAGGGACAATGCAAAAGAGACACATTGTAACAGGTTTCAATAACTTTAACAGATGCGTTGCATATAGGGTTTCTAGCTAAAGCTAATTTGCAACCCCTGTCCCTGGTTAGGCTATGTATATCACCATTACCAAGAGAGCACAAACAAACAGCAGAAACAACAATCAAATAAAATAACAATTATATACATATATCTGTGTATGTGTGTGCGTCTAACTCTATATCCATATGTTCATGTCCATTTATAAGTGAGTCTGCCGAGTGACATAATCAGTGATCACAGATTTGGTATTGTTTCAGCCAATGTTTCACATTTTCATTAAATGGTTTCAGATTGGTTTGCGTTTTTATTTCTGTTAGCAGAGCATTCCAAAAATCTATCCCTTACAGAGAAAGATGGCTGACCGAAATTGGTTTTACACTGTGCCACCCTGCATTTGCCATTTGCTGATCCCCTGGCTGTGATTCTATGAGTACTTGTTTTTTACACATATGGAAAAAGTACCAGCCCTTATGCAACAAAAATATACTGCAGTATATTGGAAAATATCACGTAATATATTAGGCAATATATTCCCATATATCGGATTTAATATTTATATTTCCCAATATATTGTAATATATGCATAGAAAATATCATGTAATATATTAGGCAGTATATTCCCATATATAGGATTTAATATGTATATTTTCCATTATATTGCAGTATATGAATAGACCATACATGTATATATTGATACAAAATATATTGTAACCAGACCAAAAAGGGCACTATGTTTTTCCATGTAATAATTTGTCTTTATATGATTTAATATACTGCAATATATGCAGGGGCGTCGCTAGATCCCTTTTACTAGGCCATATGCCCCAGTGTAAATCTTTTGTGTCCCGGTGTAAATCTCAAGTTTAAATTTGAGCAGTTAACTAGTGTATTCCTATACAAAGATAATCGCGGCAAAAACGGATCTATATGCAATGTAGTTACCCAATTTACGCTTGTAAAAGCGACGAAGCAGTCGCATTGACTCGTGCACACACGTATCCATGTCCATGCACGTCTTTGCGTTCATCTGCAAAACGATAATCTTATTTTGACTTGATCATTATTGGCTTCTTTAGATGAACATGTTTTGTGCAAAGCAGGGAAAGCGAAGCAGACAAGAGAGATGATGAGTTTTAAGGAGGTAAGACAAACTACATCCTCACCCGGTCATGTCTGAAACATTAGAGGAAAAATCTCAGGAAAACCTCGTCAAGTCTGTAGAATTGAATTGTTGCTGAGACAGATGTAAGATGTTCTTAAGATTATCTAAATGTACTTCACTGTGGTATTTTGAGGCACCATGAATATGAACTAAAATGCACTTTTAGTTTTAACATACTATCTCTGTATAATAAAATGTATTTAGTTAACACTTGTATTAAACTTGAACACATCTTTTATAAAAGATGGGTTCAAGTTTACTACAAGTGGTACCTAAATAAATTTTTTAAATACATTTTTAGCACATTTTAGTTCATATTTATGGTGTCTCAAAATAGCACAGTGAAGTACACTAAGATGATCTTAAGAACATCTTAAGAAGTACTAAAGATGAATTTTTAGTATATTAAGTACAAAATTAGTGTGCGAAAATAAAGCACTTTAAATACACTATGGTAGTGTACTACTTTTTCACCTGGGTTAACACATGAGTCAGTTTTGGTGAACTGTTACTTCAAAATTCTACACACAAATCCTTACATTTCTCAGTGCTTACATCATCTGGTCCTATGGAAAGCACTAGCATTCAATACTGTTCACTCAAGTCAGCACAGCTTAGCAAACAATTACCAAGCTGGAAACACTAAAAGTCAAAATTGAACACACAGCAATCAGATCCTTCAATAGATACATAAAAGGGCCTGAATCTGTTCATTGAGCTTTGAAACAATGGATCCACAGGAAATAAAGGAATAGGTCGAGGAGAAGGAGGAGGAAGAGGAGGAGGGAAAGAAGGAGGACATGGTGAAGGAGGAGAAAGAGGACACGGTGAAGGAGGAGGGAGAGGACATGATGAAGAAATAGGTTGAGGAGGAGGAGTAGGAAGAGGATGAGGGAGAGAAAGAGGCAGAAGAGTAGGGAAAGAAGGAGGACGTGGTGAAGGAGGAGGAAGAGGACATGGTGAAGGAGGAGGAAGAGGAGGAGGACGTGGTGAAAGAGGAGGAAGGAGATGAAGGGCAAGGTGACAAGCAATTTCAAGGTGAAATTCAAGCCACTCTAGTTGACCATGTCCTGGTCTATGGTATGACTATGATGGAGGCTGAGCAACGAATAAAGCCTAATTTGAGTCACTTCACTTATGCCTCCATCTTCAGAGCCTTCAGGGAGGAAAACAGATAGGTGTACTTACAGTAAGAATGCTCATTACAGTAACTTTAGTGTGCATACACTGTTGGATTATGCTACTGGAATAAAGAAATGCATCAAATTGCCTTCCATACAGATAGACATATCAGCAGATGAATGCAAGGGGTGGATCAGGCAAGAGGATTTTACCCTCGCTGTTTGGCTAGGACCAATATAGCCTGTGATGTGGATGAGATTCTCTGGCCTGACCAAGAACTAAGACGGGATGTTGAGGCGAAATAATACAAAACATTACAGTTGTGCTGTGTATAGCACATGAATGAATAAAAATGTGCTAATGCATACATTGATTGTGTCTTTTTGGTCATGTGAAAAGGTTTTTGAGGGGGAGACCACAAGCAACTTACCAGTTTTGGATATATTGTTTTGAATTGATTGCACCAGTGTGTAATACTATATCGTAGTGTGTGTGTGTTTGAAAGCTTGTGTGTGTTGTCTGAGGGAAAAGTTTGGTATTTCAGTAAGAGTGAATGGTTTTGAGTGTAGAGCTTCATTTTGACCTGAAAATATGATGTTTGGAGTATTGTGTGAGACTTTATGGAATTGTCTTTACTGTTTTGAGAATATGAGGCATAGTTTCAAGAAATGTGTAATAATGTTAGGTATAACGAAGATTATACTTGTATATATGTATCTTTTGCAGTAACTGTTGAACTGTAGAATAGTGGGTTAAGCAAAGGACATTGTATAGAAGTGTTGCACACTTCTTCCACACAGCAGGCTTTCAAAAAAGTCAGTAAAAAATGGGGGGCCTGTGCCCCAGTAGAGCTTTATATCTAGCAATGCCCATGAATATATGCATGTGCTATGTATGCATGTATGTATGTATATATGATTTAACAATTTTTACTTTCCAATAAACAACTACAGCATATTCATGAATATGCATGGCATATAGCTTAAAGAAAATATTGAAGACAAAAATCTGCATTACACAAATAACATTTTTATTGAAACAGCAGAGACCTTTCTTTAATGTTCTACGTTTGTCAGTACTCTACTCAGCACCGACTGCTTCAACCACAATGCGTGCCAAAGGCGATGGAGCATAATGCTTGAGTAGGAAGCTGAGATTCAGGTGTGAGGAGAGGACAGGACACATAAGAGAGACTAGCAACAAGGAGGCTGATAGGTCCTGACCTATAGTCCTAACTCATACTCCTAATCAGTAGGTGGCGGTAATGCACCTAAAAGTTGTTTGCTAAGCACCAGTAAAACTCGAGAAGGAGACTGGCATGCTCTCAACCCAGGGAAACTTCAAGCTTTACAAGGTACATAGTTTTCAGAGGTTGTGCTTTCCAGTTTTGAAAGGAGTGAAAAGGGAGAGAGTAATCATTGTTGTTTTGTTCCACAGATGCTGTTTTAAACCAGTTTCCACGGCCGAAGCTGATGTTAGAAAATCCATCAACAGTAGAATATGCAAGCTAAGACACCAGGTGAAGTGCAAAAGCATGGGTATATAAGTCATTTAAATCAGTGAAGAGCCAAGATGGACTCCTAGCCAGGATAAAGGCCTGTTCTTTTGGCAATTTATTTCTTTGCTTTTCCACATTGCCAAAGCTCCTTTAAAGTTTGTTTATTATTTATTTATCTATTATTGTCTGTGCATTTTGTTTATATTGTATTTTTAACTGTATAACGGCACTGCTGAAAGTTTGAAATAAATAGACCTTGGTAATTTAAATTGCTTTAATTTATATTTTGTATATTTTCTGTTTTATGTCACTCTTTTAAAATGTAATTTATGTTAATGTAATGCAAGACATTTATGTAATGTAAAGCAAACCACATTGTCTGACCATGTGCAAAATCTCTTGTGATTGTAATAGGTCTGTTTAGCTCTCTACCTCAAATTAGTTTTAGTATGTGTGCCTGATTAAAAGAAAATAAAGGTGGCTTTTGATAGATTATCCATTAGTCTGTGTTAATATGTGGTATAAATGTGTGTACATATTTTTATGTATATATTTCTATATAATTTTACATATTATTTAAAATATATTCTACCATATAGTAAACATACATGTGACACTATATCTGTACATATATTGTTAATATGGCGGATATTTATAAATATAATATTGCATATATTTTGAGATATATAAACACATATATTATATTCACGTGCAATATATTAAAAGCGGCAAATATTTATGTTTATCAATATACTGCAATAAATTACATATATATAGAATATATGAATCAACATATTACTCATGTATTTTACAATATACTGCAATATATTGCATACATAAAGAATATATGCATCAACATATTACTCCATATATTGCCAATATATACTGCAATATATTACATGCATAAAGAATATATGCATCAACATATTACTCCATATATTTCCAATATATACTGCAATATATTACATACATAAAGAATATATGCATCAACATATTACTCCATATATTGCCAATATATACTGCAATATATTACATACATAAAGAATATATGCATCAACATATTACGCCATGTATTGCCAATATATACTGCAATATATTACATGCATAAAGAATATATGCATCAACATATTACGCCATATATTGCCAATATATACTGCAATATATTACATACATATAGAATATATGTATCAACATATTACTCCATATATTGCTAATATATACTGCAATATATTACATACATATGGAATATATGTATCAATATATTACTCCATATATTACCAATATATACTGCAATCTATTACATACATTTAAAATATATGTATCAATATATTACATACATTTAAAATATATGTATCAACATATTACTATATTGCCAATATATACTTCAATATATTACATACATTTAGAATATATGCATCAATATATTACTTCATATATTTCCAATATATGATGGGATATATTAAATAGTATAATGAGATGTATTTAATCAATATATGAAAACGGCAATAATTGCAGTATTGTATAATATATTGTAATATATCACTTACATATATTTAATATATTTTTATATAATATATCATGATATATATTACTATGTAAATTTCACAATATATGGAGACACATTAAATATATTGTCATGTAATATATTGAGAAATATATTTTTGTTGCATAAGGGTGACTCCACTCTCTCATATTTTCAGCTAACTAACTAACTATCTTCATCTCCGGAGGACCTATTGTCCCCGAGAGACAGCAAACGTACCCCACAAAGAAATCACCACCTCGACACGCTCGCTCTGCTCTCTGCCTCTTTTTAAAACCTTCGTCTCTCCGCTGCGTCCACAGGTGCATGCAATCAGAATAATTATGTGAACGCAGAATGACGACACTCTACAAGGGTAATGTAGTTGGAGCAATGTTCATAGATATTAAACAGGCCATTGATACTGTGAATCATAAAGATGCTTTTGAACAAATTAAGTATGTTTAATTTCTCTGAGCAAGCAACTGGTTGGATTTCATTCTATCTTGAATCAAGAGAGCAATGTGTAAAAATCCTTGCAGAATATTCAACCCACAGACGATCTACAATGGGAATTCCCCAAAGGCTCAATTCTGGGGTCTCAGCTCTTCACCTTATACATAAACAACTAACCATCATGTTGTAAAAAAGCTGAATGTCAGATGTATGCTGAGGACACAATTATATATTTATTAGCTAAAACCCCTTGTGCAGCAGCTGATAGGCCTATATTAACAATGGCAGGAGATTACTATGGCTTAAAAACAATCACTTAACTCTGAATTTGAAAAAGACTGTGTCAATGTGTTTTTCCATGAGAAAGAAAGTAAAAGAAAAGCTTATAATTAATATAAATTAAGAGGAGATAGAGGAAGTCAATGTTTTAAATTTCTCCCTAGCCCACATTTTTTAAAAGTAGTAATTGTTTAAAATAGTTAATTGGCATCTTTATTTCCGACGACCCGACCAGCTGCGACCTGAATATCATTAAAAAATCTTTTTGGATGATTCGTAACTGCGGGTAACCACGGGTGACTGCAGGCATCCATTTCGGATCAACCCGCGAATCACTCCCTTATGCAACAAAAATATATTTCTCAATATATTACATGACAATATATTTAATGTGTCTCCATATATTGTGAAATTTACATAGTAATATATATCATGATATATTATATAAAAATATATTAAATATATGTAAGTGATATATTACAATATATTATACAATACTGCAATTATTGCCGTTTTCATATATTGATTAAATACATCTCATTATACTATTTAATATATCCCATCATATATTGGAAATATATGAAGTAATATATTGATGCATATATTCTAAATGTATGTAATATATTGAAGTATATATTGGCAATATAGTAATATGTTGATACATATATTTTAAATGTATGTAATATATTGATACATATATTTTAAATGTATGTAATAGATTGCAGTATATATTGGTAATATATGGAGTAATATATTGATACATATATTCCATATGTATGTAATATATTGCAGTATATATTAGCAATATATGGAGTAATATGTTGATACATATATTCTATATGTATGTAATATATTGCAGTATATATTGGCAATATATGGCGTAATATGTTGATGCATATATTCTTTATGCATGTAATATATTGCAGTATATATTGGCAATACATGGCGTAATATGTTGATGCATATATTCTTTATGTATGTAATATATTGCAGTATATATTGGCAATATATGGAGTAATATGTTGATGCATATATTCTTTATGTATGTAATATATTGCAGTATATATTGGAAATATATGGAGTAATATGTTGATGCATATATTCTTTATGCATGTAATATATTGCAGTATATATTGGCAATATATGGAGTAATATGTTGATGCATATATTCTTTATGTATGCAATATATTGCAGTATATTGTAAAATACATGAGTAATATGTTGATTCATATATTCTATATATATGTAATTTATTGCAGTATATTGATAAACATAAATATTTGCCGCTTTTAATATATTGCACGTGAATATAATATATGTGTTTATATATCTCAAAATATATGCAATATTATATTTATAAATATCCGCCATATTAACAATATATGTACAGATATAGTGTCACATGTATGTTTACTATATGGTAGAATATATTTTAAATAATATGTAAAATTATATAGAAATATATACATAAAAATATGTACACACATTTATACCACATATTAACACAGACTAATGGATAATCTATCAAAAGCCACCTTTATTTTCTTTTAATCAGGCACACATACTAAAACTAATTTGAGGTAGAGAGCTAAACAGACCTATTACAATCACAAGAGATTTTGCACATGGTCAGACAATGTGGTTTGCTTTACATTACATAAATGTCTTGCATTACATTAACATAAATTACATTTTAAAAGAGTGACATAAAACAGAAAATATACAAAATATAAATTAAAGCAATTTAAATTACCAAGGTCTATTTATTTCAAACTTTCAGCAGTGCCGTTATACAGTTAAAAATACAATATAAACTAAATGCACAGACAATAATAGATAAATAAATAATAAACAAACTTTAAAGGAGCTTTGGCAATGTGCAAAAGCAAAGAAATAAATTGCCAAAAGAACAGGCCTTTATCCTGGCTAGGAGTCCATCTTGGCTCTTCACTGATTTAAATGACTTATATACCCATGCTTTTGCACTTCACCTGGTGTCTTAGCTTGCATATTCTACTGTTGATGGATTTTCTAACATCAGCTTCGGCCGTGGAAACTGGTTTAAAACAGCATCTGTGGAACAAAACAACAATGATTACTCTCTCCCTTTTCACTCCTTTCAAAACTGGAAAGCACAACCTCTGAAAACTATGTACCTTGTAAAGCTTGAAGTTTCCCTGGGTTGAGAGCATGCCAGTCTCCTTCTCGAGTTTTACTGGTGCTTAGCAAACAACTTTTAGGTGCATTACCGCCACCTACTGATTAGGAGTATGAGTTAGGACTATAGGTCAGGACCTATCAGCCTCCTTGTTGCTAGTCTCTCTTATGTGTCCTGTCCTCTCCTCACACCTGAATCTCAGCTTCCTACTCAAGCATTATGCTCCATCGCCTTTGGCACGCATTGTGGTTGAAGCAGTCGGTGCTGAGTAGAGTACTGACAAACGTAGAACATTAAAGAAAGGTCTCTGCTGTTTCAATAAAAATGTTATTTGTGTAATGCAGATTTTTGTCTTCAATATTTTCTTTAAGCTATATGCCATGCATATTCATGAATATGCTGTAGTTGTTTATTGGAAAGTAAAAATTGTTAAATCATATATACATACATACATACATACATAGCACATGCATATATTCATGGGCATTGCTAGATATAAAGCTCTACTGGGGCACAGGCCCCCCATTTTTTACTGACTTTTTTGAAAGCCTGCTGTGTGGAAGAAGTGTGCAACACTTCTATACAATGTCCTTTGCTTAACCCACTATTCTACAGTTCAACAGTTACTGCAAAAGATACATATATACAAGTATAATCTTCGTTATACCTAACATTATTACACATTTCTTGAAACTATGCCTCATATTCTCAAAACAGTAAAGACAATTCCATAAAGTCTCACACAATACTCCAAACATCATATTTTCAGGTCAAAATGAAGCTCTACACTCAAAACCATTCACTCTTACTGAAATACCAAACTTTTCCCTCAGACAACACACACAAGCTTTCAAACACACACACACTACGATATAGTATTACACACTGGTGCAATCAATTCAAAACAATATATCCAAAACTGGTAAGTTGCTTGTGGTCTCCCCCTCAAAAACCTTTTCACATGACCAAAAAGACACAATCAATGTATGCATTAGCACATTTTTATTCATTCATGTGCTATACACAGCACAACTGTAATGTTTTGTATTATTTCGCCTCAACATCCCGTCTTAGTTCTTGGTCAGGCCAGAGAATCTCATCCACATCACAGGCTATATTGGTCCTAGCCAAACAGCGAGGGTAAAATCCTCTTGCCTGATCCACCCCTTGCATTCATCTGCTGATATGTCTATCTGTATGGAAGGCAATTTGATGCATTTCTTTATTCCAGTAGCATAATCCAACAGTGTATGCACACTAAAGTTACTGTAATGAGCATTCTTACTGTAAGTACACCTATCTGTTTTCCTCCCTGAAGGCTCTGAAGATGGAGGCATAAGTGAAGTGACTCAAATTAGGCTTTATTCGTTGCTCAGCCTCCATCATAGTCATACCATAGACCAGGACATGGTCAACTAGAGTGGCTTGAATTTCACCTTGAAATTGCTTGTCACCTTGCCCTTCATCTCCTTCCTCCTCTTTCACCACGTCCTCCTCCTCTTCCTCCTCCTTCACCATGTCCTCTTCCTCCTCCTTCACCACGTCCTCCTTCTTTCCCTACTCTTCTGCCTCTTTCTCTCCCTCATCCTCTTCCTACTCCTCCTCCTCAACCTATTTCTTCATCATGTCCTCTCCCTCCTCCTTCACCGTGTCCTCTTTCTCCTCCTTCACCATGTCCTCCTTCTTTCCCTCCTCCTCTTCCTCCTCCTTCTCCTCGACCTATTCCTTCATTTCCTGTGGATCCATTGTTTCAAAGCTCAATGAACAGATTCAGGCCCTTTTATGTATCTATTGAAGGATCTGATTGCTGTGTGTTCAATTTTGACTTTTAGTGTTTCCAGCTTGGTAATTGTTTGCTAAGCTGTGCTGACTTGAGTGAACAGTATTGAATGCTAGTGCTTTCCATAGGACCAGATGATGTAAGCACTGAGAAATGTAAGGATTTGTGTGTAGAATTTTGAAGTAACAGTTCACCAAAACTGACTCATGTGTTAACCCAGGTGAAAAAGTAGTACACTACCATAGTGTATTTAAAGTGCTTTATTTTCGCACACTAATTTTGTACTTAATATACTAAAAATTCATCTTTAGTACTTCTTAAGATGTTCTTAAGATCATCTTAGTGTACTTCACTGTGCTATTTTGAGACACCATAAATATGAACTAAAATGTGCTAAAAATGTATTTAAAAAATTTATTTAGGTACCACTTGTAGTAAACTTGAACCCATCTTTTATAAAAGATGTGTTCAAGTTTAATACAAGTGTTAACTAAATACATTTTATTATACAGAGATAGTATGTTAAAACTAAAAGTGCATTTTAGTTCATATTCATGGTGCCTCAAAATACCACAGTGAAGTACATTTAGATAATCTTAAGAACATCTTACATCTGTCTCAGCAACAATTCAATTCTACAGACTTGACGAGGTTTTCCTGAGATTTTTCCTCTAATGTTTCAGACATGACCGGGTGAGGATGTAGTTTGTCTTACCTCCTTAAAACTCATCATCTCTCTTGTCTGCTTCGCTTTCCCTGCTTTGCACAAAACATGTTCATCTAAAGAAGCCAATAATGATCAAGTCAAAATAAGATTATCGTTTTGCAGATGAACGCAAAGACGTGCATGGACATGGATACGTGTGTGCACGAGTCAATGCGACTGCTTCGTCGCTTTTACAAGCGTAAATTGGGTAACTACATTGCATATAGATCCGTTTTTGCCGCGATTATCTTTGTATAGGAATACACTAGTTAACTGCTCAAATTTAAACTTGAGATTTACACCGGGACACAAAAGATTTACACTGGGGCATATGGCCCAGTAAAAGGGATCTAGCGACGCCCCTGCATATATTGCAGTATATTAAATCATATAAAGACAAATTATTACATGGAAAAACATAGTGCCCTTTTTGGTCTGGTTACAATATATTTTGTATCAATATATACATGTATGGTCTATTCATATACTGCAATATAATGGAAAATATACATATTAAATCCTATATATGGGAATATACTGCCTAATATATCACATGATATTTTCTATGCATATATTACAATATATTGGGAAATATAAATATTAAATCCGATATATGGGAATATATTGCCTAATATATTACTTGATATTTTCCAATATACTGCAGTATATTTTTGTTGCATAAGGGCAGAGGGGGGAATGAATTATTAGTATCACCATTGCCTTGAAAGACTACGGGCTGATATTTTGTGCGTTATCTTACATAATCGCTCCGGAGTGTGGACTACTCGCCCGGTGACGGATGGCTGGACTTTTATGAATGAACTTTAGACGCCGCCTCTACCTACGCCTGCCTATCCAAACTGCATTGGCTACTGCCCTTGTTCTTCACCCCTGATGGATGGGTCTAGGTGACCCGAGGAGAGGGAAGTGATTTTAACTTATGTATTTATGTACTGATAAATTGTTAATTGTAGGTCGGGCGGCTTGTGTGGGAGGGGAGTTGAGGATATGTGACGCGGTTATACCCTTTCAGTGTGTTCACTGTGTGCGGTGTAGGTTGGCGTGCCCCTTTGAGTAAAACAAATGTGTGATGTGTTAACATTTAAAACTCACTGTGTGCAGATGAATTGATGTGTGAAGTTGTTGGTAACCCTGCGTGCCTTGTGCCCTATTCCCGTACCTGTGCTATGCCCGTGTCTACATTTTAAAAATATACTGTGTGAAATAAAGATACTTTAAGACAATTGCTTGCTGCGTTTGATACTTCAACAGGGTTTATTACACCCTTATCTAATGAAGATTTGATGCTTTAGTAAGGTATCAGTTGGCCGTTTCAGGATGCACCAATCAGGATCTTAAATGTTTGATCCGTTGTCTGACATCCAACAATTTGAGTTCCTGGAGCCAACAGCTGTCTTGGGTGGAGTATGCCCACAACTCCCTTCCTGTATCAACGTCCCTCACCCCCTTACATTGTGGATGGCTCTCCTACCTACATGGTTAGGAGGTTGATGGATTTTTACCATTGTTGCAGGGGTTTTGAGTACTTAGTGGACTGGGAGGGAGAGTGGACTACGTCTCAGAGGAGAGAAACGAAAACTCTGACCTACCCACAGACACTTCAGCTAGTTAGTGTGTAAAAATCGCATCACGCTGTGTTTTCAGTTTGTGTTGTTTTCACTAGGGTTGTGCCGATAGACGATAGTATCGTGTATCGACGATCTTCAGACATATCGCCAATGGCAGGCTTTCGTGACGATAATCATGACGATAGTTGGCGAATGGTTATTATTATTATTATCATCATCATAGTTTTACATTAACATCCACAATGCATGCTTTTCCTCACATGAGTGTTTGTGGGCTTCACTTTACGCAGAGAGCTTGTAAAGAGAGAATTCCTTCTTGCACGTACCTGCACTCAATGCGCGCGTCTTGGTCTCCTTCTACCACTAAATCCAGCGTGCCGCGTCATGAGCAGCTGCGCCTTCTCTCTGTCTCACGTGCACGCGCTCTCGCGTCTGTCCGAAGTCTAAAAAAACTAAAGTAGTAATCCTTATGTATTTGTTCAGTTTACTGCGTTTCATGCGAGCTGAGGCAAACTTTACTTTTTGTTTAAAAAATGACCCGCTGCATATTAGCGCCTCTCTCACTCTCGCGTACGTGCAGAGAGCTGCGCTCTATCCGAAGTCAGATCACTAGGTATTAATCCTGTTTATGATATGCATTTCAATGAGTTGTAGCAACACGTCCCTCGTGTTTAATATATGATTGTGTTTAAAATATGATTGCGTTCCGCTGGACCAATGCGTTTAAAAAGGCACCTCATGAGAGCACCACTGCTTGACACGTGTAGCCTTCTGCAACAGCACTACACCAATGCATTGAATTGTTTGTATGTGCGCGCACGTGTATGTGTGTGTGCGTGTGCAGATGTATGTTTTTACAGTTAATAAGTAATCACGATAGGGTTTTAATGACGTGCTCGCATTAATGGCATCAGGTTTAAGAAGGTTGCGGTCATGACGGTGTTGCTCTTGTTTTTTTTGTCCACCCATCAAGTGACTTGTTATAATGAGTAAAAAATTAACAAATAAAAAATGAGTAAACTACTGCCCCGCCCCCCCGATAATATCGTGTATCGCCGATCTCACAGGCTGACAATAGGACGATCTGAAAATAGGGCATATCGCCCAACACTAGTTTTCACTACCAAAGAATGAAGATATGAAGAATCAGTGGTTAAAATTACTTTTTCATGAAGGGATTTACTAAACGTTTGGCAATGAAAGATGGTTCAGTACCCAATATATTTGGAACAACATGCATCTTCTAACCACACCCTGTAAGTATGAGTATTACATTGTGTTTATTTTCCACCGAGTGTTCTAAAATGTTTAGTTTACTGTAATGTCTTATTAGTAAGCTGCGCTAGCAACGCATGTTGCAGTTAAACGGTGGACCGGATAGCTTAAGTTACACTTGCTTAAATGAGTGTAAAAATGTTAATGTCCGTCGTCGTTTTTATAACTTGGACTGATGATGAATGATGTGTATTGATGTTGGTGTTTAAACTCTTAATATACTGTCAGGGGGTCACATTAGCAATCAACTAACACAAGTTGCACTTAGGGTTTTGCTATGGCCCGGATAGCTTACATAAATGCTTAAATGAGTGTAAAACAACAATGTCGTTTTTATTGCTTGGATTAATGATGAATGATGTGTATTGATGTCGATAATGTCTTCTCAGTAAATCATGTTAGCACTAAGTCAATACACTGTTGTTGGTCTGTGCCACTGATCTGTGGTCCTGCCGGAGACGGTGTCAGTTGACCAACCAGAGCAGAGTAGGCTACTGAAAGGTGGGGTTTAGGCACACTGAGTCATTGAACGGCTTCACACAAATCGTTTGGGGATCTTGAGAAATGGTTTAATTTATATTTTGAGAAAATTACAGTGTTTTTCACCTTGCATGCATTTTAACCTGTTGTCCGGGACTTATAAACAGTGATAGGATGCTTAAAATGCTTTAAGCTTTCCTATATAACTAGTGTTTTCACATCTTGTGTCAGACCATTTTTTTCCTACAGTGACTGCCACAGTTATTCTCAGTGATTATTATTTGTACTCACCGTTGTTGTGTCCTGTCTTGCCATGACCCCAGTGCTTGGCCTCCTGCCCTCTCTGCTTCCCTGTTTTGCTCTCCACAGAGGAAATGCCATTTTTGGCACCCTCTGCTCATTCTCCAGTCTCCTACCACGTGGGTGTCACGTGTTCAAGTGATGAGGCCAGACGGGGACTGAGTGAGAAGGTGAGTTATTTAAAGGGGCATGATGATGATGCACAGGTGATGGTGATTAATATTCTGGGGAATGTGAACGAGTGGGAGGAGTGAATGATGCGGTTGATGGTTGTGGAGATGGGATCCTGACAGTACCCCCTCCTCCCGAGGCGGCTCTTGACACCTGTTGAGAAGGGTAAGTACAGCGGTGGGGTCTCCCTCGAGGTCTGGGGGCAGGGCGGTCAGGGTGGTTGGAATGGAACTGGGTAAGTAGAGCTGGATCTAAGATGTCCACCCGGAGAACCCATGACTGTTCCTCGGGGCCATAGTCCTCCCAGTCTACGAGGAATTCTAGCCAGGAGCCTCGCTGCCGGGGAAGGAGAAGGTACAGGATCAGTGAAGGGTTTTAAAAAAGAAACGTGAAATGAAGGTGAGACCCTGTATTCCGGGGGTTGGTTGAGTCGGTAGGTGGCGTCGTTCAGCTGCCTCTGCACGGTGAAGGGATAGATGTATCAAGGCAGGGGAGATGGATGTCTCTGGTTGATAGCCATACTTTTTGACCTGGTTGGTATTCTGGTGGGTCTGAATGATGACGGTTGGCTTGATCCTAAATTGTTTAAATGTTCCAAAGCAGCTTTACATTAAAGCCAACAGGAGAAAACAAAAAATCAGAGTACAACAAAATTAGCAAAGTATACCCTGCTGGAAAAAAAACAATAAAACCATTTACCATTAAAACCACTACACTATAGTGTGTTTTGGGCCATATTCCATTAGAACAACAACAACAAAAGATGTTGGCGCCTCACACTGACTTTGAGAAACGCTGAGCTAACTTAACAGCTAACTTAGCGATAGGGGTACCTCCTAGGGGTGTCAACAATAATCGATTCGGCAATGCATCGCAATGCGCATGCACGATTCAGCATCGATGCAGCAAAGTGCCATAATCGATTATGTCACTGTTTATTTTCTGGCCTCGAGTGGACAATAAAGTTGTAAAGTTTCAATTACTTCCAGGGGCATAACAACAACAATCAAGATGGCTGAGGTGGAGAGAGATGACCGTGATAGACGGGTAAATACAAACGCACCCTTTTCCATGGAAAGTGAACATATGGGCACGTTTCGGATTCTATGAAGTTAATGGGAAACTAAACAAGACTTACGCTGTGTGTAAATTCTCATCTCAGGTATATAATTGTCATTGTCTTAAAGCTGCTAAGCTTCCGTTTTTGTTGAAAATAGTCGTACTTGACTGATTAAAAATTTGCCTTGTGTGTACAGTAGAATTCTGATGCATCACAATGCATCGTAGAATCGAATTGAATTGAATCGTTACCCGGTGAATCGTAATTTAATCGAATTGTGAGGGCAGTGCCAATGCACACCCCTAGCACCTCCGTTTAGTCAGGATTTTTCCTCTTTTTGGCTGGTGTCGACCTACAATGAAAAATCATTGTCTGGCTCGACTGGCTGCCTTTTAGTGTTCTTTTCATCATGCACCGTCAGCTTTATCCAACCATTCATCCCAGCGACTGCGCATGCGCAAAATAGTGAACAAATTTGGTAGAGAAAGCGGGTTGGGTAGTACCAAGTGGTGCGGTGGGCGGGTGGGGGGTTGTACATTACAGATTATTTAAAATATAATACTATCTTTCTTGCTGGCAAATAAAATGAATAAAGAAAACAAACATAAGTGTTATTTCGGAAAATTTCATATTAATTTTAATCTGAATGATGTGATGATATTGGGGGGGTTATATTAGCTGGATTTGATTTTTGAGGGAGTCATGACCCCCGTAACCCCCGTGCAAATTAAGCGCATGGCATAAAGAGATACTAGAATAATACTTGCATGTATACTTTTTAGCTAGAGACACATGTCTATTGTGTTGTTAGAAATGCATTACACTGCGTATTTAAGTACACGATATTTTTTGTATTACTATATAAAACATTTCAGCACTCAGACACGCCGGGGGGGGGGGGGGGTTTGAAAAGCATTACTTAAAAAAGTACCACATTCAGTGGTACGAGGTCATCATATACAATAAATCTGTGGTGTAGCATTTAAAAAAAATTAAAAATAGATGCAATATTTGCATTTGTTTAAAGCAAAAGATCAAATTACTTATCAGGCCACAGGTGAAGCAGCTTTTTATGCCTTCTAACGTCTCATAATCGGTCCTCATTTATGTCCAAGAGACTTAATAATCTTTTTTATAATAATCTTTTACATTTTAATTCTTTAATTTTTATATTTAAAAACGTTTGTGTGCTGCTGTGCATCCATGTGTGTGATAAGCAAACGCGCATTGTCGTCCCGTTTATAGGCGCATGTTAACGCACTCATTAAAAAACAAAAACAATATTGCACAATTGACTTTGGACTTTAGATCAGGTTTTAGTTGGTCATTGGCGTAGTCTATTATAGTTGCCTCAAAATACCAACACACCAACAATGCGCCTGAACACACTTTGTTTTCAGACCAGAATGCCCATGGGTGCAAAAAACACTTGCTTTACTAACACGGTCTCACACCCATGGCGTCAATATTTGACGACACTTGACCATGCGTCAATATGTTGACGCGGAGGGTATACCTTTCGCGTCATTTTTTGACGAACTGGGGACTTCAATACTATTAGGTACGCGAAATTAAACAGTTGTCGCCTGGCATTGGGGTTAGGGTTAGGTTTGGGTAGGGATGTCATTAAGTAAATCTAACCCTAAACAGACTCTAAAATCGTAGAAAATAGTAAAAAAATAGCAAAGAAAATGAAAACGACTTAATAAAAATGAAGTCCCCAGTTCGTCAAAAAATGACGCGAAAGGTATACCCTCCGCGTCAACATATTGACGCATGGTCAAGTGTCGTCAAATATTGACGCCATGGGGTGAGACTGGGTTGGCTTTACGCTTTGCGCTGAATTTCGCCGGGTGTATGATAGGGGCCTTGGAATTTGCTGTAACAAGGAAATTTTGGTTAGTCAACGGCAAAGTCCCAGAAAGTGTGCACGATGCAAATGTCTAAAATGTCAGCTAAAGCTGTACAACAGAGCTGACCTTTTTCCAAAGGTATGCCACTTGTAAGAATCACAAACACATTGATAATAGCGTGAAGTGCGCTACATTCTACTCTACTGACAAAGTAATTTTCCCCTAATTTAACTAATTTTAAATAAAGAAATTGAAGATCATAAAGAGCACACCAGTAAGCTACTTCCTTTTGGGTGACCCAGCATTGCTTCTTCTTGAGTGGCTCATAAAAGGTTACACCCAGAGTAATGGTCTTACTCCACATCAAGAGTCCTTCAACGTGTACTGCCAGGACCATTGTGGAAACTGCATTTGGGAGGCTAAAGTCAAGATGGAGGGTCCTCTTAAAACACATTTTCAACACAAATTTAACCCCTACATGGAAACAAACTGCTGTGCTCTATATAACTACTGTGAAAAAGGAAAGCAAAGTACAAACCTTGCCTGGCTGTAGAACACAGTGGTTTTAGAGAATGCCTAGTCTACTACACATTCAAGTGCAATGTTTGACCCTGCTGGTGAATTAATAAGGCAAGCTTTCATTCAGCACATTGCAATTAACATCCCACTGTGTCAACAACATTTCTGAACAGTTTTGGACTTTACAGTTAGTTTTTAAGACCACAACAAAGAAAATGCTCTGTAATGCAACAAGTACTATTTACATTTTTAAAACTGTAGTTTCTTACAGTTACAAATTAAAAAAAAGAAAATGTTGTCTTTTGTCACATTTCTACTTTGCACTAGTAGTTTGTTTTAGTGAACTTCATGGGCTGAACAAGATACAATTAGTGAATCAAAGATACAATTAGGGAATCCAAATTCAATTCTTTATTATTAAATAATCCTTAACACAAAGGGGTAATCCACAATCGTAATCCATAAAACAGGCTGAGGTCAATACTGTTACATTACCGCGTGGAAGATGAAGAATGGACGACGGATGAAAAAACACCAAACACATTTTAATTCCCGCCCCTCAGAAGAAAAGTCACTGGCAGCCACTTTAACCTCCACTAACTTAAACTGTTGTATCGAATTGTGCAAGTCAAATAGTCATTGAGATGCAGTGATGTTTTAGGATGTTTTTCAGAATCCTCCTTTTTAGAAATAAATTAGAACTGCAGGATAGAGAAGTCCCATTAGTATCAAGATATGAAAGCAATGCACAAAATGACATCTTGCAATATTTATATAGAGTAAACCCTAGGGATGGCTCCCGTGAAACTGACGTTTCGACACTGTGTCGAGATCCCGAAGCGTAAATGTTTCGAAACACTGCTCCGAAATGTGATTCGAAACACCCATGTCACGTGATGAAGTGATTCGAAACACCAAGCAGTGCATTTCACAAGTGTTTCGAAAGGTGACGTACCTGTCGAATCTGTGTCGAATCTTAAACTGACAGGGTAGGAAACAAATCTGACAATACCTCATACAGTAGATGTATTTTTGGCAAGATCAAATACTATTAATTACTGAAAAGAAGTAATTTTTCCTCATAGGTATGTAACACTTAGGCTACTTACAAAAAATGCATGTCAGCAAGTGTCCCTTGTGTGAGAATGTTTTCAAAGGCTGACAACATCAACACAGAACAATTTATATATTTGAATAAAGATCTTTATATGTAAACAATGTGGCATATTATGGCTTGATATATATTTTATGAATCTCTTATTATTTATTTGGTATATCTCTATTCCATTTTTTTTATTAAATAGACCCGAATAGCCTATAGTTATTGACAATTGTAAGCCTAAAAGCTCATGTAGTTGTCAAACAGATGTTAAAACAACAACAACAAAAATATTTTATTATGATGACGTAGCACATGCATTTCCCGGGATTAAGATCTACGCATGAGAGTCAAGAGCACTATCCACTCACCCATTCTATCACTTCTGTGTCAATCAAACAACATGTGTGATACAATTTGTCAGCGCTCATCTAAAATCTTGTCAAGGCTGCTTCATGTAAAGACATGCAAACGACCGCTAGGTGTCACTGTGGAGGCGGTTTCGGATTGATGTTTCGAAGCCTCAAAACATACGGCACAATTGATTCAACTGTTTCAGTGTTTCACGAAGCCTCACTCTGCCCACCACTAGTAAACCGACAAGATCCATATATGAATACCTCCCTTTGTCATGATTCTGCCCTCTTGTCCTTGTTGTCTCCTGACCTCGCCCCCCTCGTCTCCTCATTAATCACCTTGTTATTGTTTGATTCATTTCACCTGTTCCCCTCTTGATTTGCTCCCCTATTTAATGCCCTTGTGTTTGCTGTCCTGTGCTCTTTGTTTTGTAAAATACATTGTTTTTGTAAAAGTACCATGCCTTTGTAAATGTTGTCAAGTATGCTATGCTAGTGTTGTTGTTGTAGTCCTGTCAGGTTTTGTCTAGTTAATTTTTTACTTACTGTTAAAGTCCGTTCAGTGTTCTAGTCTTTATTCTTGCCTTGTGTCACGGAGTGACTTTGGGCGGGACTAAAGATTGAGAGCAGCGGTTCCGCCCAGACGGAAGTCAGCAAACACCGGCACTTCCGTGTATCCCCGGGGAAGCCCAAATCACGGGAATTTGCAACAGGTGTGGGATCTGACGCAGCTATTTCCGATTGGATGGATCGGAGGGTAAGGAGGAGTATATAAAGAGTGTGAAGATGTAGGAAGAGGAGCACACGATTTGGAAATGTTTGCGGTGAGTGAGGGGCGAGTTGAGACCTGGAAGTAAGGTGGAAACCAGTTGAAGCTTGGAGAAAACGTGTAAAGCACAGAGAAAAAGGGCGACAACGTGTGGCGTAGAGGTGAGAGGAATCATAGGAAGGAACAGTAATAAGAGTAATACAAACTGTGTGTGTCACACCGAAGGCGTCCCTGGATTCACTTGTCTGGGCGAAGCTCCCGCTGAAACTGTGCTTATCGTAAGGACCTGGAAAGAAGGAAAGGTAAAGAGAGAGAGCATTAACGCGGGCACAGGGAGTACCGAAGCCTTTCTATCATTGAAGTGGATACAAGTACGATTGTGGAAATAACCGTCTGTTGTTTACATGGCCCCGCCGTCCGTGCTGAAGTAGGCGGGTGAGCCAGAATCAAAGTAGCTGGTGTTGCCTGCGGGACTATTACGACCCAGGTGGGGCATCATTGTGGCTACGCATGCTAAGTCTCCTGTTGGGGTGAGTCTTGTTCGGAGGCAAAGTGTGAACCTTATCCAAATTCACCAAAGTGTGTGGAGTGCTGTGAGTGAGTTTGTCTGTGGCGTGTATGCACCTGAGGCTTTGCAGTGTCGTGCCGTGTCTCTCTTGTTGTCTGCACTTATCCCCAGATACAGAAGGCTCTGCGGAGACGAGAGTGAGCCGCTCCCGCGGTGGCCTTCCTCTTTCAACCCATAGCCCGTTACAACCCCAGCCAACACCTGTGGTGGGTACTGACCTTCAAGTGAGGTACCCTATCAAGTGTCTCTGGTATTACTATCTAGCCGGAAAGGAAATCGAGGGCATTGTATGAAACACTAAATGCTATCTGTGTGTATTCTATGGTGGCTGTGTGAACGGAGTGGCCCACCTCCCACGGTTTGAGTCTCCACCAGCCTCTAGGAGGAAGGGAAGAGGACAGCAGGTTGGACACCTCACCTCAGAGTCTAGCCATCGAGGAAGCACTAGTTCCATCTGTTTCCCCCCCACCTGCCATTGGATGCTGGCCCCGAGTCCCCTCGACTACCGGTAACATCGGATTGGAGGTGACGTATGATTCAAAGTCTTTGCTTTCGTCAGTGATATTTACCGCTCATGACTCGCTATACTTACTTCCACGTGGACGGGAGAAGCCCGTGGAGTGGAACTGGCTCCATCTTTCCCCGTGAGGGTCCAGGTAGTGTTGCCTGTCCCCCCCCTCTCCTTCTGTTACTTACTGTGTGTTTGATTCTGCCTTCAGGAGAAATGAAGGGCACCACGGAAATAACTTACACCACAGGAAGTGGGCCGGGACGAAGGAGCTCCGTCCGGTCCTTTCCCTGGGACTACTTACCTGGCTGGACTCCCTTCCCCTTTGCTCTCTGGACCCCCGTCGTCTCCTGGAGAAGAGAGAGAGTTATTTGTCCCCCTTCCACACTCCCAACTGATTTTAATTAACTTAATAAAGATTTTTATGTTTTACTCACTCGTTGTGTCTGGTCATTGGGGTGCTTTGGGGACCTTCTCGAGGTGGAACTTAAGGAGGGGCGTGACACACAAAGCCTGTGGTCTGTCTCTGCCTGTGACACTTGTTTTACCCCCTCGTGGGTCTTTTGTTTTCTGTATTTTAGTGTTTAATAAAGTCTTTGTTCATCCTGCCACCTGCATATGGGTTCTGTCTTAAGTTATTCTGTACTGTATCAGTAAATCAATGCACAAAAAAATCTATAGAATTGTGCACTAAATTACAGATTGTCCTGTTTAGAGTTTGATACTTTTGTAATGGTGATTTTCAAACACAACAACAGATTTGTATCTCCACAATGTACGAATTTTATGTACCGATGCAAGCTAAATAAACTACTTAACATTTGAATTCAGAGACAACTAAAATACATTACTAACTTGATTTGTTACACAAAAAAGCATTGCTGTTTGTTCGAGGATCCCAGCGACGATGTTTTAAGGTTTGAGACTGTAAAATGAAACCCCAAGAACTAAATGATATAAAATGAGTGTGTTTTAACAGAGGGAGTGAGAAAACGAGAATACAACACACAGACATAAAGGAGTTATTTGTACAAATGTCGGATGTTATTTTGAAAAACAATATTACTTTCACCTGATGAAATCCTTCCCCCATTACTATGTTATGGTCATCACCATAGCTACCAACACGTCTGAGGACACATCATGGCCTAAATGCAGTATGGTCATTGCTTTCCCCCTTCAGAGAAATGACCCAGAAACAGGTAATGGCAGGCTTCAGTACTTCCGAGAGCGTGCCATTTGGCCACTTAGCTGCTCTCCTCCACCAATACAAAACATCACAGTCGTCAAGGTGAGGTCATTACAAGCAGTTTTGTTGGTGAAATAATTTCTTCCGTTTCATTAAGTCACACATTGTTAGCTTTTGCCAAAATAAACATGTGGGCTCTGTTCTCTCTGTGTATGTGTGTGTGTGTGTGTGTGTGTGAGAGAGAGAGAGAGAGAGAGAGAGAGAGAGAGAGAGAGAGAGAGACAATGACAATATACAGTACGTGAGTTTGTTCGTAGTACCTCTGTTACATTCATTAAAGGCCAAAAGAGAGCAATACAGGAATGTCCAATCGACAGCAACACAATTTGGGTTTGACATTTCAATGTAAAGCCACAGGCATAGTGTGAATAAATTTCATATGTGCTTTACAACTCCAGCACCCGTGAGATCTTGCAGAAAAGCTGAGGTCACAGTCTTGTAGAGTTTCTCAGATTGACTCAGATTGGCTTCGGCCACAATTGGTGACATCACGGATCAGCACTTGAACTATATCAGGAATCAAACAGAATAGAAAATGAAGACAGACTGTGACATTTTTTGTTTTTGTAACATTAACCCTCTTTAGACATTTCACCTATTCTGCTAATATATTTGATACAAAATTATTTGTAAATAAGTATACATGAAAAATCCTTCAGTAAAAATATATTATGGTCACATAAAGTCTCTCCACTCTCTTAAAACACATAAAGGGCACAACAATTGAAGTACAAATAGCATAAAATCCAGTTAATTTTTAGGATTAGTTGGTTAATACTTATTTCATTAAAAGCCACACAATAATTAAACTAAAACTGCTGTGTTGTCAAAGTAAGATTAAAAATAATGTCTTTCTACTTTCATGTAGGTTTTCTTTTTGTAAGCTACTTTCTGAACTGTATAATTTGCATTAGCAGCATTTCTGTTGAGGTTATTTCATTAAAATAGCTGTCCATCTTCCTTTCTTTCTCTATGATGTTTAGGGTTATATTATGATGTTTCTCCAGAAAATGTATTATTGTACATTGTTAATTTTTTAACAATCACACTGTCTAATGGCACATCTTAACAACAACAATAACTGTGTTTTATATTTATCAGTAACTTTGCGTGATCAAAGGGCTTTGTTTCGTCTCAGTGAATCGAGCTACAATCGTTTAAATTCAGGTTTCTGTTTGAGCTCCATAATAATAGATGGATTTCAGTCATGTGACCTTTTACGTCATGCCGCCATCTTGAGGACCTACCGAGTACCAGTAGGCTATTGACTAGTAGGAAGCCTACCTTGGAGTTCTTATCTTTTATTGTCTTTGATTCTTACGGATACAGTAAATGGCTACGAAAGACAACATGTCGCATCTCAATTGTCATGAAAAGAAACGCTACTTTAAAAAATATATCTTGGTTAGGGTGTGATGCCTACTCGATCCCTGATGCGTTCTTCCAGCTGCTGTTCGCTGCTACCGAACTACCACTATTTTACAACATAAGAAGGCGCGACACAACATGAAACCCCGCTCGAAGCACCACCCGGACCCCCACACATGAACGCGAGCATTGACAACATTGTTTGTGTACACGGAGTTTACTACAAAGAAAGGTTTTGTACAACTGACTTTGGCTGTTATGGTGTCCGCTCGTCATCTCTGCCAGACGTAAAAATTGATTTCCGAATGCGAATGAATGAATCTCATATGAGGCTCCTTTTTCAACTAGAAGGTCAATATTGTTTTTCACTTGCGACAAAACAACGAATTATCCGTGCATTTATATGGAACTATATGCTTTAGGAGACATCAATGTTTACTCTCCTCCCTCCTTACGTCGCATTCGGAGATCGCTACAACTTGACTGGGAAGAAGGCGGCGAGCGGACGCCAAATCATCCAAAGTCAGTTGTTCAAAACCTTCTTTTTAGTTAACTCTGTGTTCACAAACAATGTTCTCAATGCTCGAGTTCACGTGTAGAAACACAGGCGATACTTCGAGCAAAATATCATGTTGTGTTGAGCCTTCTTAGTGTTGTTAAAATAGCGATGCTCACAGCATATTGAAGGCATAGCTTGTAGTTCTTTTGCGACCACTTCAAGTCCTCAAAATGGCGGAAGACAAGTGAGTGACGTCAGCTGATATTCATGTATAGTGATATGACAGACATACTGTACAACAGGGTGGGGAAACTTTGGTCCTGGAGGGCCGGTGTCTGCTGAGTTTAGCTCCAACTTGCCCCAGCACACCTGCCTAAAAGTTTCTAGTATGTCCAGTAAGACTTTAATTGGCTGCTTCAGGTGTGTTTAATTATGGTAAGAGCTAAACTCTGCAGGACACCCACCCTCCAGGACCTAAATTGCCCATACCTGCTGTACAAGGTCATGCAGCAACTTTTATTTATAAGAGTGATCACAATCCTTTGTGTTCATTTGTGTGGCTGTGTCACAGTCTGGACTTCATTTAATCATCATATTCTTGTTCAACCCAGTAGCACGAAATGACGTACCTATAGTCACGTATTTCTGTTTACATTTCACTGTCACGTATTTGTTACTTACAGGTAACTGTTTTGTCCTCTTTTCTTACAATTGTCGCTTCAGTTTATGGTTAGATTTACATAAAATGACTTCCTTACACAAACCTAACTCTAACCCTAATGCCAGGCGACAATAGTTTAAAAATCATAAAATATAAACAATAAATCATGAAAAAAAGGTAGAAACCAATACTTAAAGTGACGCAAACACCAAATGTAACCCTAAACAAAGCGTCAATGGTTTGAAAATAGGACAAAACTGTTGAGTAACAAATATGTGACAGTGACACGTTTACAGAAATACATGACATGTTCACGCTAAAAAGGTGAAAAAATGTGTCACGGAAAACACAAATTACGTGACTATAGGTATATAATTTCGTGATACAGGAATTTTATTGTTTCATCATCTTTACCTGCCCTCATTTGTTTAATTATTGTTGTCACCTGTTACTTGTCATTATCTCTATGTTTTTAAGCCCTCTGTTCTCTCTTTGTCTTCATCGGATCTTGTCTGTGTATCGTCTTGATAATGTTTGTATAATCCTAGTCAAGTTATATGTTTCTGTGTATAACCTGTTGAAATATTATTTAATACTATTATTATCATACTTCTCGTCTCCTGTGTGTGGCAGGCTGATTAACAACGTCAACATCAATGTATACACATGCATTAAATTACTTAAAAATTGTGCTTCTCATACATGAGTACATGGATTCGACACAACACATCAATATTGGCTGTGTAATTTGAAATATTTCTAAAGTGGATAAACTGAAACTGGGTGTTACAGACTAGACTGAATAAACATAATAATAATACTTTTATGTATATAGCACCTTTCCAGAGCCCAAGGACGCTTTACATAGAATAATTAACAAGGAGACAATGATAAGGGACAATGAAGTAGAGACAGAGACGAGTTCAAAAACACAAAACAGAAATTAAGAGACATAACATAACATTCAGAGAGATATTGGTAATAAATACAGAGTAATCAAATCAGTAGGAATAGCATTCTGAAAACAGGTGGGTTTTGAGTAATGATTTAAATTCAGTTATATTATTAACATGAGTTTGAGTAATCTGAATTTGAATAACATTATCAACAACCAGCGTTGGCAAATCAGAACAGCAAAATCAAAAAGTTTGTGCTCAGAATTTTGTGTTTTTGCTTTGTCCGCTGCATCCCAGGCCAACCCATCACACTCCAGGACAAAAAGAAAAGAATAGCAGTAATTATTTAAATTTCCATCATTGCAGATAAAGGCTCATCTTAATTCCATGTTGACTTCTAAATACAGCTTTAAGAACATAAGCATGTATTTAAATCCAGATGTCTGGTTTCACACTGTACAGCTTAGTAACAGAAAACGGGTGGTCCAGCTGTGATGAATGTTCACAACCACAGCTACTGCTGCTATAAAACACAATATTTCAATAATAAGTGTACAAAAACATCATCAGTACGGTGGCACTGGTTGATCGACGTGGCACGTCTCAGCATCCTAATCTTGCTTTGCCACGGTGGCTTTTTTAATTTCCCTCCTTTAGTGCTGCGTGTGAGGTTTGTCATGACAACCAATTAAGCACAGCAAGAAGAACAAGGCTAAGTAAAGCAATTAAATGCTGACTCTGAATCGCGTGTTCACGACCGTGACTGATATTTAATTTTTCAGCTTACTTCAATAGGAGTAATTAGAGGAAAAGAATCCAGTGGAAAGAATTGAGTCACACATACACCGCTTGACTTTACAAACATAACCCACACATGAGTGTAATGCATGGACGGCAAACGTTTTACAGTCAAATTGTGTTGATTTAGGTGATGCAGACCTTTCAGGCTCACCCGTGTCAATGAAATTAAATGCATTGTTCACCCAAAAATGAGCATTCTGTTATAATTCATTATTCACCTCTTGTTGATCCAAACCCATATGATTTTACCTGTGATGTTATATTGTTTCAAGACTCGTTATTGTCACTATACAAAGTGCAGCAAAATTAGAACAGCACTTACTAATTACAAGCCAGTGCAGTGCAAATGTCTGTGGATCGTAAAAGGTTTGTCAACCCCCAATTAAAGCACTGCTACAGCATACTGTTAAAAGGTCATTGAAGAACTATTTTGGTTCCTTAATTTTTTGAAAACCATTTAGTCTCACTGTTAATACGCAGTAATAATACGTAACTTTCAAAAACATTAAGCATACTTTTTTGTACGTTTAAGTAGATGCTGAAGTGTACAGTGTAGATGTATTTGCAACATTATTACGTTTTTAGAGCTACAAAACATAAACCATAAAATGTAAAATGTCATACCATAAAGATTGCTGTATAACAGGGTTCCTCAAATCTTACCCCACTACAGAGTTCCAACCCTAATCAAACTTACCCACCTGTGATATTCTAGTGATCATGAAGACCTTCCCTGTGTCTCAATTCGTTCCCTAGCTCCCGAGGTTGTGAATCAGTATATCGTGTACACAGGTTCGGGCACTGGTAAGGACTCTAGCTCACTTCACATTGGGACAATGTTCACTTATTTTTCTGTCACGTGGCTGCTTAAGCGCGTTGTGCTCATTCACAGCTGTTACTCTACTCATCAACAACCGGCAAAACCAACATATCTCTGACTTAATTTTAAACAGTGCATTGTGAAAAACGCTGTCATTATTCTCTTACATATCCGTGCATAAAATTGGAGGAATATAATTACATTTTAAATGTTTATATATTTTTTACAATTTTAAATAAATAGTATTAATATAAATGTTGAGTAGATTGTGGTTCCTTACTGTGTAGTGATGTGTGTTTATATTTACAACAAAGTTTTGTCACATTTCATAAAGTTTATTGAGTTGGATCACGTGATGTTCAGTTGGCGAGCTTCAGAAAAGGTCACGTGATTTCCGGTAAGGGAACATAGGGTCCATCGACGCTCACTGGTTTTTGCATGCATTGTGGGAATTTTTAGGGAACAAATGTTCCAGTGCACTGGACGGATAGCAACATGATCTCACAAAGTTCCGTGGGATAGTCACGGAATTTTGTGCTAATTTTTCCGTGGCATTCTCACGGATCTCCGCATTTTCCGTGGCCCTGCTACGGACTGGGTTTTTCCGTGGCATTCTCACGGATTGGTTACTCAACTGCTTTTTCCTATTTTAAACCATTTTCGCTTCGGTTTAGGGTTAGATTTGGTGTTTGCGTTAGTATGTCACTTTAACTATTGGTTTATACTATTTTTTCTGATTTATTCTTTTATATTATCTAAACTTTAAACAATTGTCGGCTGGCGTTGGGGTTAGAGTTTGGTTTGGGTAGGGGTGTCATTTCATGTAAATCTAGTTGACCAATAACAGTTGAGTAGGTCATCTGACCAATCAGAGTACATTTTGGGAGGCGGAGACAGGAACTAAATCCGAGCATTTCAAAGACAGGGCAAAAGCATAATAGGTGCTCTTTAAGCAAATTGTCTTCACCTTTTACCCCATCAGCGACGGCTCTGGTTTATTACAACATGCCTTAGGTTTGTGTAAACACAACATGCTGGTTTAACTAATAACTAAATAAGCAAATAATGGCTATAAATATTCTTCACTTTGTATGATTGACAGCATAAAGTGAATGCATTACTTTTATGCCACTATAAACTGTCCATGTATGGAAAAGCTATTTTTCAAAACTCTTCTTTTGTTAAAACAAGATTAAACATAAGCTACACTGAAAAAAATATTCATTGAATTTAATAATTTTTTTAAGGTAAGTGGTTGCAATCAATTTATTTAAGCTACATTTAAACAAAAAAGATTAGTAAAGTGAAATAAAATATAAAACTTTTGTTTAAATGTAGCTAAAAGGAATATTCCATTTTCTTAAAAGAAAAATCCAGATAATTTACTCACCACCATGTCATCCAAAATGTTGATGTCTTTCTTAGTTCAATCGAGAATAAATGATGTTTTTTGAAGAAAACATTGGAGGATTTTTCTAATTTTAATGGACTTTAATAGACACCAACAATTAATACTTAACACTTAACAGTTTTTTTCAACGGAGTTTCAAAGGACTATAAACAATCTCAAACGAGTCATAAGGGTCTTATCTAGCAAAACGATTGTCATTTTTGACAAGAAAAATAAAAAATATGCTCTTTTAAACCAAAATGTTTCATCTAGGTCCGGTCCAGCGCGACCTAATGTAAATGCGTAGTGACGTAGGGAGGTCACGTGTTACGTATATAAAATGCACATTTGCGGACCATTTTAAACAATAAACTGACACAAAGACGTTAATTAGTATCAGTTGACATACAACAACGTCGGAGCGGTCCTCTTTCGCAAGAATTGTAAACACTGGGGCGGAGTTTCGCGTTCATCCTCTGTGACCTCTTGACGTCATGACGTATTGCATGAGGTCGCGCTAGCGCATGACGACCGGATCTAAACGAGAAGTTGTGCTTTAACAGTGTATATTTGTTATTTTTCTTGTCAAAAATGACAATCGTTTTGCTAGATAAGACCCTTATGCCTCGTTTGGGATCGTTTATAGTCCTTTGAAACTGTTAAGTGTTGAGTTAAGTATTAAGTGTTGGTGTCTATTAAAGTCCCTTAAAATGAGAAAAATCCTGCAATGTTTTCCTCAAAAAACATAATTTCTACTCGACTGAACAAAGAAAGACATCAACATTTTGGATGACATGGTGGTGAGTAAGTTATCTGGATTTTTCTTTTAAGAAAATGGAATATTCCTTTAAATTTGAATGATTAAATGAATGATTTAAATGATTGCAACCACTTACCTTAAAAAAATGCATTCAATTCAATGAATCATTTTTTTCAGTGTATGTGTTTTGCTGGACACTATGCCGTAATACAAAAAATAATTACAATACAGACATTTTGTACATATTATTGTCAAAGGCCACTGAAAAGCTTATACCTGGGTTGTGCTTTTATTTATTTGTTAGAATCAATAGAGGGTTTAGAGATTCAGCAGGTTTGTTAATCCTAATGGCTTTTTCATTGATTTAGTTGTGCTTGTACCTACTTGTTGGAATAGATAGAGCAATCCTCTTTTAAACTAGATATTTCTCTTAAGACACCTTTTTAGTTAAATAGCTCAGGTCGTGTGTAATTTATGATTTGTTTTGAGTGCTGTTAAATGTTCTTTATAAGAGCAGATGTCTGAAGGAGACTGCAGTCTGAGATGTTATTGAACCATTCAGACGTTTCTTTCATCAGGGTCTGAGCGTGCCAACAGGATTCAGCTCAATGGAAATCAAATGGTCTTTCTTTTTAGCCCAGCAGAACTGTGTGAAGTATTAGTCACTTACCAGACTATATATTTTTTTGTCGTAAACATAGCAGTCTGTAACTGTTACCCTTTAAACATTTCAAAAGTCTTCATATATTCAATACAAACCTATTTCTTATATACATGTATATATATATCAGGGGTAGGCAACGTTGGTCCTGGAGTGCCGATGTCCTGCAGAGTTAAGCTCCAGCTCTAATCAAGCACACCTGAAATAAGCTAATCAAGGTCTAAAGAGTTACCTAAAAACTACAGGTAGGCGAGGTCTTATCAAGGATTGAAACGAAAATCTCGACAATCATTTCTGTTTCACTTAAAGTGTGGTTGTTGTACCACACATACATTCACTTAAGTTTTCATATACACTGAAACATAATATCGACATGTTGACAGGACTACGTAAATTTTTTACATATTAACAGCTTTACAGATGTAAAGATTTGTATGTATTCCTATTCATAATTATTAAAAACGTGGCCACAGTTTTTCTTACTCATATTAATGACATGTTTTAGTCATATTTTTTTATTTAAGAGAGTTTATTCATTTACTTAATGAAATGTTCATGACTTACAGAGAATTACACAATATTAAACAACACTACACTTTAAAACCTTAAAGGGGACTTTCACAATACTTTTTTAAGGGCGTTTTCACATTGGCACTTTTGGCGCACACCCGGATTCGATTGACGTCAGAGTTCGGTACCTTTGGATGGTGTGAACACTGTCTTCTGAACTCGGGTGCGCACCCGCGAAACGTACTTGAGTCCGCTTAAAAATTGTGGTCTGGGGTCCGGTTCATGTGAACTCCAGAACGGTTCGCTGCTAATGTGAGCGCAATCTTACGAAATCGCGGAAGTGAACCGCTGTTAATTACGTATTATGTGGAATGTCCCTGTTGTGTATTGAGGTGACGTTTGGAAAAGTAAAGTGGAAAGATAAGATAAGATCTGGTGTCCGCGTGATTCAATTCGAAACATATAACTTTAGAAAGGTTATAACATTGGCGACGAGGATGTTAATATAAGGACTAACTTGTTAGTTAAATCTGAAAGTGAGTTAGACGCGTGTCACGCAGTCGTTTTTTTCAGTTTGTTGAAAAGTTTAACGGAGATAGACGGCAAGATGGATGGTACCTTTCCCAAGTTCGACTGTTACAGCGATCCAGCCACGTTGGGCCCACGGTGGACAAGATGGCTAAATGCTTTTGAACTCTTTGCCGATGGAAAGGGTTTGATCCTGACTAATGATGCAAGCGATGCTACAAAACAACAAAGACGGAGGGCTTTGCTTTTACACCATGCTGGGACAGACGTGCAGGATATTTTCTCCACACTCGCTGACACGGTAGGGCCAACGGATTATGCGCGAGCAGTAACAGCACTGAATGCATACTTTGTGCCTCAGGTAAACACGGCATTCACAAGACAGACGTTTTATAAGCTAATGCAGAAGACGGGACAGACCGCATAACAGTTTGTTACATGTTTAAGACAAGCGGCAAAAGATTGTGATTTTGGAGCCGATAAAGACAATCAAATAAGGGATGCTGTTTTAAGTCGGTGCAACTCTGAATATGTGCATAGAAAATTGCTAGAGGAAGGCAGGGATTTAACACTTGCTCGCACTTTAGAAATAGCTGCACAATGTGAACGTGTTGAACTGCACATTAGTTTGCACATAGATAACACAGTGACTCCTGTTGCACAGCCCCTTAGACGTGTTCCGTTCCATCTAAGAGAGGCTGTTGAGGAAAAAATAAATGAGCTGCTCCACATGGACATTATTGAGAAAGTCAATGGAGCAACCCCTTTGGTAAACCCAGTTGTCATTGTGCCTAAAGCAAACCGGGAAATAAGGATGTGTTTGGATATGAGACAAGCAAACACTGCAATCATTCGTGGAAGAATTCCGATCCCCATGTTGGATGAACTGTTGCAAGGAATGAATGGATCAGTTGTTTTCAGGAAACTAGACCTGAAATTGGGGTATTAGCTGGAATTGACTCCAGAATCGAGAGACATCACAACCTTTGCCGTTCACAATGGTATATATAGGTTCAAAAGACTGGTGTTTGGAGTTTCATCAGCGAGCGAGCAGTAACAGCATGACACTGTTCTAGCTGGCATCAAAGGAGTAGAGAACATATCAGATGACATCATCATCCATCCACAGAACAAAGAGACTCATGAGAAAAGAATGCATGCAGTACTAAAGACACTGGAAAGCTGCGGCTTGACTCTGAATGTAAAGAAGTGCCAGTTTAACATGGACAAATTTGTGTTTATGGGCATGCAGTTGCCAGAGAAAGGCATAGGCCCAACAGCAGAAAGGGTGAGAGCAGTCGTGGAGGCAAGAGAGCCTGAAAACGTTTCAGAGGTGAGAAGTTTTCTTGGTTTAGCTGGCTACAGAAGCCATTTCATACCTCAGTTTGCAAGTATCTCTGAACCTCTGCGCAGACTGACAAAAAAGATGCCAAATTTCATTTTGGAACTGACCAAAAGAAAGCATTCAATATTCTCAAAGAAGAGTTGGCCGAGGCCACAACACTGGCTTATTTTGACAAGGACGCACCAACAAAAGTCACTGCGGATGCTGGACCAAAGGGAATTGGAGCAGTACTAGTGCAGGACCAACAAGGAGGAACAGTTCCTGTATGTTATGTGAGCAGGAGTTTGACACAGTGTGAACAAAGATATTCGCAAACAGAATGAGAAGCACTTGTGTTGGTGTGGGCGTGTGGACGATTGCACCCTTACGTTTATGGACGGAAGTTCGATCTGGTCACAGACCACAAAGCGTTAGAGGCAATCTATAGCCCTCGCTCAAAACCATGTGCACGAATCGAAAAGTGGGTCTTGAGACTACAGCCATACGATTTCCGAGTTATTCACATACCAGGAACACACAACATTGCGGATCCTCTGTCACGCCTGCTGGGCCCATCTGCCAAAGGTTGAGCGACACACACATAAAGCAGAAGAATATGTGCGGTTTATAGCTGTTTGTGCAACACCTTGTGCTCTGACCACCAAAGAAGTCGAGCGGATTTCAGCAGAGGATGTGGAATTACAGACACTGAGAAAGGCCATTCAAACAGGTTGTTTTGATTACTGCCCTGCATACAGGCATATTGCGGGTGAGCTATGTGTCATTGGCCGAATAATACTCAGAGGAACAAGAATTGTTTTGCCACAGTCACTGAGAGGAAGAGCATTATAGTTGGCTCATGAGGGTCATCTTGGCGTTGTAGGAACAAAACAACACCTCAGAACAAAGGTTTGGTGGCCCGGAATGGACAGGGCTGCAGAAAAACCAGATGTTCCAGAACCACTGTCACCCACAGCGATGCCTGACGGGCCATGGCCAAACTTAGCCACAGACTTGCTCGGTCCTTTTCCTGATGGACTTTCGTTTGTCGTTGACTATTACAGCAGGTATTATGAATATGCAATCCTCAAGTCCACAACAGCAGAGAAAGTGATTGACCGCTTAGAAGGCATTTTTAGTCGGCATGGACTTCCCTTAACAATCAGGTCAGATTGTGGACCACAATTTAGGTCTAGTCAGTTTCAGACATTTTGTCGGGAAAACGGCATACACCATGTTAAAACGACTCCAAAGTGGGCACAAGCAAATGGAGTAGAAAGACAAAATGCATCACTGATTAAACGAATACGGATTGCCCAAGCTGAGGGCCAGGACTGGAAAAGAGAGCTTCGTAAATATGTGACTATCTACAGGTCCATTCAACTTGCCACAACAGGCAAAAGTCCAGCAGAACTTCTTTTTCAGAGGAAGATAAGAGGAAAGTTACCAGATATTACAACACCACACTGTGATCTTGAAGCTCGAGACAAAGATGCAGAGCAGAAAGGAAAGCTAAGAGACACACAGACAACAGACGAGGTGCTAAGTCATCCGACATACAGGTTGGAGATCAAGTGCTTGTGAGGCAAGACAAAATAGACAAGTTCACAACAACATTTCAAAGCACACCTCACAAGGTCATACACAGAGAAGGTAACAGTGTTGTCGTTCAGTCACCCACTGGAGCAACATATGCACGGAACACAACATTTGTCAAGAAGTTTCATTCTGAGGAAATGCCAGCAGTGAGTGATAAAATCAAACGTGATCAAGAGCCAATGTATGATGTGGAGCAAAAGGGTGAATTCAAAATGAACTGTGAAACAATTCAGAGAGAGGAACATATTTCCACACCATGCAGACCTCAGAGAAAAATCAAATTGCCTGAAAGGTTTAGAGACTATGTTATAGAGTGATTAATGAAATCCACAATTATTGACAAAGAGATGTTAAGTGGTGTTTAAAAGAAGAGAGAGTTGTGTTATGGTTTAATACACTTGTTTTAAAATCACCTGTTTAAAAAAAAAGGGAAAGCACTGATGTTATATTCAGATGTAAAAGTGGCATAATGTTGCATGTGTTTTGAATATGCTTAACTGTTTGAAGTTTAAGTTGAATGAATGTAAATATGAATGAGAACTTTAGTTGGGTAAGTTCATATTCAAGTAAGGGGGGATGTTGTGTATTGAGGTGACATCATCGACGTCATCACGTAAGTTTGGAAAAGTAAAGTGGAAAGATAAGTTCAATCTGGTGTCCGCGTGATTCAATTCGAAACATATAACTTTAGAAAGGTTATAACAGTCCCCACTAAGATAACAGACGTGTGTGTTTGTGTGCGTGCACTTACCTTGACAACAAAATGCATAGAATGCTTGCTTGACTTTTGTTCTTATTTTTTTAAACCTTTGGTTTTGTTTTCAAAGAAATAATACAGAAACGCACTTGCGTCTGTCTGCCGCAAATATACTAAAGTCGTTTCGACGACAACGGGCTGTCCGCCGAACGTCAGCTTTTGCGGAGGCATTCAGAAATCATCTCTCTGCTTCAATCACGCTTGTCGTCTTCTCGTTTACAGCGGTTGCCAAGCAACATGAGAACGCGCCGGCTGCAGCTTGATGATGCAAGCGTATACCGCGGTTCGGATGCAAAAATAATAAGTGAACACAGTCCATGGGGGGCATGGGGAGGGGGGAGCAATCGAACTTGGGTTCGGACCAGGCAATCGCACCAAATGTGAAACCGCCCTAAGATGTCAAATAAATCTTTGGTGCCCCCAGAGTACATGTAAAGTTTTAGCTCAAAATATCATAATAATTTATTATAGCATGTTAAAATGGCCACTTTTTAGGTGTGAGCAAAAACGTGGCGTTTTTGGGTGTGTCCTTTCAAATGCAAATGAGCGGATCTCTGCACTAAATGGCAGTGCAGTGCTTGGATAGTGCAGATTAACGGGCAAGATTATTATAAGCTGATCCCCTTCTGACATCACAAAGGGAGCCAAATTTCAATGACCTATTTTTCACATGCTTACAGTGTCACGGTGATCCGTGTCATGTTTTGTTTGTCTCTCCGATTACGTCACCTGGACCTTCACGGACTGATTCATCACACCTGTTCCCTGTTAAGTGTTGTGTATTTATACTGCTGTCTGTTTCTCACCTGTCGCCGGATCATTGTCATTGTCATTACTACCCTGTCTGTTCCCCGTGTCACATTTTGGATGTTCCTGTGTTGCTGTTTTACTCCTCGTGTTTTGTTTCTGTTCATTTTATATTAAATGTTATTTATTTCATGGTGAACCCTGCACTTGCGTCCTGATTCCTGTTTCCCAGTCGTGACAGAATGATCCGGCCAGACTGGACACAGCGGGTTCACGGAGGGCGGCTCCCCCAGGAGTTTCGTCGAGGGGGAGTAGTGACATCGGGGTTCATTCCCCATCAGCCCCGATGTCTCTTGGGGACCACCGTGCGCGATCGCTCGCTCCTGCGAGCATGCGGGAGGAGGATCGGCCCAGGCGGTCCCCCAACGGTTGAGTCGTCGTCGACGGTCCCTCGGAGAACCACCATCCTGCTCGCAGGGGGATCCGGAACGGACCACGCCCGATCATTTCCCCGGGGTGGCTACCGTGAGAGGGTCTCCGTTTCCGCGAGGGGATGGGAGATGACTTCCGGGGGCAGCTGATCGTCGGCGATTCCCAGGAGGGGGGTAATTCGTCTGCCTCGGTTCTCGGAGCGATCGCTCCGGTTCTCCTGGCGCAGTCCGGCCTACCGTTCCTGTTGGTCTCATCCCGGCGGCTGCCGGCTTCGCCAGGGTCCCCAAGCCCTCCACCCCTCCCTTGGACTCTCGCTACCAGACTTTTGTGTTTGTTTTGTTTAGGTGAGTGTCTGGTAGCCACTCTTAGAGGGAGGGGTCATGTCACGGTGATCCGTGTCATGTTTTGTTTGTCTCTCCGATTACGTCACCTGGACATTCACGGACTGATTCATCACACCTGTTCCCTGTTAAGTGTTGTGTATTTATACTGCTGTCTGTTTCTCACCTGTCGCCGGATCATTGTCATTGTCATTACTACCCTGTCTGTTCCCCGTGTCACATTTTGGATGTTCCTGTGTTGCTGTTTTACTCCTCGTGTTTTGTTTCTGTTCATTTTATATCAAATGTTATTTATTTCATGGTGAACCCTGCACTTGCGTCCTGATTCCTGTTTCCCAGTCGTGACATACAGAGAATGGTTTACCAAAAATAAGTTACTAGGTCATCCTTTATACATTTTCTAGGTTGATAGAAGCACTGGCTACCCAATTATATTGCCTAAACATGGACATTTCAGATTTTAATGATATGTCTCCTTAAAATGAACAACATTTTTGTACTCATTTAAACATTTTGCAATATTTCGTTGGTTTGCCATAACACGCAAAAGGCGTTTACTCCTATGCAATAATATTTACACCAAAACACAACATAAGTTCAATACATAAATAAAGTTTATTCATTCACTGTGATCCACCTCTTTAAAAATCATATGATTGTGAGGAACAGATCCAAATTTAACCCTTTATCCAGCGATCTTGATCCTAGTGACCGTAAACGTCAAATTTTGAGTTTGAATTCAAATATTGCGCCTCAAGAAGCTTTACAGCAGTGATATCAAACACTCAATGGCTCTTGGTTGCTACCTTGCAGATTTGCGACATTGTGGTCTTTCAGTCGATTTATTTTTTAAATTGAAAATGTGCACCTTGACAGAGAGAAGCTGGATTAATGTTCTGATAGATGAATAATTTTAATACTTTTCTGTATTTCATCATATACTCCAGAGAGGACCACAGCTGCACCACATCATCATTTTAACTACTTCTGGTACTGCTTTTGAAATTTTGCAATAAATCAATGATTTGTCAGTGAACTTGTCTGTCTGTTATGCTTCTTTTATTCTAACATTACATGATTTTAATAAACTGTTTTGGGTAGGTTTAAGGGTAGGACTGTATTAGCGCCTTAAAATATCTTTTAAATGCTATATTGTTACAAAAAATGTCCTATAATTTCTGTGCATTACGTTGCATAATACAAAAAGAGTCCATTATAATTATTTTTTGGTAGAGTTTAGTTTTAGGGTAAGCTTTGAGATAAGGAAAGGTAGGTAACATTATCGATAAAATGGTGAAAGGGAAATTATACAGCAATCTTTGTGTTATGAAAGATTTGTAAAGGTTTTACGTTTTGTAGCTGTAATATTATAAATGTTGCTAATACGTCTACATTGTTAGCTTCAGCATCTATTTAAACGTACAAAAAAGTAAGTTTTGTGTTTTTGAAAGTTACATATCATGTAGATTAATGATATTTACTTTAAAAAGTACCAATTATGAAACATGCCAGTTGTCTAATAAATCATACTTTTTTAAACAATAAAGTGATTGTAGGCTGTATAGTTTAACCATTATATTAATTGATATTTGTAAATGATAAAAACAGAATATTGGTTTGAATCAAAGTGATGTTAAGTCAAGTTTCACGTGTATAGTGTGAGCTATACCGTATATTCTTTAACAACAGAAGCGTTTCTAATAGCCCACTTTCCATTTGTGACAGAGGTCCTTTAGACCATTGTTATCAGTGCCGGCTGAGCAAACATCCAGCGTCAATGTACCCTGCTAAAAAAAGTGGAAAGCTACTTAAGCTTTACACCTTCAGGTTGTCTGTTAAAAGACTGTTTGCTTTTTTAATGGAGTGTGTTCTTACGCTGGGTCAGGTGCCTCTGTGACGGCTCAGTACAATGCTAACAAACCATCACCCATTCAGCTGATGTAATTTAGGTGGGGAAAAGAACATCACTTCACACACACACACGCACGCACGCACGAAAGCACACACACACACACACACACACACACACACACACACACACACACGCACGCACGCACACACACACACACACACACACACGCACGCACACACACACGCACACAGATCTGTCTGATGCCCGAATCGGGTCTCTCACTTTACAACTGATTTCTTTGATTAAACATTACATTATTGATTTGTTTTATATATTGAAGTTTTAATGTCTTTCTAAACCATCTCTGCAGTTCCTTTTCTTAGATTTTCACTATATGTGCAGTACTGTAAATGCAATTTTAATAATTTTCCAACATTTACAGTAAAAGTCCTTTCCTTTCATCATTCACCTAACCAACTGTATTTTTATCACACACGAGAGCATATTCTCAGATGTCAGTTTGATCTTGACAAAATGAGCTTGTCCGCTATCATCTGCTTTTAAAAGAGTCACTTTCAAAGAGCATCTTTAATGTGTGTTGTATGCTTTCATCCGTGCACAGCACAGATGCATCCTGAAGGACATTTCGCCTTTGTGTCATTCCACCCATGCTGTCTTCGAGCCCTTCGAGCGATCCCCTTACATGACAGCATTGATGCTTGCGCTGAATGGGCAGAAGACAGGAACGCATACATTGCATGCAGGGCTTGACGTTAACTTTTTTGCTCACCAGTCAAAGTGGCTAGTTGTTTTCCAAAGTTACTAGCCCCTCAGCATTTTCACTGGCCACAATAAACCAGGTATATCAGTATAGATCATATACAGTATTTAGGTGCATGAAAAACATCCTAAGGCATAAATAGATTAACTTCTAATAAATATATTAAAAGTGGAGCAGGGGTGTAGAAGATTAATTGAAAAGTTAAAACACAAAACCCCTCGACAAACGGTTTAAATATTTATTAACAACAGCAGTAAAAACTGTAAATACATGAATTTTACTGTCAACTTGTTTATACAGATGGTATTTTATAAGCTTGATCATGATTTCTGTTAAAAGTGATTTAAGACTTTACTGACAAATGTCAAGAGGGCATTATTGTTGCACAAAGTAGCCACATTAATATGATGCGCGAACCTCCCCACTGGCAGGTTTCCCTTGATTTCACACAAAACTAGGACGTGTATGTTCAGGTATACATTATGAATTTCTCTCCGTTCTAGCTTGCCCAGAGAGTGTGCACGCACGTTAAATCTCTTCAGCCACTTTCTTGCAATTGTTTTATCTTTCCCAGTGTGTGTGTATGCGCTCAAACTGCATCCCGTGCATTCGCAAATCCATCAGCGCTCAAACTCTCTGGTAAATTACCCCTACACGTTGCATTGAATGCAAGGAGTGCTCCTGGGAGTTGTAGTTTCCCAGTGTCGCATAGCGCATTATTTATAATTTCGCATACCTTTTAAGAAAACTACAATAAAAATTATATTCAACCTGCCAAAGTGGCAAGTGGGATTAGCTGTCTTACCCGCCACAGCCAAAATCTACCTGCATTTGACGCATTAATATAAAATTAATGTCAAGCCCCGATTGCATGAATGTGACTGCATGAGTAACAGGCAATTTGTGCTTGTGGCACTGTCATTACTGCTCCGAGACATGAAGGGTTGAGGATCCAAATGCAGGTTTTATTTGAAGGATAATCCACAATAATAAATTCATAAAACAGACAGGAGGTTGTAAGGGATCTCAGGTTTCGGAAGGAGAATAAAACTGCAATCGTTCCCCGGTTTCGGACACAATATGTCTGAGAGCGTTGCTAGAGTACGAATATATTGTATTAACCTTAAATCAAAACTAAACAACAGATTTGTAAAAGAAAAGGTTTAATTACAGTACTGACTTAAAGTTACAGTTGAAATGGTTACACTATAAATGCATGAAATGGTAAATAATACAAACAATTGACTGTTTCCAATGTATGCGAGATATTACCTGATAAGATAGAGAACAGAGAAAGAAAGTTTAGAAAAAAAAGATTCACACTTGAGAACTGAAATCTAGGCCTAATGGCCCGAACCCCAGAACTTAGGTGAAGAAAGAAAGGAAAGGGGAAAAGGCCAATGCAAAGGCAAAAGCTAAAATGCAAAGGCCCAGAGCTCATAAAAACATTGACCTTTATCCTCTATCTCTTGACCATGTGTCTAAGCCTAACTTGATACATTCAAATTGACCAATCAAAAGATCACCTTTAACCCCCACTGTACTTGACCAAACCCAACATAATACATTCAAACTGACCAATCAGAAGACCATCTTTAACCCCCACTGTATTGGATAAACAGCTGTGACAATAGTCTTTGATCAGCACAGGGGGTTGTGCCAAGTTGTGACCAAGGAATAAGTTCCTTCAATTTTAATCTTACAAGGTCATACACAGATAATCAGCCCAAATAACAGGGCAAACAGAACAGAACAGAACAGAGATGCACAGCCACTGTGGTGATCATAACAGAGTCCCCCTTAAAATAATTGCTTCCAGATGCTCTCAGGCAAAAGGAAATGTTCAGGTGGGCAGTGGATGGAGGTGGAACCAGTGGAGGGACAGTGGCAGAGCAGGAAGCCAGGGCAGAGGCAGCAGAGCAGTAAACCAGGGCGAAGCTGGCAGAGCAGGATGCCAAGATCGGAGAGGAGCTGGAACCCAAGGTGCTGCTGGAGGTAACGAAAACCCAGGTGGAAATGGAGACCAGGGCAGTGCCGGTGGCAGCAAGAACCTGCGTAGAGACAGAGAGAAAGAAACGTCAGCACAAAGTTTGGACTCTTTGACCATGTTAGAGGGTTAAGGGGAGACCGAACATCTTGGGCAAGGCAGAGAGTTCAGAGAGTTCGGGATAGGCCATCTTGGGCAAGGCAGAGAGTTCAAAAAAGCTCGGGGATTGGCCATCTTGGATGGGACAGAGAGACTAGGAAATTCAGGAACAGCCATCTTGGCTAAGGCGAAGAGTCTATGGCGCTCAGGGATGGCCATCTTGGATGGGACAGGAAGACAATGGAACTCAGGCTCAGCCAACTTGGACAGGACAGGAAGCTCAAGGGACTCGGGTTCAGTCTTTTCAGCCATAAACAGAAAGGTTAGGAGACTCAGGTTCGTCCTCTGAGGGAAGTAAACAACAAAAGGCAGACCACACACACCACAAAGCCACTGCTGTCACAGGAAACACAATAGACCAGGAATATACATCAGAAGGCACTGGGAAGCACTAGAGACACAAGCGACCTTGTCCTGAAGTTCACTAGGAGAGCTGGGGCAGTGTCCATTTTGTCAATCTTGGGTGTGGCTGTCATCTTGTGAACTGGCTTGGGCTTGGCGGCCATCTTGTGAACAGACTCGGGCATGCCGGCCATCTTGGGAACTGGTGCAGACATCTTGCAGGCATGGCAGCCATCTTGGGAACAGGGGCAGGCATGTTGGCCACAGCACATAAAGATAAAGAAACCTACAACACATATGCAACTAAAGCATTTAAACCTATTGTTTTAATTCAAATTTATTTTTGTAGTGCATTTCTCAATTTTGCACTGTTGCAAAGCATTATATATCAGTACAGACAATAGAATTATAAGATAAACAAAGTGTCTATGGGGCGGTTTCCCAGACTGGGTTTAGGTTAATCCTGGACTGGGCTTTAGTTATATTTGGACATATCTTGAAAAAGTAATGAAACAATACTGGTTTGCATCTTGAGACAAAATAGCACTGATATATGTTAAGATGTGTCAGTGCAAGATTAAATTAAGGCATTTTAGTCTGGGATTAGGATAAAACCTGTCTGGGAAAGCGCCCTTATATACGATTGTAGTCAGACCATTATATTTAAGCAATATTACCATATATAAAACCCAAACTATAAATATAATGGCAGTAGCTTTCCAGTCAGCAAGCTAAAGATGACAGAGAAAAACCTTGAGAGAAACTAAACTCAAGCGGGAGGATCAGTTCTCCTCTGACACATTGACATAACTGCTGCAATGAAACAGAAGATGAATACAGTAACTGAGCTGTGAGATTAGACAGGTGGCAGGCAGCCTGGCAGATAAGTGGGAAAAAATATTAAATAAGTCTATCTCATTCTTATAGCTTCTAGTATGAGGACTTACTTGGCTGTCATCACACCCGTTTGGATCTGTACCTAGCACGATCTGTACTAGGGTCACGATTGATGTGTGGCCTTCACATTTAATAGCTTCACATCTCTGGATGCAGCACCACCATCTGCTTTGGCTGACCACCATACCTGTCAAGTATCCCGTTTTGGCCGGGAAAGTCCCGTATTTTACCCTTCTTTCCCGCCGTCCTCCCGTATTTGTATTTTCCCGTAAATCTCCCGTATTTTAACCTGCGTTATTACAAAAATAATAATGCCCGGGCGGAGTAATAAAAAACATTCCCAATCCCAGATCGCTAAAGATCCACTGATTCCGCTAATCCACTTCGTGTTTTCCCACCCGCACCGCAGCATCTCTGTGTGCACTCTCTGCCTGGAGACGAAGACGACAGTTTCTGTCTGAAGTTTGATGCATTAACAGGTAGATTTATTACATAATATATCAGTTGTTAAACCGCAGAATTACTAATTTGTAAGTTTGCTTATGTATTTCTTTGGTTAATGATTTGCTGTCGGTGTTCTAAAAGTGCTAACAAGATAGCAAGCAAACAGCAACAAAATATACACATTACAATGCTTGTCTAATGAATTAAATGTTCCCGGTCAGATCTAAGTTAACATAAACACTAAATTTGTTGTTGTTGGCACACTTTGTAGACAAAAAATACCAAAAACACCAATGCCTTCACAAAATAAAGACAGAGAACGGAAAGGGAGGCTGGTAAAGGCAGTTCAACATTGCAAACATTGAAAGCTCCATCAAGCCAGCAGGTAAATCATATTGAATATCTATTGTCACACTTTAATTCTTGTTATTATATTTTCCCATTATAATCACTTGTAATCACTTGTCTAAGTTGATGCTAGTAATATAGTAACACATCATTTATTTATAATACTATATTAAAACCATACTATAGTACCACCCCCATAGTGCCCTTTTTGGTTTGGGCCACTGCCCCATCTAGCATTTTCATTTTCTAAATGACTGTTCTCATTACAAAGAAAAGTGAATGGTTTATAAATAATTTTGGCATTAAGGTATAATGCAAAAGAAGTTAAAATAAGGCTTTTCAACCTAAGGCCAGTGGGTTTTGTACAGATGCAAATTTGTGTGTATAGTATGTACAGTATGAGTGTGACTTATGAAATGTAGTTTTCACAGAGCTGTGTGTTTCACTAGTTTTCTTGCTAATTAATTAGTTTGTTTAGTTAATTTTAACACAATTATCAGCACGAAGGTTTAAAAAAATTTTATCCGGCCCTCACCAGTCTTAAAATGTAAGGAATACTGGAGCTTGTTTGGGTTGGTGGTGGGACTGTTCGCGGTGGGCGCCGGAAAATTTCCCTTATTTTCAAATCCAAAACTTGACAGGTATGCTGACCACAGTTACCTCAGAAAAATAAAACAGTTGTCTTGTCATTGTAACATGTAAGCAGGCTTGCCGAGTTACCTTGAACAGCTCTAAAACCGAGATTATGATCTGTTTTATTTTACATTAAGGTTTATAATGTTAAGCAGCATTACAATACTAGTTTACAGTGGCAGCAAGGACACAAGAGTATTCAACAAAAGACTGTAAACAGACTAATTTGGTCTCTTCTTTCTTTAGAGGATGAAGTTGCCCAGCACCCCCTCCTATATAGAAGATCTATTATAGTCGTAAAGATTGCAGTCTCAAACCCAAAGAGATATTCTTTCTAAAAGTAAAGGCTTATCTAGTCCTCTTAAAACGATTGCATAACACCGTCCAACTGTATAAACAAAGAAAGAAGGTGAAAAAAGGCGTACCTATTATTCTCCATGTATTGTTGCCACCATCATAATGTTGTGCAGACACTATGTTTTGGTAAGGACCGTATCATTTCTATTACACGCTTGAGGTATTTGGCTAGTCACAATGCACTGGATAGCTGGCCAATCAGAGCACACTTTTTTTCGAACAAAGAGCTTTACACAAATCGACAGGTCTCAAAAAGGCGGAGCACAGAAGCGCAACAAGAATTTACGGTGTTTGAAAAACAATGTCTTTTTAACTTTATAACTGCATAAACACATTGCATTACACCAAATATCAAGAATTTTTTCTCTAGATAGGCAAGATGTTACCTTGTTAAAATTATTTGGATGTACCATACAGATCACTTGGAATTTTAAGGCAAGTAAGGCAATTTTAAGTAAAAGCAAGCTAAAAGCAAACTTTGCCTTCACTTTGGCTTGCCTTTCTCTACGAAGCCTGCTGTCAGTTACACTCTGGCAGGGTTATTTTTGACCCATAATGGGTAAATATTGGACAGAACACATGCTGGGTAAAAAATGACCCAATGTTGGGTTGATGTTATGCCACCATGGAGTAAAATAAACCAGTTGAGTTAACCCAGCATTGGGTCAATTTTAACCCAGCATGTGTTCTGTCCAATATTTACACATTATGGGTCAAAAATAACCCAGACAGTTTTAGAGTGTGGTGATGGAAAGTTCGGATCATTTTTCTGATTAGGATCTTTGAATCTCGTTCAACAAAATGAACAAATCTTTTTACGAATCATTTCGTTCTTTTCGTTTGTTTAAATATGATTATGATATAATTTCAGAAATTCCCCCAGAACGACCACTTATGCAAATAATTATGACATTACTAACAATCCCATCAAAGATTATCTCAGTCATTAAATCATTCTATGAACATTTTGGGCCCTATTTTAATGATCTAAGCGCATTGTCTAAAGCGTACAGCGCAACGTCTAAATGGGCGTGTCCGAATCCACTTTTGCTAATTTAATGACGGGAAAACTGGTTTGTGCTTCGAGCGCATGGTCGAAAAGGGTAGGTCCTATTTTTCTTAATGAGTAATGGGAGTATTTTGGGCATAACATGCAATAAACCAATGAGAGTCTCAGCTCTCATCCCCTTTAAAAGCAGGTTGTGTTGGCGCTATGTCTAATCCCTATTTAGATGACGGACTTTGTAAACTGAAAAACTAAGCGGAGGAAGAAGATCCCCAGTTTAAGATTAATGTTAAATAATTGTGTTGTTTTTCACTTGTATTGAAATGTTTTTTTTTATTATTAAAACCTTTAAAACCCGTTTTCTTTTAGTCATGGAAGTAAAAAAATCAGGCTTTTAATTGCTTTAAATGGCTATCCAATATCATCAAAAAAATTCTTTTCAAGTATGTAAGAAAATCATTATTATTAGTTGCCTCAAAATAGCACCGCGCCAACAATGCGCCTGAACACAAAACCTAAATTTGCTATTTAAACAATGTGGCACTAAACGTGAAAAATATAAGTGCACCGGGTCAAAACTAGCAAAATACAATTGCGTCGCGCTTTGCGCTGCAGATAAAGTCTGTTCTGCTCTACTGTTCAGAGAGTTGGCAAGTTATCAAAGCTGATATGAAGAGAATTGAAGTGTTCCAAAATGTATACTTTCAACGAATATGCTAGATATTTTGGCCTAATAAGATCTCCAACAACGATCTGTTCAAGAAAAAGGGGAAGCCGGAGCATCACCAAGGAAATTACACACAGAGACACCTGAGATGGCTAGGACATGTGTTGAGGATGGAGCAGGACAGCATCACAAAAGTTGCCCTAAGATGGACACCTGGTTTTCTGGCAAAAGAAAACCTGGGAGACCCAAAACCACCTGGCGCAGAACTGTGACACAAGACCTAGAACCCATGAACCTGTCATGGGGAAAGGCCCAACATGCTGCCAGGGACCGAATGCAATGGAGAGGGCTCAAAGAAGCCTTATGTCCCATAGGGGATGAAGAGAAATGATGAACAAGTTATGAGAAATAAAAATGCTTATTTCATTATTTCTTGACATTCACATAAGCTCTGAAACCTGCACAAGAGACTGAAATGATAAGCCTACCTACTAAGTCAGTCCTTGTGTATATATTGACATATTGTCATATGTGAAAGAAACAAACAACTCAGAGGACCCATAGTCTCGAGATTAACTTCAATTCTCTTCCTGGTACAGATAGCATAGCATATCCTATTGAGTTGTCACGTGTGAACGGAACAAACGACTCGGAGGAGCCGAAGACTCGAGATGAATAATCATTTCTTTTTTTTGTAATTAACAATGAGATGGTAAAAATTATAAAATATACACAAAATATGTGTTTAATTGTATAATAGCATTGTAACTTTACTTGATTTAATGCAATGTTTACAATTAAGTTCTGTTCCATTCCTCCATGTAGACTAGTAAGTGAAAATGCAAGCTATTATTTGAACCAATCCTGTACATCTGGTGGGAGCTTAACCTCATCTCTGATAACATGCTGGATTCTGAAAAGGTTTTATTAAAGCAAAGGGAAAATGATATAACGTAAATTACCTCCACCACATCAAATGACAGATGCTTAGAGAAAACATCAGATCAATATGTTATTATGTTTCAAAGGTCAAAATGAGCAGGTGAATGAATCTGATACAGTGAAAGGTCAATACTGACATAGCTTTTTTGCTTGGCTTTTGGCACACCATCAAAATTTCTTTGTTCCATGCGATGACTTGAAAAGAATTCCAGGAAACAGTTGGATGGAATCCCATTCTATAGATCTGAGATTCTCCATGTCTTACCCGTGGTTGTTAAAGTCAAGCTATAAAAAGGACAAAGTATTATAAAAGCATCATAAAAGTTTTCATGCACTATATTTAAAGTCTTCTTAATATGCTCGATAGCTTTAACAAACGCATATATAAGGAATTATTGATGACCGGCTGTTTAATTATTTAAAAAAATGCTTTGCGTCATGACATTACACCATGGTTGTGCATGATTTTAAAATAATTTTAAGGACCGGAGTCAATTATTCCGCTTACACCACGTTTACCACAAATATTTCATCCCATGCGGCAGTCTTTTCTGTGACATTTAGACAATTAGCCTGAAGTATGATAGGTATCATATTAATCATATTACCATTATAAACATATTAAAATGCTATGATGTACATACAATATATAATACAATAATACCAGCAATAATACCATGAATAATGTACATTTTGCATAAATATTAAAAAGCAAAGTGGTTGCAAAAGGTTGTAGTCCATCATAATAATAGATATTTACAAATTATAAAACCTTATAAAACAGCAACCCTTCACCTGATAAACAGCAAACTCTCAGGGAGCAAGCAAAAGGCATGAGCCAATCTCCAGAGGATCAGTTCTCCTCTGATAAACTCAATGATGCAGCTTTATCTTTTGTTTGTAATACATAAAATAGGCCCAAACAGCTCAAATAATTATCTCTCGACTGTAAATTACGGTTGAGCAAATTTCCCTTCTGACACGCTCATGACAAATTACAGTAAATCATGAAAGGCAGTTTCAGACTGATTTACAATTGCTTGGTTGCTCCTATATTATTGTAATATGAATACGCATGCATGATTTACCAACATAATATCTGAAGCAACAGTTTACAGTAAATTAGACAGTGAATGAACGATTGATGTTTACACGTTTGGGCTAAAGAAAGATCTATTAACACTCAAATATGATACCAATTCGAAGTACATGCTTATCACATTATAATCTGAAGGTATTGCAGAAATATTTTTTAAACAATTCTTCTAAAGGTGCCCTCAGTATTTTCAAGATAAGGTTCATGAGCCCCACCACCCCAGACTCATTAGAATAAATAAACAAAATGCAACTTAAAGGACAAGTTGGGTATTTTACGCTTAAAGCCCTGTTTTCAGATTGTTTATGATGAAATAGAACGGTTTTGACTGAAATTTCGACATATACGGCTGCCCCGAGAATTTTTGGGTGTTTGTGTTTTACCACCCTCCTTTACAATGGGTTTAATGGTGCACTGGAACAATCCTAAATGCATTAAACTTTTGTTTACAAAGACGTGAAACTCAGCGAGTGGTCAGGGGTGTTCACTGGGATGCTCACACAAAAATCGCCGCAAAATACGCACTCCAACAGGTTTTATCGTAGTTTTGTCCAACTCCATTGACTTGTATTAGATGTGCTGTGAGGTACGGTATTACTCGACGCCGGGAACTTTGTTTCTATTTTTGCAATTGGCAAAGGTGGATTAGCGCCACCACCTGGGCTGGAGTGTCTATTATTCAAGCTCTCAGTGGAAGAATGTACGGGTGTGAGGCGTTTGGAAAAATAGGTCCACAAGTTAACAACGAATGCTAAAACAGCTGTTGGAAAGCATCTTTTGCAGCGATTTCTGTGCGAGCACACCAGTGAACACCCCTGAACACTCGGTGAATTTCACGTCTTTGTAAACTAAAGTTGAATGCATTTTAGAAAGGATTGTTCCAGTGCACCATACACACATTGTAGACGTGTGAGGCGAAACACAAACACCCGAAAATTCTCGGTTCAGCCGCATATGTCGAAATTTCACTCAAAACCGTTCTATTTTATCATAAACAATCTGAAAACAGGGCTTTAAGTGTAACATACCCAATTTGTCCTTTAAAAGAACGTGGGCAGCGGTTATTTGTCAGTGATCCATACGCAGAAGCCTATATTTCTCTAATACCCAAAAATTTCCTAAGAAAAAATCTTGATACACAAAAAATTTGTCTGTAGAGCCCTTTTCACACAGATATTCTAGAAAATACATGTAAAGTGTTTCTGGAATTTGTCCTGGGATTGTTTGATTTTGGGGGTTTTCACACTGCTAATGATTTCTACATTTCTATATATATGTGTGCATTCAAACAAATCGTGTAAAGACACATGACATGCACCCCGCCTTTAATAACAATACATTTAAATAGTAAATATGTTTACTTATACTTTGTTCACTTTGATACATAATTTTTTTGCAGTTCATGGAAGGGAGCAGGACAGCAGTTTTGCTTGAAATTGCTTTATATGTTAATGAAAATTTAATTTTAAGAAAATCTGTGTTTTTTTGCTAACCATTCCTATATTAGAAATTTAAAAGCTAAAATGATTGTTTTGACATGTATTTCAGTATTTGTAATACACCAGATTTCAGCTCATTTCTGACCTTGATGTTCAGCACACCGTTCTCAATGAAAACCTTTCCAGAGACAGACAAAGAGCAACAAGAGTGATAATATATGGGTAACACGACATTTGGTAAAGACAACGTCAGCTGATAGAGCTAGACGATCATGGGTTTAATGTTCGCTACATCAGAATTTATTCTGGAAATGTGTTTCCTTCTCCAATTATATGCATTCACTCTTTTTCTCAAGTCAAAAACAACCTTAAGCGAGCGTAAAAACTTCATCATCCGTTTCTTATGCGATACCTCAAAATTTGCATACAATTGAGGTGACTGAAACCCAGCTTATGAATAGATGATAATATCATGACATTCATAATATCATATCTACCTTTGATCATAATGCATTAAAGACAGCACTGTAATGATGAGGAGGAAGGTCTCTGAGTCTGTGGCGTAGTCCATTACATACTCTTATTCTCTCAGACAACAGCTCAGTAAACAACATCTGTTTGTACATGCGTCTCTCCTGACCTTATGTTTTTATTGTTCATTGGCTGATTGGTGAATAGCAGCGTCTAGCAGCACAAAATAATTCAATGAGGTTTGGTCTGTTCAGAACACTGATTGAGGATGATTCCTTTTAAAGAGTATATTGAAATGTTCTACTCTGCAGGACTAAAAAAAAAATGAGAAACCAGCATTAAGGTCAGTGGTTCTAAATCCTGTTTCTGGTGATTCACTGCTTTACACATTTCACCTAGTTAAAGACATGGTGTTAACAATTAATATGATTTCAACGGTTTTAAAAACATGATCTGGTTAGTTGACAAGAGCTATGTAATACCATCACACATCCATTTTCCTCAGGTTGCATCCTAGATCTATAAGGGCCATTCTACAGAACTGGTCCAAACTGCTGTCTCACATTCAAAGAGCACATTTAAAAAGCATTTAAGTATTCAAATCTTTTTACTAAGATCCATCTAGTATCTTTTGAAACCCCAAATAATATTTATTTAATCATAATTTATTGGGTACACGCCTAAAGGAAGCACTTTTATTAAGGGGTGTCTGGAGCGCTTAAACGGTGCGGTCTGGACGGCTGTTCTCTGACGTTGCGCCCCGACCATTTTTTGACACCAGCCACCCTGAATAACCAGCTCCCAGGGGTTGAGGCCGCCCCCAATGTTGCCATGTATTTTTGTAAAAATATTTTCTACCAATACATTTTTGGTAATACATTTTACTCTTACAATTTAATCCAAGGAAATACATTCAAAAACAATTGAAGAAAAACATCTCGGTTATGGTTGTAACCCTTGTTCCCTGAAGGTAGGAAACGGAGACGTCACATCGTGACTGATGAACTTGCATAGAGAGACTAATCAGCTTCAATTTGTATGTAAAGAACCAATGAATGTTGCCATGCAGTATTTGCATCTGCTGGCCCCGCCATGCCAGGTGGGTATAAATGCCAGCAGGTGAACTGCATTCATTAGTTTTTCACTGAGGAGCCAACCTCAGCAGTGGCACAGCGACCGTGGCGACGGAACATCTCCATTCCCTACCTTCGGGGAATGAGGGTTAAATCTGTAATCGAGACGTTCCCTTTCAGTCGGTCACTATGATGTCACATCATGACCAATGAATCGGGAATCCCTATCAAAGCGCCACAGAAGGCTGCCCCTTTGAGAAGGCCTGCCACTGCTGTTCTAACCCACTTAGCAACCATAGGCACACTGGGAAGCATTCTCGCTGGTGGTAGCAGGGGACACTGCGAAAGCCATATCCCTTACAGGTTTTTTAGGTGGCATTTTACAATATGGAAGAGGCTGGGTCTGCCTCCTCCAGGGGCAGCACTTGCTGGCTCACCACCTGATCTCTAAAAGGAGTTGTGGGAACTTTGGGCACATAGCCGGGTCTTGGTCTTATTGTTACACTGGAGTCACTGGACCCAAACTGTAGGCACAAATTGAACAACCGAGATTGCACGCAGATCCCCTACCTGCCTTATCAGGGCCAATGCAATCAGGATCAAAGTTTTCATTGAGAGAAACTTGATACACACTGACTGCAAAGGCTCAAAGGGGGCATACTGGAGAAACTTAAGCACCATGGACAGATCCCAAGAGGGTATAGAGGGAGGACGAGGTTAATTTAATCTCCTCACCCCCCTAAGGAACATGATGACCAGGTTGTGCTGACCAACTGACCTCCCTGCTATGGGGTCATGGTGGGTGAAGACTGCAGCAATATAGATATTAATGGTGGAGGGGGACAGCCTCCTCTCCATCCAGTCTTGTAAAAAAGAAAGCATGACACTGATCAGGTACTCTTGAGGGCTCTTTTGCTAAGAGTAACATCACTCTATGAACAGGTTCCATTTCAGTCCATAAGACGGTGCTCGCCCCGAAGTGATTGTGTTCGCTACTTGCAAAGGAAAGCCACTTAGAACCTCTGCGTCTGGTCCAAAGACCATGTGGGTGCCATATTGAGTCGTGTCCCTGAGAAAGAAGGTCCTTTTTCATGGGGAATTTACCAGGCAGGGGCTGTTGTGAGGAACATGATTTCGGGGAACCAAGTCCTGGTGGCCCAGTATGGGGCCACTGGTAGAACTCACTCCTCGTCTTTCCTGACTTTGCACAATGTTTGTGCAAGAAGGCTCACTTGGGGGAATGTGTATTTGTAAAGACCCTGAGGCCAGCTGTGTGCCAGTGCATCCATGCCGAGGGTTCCCTAGGTCAGGGAATAAAACAGCTGGCAATGAAAGGTTTCCAAGGATGCAAAGAGGTCTACCTGTGCTACTCCGAATCATCTCCAAATTAAATGAAACATCTGGGGGAGGAGTTTCCACTAGCCGGGGCTAGCTGCTCATCAGCCGCACGATTGAGCAATCCCAGGATGTGAATGGCATAAAGGGACCTCATGTGCTTCTGACTCCACAGGAGGAAATGGCAGGTGAGTTGCTACATACGATGGAACCATAGACCACCCTGATGGTTAATGTACTCAACAGTGGCAATATTGTCTGTATGGACTAGACAATCTTTGCCTTGTAGATCGCTTTTAAGGCTGACAAGAGCAAGATAAACTGTCCACAACTTGAAGCAGTTGATGTGCCAGTGCTTTTGAGGTTCTGCCCAAACCCCTGAAACTGCAAGCCTGTTGTAGGTGAAAACCACAGCATGCCTGGAGATATGTTTTAAGGTCATGCCTGCCCAGAGAATGGAAGGGTCTGACCATGGGAAAAAGGTGTGACGGCATGCTGGTTTGATATGCACCCAGTGCATACCGCTGCGGCACGCCCATCTCGGGGCTCGGCTGTGAAGCCAGTGCTGTAGCTGTCTCATATGAAGCAGTCTGAGTGGTGATACAGCCGCCACTGCTGACATATTCCCCAGGAGCCTCTGAAATAACCTAATTGGGACTGCTGTCTTGCATTCTAACAAACTCAAGCAGTTGAGCACTGGCTGTACACGTTCCTCAGAAGTGAAGAGGATGTGCTCAAACCTGGAGGAACGCCAGGCGAACTCAATCACATAGCCGAGTCTGATAGTCCAAAGAAGCCACCGTGAGGGACTGAGAAGCTCTATCCAGGCCCCCAGATACTGTGCTAGCAGGACTAAAGGCAAGACAGATGTACCCACAGTGGGGCAGCCGGTAAGGTCTGTGGTGCACTTTGTAAGTGAATGAGGGGGGGGGGGGGGGGCGATGAGTGTATGGAAACACTCACTCGGCTTTGCGAATGGACAGATGGATCATAAAGATGCTGAATTATGTTCCCGCAGCACGGGAACAGCTGGTCAAAACTCTCAACGCATCGCCTAAAAGGCCGCCCTGGGATATGGGGGCGTTCTGTCTGATCATGACCACCCTTGTGCAGATCCTTCAGTGCCTTAGCCTGATGGGCCTGCAGCAACGCCATGGCACGCAGAGCTGAGGGCGCCTCCACACAAGCTTGATAAGCATTGCCGCTCAGAGCAGACAAATGCTTATCGAACCTGTGTGGGGCAGCTTATCCCTCCAAGAGGCAGCACAGTTGGCTGGACACAGTTGCATCGCAAACGAACCCTCCACTTTTGGGACCGCTGTTTACCCCTTAGCAGCCCCATAATTCAAACAGGCAGAACGACATCTTTAAAAAAAAGACGCAAAGCCATTCGTGAACACGGAAATCAACTGGGCCGCTCTTTTGTGAGGAAAACTCTCTTAGTGCAGATGGGTAAAGGAAGCACACAGGGGTAGATAGCACCACACACCACAAAAATAGGCAAGTGGAGACCGCTGAAACGCTGTCATGCCAACTTATCCGCCACATGGTCCCCCTCAATAAATCTGCTTCTTCTCAGAGCAGTAGCTGTTGAAGTGAAAAGCTAATGAATGCAGTTCACCCACTGGCATTTATACCCACCTGGCAGGGCAAGGCCAGCAGATGCAAATACTGCACGCCAACATTCATTGGCTCTTTACATCAAAGCTGATTTGAATTTCTAATTAAGTTCCCCAATTCATGAAAGGGAACTCTATTTTTTGTCTAACACTTGCTAACTTAATAGGTTTAAATGGTATGTGTTGTAATAAAATGTCCTCCAGCAGGAAATGCATTGAATTTTTTTTGCCTAAATGTATGCATATATTAAGATTAGAAATGTATTTGCTTGCCTCTAAAATACATTTCATATAAATTTTTTACATTATGAATTAAAATATTTTTGGACAGACAAACATATTTTTGCTGTATGGGAATACACAAAAATACAAAACTTACCATGCTTTTATTGTGGTAAAAGTGTAGTAACCATGTTTTATTGGTGTATTGATTACTATCAGCAAAACAATGGTTTTACTACACTTTTTGTTTTAACTGTAGTAAAACCATGGTTAATTTTCGTAAGGGTACCCATTCCCAACCATCCATGTTCTTACCTGGGTATAGATTTTACCACTGTTCGCCCTTTATTCAACTCATACACCTGCATTCTGGTTGTTGTAGACAGATCTCAAGAGTATGCAAACTTATTATTTCTAAAGATTTGCCCACAGCCTTAGAAACTGCAGAGGTTTTCTTCCACCAAGTCTTCTGTCACTTTGGCCTGCCTGAAGATATTGTCTTGGATCATGGACCACAATCATCTCCCATGTCTGGCATTCCTTCTTGAAGTTACTCTGTGTCTCCATCAGTCTTCTATACCAGATACCATACACAAACCAATAGCCAGACTGAATGTAAAATCCAGGAAATCAGGATAAACCTGCAGTCATACTCTAATAAACATCAACACAACTGCAGTTGTTTCCTTCCCTGGGTCAAGTATGCACAGAACTCCCTTTGATCGTCCACCACTGGGTTAACACCATTCCTGTGCATACTCTGCTACCAGCCTCCCCTGTGTCCCTGGTCAGGGGAACAATCGGATGTCTCAGTTGTGAACCATTGGTTCCAGGAGAGAAAGATGGTATGAGACTCAACACACATCCATCTCAAGCATGCCATTCGAAAAAACAAGAGCCAGGCAAATGCATGAAGATCTGCCACTCCATCTACCATCTGGGACAGAAGGTCTGGCACTCTACCAGGGATATTATTTTTGGCCTACCATGGCAAAATATATATACCATATATATTTACATTCTATTGAAATATTTTGCCATGAAACCATGAAACCATGAAACCATGAAACCATGTTTCCATGTTTGACTTACATTCCTGCCTAAAAGGTATGCAGGTCTTTTGTTTGCTCAAGTGTCAATCACAGATTATTCAGGAGCTTTCACGCCTCCTCGCATATGGCCTTTCTCAGCAAAAAGTGTCTTAGAAATTCTAAATCAATATAATGTTTTATGTGAATGAGTAGACATAATGATTTTCACAATGATTTTAAATAAAAAAAACCTCTAGACTACTAGATCCTGTTTTGAAAAGTCTTGCGAAAATGTGTGGTATTGGTTTTGTGGACTTATATCAGTGACTTAAAAATTTAGCTTTTTCAAAAACAATTCATAAAATTTTTCTGAACACAGTGTTAGGAGACTTTTGCCATTATTATGTTTTAAGCAACTGATAAAAGCACAAATGTCAGTGCTGGTCAAAACTGCTCCAGGACTCAAAATCAGCTAACACCCCAGATGGTTATTAGGTTTGAGCAAAATGTGTTGTAATAAAACCTCCACTAGCAGGAAACATATTGAAATAAACCCCAAAATTGCAACATTAGAATTTTACAACAATATTACAACCCCTAAATTGCAGCATTACAAAACATTTGTTTTTTTTAGCCTAAATTTATGGCTATTGTAAGTCTGTAATGTATTTCCTTGCCCCTACATTTTGTGTACATGTTGATATATAATGGTTAAAACTAAATATATTTTTCAATATAAGCTTTTTTATCTACAAAAGTATTTAGTATTTACACTAGTCAACATTTGAAGTGCTTTAAAACCTTTCTTAAAAGCTGTCTTAAGGAGCACCTATTTCATTGCTAAAAAAATAATGTTTTTTGTGTATTTGCTATAATACAATGTGTCCGCATGGTTTATGGTAAAAAACAATATTTTTCCACATAGCATACATTTTTGTAGCTCCAGATTTCACTCTCTTCCTGAAACACATGGATTTGAAAAGCTCTGTGTCCCGGATTGGCCAGCTAATCCGTATGTTGTGAATGGCCTGAATGCCTCTGACGTCAGCCGGAAATGTGATGCTCCTTACCATGTTTGAAAGATTCGCTCACAATGCAATGCTAACAGGAGTTAACTTACAGAATGTGAGTCTGAAGCGGGAGGAGTTATGATAATGTTGGTCTTGTCTACATCACCAATCCCAGGAAGTAAACTGTTGCCTACAATCCGTGTGTTTGTAGTAGTCCAAGAAAAGAGATTTACATTGGAGACAATAACTCACGTCATCGTTTACTTTGGGCTTTGCATATCATTAACATGTACTAATACACACCTACACAACAAAGGCAACGTGATCTCATGAGAATACGTGTGTATTTTACTTTTAGTGTGGTTGTACAATACGTAGATTTACTTACGTTTAAAACACACTGAAACGTACAATATCGACGTTTTGACAAGACTAATACATAAATTAATTACGTATTTACAGCTTTACAAACGTACAAATATGTACGTACGTTATGCCTATTTATAAATATTAAAATCTGCGGGAAAATCTGCGAATTTGATGCACCTATGCCTAGTAAGGAACAGCGGCTGGCGATTGGAGGATACGCCAAGCAAGGCAGTACTTAAGGCCAAGTTTATTCACAGTTTGGGAAGCTTTTTGGTGTGTGTTTGAAGCGCTGTGTTGTGCCATTTGGTGCGCTGCTGTGGGCTGTCTAAAACTCTCTCTCTCTCAGGCTGAAGCCATATGGTTGTGGAAGGCATCGCGAACCTTAAAGGTTGAAAAACACACGGAGTATTTGGTGAATTGAGACCAAGAGAAAACGGGGATTGAAACCGCCATTGTTGTGAGTACCAAGTGCAAGTTGTAAATGCCCTGTGTAATGATCTAGCCGTATGTTAGTTTCCTCCAGGAGTAAGATAACGGCCCTACCCCAATTATAGGGTGGTGGGTGAGTCGAGTGGACGTTTTACTGAAGCAGTCACAACAACGACACCACTAGCTGGGCCGCATTATCCATCGCCAGATCTGACTGAAGTGAAGTAAAGGAAGACGGGAGTCCTTTTTGTGCACTGAGCGTGGTGGGTGAGTCTTTGTGCTGTGAAAACCTTTAAGTTTGACGTGGTGTTGTATATTGCTGTGGGTTGCTGTGGATTGCTGTATGTCTTGTCTGACAGACCCCCGCCTTCACGCACTTCGCTAAGGGAAGACCAAGAGGCTGCTGGCCTTAGCTTGACTCAACCCTGCATATGTTGTGAGCGTGTTTCAGATCTTAGAAAGTAGCACGGTGCCCCGGGACGATCCTTTCCCGCCTAGACATTTGGTGGGTGGTGTGAGCATCAACGAAGAGCTGGAGAAGCAGCAGCATTGTGAGTATGATTTGTGGCTATTACCATTCAATACTGTAAACTGTGCGAGTCTTATTGTTGCAGAGAGCGAGGTGAAGTGATTCTCATCGTCCCGTGGCCTCTACAAAGGGGCGCCCCTGTCCAGAGTTCGAACGCCTGACGGCAGCGAGGAAAGGGAAGCGCTCGGCCCGGTGAGACGTTGAGTTATTCCACCCCCCTGCCACCGCACAGCCGTCGAGAGGGTTCGCCTCCGACGCCACGTAGGGACGACTTACTCCATCAGACGTTTCGCCCAAGCGGATACCTGTGGAGGAAAGAACAGAGAGAGTGAATAACCTGAGGAGAGATCGAAGAAACCTGTACTTACGGTACGCTGTGACCAGCAGAGAGGTGAGAGCCATTCAAAGCCAATTAACTGTGCTTCTGTGTCCAAGTTGATACCTGTGAATGAAAGAACAGAGAAAGTGAATAACCTGAGGAGAGATCGAAGAAACCTGTACTTACGGTACGCTGTGTCCAGCAGAGAGGTGAGAACCATTCCAAGCCGATTAACTGAGCTTTGTGCCTAAGTTGTTACCTGTGGAGAAGAAAGAGGAAATACTGAGTGACTCGACAAAACATTGTGAAAGTGCGAGGAAGAGCCCACACCAGGGAGACCCAGGTACGCAGCCTAAATAAAAATCCACAACCCTCATTCACTTTTGATTCTGCCTCCAGGAGGACAAAGGAGCGCGCCACGGATACTCCAGACCAGGTTGGAGCCTGAGTCCCACGCCCCCCTGGTCCCTAGTGTCCTGGACATCCCGTTGCCCCCTTGTTCCCTGTCCGTGGCCACCTGGAGGGCAGAGACAGATATTAGTTTTAATTTCCCCCCTCCCCATTTCCCAAGAACATTTTAAATATTTAATGAATAAATAAAAGATTATTTTTATACTTACCTGCCCTTGTTGTTGTCTGGTCATTGGGTTGGCTTTGGGGACCTCCTCGAGGTGGAAGTTGAAGAGGGGCGTGGCTTTAGCCTATTGATAGCCAGCCCCTCGGTGTGACATTTTCAGTCATATTTATTTAAGACAGGTTACCCATTTACCTAATGAAATGATAATGATATTCAGAGAATTTCACAATATTTAACATTTTAAAACTTTAAAATGAATAGCATTTCTGTATTTATATTTAGTTTGTTTGCCATGACACACAAAAACGCGTTTTCTCCTGCTGTCTTCTATGCAATATGCTATACTATTAAGCAATAATTACAACAAAATACAACATAAATTCACAAAAGATGTTACTTTTATTCATTTGTTGTAATCAACATCTTTAAAATTCATACGATTGCGAGGAATGCGATCTTGATTCGAGTTCTCATATCAACCGTAAAGTCAGATCACGCGTTTGTTAATGTGAATTCAAATATCCCGCCTCAAGAAGCTTTAGGACACATTACTTTACGGCAGTGATATCAAACGCTCATTTGGGATAGGGTTAAGGTGGTAAATTATCGCTAAAATGGTTAAAAGGAAATTATACAGCAATCTTTATGGAATGAAAGATACGTAAATGTTTTAAGTTTTTTAGCTGTCAAAACGTAATAATGCTACGTTTAAATGTTGTAAATACGTATACATTGTAAGTTTAAGCATCTATTTAAACGTACAAAAAATATGTTTTTTTGCTTTTTAAAGTTACGTGTAAATACTACGTATCAACAGGCTGCACATACACACCAAAGGAAATGAAAAATTGTGAATCGGGTCATTGATGCTCTTTAAAACCAATACCCGTTCTTCTCTTAGGACAATTTTGATGAACGTTTTTTATCCAATGGTTTTATTGGTTTTATTGGAAATTTTATTGGTTCTAATGGAATATGGCCTCAAAACACACTACAGTGTAGTGGTTTTAATGGTAAAAGCAAATGGTTCCTATTGGTATTTTAATAGAAACCATTAGAATTTTCTGTAATGGTTTTGTTTTTTTTCAGCAGGGTATATAAGCACCAGTAGACAAAACGTCCTAAACCAGTCATTAGCACTACATATACAGTAAGTTATATATAACTATTAATTTAGATTGAACTGTTCATATGAAAATGTAAACCTATAAGTAATAAAATATATATTATTTTATTAAAACAGTAAAGAAAAGTTTTAAAAAGGCACAATAATTAAAAACTACATGTCTCAGACACAGTTTTTTATTGTTAGTTCACAGCATGTAAAACTGTTTTCAGTTAATGTGCGAAGTAAAAAGCGCTAGATAAAGACGTATTATTATATGGATGGAGGAGGATCTAGAGTTCAGCGTACTGAAGCCCTGCATCCACTGATGAACGGGCGGAGGCTGAGCGCAGCCACACCCTCTTCATACCATTGGCCAGCTTTCTGTGCAACGTCACGTAGAAATGAACCACACGTTTATGGCGATGAATTATAGATTAAAGGGAGGCTGAAAATGCAGATTGGCTCCTGTACACAAACCATCACCTCATCCACGGATGACTGAGGAGATGCGAGCAGAAGACCCCTGGTGAAGTGTTCCAGCATTTACATTCAGCCATCAGTCATCATCTCGATGTGTGACAGCTTTCAATCACGGACTCGCAGCACGATGCGTGGATTCTGTAGAGACGGGACAGTCGTGGCTCTCGTGCTCTTAAACGCTTTGATGCTCGTCGTTGCAGCGGACGCGGAGCGCGCGTTTACAGATCATTTTCTCGTGCAGTTGCGCGAGGGGACAACCGGAGATGCTCAGCAACTTGCCCTGGAGCATGGCTTTAGAAGTGCAAGGAAGGTAAGAGCCAATGATGTGTGGAGTATACATAACGATAAGAATGGCACATTTACAGTAGTGCATGCATAAGCACCCGACACAAACCATTGTTTGATAAGTATGCAATCACGTTGAGCCATATAAGTCAATCATATGCATCTGAGCACAAGATGTTCTTGTTAAGAAAACAAAAAGGTAGCCTATATGATATATTACGTAAGTTTATTCATTTATTGCTTTCAAATGGCCAAATAAAGCATTAGCGTTTTTCCTTAGTCAAAAATCCTTAAGGAATGTTCATTTTGGAACGGCTGCTGTATTTTGAAGATCAAATGAATATATGCTTTAATGTAGTCTAATAAATAAACAAGGATGAAAAGAATAGCATATTATCCTTTTATAATCTTAGATGATTCTGATTGGAATTAGGATCTCATTTATACTGTAGGAAAATCGAACAGGAACCATGAAGTTTAACTTGGAGATCATGTACAGTTTCATTATCAGGACTTTTATTACTAATAATGGTTTTATTATTACACTTTATTACTGTACTATGCTAATATATTTTATTAAGATGTATCAGCTGTAAGTAAATGGTTAATAATTGCTCCTGTAAATAGCAAACATATCTTTCATCAGACACGGCTATGTTTGTTTATTCCATCTCCATAAAGGGCCATTTATCACAGAAGAGAGGATTTGATTAGCCTGACAAATGAGTCCTGTCAGATGTCAAAATATCACTGTTTCAGCACTCAACGGTGTGGAACAGACGTTTATGTGTGGCCATGCATTCGAATATCACCTTTGCATGCAGACATGCTTTTGCCTCCTATTTCAAGCACACATGTAGGCACCTCAAAAACACACAGACTGTTGAAGTCAAGATTCATGCTTAAAAATCAAGCTGCTATAAAAGGGGTTTCCTCACAGCGGTGCCATTTGTGGTTCCCTAAAGCAGCTTTCAGTGAAATGTTACTCAGAAAACCATTTCTTTGTCGCCATTATATAGTCTGTAAAACCTTTTTCATCTACAAAAAAGCTTTGGTGAAACAGAAAGGTTCTTCGGATGGTAAACATTATTTATGGAACCATACAGACCAGCCAAGAACCTTTTAGGAATAGTGCACTCGCCTTGCATTAGGTCATTCTTTGCTTTGTTCACACAGCGAGTCTTTGAATTCTAGCACTTCTTATTTTCACAGCTTAAAATATTTGCTCTAGCATAATAAGTGTCAATTTAATTTGAAGTTTCTGACCAATATATATTTATAAAACATAACATATTTGTGAATTTTTAATGTTACACACAAACTATTTCCCATCTTTTCATACCGGAGTAAATGTCATAGCTTTAGTCAGTACAGATATACAGTATATCTATAAGAAGCTAAACCTTTTATCACTATATGTGTTCCTGGGGATCGAACCCATGACCTTTGAGCTGTTTATATGATTGCTCTACCGACTGAGCTACAGAAAGAGATGGTTAAAGCTTTGACCTATTCAAAGATTAAACACATTCCCCCGGTTTCACAGACAATGCTTAAGGCTAGTCCTAAACATACGATTGAGTCTCAGTTGAAACTAATTTGAACTGACAGGTCTTAAAATAAGCCAGTGCTATTGATTTGTTTCAAGATACACACCAATGACGTCTTTTTCTAAGGCATGTTTATAAAAGATGCTTAAACATCTTCATTTAACTAGTGACCCCTGGCTTTAGCTAAGCCTTATCTGTGAAACCAGGCCATTAACATTTAATTGCTTACACAAGGGAAAACATATACATACAGTAATTGTTTCGACAATGCACACAGGCTTTCTAATTAAACTATGTTAAATTTCAGGTTTCTTTCGGCGAGGGGTTATTTCATTTCTACCCACAGGACACCCCGAAAACTCGGAGGAAGCGCAGTCTTCACCACCACCATCAGCTGGCCAAAGATCAACGGGTAAGACTGCTAACTTACAGTGTTGTGTTTCATAGAAACTAGCCCAGCTGCGGTTAGCCGACGCAGTGCCTAATCTAATGTGATAACCAATGTTTACATTCAATTACATACGGTGTCAGTTTGGTGAAGTCAGTCAGTTCTTTTTTATCTTCAACCTTTCCTCGATTGTTGGCTGTTATTTTGTCTGGCATCGTGACATTTAGCAGTTAAGATGATGATATATTTATCACCATACAATCACCCCTGTGCTTACATTTTCAGTACACTTTTTATAGCTAAATGTTTAATAACCATAGATGTTTTCATTGTGGCTTTAAACAAGGCTTGAATAGTTGAATTATTTATTAATCTGTGTTAAACCTCTCAACTGTACATCTTTCAGTCGGGAACATTTTAACCCAGGGGCAAGATCAGAGGTTAAACTTCTTTTAACATTCACATAAACTTAAAAAGTTTAGATGTCTGTTTCAGGAGTAGTAGTAGTTGGGATTATCACACTAAAATCTTGCTCTACAGGTTATACAGTATGCATTAAAACAAATCTAAGTTATGAAATCTAAATTGACCCAATTTACTTTTTAATAATAACATTTAATAATAACATTTAATAATAACGGCAATGTTCTGGTCTCATATGCACAATTTGTTCATGCTTGTAATTAAAAATTGTAAAGAGATCAGAAATAATATGGCCTTCCATCGTTTTCCTGTTTCATGTTGTCTTTTTTACTACAGTCTACCTTCTCCAGCTATTCTACTGCTAATAGTCACTTATCATCCAGTTAATTCCCAATGGATAAATTCATGTCCCAATTTGTAGTTGTTCTTTTATACTTGTTCATTACATACATATGTGACCTGTGCTGGCAAAATGAGTCAGAATGCGCAACATTTAATTTTAAGCTGCAGGGAAAAGAATCTATTAAAGGCTATTTTGGTAGAAATTGAGGTTGTCATAAAAATAAGTACACTAATCTCTCATCTAGCGATCTCAATCCTTTAAATAGTCATTAAACATCTAAAATTATCTTTATTTGTACGTTTTCCAGGTGTACAGTCCTAAATACTTAATCTATACAAACATGCGTCACCATCAACATGCGCGTCTGACATTTTGGTTTTAAAATATGCAGGAATTAGAAAATAAAGTGAAGGACTTGCTTGATGTTAAAAAATGAAGACAGATAAAGTTCGGAACCTGAACGATATTTAAGGAGTTATTAAGAGAGATAAGACATGAAAACAATCTTCCTCACGCTGACTGACAGATCTGAAGCTTCCACACACATCTTGATATATAGACATCTACACAGATTTACAGTTTAAAAAATATCTGTTTTGACCAGAATTCAAGCAGATGTAATTTTTTTATGTCTTAAGTGAATGTTCGATTAACTGTTGAGGAAAAATATCTGATGTATAAGATTATATTAGATCCTTGAATTACAGTAGATCTTAAAGCTGTCTGTTTCAACGTCAATCAAACAATAAAAGAAAAGAAAAACTTAATCATATATTTTCCTATCGATATTGTTTTTGACTTTGTGTGTGCCTAATCTATTAATTTTATCAGTGATTTTCAAGCAGGTGTAGCTCTGTCATTTTTTGTCAAATTCAAACAAATCTTACATCGTTTTTAAGTTTTTTTTAATAGAGAATGTCAAAATATCTATAATTCTTTTTTCCGACTCATTTTTCCAGCACTGGTTTCATTATTATATTACATGTTTCCGTTTGTGTTTTACACTGTTTGTAGATTTGTATTAATGGGTCACAAACAGCATTTCATCTGAATATTTACCTCTGAAATTGTAGTTTGGACATTTTTAAAACATTTGTCTGATCTAGTGCTGCACAATTAATCGCATCGCAATCGCGATGTCAGCCTGTGCGATTATATGACAGCAAAATGTTGCAATTATATTAAATAAATAAATGTGTGGATTTGTTAACACAAACTTTCTGATAACAGTTTGATGATTTTCCTTGCTGTTTAAAAAAAGAAAGAAAAACGAACAAAAAAGCAGTGCATGTGTGGCATGCAAGTGTGTGGTGTGCGTAGTCACTTATACCAGAGCGAAGATAGATGCAGAGGAGGTTGACAGTGATCTGGTAGCTAAAAAAAAACTCTACGTCTGTTGTATGGCGGTATTTTGGATTTAGCATTACTGACACTGAGCAGTTGCTACATCACGTGGCAATACGAAAACATTTCTAGTTTTACAAATACACATTTTAGCATTATCACTAAACTGTGTGTGGATTTTCCTTAAAACCCATCAATTTGACTCATGATATCATTTAGTATAACCGCAATCGCACATCGCAATATTAGCATCAATAACCGCAATGGGAAAAATTACCCAAATCGTGCAGCCCTAGTCTTATACCTGTTTCCATGTGTAACATTTATGGTGTCAATCAGAGCTGATCTCACGAATTTCCGTGGCATAGTCACGGAATTTTTTGCTCATTTTTCCGTGGCATTCCCCCCCACACACATATAATACACACATACAGACAAATGTGTTGGCTTATTTATATTCAATGCAATAGCCTTCAGCATAACCCTGTAAGGTCTTTCAGAATCAATGAGAAAGGATGAAGAGGAGGTTCCTCTGTCACCAAAATCTTTTCCAGCTGAAGTGTTGGCATAGAGCGCGTGTTGTGTATTGATCTGTGTCTTTTTGTTCATGCTCTCCTCTCAGGTTGTTTACATTGAGGGATAGCTAATATTTGCTATGCTCTTCATTTGGACAGTCCTCAGTCTTTTGTGGATGTTGCATAATGCCTTCCTCAGTTCTGGTGAAGTGAGTGTGTTATTGTTTTTTGGTTAAACGCTATCGCTCTTATCCCAGCTTAATATAGAGACAGCTGGAATATAAGCAAATCATCAGTAGATTCCCAGTGAAGTCTAAATGGTGTGGCTCAGCGGTGCTATCAGGACATCGCACATTGTTTTGTGACAATGGCTGAAATCTGGACATGACCAATGACTGGACATGACTGATGGAGGGAGGGGTTGAAAACCTGCATGAAAACAACAGTTTTCACAATTCTGTTCTTCAGCGTTAGTATGCAAAGACAACATGCAAGCAGCATACTTAGAGTTGACTTCGTAAGAGCTGGTTGGGGTATCTCAAAAACATGTTTGAAGATACAGATACAGTCTATCATTATTATTGGGTAATAAGAGTAGAACAGTCATTATGGATTGGAACAAATATTATTCTTGATCTGATCAATAAAAAGCATGCGGAAGCCATAATTTTTTATTTCTATTAAGAAAATGCAAATAGTGCTCACTTGAAATTTGGAATGAGGATGTGGGCCCATATTTATCAAGCCTCTGAGAATTACTTAAAAGAACACTTGGCTAGGGCTAGGCAATATGGCCTAAAATAAAAATCCCTGATTTTTCCACAAAAAAAAATTCAGATTTACGATTTAAATCGACCCCCCCACTAAAAAATCTATCTGCAGATTGCAAAGAAATTGTTCAAAACAAGTTTTAACTTTATTTCTACAGTATATAGAATTACTTATGCCTTTGTTTAAGGTGCTGCACTGAATTGTTCATACTTTGGCAAGCAACAGACTTCGAACACACTTTGCAGCGGGGTGTTGTTTGTTTTGTGTCTGACGCCGCAAAACTGAACCAATTCCAAATTACAGATGACACTGTGCCTTTCTTGGGAGCGCGTTCTTCCATGCTCGCTGCCATGCTGTTTGTTTATCTCTATGGCAAAAAAGACGTGTAAATGGTGTTCAAAACGTTTTGAGCTCGTCCACTTTCAGCCACATTCAGAGGTAGTCGAAACCCCTTTCAATCGGATTGCTTTTGTAGTGTAAACGCACATGTGGTTGAATGTGTTCAAACAGCCACACGCAACCGCGTTCTCTCCACCCATTTATCTAATCTGAGGTACTAAACACAATGTTTTACGTTTTTTTCTGACTTCTAGTGCAAACACACGGTGTACAGCACTATCTTTAGTTTTATTGATAAAACTAAAGCGGCTGATCTCCGCGTCTATTATTAGTTTTATTTTGCGAGCGTGTAAAGTTGCACAATCTTATTTCATCAATTGCACTGAAATATCAGAGAAAGCTTTAACATATTTATGTACAAAACACTGTGCAGCACTGTGCACAAGCAGTGGACTCTGACATAATATTAGTTTGCGTCCATATAAACTCATCAATACTCCCGCCAATGTTTAAATGACAGCAGAGAGACTCGCCCACAGTCTCCACAGACCACCCCCTCAAAGTAATCAGGACAGAAGCGGTCGAAAGTGGATAAAAGAGACGGATTTAAATACCAGCTGTAAACAGAATGTGTCTCTCTCGTCCACTTGTGATCCGATCAATGAAAACACATCTTAATACCAAGTGTAAACAGCCCCTCAATGGTAGTTTAAGTGAAATGTAGGACTAAATCTTAAGTGTCAGTCTTAGAGATGATTCACCACACTTTGCTGTGCCACAAACTGGGTTTTGGATGATGCATGGACCAATCATATTTAAGAATATTCTCACCATTGATTCACATTGAATGTTGGAATTCCTAAGAGGAGTTTTACGTTTAACACACATTTGACAATCAAGAATTTTCAAGAGAATACATTATGATACACACACATTTAAAATGAAAACACGTTTTCCACCATGTCTTAATTACAAATTATAAACCAGTGTGCTGTAAACTGACATGCAAACAGTATATATAGCCTAGATATTATGATATAATCAGCTAATGTGGACTCCAAAAGAAAATCGAACTGGCGCTTTTTAGTTCTTGTCATCAAACGTTTCAAAAACATTCAGTCCTCACTCAGTGCCATCACAAGCCTCTTCTGTCAACTTCTAACCACTTGAGAGACCTCTTCAGCTGTCTTAAATAAGTGTGAGAGTAAGAGCGATTTTAAGAAATTTGATAACTTGCTTGTATAATTTAATATTTTTCATAATTTTTAAAAAAAATATTTAATATTTTTTTATCTGAAAGTAGTAGTAAATATCATTAATTCTCAGTACTTAAGGCTAAAACTGCACTTTGAGAAGCTAATAAGGACCCACAATCCAAATAAAGCAAATGTGCTTAAATAAATTCAGGTGCTGCACATATGAAGCGCACAGGGCCATTTTGAGAAGCAGCATCATGTGAGTCACAAATGTGTGAGATGCGAGCAAATAAAACAGGCTGTTCTCAGTGCAGTCCCACAGGAAACACTACACAAAGAGCTGAGACGCATGAAAGAACATACAGCATGACTGAATATGTTTCCCAATACACTTCATATTATTGGAAAACTTGCCAAGAGTTTATTGTAACACACAATTTTTCTAATAAGTGTTATTTTCACAATCAATAATTTGACAGATGGTAACACATGGCTAAACGGAGAAAGAGACCATCAAATCTTTTAAACTGAAGATTGTTCTGTGACATCTGATGTAAAGTACAGAATCAACCCATATGAAACCAATTTAATCCAACGGTTATACTTGTACCTGCTCTTTTTACACTTTACAATTATCATGTCTTGAACTCTGGTGTCTGCTTCACTGCAGAGAAACATGCACATATGTCAGAACAGAACATTTGATCCAGCTGGTACAGTATGTATTACTACCAACAACACCGATGTGTCTATATTAAGAATGTCTTAAATGCCCACGTTTGTGACTACACAGAGGTCTTAAAAAAGTGAGATCAACACAGATGTTATTATTTGCAGAACAGAAGTCGTTGGGAATCATTTGTTTTTATGTTTTTAGATAGATGTTTTATGCAACTCTCAATTCACATTTCAAAATAATCATCAAGTATGTGTTTTCTGAGTATGAAAATCATTGTTTCATAACGTGTTTGACTTTACATGTAGTATTACAACTAAGATCAAAGCATGAATTGTTGTCTAGAGGACTGTTTGGGCCGTCATCAAAGTGTTTTTAAAATCAATGTACAGACTTTGATCTGTTTCATCATTATGCCGAGAACAAGAGCGCATGCAAATGTGAGAGGTTAATTTGAGTTTCCTTTGTCTGTTAGGGATGCTTGACATCACGTTTTAGTAGCGGTGGGCTTTAGGGGGCTTCCACTGATGTTCAGGTGAAAGGTCAAGCTGTAAAGCTTCATTAGTTTGGTGATTTAAGGGCCAATGATCCAAGCATGAGTAACTTTACACTATAAAACTATTCACACCCATAAAATTGTGCTCTGTTGTGCTGTTTGTTCATAATGAAAGACAAGTATTGCTGGCCACCAGTGTGTTGTTATGGCTGAAATTAGATGCTGGCATGATTGTGTTACCGCCAGCTGCATTACTGCATTACTTTACTACTGTTTTGCGTGTTATAGTTTTCTTTGGATCTTTACATTATTTCGATTAAAAAGCAGTTCAATTTGTTAAAAATAAAAGTGTTGCATATAAATAAATAAAGAATAGGTAGTATTGTTTTATTTTCATCCAATTTTGGCGTGTTGGATTCAAACCTGTCTAAATATTAATACAATTATACAAAACCTTTTTTAAAGGGGACATATCATGAAAATCTGACTTTTTCCATGTTTAAGTGCTATAATTGGGACATCAGTGCTTCTATCAATCTAGAAAATGTGAAAAATAGCAACCCAGTATCTTAGTTTTAATAAACCATTCTCTGCAAGCATGTGAACAAATTATCATTGAAATTTGGCTCCCCTTGTGATGTCAGAAGGGGAAAATAGCGCCCTTTTATCTGCACTATCCAACTATGGCACTGCCATTTCAAGAGCACTCAGAAGGACACACCCAAAATGGCACATTTTTGCTCACACCCACAAAGTGTCAATTTTAACATGTTATAATAAATTATCTATATTGTATTTTGAGCTGGAACTTCACATATGTACTCTGGGACACCAAAGATTTATTTGTCGACATTTTACAAAAAGTATTTTTTAGAGCATCCAATGCGTTTTTGCTATCGTCCCAGAATTTTCATTTGGTTGCATCACTAATATTATTATTTGGTGGCAGTGTAATGACATTATAATGTTTAATGTATTTCCCACCATGCATAAAAACGTTTTATTTCTTATTAAAATGTACGTTAATTATAAGGTAAACACACATTTTTTAAGTTACATTTTAAACCCTAATGTTTATTCAAATAAATAACATGTTGTTCATTCATATTAAAAGTTACAAAGCTTAAAGGACAAGTTCTGTATTTTACACTTAAAGCCCTGTTTTCAGATTGTTAATGATGAAATAAAACAGTTTTGACTGAAATTTCGACATATCTGCCCAGAGAATTTTCAGGTGTTTGTGTTTCACCTCCCACCTTTAGAATGGGTTTAATGGTGCACTTGAACAATCCTTCCTAAAATGCATTAAACTTTCGTTTACAAAGACGTGAAACTCACCGAGTGGTCAGGGGTGTTCACTGGTATGCTCACACAAAAATCCTGCAAAATACGCATTCCAACAGGTTTTATCGTAGTTTTTGTCCAACTCCATTGACTTGTATTAGATGTGCTGTGAGGTATGGTATTACTCCGCGCCAGGAACGTTGTTTGTATTCTTGCAATTGGCAAAGGTGGATTAGCGCCACCACCTGGGCTGGAGAGTCTATTATTCAAGCTCTCAGCGGAAGAATGTACGGGTGTGAGGCGTTTGGAAAAATAGGTCCACAAGTTTACAACGAGTTTACAACACCTGTTGGAAAGCATGTTTTGCAGCGATTTTTGTGTGAGCATATCAGTGAACACCCCTGACCACTCGGTGAGTTTCACGTCTTTGTAAACGAAAGTTGAATGCATTTTAGAAAGGATTGTTCCAGTGCACCATTAAACCCATTGTAAAGGTGGGAGGTGAAACACAAACAATCGAAAATTATCGGGGCAGCCGCATATGTCGAAATTTCAGTCAAAAATGTTCTATTTCATTATAAACAATCTGGAAACAAGGCTTTAAGTGTAAAATACCAAACTTGTCCTTTAAAGTTTACTCCAAAGACATATATTACATGTCCTAATATAACTAAGGCCTAGTCCTGGTTTAATCTAAACCTTGTCCGGGAAACTGACCCTAAGTCACACAAATGTATTTTACAGTAGTAGACCTAATAAACAAAATCTTTGTAAAAAGGCGAAATACATTTTTTTTTAAATGGTCGCTTTATTGTTTCCTAATCTTTGTAAGTCACATATAATAAAAGCGTCCACTAAATGTAAATGTACAAAATTTGTCACAGGGGTGCTACCTTTTCAAAAAGTACACCTTTGTACTTAAAGGGTGCACATTGGTAATTCAGAGATACTTACCGATACATATCTGTACCTAAATGGTACAAAAGGGACTGTCCCAGACAGTGAGAGCTTCTGTACCTTTATTTCTTACAGTGTAGGACCCCTTTAAGCGAAGAAGACTGAAAGGTTAACCTGTGGAAAATGAAAATCCAATAAAAGTTGCATTTGCTTTATTCTTTAGGTGAAAAATGTGTTTCCCCAGGAGAATTTTGGCCGTCAAAAGAGAGGCTACAGAGACATCAGCAACATCGACGTTAATATGAGCGACCCGCTTTTCACCAAACAGTGGTATCTTGTGAGTACTGTAATTACTGTTCATGACGTCTTCATTTTAGTTTGACCTTTATCATCGTGACTGTGTTTACTAAATTCATCTAGATTGCTGATGGCCTTTCATTCAAATGTTTTGATATCATCAGCATTTAAAAAGTCTTGTCATGACAGCGTACTGGTCTGCTTTACAAGAGAATATTGTTTGTTCATTTAGTTTGTCAGTTTTAAACGCTTCACAGCAGGGTACCAGCCATGTGTAATACTGAATGACATTTATTTTCTCCACCCCGCTACCTCCATTGTAATATCTGATGAAGTCCTGGTGAGCTTCAGATGCTCGGCTCATGTGATGTGTTTGTTTTGTTGGATTAGATAAATACAGGTCAGGCGGATGGAACCCCAGGACTGGACCTTAATGTGGCAGAGGCCTGGAGCATGGGCTATACCGGCCAAGGGGTCACCATTGCCATCATGGATGATGGTGCGTGATCACTTATAATGTGGTGATCGATTATTTTTCATGTTATGTTGGATATTAAAACACTTCATAAAGTTATTTCTAGGTTGATTTTGAAAAGTGTCAAAATTGTAGAATTAGATCATTGAATCATTATGTTTGAGAATGAGTGTTTATCTGTTTATCTGACCAATGGCAGCTGATGGGTGATATTCTTAGCGGGACAGTTTTGAAACATCTTACTGACATAGAAATTACCCCCCTAATCTTGATAATGTGAATATATGTTCAAATATGAGTTAAATGATAACTAATTCTGAATCACCTCACAGGTATTGATTATCTACATCCAGACCTCGCCTTGAATTACGTAAGTTTTTCCTTTTGTTTTGTTTGTTGTCATTTTACACTTTCATGTTGGATTTTGGTATGATGAAACAGAGGGTCTAGATGAATGAATACATGAAACGATGCACAATGCTCATGTTAACAGCACCGTTTTCTATACTGAATGTGATGGTAGAAATGTATTAGAGAAGGAGACATGCGAAGACTGAAAAACAAAACAAAACAAAACAAAACAAAACAAAACAAAACAAAACAAAACAAAACAAAACAAAACAAAACAAAACAAAACAAAACAAAACAAAACAAAACAAAACAAAACAAAACAAAACAAAACAAAAATGGAAAAAAGGTGTGTAAAGCCAAGCAGAGTATTTTTTCTCATTTTTTGCATTACTATGTCATTAAGTAAATGTAAGGAGGTAATATCAGCAATTTTAGAAAGGCATCTCACTGAAATTATTCATTATATCTGTAAATTCATTTCACAGGGGTTTTAAAATGTCAGAGCTGTTTTAGATGATGCCACTCACATGTTATTAATAAATATATTTTTAGATTTGGATAAATGTGGGTAAGATGAAGCACTTTTCAACTGCTTAAGCATTTAACTTCGCCTGCATTTTTTATGATTTTCACAAAAGTTTAATACATTTAAGAAAATTGTCTTCTTTAAATATATAAATATACAATATATCAAATGAAAGAACAGACCCTTTCTTACAAAACAAAAAACAAACAAACAAAAAACGTTTCATTCTATCTTCGTTCTCTTTTATCACCTCTCAAATATGGGTAGGTTTCTTCAAAAAGACCACATTTTGAGCAAAAAGCTGAAATAGGACTTTTGTTAGAGATCAGATTCAGAGTGATGATCAAAACGTACCCAAAGTTTTTACTGTTTTTGGATCAATGGATGCTTATGTGTTTTATAAGTTGGGTGAGAGCTCCACCTAGTGGATAAAAGGGAAAATATGGATTGCTGTAAAAACTCTTCATTGGCAGGGAAGCATTTTCTCTTAATTGACTAGATTAACTTGTCAGTGGTGGGGAAAAAGTGAATTCTGTGTGTTCTTTGAAAATACTGATTTACAATAATTTATGTCCATTTTATGTGCATTTCCAACAAAAATAACTGGATCTTGATATGCACATAGAAGATGTTCACAGGTTTTGAGTTAGCTGTGGCTTCACACACATAGAAACCAGCTAGTGGCAGAATGCTCAAGTCTATGTTTAGGATTAATGTAGGTCTGTCTCAGTCACCAGCAAGCTCCCCTGTGCAAAGAGAACGTGTTGAATTTTTTTAATCTTATGAACTAGAGCATACAGAAAGTGGACCGAATCTAATGTCTGGCAATATTTTCTATTCTGAATGTTCGGAATGACAGGATTTGTTTTCTTCAAATTGATGACACAGATTTGTGTCCTGTGCAGCTAATGGTTGAGTTTTCCTCCTCCGCTGAGACCGGAGTTTACTGCACCTTGGCAATTAAAAGATTGCTGCCACACATCTCAGTGGCCTGTTTGAAAACCTTCCCAATCTGTCTCTCAGTGGGGGAACTATTGCTTCTTTCTGTTTCTTCTCTGAAAAGGGTTTGGAACCAAAAACTGGGGCTTCATTTGAATCATCAGTTAAAATATATCATCATTCTTTAAACATTCTAAGGATTATTGATGAACTGGAATCATTAAGGCTAATTGAAATCAGAGTATCAAGCTATGTTTTAGCCAAAGAACAGAGATGTTGTTGTTTTGGACCTGCTGTGCTTAGTGACAGCGAAGGCCTTAATGTGGAACACAGATGGGTTTTAACCCAAAAATAACCTCAGTTTGTCTGCAGTGGTGGATGCGGCTGATGCACTCGTCTGACATCTCCAACTGAGCCCAGCTGAAACACAAATTTACCATGTCCTCCTCTGCTACTGTTTCTGTGGGAGAGACTTGTAGCTCGGCTTCCTGGTTTCTTACCATTACTACCGTCGTTTATATGCAGAGTTATAGCAGATCTACTAGATTAAAAATAGATTCAGGATAATTTCCCTAATAACAACTAATGTGGGTTGGGGAGTGAATAAAATCTTTTGACAGGGCACTGGATTTAATTCATTGCTTGTGCGATCTTCAGCCAAATGAATGTTTGCCAGAGAACATATGGCAGCACGTTCAGCTGTGTGGCATGTTTATTTTTCAATGTGCAAGTGCTGTCCTCAGTTATATTTTGATAAAGTGATAGAGGAGGCCAACAACATGGAGGATGTCACTAGGGTCAAGGTGGCTGAAAGTCTAGAGGACACGATACCTCTAAGGAAATCTAGCACCTAGCAGCTAGCATAGGGGCAGCTGGGAGTCAAGAGAGAGCTTCGAGGCTGTTGACTCCACTGCAGCATTCGTCACGGTTCCCATGCACCATGTCATGGCCACGTAGGTTTGGCAGACCAGGGCTCAGCAGACCAGGGCGGAGTCGAAGAGAGTGAGAACCAAGGCAGAGCTGGATGGAAGGAGCCCAGTGGAACTAAGGCATCCGCTGTAGAAACAGTGTCACTTTCAATTGTTGTTGATGTTGGTTATGAAAGAATGTTAATGTGAAACTATGATGAGAATAATAATAAACACAATCGTTGTCATCTATTGGTTCAGCTCGAGGCAAGGTGGAATGATTGGCGTGGAGTCAGATGTGAACAGGTAGTGATAGAACCTGACGAGTTAGTGGATATAAGCAGCCTGGACATAGCCGGGAAGCTGGCAGGGACCAACAAAGGTGCTAGGCAGAACCAGGGGAGATGTAGGAGTCCAGTGGGGACAATGGAGCCATGGAACAGGGTGAGACCATGGAGCGACCCAATGCCTGGCTCCAGCCTCAGAATGGAAATGTTGATCAGCTCAGGGTCTGGGATGGAAATTGTTGCTGGCTCTATCTCTCTGACTGGAGGTTCCTTGGTGGGCATTGACATCATCATATGGTCCTCCTCTGTCTCACAGACTGTGAGGGGAAATGTCCCACTTTCCATACTTAACAAACCTCCTTCAAGAATTGTCTCCAGGCAGGCATCCATTGAACTACTCATTAAGAACCGGTAGAACACACAGAGGCAGTGACCCATATAGTGCTTTAGGCATGCCAGGACCCAAAAATTCCTCAAAGTGTTCTCGAGGCCATGATTCCTCTTGATTAAGGTAAATAAGGTGCACAGCAGGAGTATCCATATTAAACATTTGGGTTTTTTTGAGAGAGGGGTGTGGTTGAAGTTGGCAAAATGTCTTATAGCACCATATCATGCATTTAAGTTGTTACAAAGTGATAATGTTTTGTTTTTTAACCTCTCGACGCGCACTAGCTCAGGTGCAGGATGACATCAATTTTTTTTAATGCTGCTAACAATATCTTTATAGCCTACTGTCTACAAACATTAATAATATTAACATTACTATACATTGTTTAAAAGGTCTACGGGTTTAGCATCAGTGTATGGTCTCTGTTTTGAGATACAGATGCTCTAGCATGATAAATGTAGTATTTTGTTACAGAAGTCAAGATGACAACATGCAAAATATAAACGGGACTTTTTACCTTTGTGTTGATATAACGATCGCGAGTCGAATCCAGTCTTGTTTCAGATGTGTGAAACCATTTTTGTCCACAAATGCATATAATCCATGAAATATAGATATATTGTTAATTGTTTACATCAGATTTCGCATGAACGTCTTGTAATAGAATATAAACAATCTGAGGATTATGTTCGTCGCAACATTTTACACTCACGTTCAAACCCGCAGTCAAATTTGTTTCTAAAAGTAGGCGGGCGTATATTACATAATATCCAAACAGGGCTGTCAAATATCGTGACGTCATCTGACTCGCGCGTTCCTCCAATGACTTAATGGAAAATATTGATAGACAGAATGTGTAGCCAATTAGATAATGAATCCAACAATCTTTGTGTGACGTTTTATTTCCTGGAAACGGCATTTTATACGCTAACATAAGGATAAATAATAATAAGAACGCACATGTGTGCATGTAAACAAAATACTTTTATTTTGTGGCTGACTGGCACTTAGAAAAGGCACAAGTCTTACAAAAACTCTTGCAAGTATCTCATTTTTGGGCCTATTGACTTCAAACGTGAAACATAACTTCCTTAGAGGTTAAAGGAACAGTTCAACCAAAACTAATGCCTCCGGATTGATTGGTTAAGATTTTACAGTTAACCTCAATCATTAACCTAACACAGTGCCAAAATAGCTTATCATACAAGAGTTGGGCTTAAAATCTAACAATGAAATTATATATTATTATTATGAACTGCAAGCACAGCAATAACCATATGTATGCTTATGGTTTCTAAATATGTCATAGCCAGTAATCCACCACACAAAACATTTTGTGGTTAGCACAAATCACATTCATCCTTGTTGCCATGCGAATCCTTTATTTTGTTTTGACAAAGGTGCAACCCTTGGCTTTCAAATCATCAACAAAAGATATGCTAAGCTCTTTCCTGTACCTTATAACCCTATTAATTTTGCTGTTCAAATTAAGAACCACTACACGTAAAAGTATAAAATATTTTCCTAATAGTCATGACACTTCACAAAGAATTCACATTGCTATTTCACTCTCCCATTAATATATTATAAATAGATGACTCTATTAATGGCAGTGTAACTGATTTGAATGGGTCCAGTTTTTACAATTGGTCTTTAGACAAGTATACAACCCCCTCCCCCAGGTCATTCCATCCTCCCAGTTACCTGATCCAAACATGTCATGGCCGGGAATAAGAGGCTTCTCTTTGTCTCTTAACTGACTCATCCTCATCGACCAAAGCCATCCATGACTCCAGTGAGCCATCTTTTCAGCTTCAGCCTAACGAAGGCCACGCTCTGGTCTCTCTGGGTAATGAATGTTTCATATAATGAAAGAATGTATGGTGTCCAGGATAGCGGCATGAAAAGCTGGTAGATCAGAGCGAGAAAGTGACCGCCCGTTGATGGGCACGGCAAGACCATCGCGGCGTCCCAAACCACATAGTTCCATACTATATAGTAGGCAAAAAGCATTACTTCTCATACTCTTTGCCTACTATATAGTGTGGAAGTAGGCGGTTTGGTACGCAGTGCATGATTCTAAGGCCTCCAGAGGGTTACGCCTGTATTTATCCTGAAGAGAGAAATTTGTTTATTGCTCTGGCTGAATTTATGTGAATATGACAGATGTGCCTCTCTTTTTGTTGATGCTATACTGTTCATTTTATTTTTCATTTATGTTATCTCCTGGTTCCAGATTGACAGAGAAAGACAACAAGACAATTAAGACAATAACTGTAAAAAGTTATGATCAAATAATTTGAACCGTGATATACCACAATAAAGTTTTGACAGAATTTGGGTGTTATTTTCGTGCTTATAGATAGCTCATTAATAAAACACACTGAGGCATTCACACAATGAGAATTCTAGAGATGAGCTCTAAATAATTCATGAATAATTACTGAAATGCAGCTTATTGTTTATTTTGACATAATTGGCTCGTGTCGTGTTTGTTAAGCATGACGACTGATGACAATTTTTGGGTTGTTTTGTTTCAGAACGCTGAAGCCAGCTTTGACTTTAGTAGCAATGACCCGTACCCTTATCCCCGGTACACAGATGACTGGTTTAACAGGTAATGAGGACTCTATTTCTTTGAGATGCTATGTGTTAGGACTGTGCAATACGCCTTATTCAGTCTGCCGCCATGTTGATTCCAAAATGAGGCTGTTAGCCCTGCTGAAATAACAATAAAACCATTACAGAAAATTCTAATGGTTTCCATTAAAATACCAATAGGAACCATTAGCTTTTACCATTAAAACCACTATACTGTAGTGTGTTTTGGGCCATATTCCATTAGAACCAATAAAATTCCTAATTAAACCAATATAATTTTTTGTAATGGTTTTATTGGTTTTTTCAGCAGGGAGGGATGGACACCCACAGCGTGCGGTTTAAACCTATTGTTTTGTACTGGGAGGCTGGTCATTCAGCCATCAAATCACAGAAAATGCATTGTTTTACACATTTCCACAAGACAAAGAACCTCAGAAATCATGGATTGTTAAAATGAGAAGGGACATATGACCTAATTTTGAAATAAGAGCAGCGCAATGTGTACATAAAATCAGTTTTGTTATTAGCCTGTTGGCTAATCATTAATTTCTAATGTTGTAATAATTTTCTTTAAAACACCAATATAGTCCTATAACGAAGTACATATCTACAAAAAAATGCAAAGACATGTATTCATACGTTAAAATCCTTTCTCATTTCTAACTAAATTACATGAATACACAACTTTTGGGGTTCAAATGGGGTTTTACCTCTAACAATACTTGCACAACGAACTGTCACGTAAATAGCTTGTTATCAAGTCAATCACACGTTATTAAGTCAATGCTCATATCTTGAAAAAACATAACAGAGAAAATACATGGGACATACTCTTAAGATCTATACAAACTGGAGATGTATGCTCAGTTGGTGTCGTAAAATATTGTGGCACTATATTGGTGTTTTAAAGAAAAGTAATCATATACCACATGGGAAATTAGCGATTAGCCAACAGGCTAATATCCAATACAGATATTATCTACACAATGCGCTATTCTCATCTTAAATTAGGTCATATGTCCCTTCTCATTTTAACAATTCACGTTTTTAGAGGTTCTTTGTCACATTTGTAAAATGTATTTTCTGTGTTTTGATGACTGAATGACCAGCATCTTGATACAAAACAATAGGTTTAAAGCGGACGTCCATCCCTCACAGCGTCGGTAAGGCGTATATGAATAAGGCGTATATGACAGTTTGTGCTTTGCTACAAATTTGAGTGGTTAAAGATTTTGCTAATTTGTACGGCTAGCATAATAGTGTAAACAAGCAGTAATGTGCAAATACAGAGGGTAATGTGTCTCAAACTTGTCTCAGGATATTAACTGTGACACAAAGCAAAATGTAATTATTTACAGGCACAGATCAGTGTTTGACACATAGAAACTGTTTTATTTTTGACCCAAGTGTTTAACACAATGTTTTTGCATTTATATTTATTCAGTATGTGTTTTTATATACTATCATTGCAACAATTTGATCTAATAAAAATGGGCATTTTCATTGTTAGTACATTTAAATGCTTTCTACATTGAGCAGACATTATGATACACATCATTAACACAAAACAAAATGACTAGAAAATGAGCGTGACATAAGATTTTATTTTTAGCAAGCAGTCAGCTTATGGAGCTGAAAGCGTGTTTGCTAGCAGTGGTTAGATGAAGGACTGCTTGCCACTCAGTATTGATTTTCCTTACATGTAGCCCCATTAAGTCATCTCTCACTGGGCTCTTAGCCCAGCTGCATTAACACACAGCACGCTGAGCCCTCTCTTATACGCTCTTATACACAGAGCAGCAGGGGTCTGACCGAAAAACAACCAGAGGTGAAGATTAAGAGTCAAATAATGCCCATCATTTCATTAATGCATTTGGCAGGTGCTTTTATCCAGAGACTCGCAGCACATTAAGAGTGTATATTTTATCAGTATGTGCATGCCCTGGGAATTGAACTCACAACCTTTGTGTTTGTGTGTGTGTGTGTGTGTGTGTGTGTGTCTGTGTGTAAGCACTATGCTCTACCGACCAGGCTACAGCTAGTGGTTCATATAGTGTTTCAATCCTTATTACCGGTAGGACTGATGTATGATGCTGTATTGATTCAGTGTGTATTCATGGTCGCCTCCACCCTGATCTTCCTTCTGAGCGATTCATGTCAACTAGGAAAAATAAAAATCTGCTCAGGATAAAAGGGAAGAGAGGAGAAAAGCCAGATGCAGTGTACGGCCAATGCAGGAGCTTCCTGACTGACATGAAAGCGACCCATAAATCGAGTGTTGTTGTTTTGGGCTCATTGGGATGCTGAAAGAATGGGTTCTGGTAGTGCCACAGAGATACAGTGTTTACATTTTAAAGGGATATGGCATACTCACAGTTGTAACCATTTAACTATTAGGGATATAACAATACATCGATATGGATCGATGGATTGTTTAATTTTCTAACAATACAATGCATCGATGCCATACATAAGATATCAATATGAGGTACCTTTATTTTGACACTCTCCACGTCCTCATTCCTTGACGTAACGTCCATCTACGCATTTCCGTCAAAGCGCGCATTTTCATTTATTTTCGTGTGCTTGTGTTAGCAAGTGAATGCAATGCAGCAACAAAGTGGTTGTAGCAGTGAAAACACAGCGAAAGAGGCAGAAGATGTTGTGACTGTTATCGGACACAAATCGTGGTTTTTGAAATATTTTGTTTCTGGAAAATGGATTGGACAAACAGATTTGCAGAAATTCTTTGCCAGCACCAGCTGAAACACTAAAGACTTTGACTGTTGCCATCATAAGCTTGATTTTATGTGACATTTCAACCGAGTCTCACCCCATGGCATCAATATTTGACGACACTTGACCATGCGTCAATATGTTGACGCGGAGAGTATACCTTTCGCGTCATTTTTTGACGAACTGGGGACTTGGTTAGAAAATAGGAAAAGAGAATGCAACGGACGTAATAGTATTGAAGTCCCCAGTTCGTCAAAAAATGACGCGAAAGGTATACCCTCCGCGTCAACATATTGACGCATGGTCAAGTGTCGTCAAATATTGACGCCATGGGGTGAGACTGTGTTAGACATTTTTTCCCTTATTTTTTTTTGTATATTAAATTTTTTCCCCCTCATTTTTAAAGAGTTTAAATAAACGTTCATGTTATATGCAGGGCTTTGAACCAGAATTTTTTCCCAATTGGTTTGTTCCGAACAGAAACAGTATTTTAACGTTTCCGGTTTTCGGTTCAACCCTAAATTTGACGTTCCTGAACCGGTTACAGCAAAAAAATAAAGTTCCCAAATCGGTTAATAACGCTCCATGTCAGCTGTGGGACATACAAATAAGTAGGCTGATCATTAGGACATTAAACTTAAATTATTAGTCTACATAATTTTCCTTAAGTCTCTATCTCTTGTCATCGAACATTAAAAAAGGCTACATTATGTAAGCGGCATAACTGTAATTCTGACATGCCTACTTTTGTTGAGTGCACTTAAACACGCGCACAAACACACACAGATGGAGGACGAATCCCAAACGGCGGTTCAGGAAGGAGATGCAGCATAAACAGTCGCTCCACATAAAGTGAAAATTACGTTGTTTTCAGTGCTTTATTCACCAAATGTATTTACAGTATGAGACACAGTAGCACAACTCTCTCTCAAGTTTATATATCAAGAGTTCTGATCTTTGAAGGGCACAGGGATAATCATGTTTGATTGGAGTTGGACCGGACACATTCAACCGCATGTGCGTTTGTGCATACAAAAAATTGCTCACTTAAGCGCCTTTTAGTGGTTAAATTGTTTAAAATCACTTAAAGGTATTGCGGAGGATTTTCTTTTTCCGGGTGGATCATCAAGACTATTGGTCCTCCTAGTTGTCAATCAGGAGTGTTGCGCAATAGCTTTAAGTTAAGTGTTTGCAAGCCTTTGGGCAAATGATCAACTTTCACCCTATTTAAATTTGCGTATTAATCTGCGAATCGGATGCGAGCCGAACCGTGGGTCATGATCTGTACGAATTACGGATTAACTGCGATCCATTACACCACTAATGAGCATTAGAGACTTGGGTTTGAGTAGTCTCCTTGCTGGTGGCATGCTTCTTATTTCTCCAATGATTCAACGGCAACCGGAAGTGAACTTCACCGAGTCATATTGCACAGAAATCTTGTCAAAGAACAAAAAATAACGGTACGAACCGGTTACCATTATTTTAAATAAACGATTCTGTTCCGGAACATATATTTTTGGAAAGTTTCTGGTTCCGTTTCTGTTCCTTACAAAACATCAAAAGTTTCTGGTTTCGTTCCGTGAACCTTTTTAAAGCCTTGGTTATATGTTTTGGTAACATTCGTGAGTTAATAAAAATGTTGCACATAATATAAAAGTATCGATATATTAATTGTATCGAATCAAAGTGTAATTGCTTTGAAGAAATGGTTGATGTTTCTGCAAATATCACTATCGCTGGGCGGAGATAATCGATACTGTATCGCATCGTAATGAACTGATACTGGGCTATATTATAAGATAACCAAGTATTTTTCTTTATACACATCATCTATAAAATCAAGCTTGACTTTGTTGACTAGTTCTTATTGGAAGGAAAATGAAGAGCCAGAAGCGATATTCAGTCAATGAGGCAAAAATCCATAACAGGTTGGTTTATGTGTATAGCTGTTTATAGCAGAGATTTGTGCACAGAATGTGGCCAACGTAGAAGCTCTGTGAAGATTGGCAAGCCTACCAAAGAGGCAAGTTCTCACACATTAGGTCTTCTTTTCCCGCTGTGAGAGTGTACTGCAGTAATATTATCTGTGTGCTGCAGTCTTACAGTATAATCAGAGGTTCATATATAAATAGAAACAGTGTCCGTATGAGCGGATGGGAGGAGGGACACATTGTGCTAGGGCTTGTCCTGTTGACTTTCTGTATTCAGGCCATTTTAGCGGGGTGTCTTGTGTTGTGGGTTGTTATTTGAGTGAGGGGAGATCATTAATGTATCTGTTTTATGACCCAGGCATTAAATATACATGTTAAGTATACAGTATGTGTGTACAGCAGGCTGATCGACCACAAAAGATTTCAACCTTTTCAGACCAAGGACTGAAATAACGTGTATAGTTACATACTAATTGGTTTATTATACAAAATTGCATGCTGCATTTCATTTTTTTTTATATATGTTATGATTTGGAGGACCTCCTGCAGTAACACCACAGATCCTTTGTTCAAGACCCTTTGGCTAACAGTATGCTAAATTGGTGCAGTTTGTGAAATATAAGCTAGCGAACAAAATCCCAAAGAACAATAAATGTAATATTATACTGTATAGTCTATAGCTTTTTCTATAAGCCATTATAGGTAACATATAATATTGTACATAGATAAGGTGAAACATTTCAGACCAGTAATTGTAGGTATTATTATTAGACACTGCTAAGATCTTCTTTGTCATGATCCAGAGAAACATGGCATGATATATATATATATATATATATATATATATATATATATATATATATATATATATTCTTCAGACCTTGACATCTCTGGTTTCTATATGCAATCATGGTGGAAAATCAAAAGGACATTGTGATATAATGTAGACATATTAACCCACATGAAGATGAATTGTTTTTTAATGCATGCGTTGTTTTCAGTCATGGAACTAGATGTGCTGGAGAGGTGTCTGCAGTGTCCAACAACAACATCTGTGGGGTGGGCGTGGCCTACAACTCCAAAGTGGCAGGTACATTTCTGATTGGTTTTTGAAGTTATGACTAGATAATAACATTGTAGCATCAATACGGTAAATCATGCAGCTCATGTTGGAAGAGGTGTATCTTTTACTGTGGTAGGATGTTATCAGGTCTAATATGCAAGATATTTGTGTCTATTTTTTGTTGAAATGTGCTGTCAGTATCGGTGACAAATGACTTGTCCTTATTTGCACATCCATTTGTTTCTCAGCCTAAGCAATAAACGCTGAATTGATAACCACCCTATCCAGCACATCAGCTTTAATAAAACCATCATTTATGCCCTGCCAAACACTTACTCATTTGTTTTGCTTTTCAAAAGAAAGGAGACTGTGAATGTTTTTGGTTTATTTTTAGTCATTTACAAAAGGATGGAATGAATTTGTATATATACATAATCTCTGTCTGGGTTTGTAGACTTGTAAACCAATCAAATCTTGATGGGACACATGTGCATTTGAATCTTGATTTAATGAATGCTGCCATTCAACTTTGCCAATTACACAAAAGATTTGGGGCCAGATTTACTGACAGCTTTAGTAAAAAACTGTGGTAAAAATGGAAAAAAAAGATGCATGGTATTAAGTGAATGGGAAGGACTGGCATTTATAAGCAATTAATAAGAATGGGTTGGGAACATAGGCTGTACAAAAAAAGATGGACGTAGTGTTACCCATAGGTTTCTGAAGATCGTTTTTTGAAGCTTACAGTAGGCGGTGCCTGCCGTCGCCATCTTGACCACGAGTCACCACGCATCACTCGCGGATATCCGAAAATGGGTAAAAAGGCGGGACGTGGGTGAAGCGGAGGTGACTGGTTGTTGAAACCATGCTAGCTCGACTCTAGTGACGGCAGTGGCTGTTCAACCGTCACTCAAGTGGCCACGCTTTTAATTATGCAGAACTTTAAAGCTTAATATAATTAAACAGATGAGTTACAAAAAAATTCACCCCCCTCACAGTTGTATTTTTGTACCAGGCTGTAAACATTATTTTCTACTGTAAAGTTGGCCATTTTAACATGGAGGTCTATGTGAATTGAGTCCCTTTTGGAGCCTGCCTCTAGCGGCCAGTCGATGAATTGCAGTTTAAATCACTTCCGTATTGGCTTCATCAGAGAGATTGGAAGGTTGCCTCTCGGTTGGCATTTGTGAGAGTTTTTGATCTGTCAGCTTTAATTGCAAGAAAAATTATTGAACGAGTGGAGTTTAATGTCGATCTTGTCTCATTGCAGGGATTCGTATGCTGGACCAGCCCTTCATGACAGACATCATCGAGGCCTCTTCCATCAGCCACATGCCGCAGGTCATTGACATCTACAGCGCCAGCTGGGGTCCAACCGATGATGGCAAAACAGTGGACGGCCCCCGTGAGCTTACCCTGCAGGCAATGGCAGATGGGGTCAATAAGGTAAGATAATGAGACCAGACATTCTCCTTCTTTCTATATACAGACAGTACAGGCTTGGCATTGCAAAATCAGTTCCTTCATGATTGCTCTTGATTTTAGTGAGATGAAACACCTGTTGTTGTGTGAGAAAAAAAATCAGAACAGATGGCTCAGTCGAATGAAAAACTTGGGGTTCAGAGTCCTCCTGGTATCTGTGCCAATTTAGATCAACTTTAACAGCAGCCAACCGGTGACGAACAATGCTGCAGTTACAAAAGACTAGAAATTTAAAGTAAAAAATGCAGGTTTTGCATGTATTAGAGCTGCTTTGCATTTGCATTTGCATTATCATAAGAAGCAGGTGCTGTATGTTACCATTAATCACTGTGTTTTATTCTACCCATTCTCACAAGGTTTCGGGATATAGTCACGTAAATTTTTTTATTCTTTTTTTGTGATATTAACGCAATTTCCGCATTTTTTCGTGATCATATAACGAATTCCTGGTTTGATTATCACGTATTGGTTACTCAACTGCTTTTTCCTGTTTTCAAATCATTGTCGCTTCGGTTTAGGGTTAGATTTGGTGCTAGCATTAGAATGTCACTTTATGTATTGGTTTATATAATTTTTTTCTGATTTATTTTTGTATATGTCGCTTGGCATTAGGGTTAGAGTTGGGTTTGGGTAGGGATGTCATTTTATGTAAATCTAACCCTAAACCGAAGCGACAATGGTAAGAAAATACAACAAGACCAATACGTGATAATCACATGAAAACAGGAATTTGTTATACGATCACGAAAAAACGCAGAAATTTGTGATAATTTCATGAATAAAGAATCCAAATTTTACGTGACTATATAACGAAATTTCGTAAGACTGTGCTGATTTTATTAGAGATGCACTAGCAAGTTTTTATTATGTACTAGGCAAAATGTATACAGTGTATGTACATTTTCTTTTCTTTTATTTTAATTCAACATTTCCAACCAAATGGTTTTGACTCTCCAGGAGTTTCTAACATACAGTATGTCAACCATGCAAAGTTCAATCACTTGATGCTAAATGTGTCGTTTAGTTGCATATCCCTGTTCGTGACTAATGAGAATAAATCATGGCAAGTGTTTCTCTGCTGAGCCGGATTCATGAGAGTACTCCATGTCTTTGCATATTAAAAAAAAGCCCTTTCCAATTCAATTCAGAGAGGACGGATGAAGACCGTTTCTGTCACTCAGGTATTATTGTGTGGGGTGAGCCTGACACCAACGGTCATATTAAGTCCTGTATAATCATCCTTAGGGTCAGATGACAAACACTTCTCATATCCTTCATTTATATATCTATATGTGGGACACAGAGTCAATACTAATAATAATAATCGTCAATGGCGGGGAAGCGTTTTCTCTTGATTGACGAGATATCTCGTCAATGGCGGTGAAAGAGTTAATACAGTGTCTGTAGATTATTATTTACTTTAAAGGTCCTGTGTTTTTGAAGTTTGATTGTGTTTATAGTGGGCAATATAACATGTGTTCATGTTTCACGTGTAAAAAAACACAGTATTTTTCACACATTTTACTTATCTGTATAGCGCTGTTTTCACTGTCCTCAAAATGGGGTGATGTCTTCCTTGTTCTATGAAGTCCCAGAAATACGTAACGAGTTCTGATTGTATGGTTTGTTTGGTGTGTTTTGATGCGACAGCAGCTTAGCAGAGCCGTTTAAGCTTAGCTGGCGACTGACATATTCCTGTGGGCGGATCTTAGTCAAAAACGATTTAATATTGACGTTATTCAACCAGAAAGTAGAGGGCTGTAGTCCAAACCGGCAGTTCGCTGTAGGCTTAAGGGGGTCACACCGGACGCGCAGATCAGCGGTGCATCGAGTCACGTTTAGGACAACTCGGAGGTATCGTAAACCGGAAGTGCACATTTAATAGCGCAAGCTTAGTCAGATAGCGTCTACTTAAAAATGCAAAATATACGTTAGCAGCCAATGTTAATTGTTAATGATTTGGGACAAATATGATGTTATTTAATGTTAAACTATGTGAGTGGCGCTGTGTGGCGCAACAGGGATTTGAGCAACTTCCTGAGTCAAAGCTGGGCGCCGCGGACAGGCGCCACCTGTCGACGCCGGTGTGCGTATACTTATAGAAAACAATGTGTTCGGTTTGTTTAGAACAGAGCGGCGCTGAGTCGCACTGAGATGCGCGTCCGGTGTGCGACCCCCTTTAGAAAGACAAATTCTGTTAAAGAAAATATATCGCCTGGCAGTGAACTTTGAGCTTTATCATTTTTGCAGGCATTATTTATGATCTAACAGCAACATTACACCTTATTTAAAGTTTAAAAAAATGGTATCAGGAAGAACGTGATATTTAATGCTTAATAAAACATGCAGTAATGTGAGTTTTCATTTGTATATATATTTTTTTATCTTTAGCTGAACATAAACATTTATTTAAAAATATCTCATTACTTAAGGTCTGTACAATGCAATGTAAGATGTCCCAAAATGTAGAAGATCCCAAAAGGACAAACAGTCATGATATGTAATCCATGTGACTCCAATGGAGTCTTCTGAAACAAACCATAGCTGTATGTAGGAGAAAGGTTTGTATTAAACTTCTCGACTTTAAAAATAAATCACAGATTTACTGGACAAATCAATAATGAAAGAACATTAATAACATTAACTCACTGGTTTATGACACATCAATAAATCATAAGGCATGAGACACACAAGAACCAATGGGATTTGATGGATGATGAGAGTATTTGTTGTTGATTTGATGAACTTTAACCCTTCAGAATGTTTAATGCATTCAAGCTAATCCTTGTAAGCTGTTATTTACATTACAAGTTACTAAGACAAAGCAGCTGACTACATTAAGGCTATGTAAGAGGGTTATATCTAGTGCTGCACAATTAATCGCAATCGCAATGTCAGCCTGTGCGATTATATGACAGCAAAATGTTGCAATTATATTAAATAAATAAATGTGTGGACTTGTTAACACACACTTTCTGATAACAGTTTGAAGATTTTCCTTGCTGTTTAAAAAAAGAAAGAAAAACAAACAAAAAAGGCAGTGCACGTGTGGCATGCACGTGTGTGGCGTGCGTCGTCACTTGTGTGTGCGCAGCGCGGAAATACCACAGCGAAGATGGATGCAGAGGAGATTGACAGTGATCTGGTAGCTAAAAAAAACTCTACGTCTGTTGTATGGCAGTATTTTGGATTTAGGATTACTGACACTGAGCAGTTGCTACATCACATGGCAATACGAAAACATTTCTAGTTTTACAAATACACATTTTAGCATTATCACTAAACTGTCTGTGGATTTTCCTTAAAACCCATCAAGTTGACTCATGATACCATTTATTATAACCGCAACCGCACATCACAATATTAGCATCAATAACCGCAATGGGATAAATTACCCAAATCGTGCAGCCCTACTGTAGTTATATCTTTAACCCTATATCTATAACCATCTGATCTATACAGTAACTATCTGATGATATAATTTCTGATGAACTAATTTAACAGTGTCCAAAAGAATGGAAATGCAAAGTTGATATTGACAAACAATACTTGAATATGTATAGATATAGATGTGATATAAATAAAGAAATTAGAAATATCATTTGTAATAATGATTCAACCCCCAGTGCTACTGTAAGGACCGTCGTTGTCATGTGTTTAGTCTTCATCGTGTATAGTGTCATCACCCCATTACCCTGATTGTCTCCACCTGTAGTCCTGCGTATATATTCCCCTCCTGAGTTGCAGTCTTTCTCGGTTATTGTCTATTGTGTGTGCACGAGTTTTATTAAAGTTATATGTCATTTTGTAAATCCCTCTTCCATATCTTCATCCTCAGTGTGACAGCTACGTCTGTATTAAACACACAATATATTCATGACTTTATTCTGATATAAACTCTCAATTTCGAGAAAATAAAATGAAAAGTTGAGATTTTAAGCGGCAATTGTTGAATGTAAGGTTGCAATTTCACGAAATCATAAGACCTTATTTTCTTATTTGTTTTCTCCAGAGAGGCTGGTGGTCTGGGTCCCTGTAAAACCATAATCTCTTCTTGATGTGTAAGGATAGTAAATTACCATGTACTATAAAAATAACCATAATCAAGCACCCTGTTAAGACCACAATTGCAAAGCACAGATTTCCCCGTCAGGTCCCCGACATTATAAAATACAAAGACTAAAGATCGCTCCTGGCACCTAAAAGCATCAAATTATATGTTCAAAGGAGAGTCTTAAACACAATGCCACTGGCTGAATCATCGACGTTCAGAAAGGAGCGTGTTTTCTTTGAAAGCTTCTCTTTGATCTCTTAAAAAAATGACTTATTTGTAAATGCCGCAGTGTGAGCATAATTTGTATAATAAACTAAGCAAAGATTCGAAAGCTTTTAAAAGGCGATATCATTAAAGAGAGGTGGTTACCACGAGCGCAGTTCTTACATGCATGGCTTTGTGTGCCAAACAGGGCCGAGGTGGAAAGGGAAGCATCTATGTGTGGGCCTCCGGAGATGGCGGTAGCTATGACGACTGTAACTGTGATGGTTACGCCTCCAGCATGTGGACCATCTCTATTAACTCGGCCATCAATGATGGACGCACTGCACTTTATGACGAGAGCTGCTCGTCCACGCTCGCCTCCACCTTCAGCAACGGACGTAAACGAAACCCTGAAGCTGGCGTGGTGAGTGCGCATGTTTAACTGTGTGATGTGCTTTTCCACTTTTTTTCACTAAAGTTTTGTTTCAATTCATAAACACAACGTTCACTACTCACATGACTGTAAAAGTCCACTTGATGTGTTTGGATTTAGACACCCTGCACTGTCATTAAAATACAAATGACCGATGAAGGGTTTTGATGATATAATATGCTGACGCAAATAAATAGTAAGATTACACAACGGCCATATTTGCATAGACACATTAGTATTAGTAAAACATAAAGAACATGGATTTCACCACAGATTAACACAATTCTACAGTGTAAATACATGGTCTGAGAGGGATTCATTTCACAGCATAATAATACAGAGTATGACAATGATAAAAGGAGATGAAGTTGATTGTTTCATTCATTTTGTGACTGAACAATGTCATGAGAATGGAAATGGAGGAATGCATTCAATTCAGATCTTAGTGAGAACATATCTTCAGTCTGAAAGACAGCATCGGAGATGAAGACTGCTGTTAGTCTGTCAGAGTGATCAGTGTTGAACCTGCTGTCTGATCTGTACCATTAAACCCAAAATAAATCTGCAAATGTTTCACTTGAGTTAAACCAAAACAAATATATTTAATATTACCAACATGCGCCACTGGCATTGATATGAATAGGGGAGATTGCAACCGTCAGAATGGCTGCTGTAGTCCCGCCTCCCAGTAAAAACAACCAGCGGAGTGACGCGGCTTAACAACATGTTAATGTTAAACAATATGTTAATGTTATCCTATACAAAACCGTATTTGTTTACTACAAAATCTTCTATTATGGTCTAATAAGTGTACTCTGCAAGCACTTTTGTGTTTAAAACATATCTAATAGCCATCAAAACGGTTGCATAACGATTAATCGTGATTAATCTATTGCAGAATAAAGGTTTTTGTTTACATGATATATGTGTACTGTGTATAATAACTTTGTATACATAAATACACACATGCAGGTATATATTTAAGAACTGTTTACATGTGTATATACATTTGTATATTTATGTATAATTTAACCTTTATTCTGCAATAGATCACAAATAGATCACGATAATTACAATTAATCGTTATGCAACCCTAGTCCAAACACAGCCCAGACTACAAGGCAAAATGTGGACTGTCAGTGCAAATGTAAAGACATTTAACCTTAGCCCCAGTGTTGTGAATGAAAGTTTATGAACTCGTTCATATTTTGGGCAAACGTGAACTGAACATACTGTATTTCTGTCTGATGAACGTTACTGTGAACTCATTCATTCTGGTGTTTGTGAACGGCACGCTCTCTCAGTTTAACGTCATTCAACAGGGTGCCAGATTTCTATAGAGTCTTCCAGGCGAAAACCCGGCTAAAACACACTGTAAACAAACCTTAATGTGTAGCGGAAAAAACACCCAATCTGGCAACACCGCCACCAGTCAGTGTTTCACGGCTGCATCGTGCGTCATCAAAACAACACTGACTCTGGACGCTGCTGAAATCCCTGCCGCGCCACTCACATAGTTTAACATATAACATCATATTGGTCCCTAATCGTTAACGATTAACATAGACTGCTAACGCATATTCTGGATTTTGAAATAGACGCTGACTAAGCTCACTCTTTTTAATGCAATACCTGCAAGTTGTCCTACACGCGATGCCTCGCAGCGCTTCTCGCCCGGTGTGCGACCCCTTTGATACAAAAATTAAAAGACAGTCAATGCTAATGTAAACCCTGGTTGGATTAAGATTTCCCAACTTAAAACTATCCCACCACTGCTTAGCCCATAAATAATAAATAAATAAAACATCTTATAATCACTGTTGACTTTGCTTACATGATGGAATGTCAGACATCTCACAAGTTATTTTGCCAAAAACCTATATCGGTCTATAGTTAACCTGAAGAGTGAAATGATGGCTATTGCTTGCAGGTCAACTGTGTTTTACAAGCAATTGCTGGATAGTAATACATTAATACATCACTGAATGTTTATATTTTTCATCAGAAATAAGTTGTACCAGTTTACAGTTGAGATCAAGGTGTCTTGTTTTTTAGGGTAAGGCAGGTGGACAGACCGCGTATGCATCATAAAATGCTGAAAGCTAAATAAGTATTAACTAGGCTATGCATAAATAATTCATGATGATATTTTACTGTTAAAACAGCTGTGCAGTGATTTAGGGAACAATTATATCATTATTCTTCTTGCTGAACAATGAAAGTGCTTAAATGAAGATGACATATAACGTTTGATTAACTTCACTTAAACTTCATCCACTGCTTTCACTCATGGATAAGAATCTGAATTAACACCTAACCTGACCTAATAAAACTTGATTTAATAAACCAACAGTTTTATCCATTGAAAATGAAATGTTATTCACTTTGGTCCACATGATGAAAGTTTAGCCTAAATGTATGTAGGTGTACCCTTCAAATGTTGACTATTATCATCATCTGATATTTCAGGTTTATGTTGTGTATATAATAACATGTTCATAGGTAAGTCATACTGAAAAGATAAAGTAGATAAAAATAGATTAACAAGATTTGTTTATCATAAAACTACAGTATGCTATGTCTGGTTGACTATATTGTGCTGTGTACATCGATCATAAAACAGCATAAAACCTCGTACTGTACAGATCAGACTGGTCTGACTTTATAAATGTATAAAGAAACAGCGTATCTGTGCAGTTCATATAAAAAGATGTCGCCCAATCCTATGACAAAAAACAATCGCACTGTCGAGTCCTGTGATTTCTCATAATGCCTTAATACCACATTAATCTAATCAAAATGACAAATTATGTATTTCAATGATGATAAAAATGAGCTGAAACCAGACCTTAACTGTTTGTACTTTTCTCTCGGTTTTTTTCTACGCTTAAGGTTGCCTATTAATGTTAACATCATCTCAGCCTTGTTAGTAAACATATAAAACTAATGCAGCATCTGCATTTTACACTTACAGGTATATCATTTGTAATAGATAATATGACAAAGTGAACTGTAGTGTACTGTACCTTTTTACTTGGTTTTACATCCACAGGCGATGTAACGCACCTGATGATGCTGTGCACAGGATCACATCACGTGTTAAACAATCACCACGAGGAATTAAAGGGCTAGTTCACCCAAAAATGAAAATTCTGTCATCATTTACTCAGTCTCATGTTGTTACAAAACTGTATAAATTTCTTTGTTTTGATGATTACAAAGGAAGATATTTTGAGAAATGTTTGTAACCAAACCATTCGTGGTCCTCAATATTCTTTTTTTCCTATTATGGAAGTAAATGGGGTCCACAAACGATTTGGTTAAAAACATTTTTTTAAAATAGCTTCCGTCGTGTTCATCAGAACAAATACATTTATATGGGTTTGTAACAACATGAGAGTGAGTAAATAATGACAGAATTTTCATTTTTGGGTAAACTTTCCCTTTAATGGTGTTAGTTTTAATTTCGCCAGTAGAGGGCGCTCTACTACTTCATAATGCAGAGCAGTAGCTGAGCTTCCCCGCTGTCTTCCCAGTTGCGTATGCAACAAACGCAATCAGAAAAAAATATCGCTCAGAATTTTTGCGGCTGAACGATAGTTATTGTTATCATTATCGGTGCAGATTAATCGGCAATTCCGATAAATTGGTCCACCTCTACTCTATAATCACCTAGTATTTGTTAAAGGTACAAAGAGTTTAGTGCTCTAATTGAATATATGTCAGTAAGAGTAGTGATGTTTAATTAGGATTTGTTTGTTTTTTTTGTCTCTGTAGGCCACCACAGATCTGTATGGGAACTGCACACTGCGTCATTCAGGCACATCTGCTGCTGCACCCGAGGCTGCTGGCGTCTTTGCTTTGGCATTGGAGGCCAAGTATGTATACTTGTGTTTTCCACACAATAGCGCAGATGAATAGTGAGCCTCTAGTAAAGATTAATTTAACAATACGTCAGCTCGAGAGCTCAAGAAAGGGAATTCAGTGCCACTAGACCAGACCTCTAGTTGAAGCTGTATGTTATATCTCTTAAAGTTTGTGTCAGAGGGCAGCATCACAAGCACACCTCTGGCTTGATGTTTCATTGATGCCGTTTTGGGAGTCTTGCACCTTGTTTTAAGAAAATATCTTAACATTCAAAGTATTTTTCAGCTTTACACAATCACAAAGTAGCTTTGATGTACTGTAACAGAAATTAAATTGTGTCACTACACAAATTTTGTTAAATTAGTTTGTAAAAAACGAAACACTATCCAATTAGCAACACTAAACCCCCTCAAAACGTCCTAAGATGTAACATTAATGTACAAGCAAATTTGTGTGTATGACCTACTATAGTTAATTTAATCCAACTGAATACATTACCTTATCAGTTCTTTATTTTAAATCGAACATTTCTGTTTACCTGCATATTTGTGGGCAAATATACAAAATGGTTGGCATAGGCACCAAATTATGTTTTGGAGATGTGTGCTCACCCTCCATTCAAACCCCACTGCCAATAGACACGAAGATATACGCTTAATTTTATTAACTGAGCAACGAGAAGTCCATGAAGTTTCTTTATAAAACCATACAGCAAGACAAAAGAAGATTTTTGGAAGTTTTATTTTTAAGAGTGAACACTGACTGACATCAACAGTGCTAACAGTTTCGATAAGAACGGCTTTTCAGTGGTGATTTCTGAGGCTCTTGAATGACGCACTTCATATTAACATACTGTCAGCTGTTGAAAAATAATTAAACTGCCATGAAGGTGACGGATCGCCTCATAAAGATAATAATTGGAAAACACTTTTGGTTCAAGCCAACAATTACCCTGACTTACACTGGATGCCAGGAAATAAATCATGTTTGGCCTGAATCTGCTAGTTTAGATTCTTAAGGGTGCACATATCATATCCCCCAAACAAACCCTGCTGCCCGAGCATGATTGCCTTCCCTCCCTACTCCCCCAGAAGCACCCATTCGTACTGTACTTTACCCAAACCAAGCCCGGGCACGCTTTCATCATTAGGATACAGTTGTTTTAAAGAAAACAGGAAGTAAAGCGGTATCTTAACACTTAGCACCATCCTGATGCTAAGTCTGTGTGCCCTATTTTAATAATCTAAGGGCATGGTCTAATTCGCATGCCGCAAGTGCACTTAAGGCGTATCCGAATCCACTTTTGCAAGTTTAACGACAGGAAAAATGGTCTATGTCCCTGGCACACAGTGTAAAAGGGTTGTTCCTATTCTCGTAATTAGTAATGGGTGTGTTTGGGGCGTAACATGCAATAAACCAATGAGAGTCTCATCTCTCATCCCCTTTAAAAGCCAGTTGCGCTCCCTCCAAGGCGGATTGCCTATTTACATGGCGGAGTTTGTAAGCGGAAAAACTGTAAGCAGAGGAAGAAGACCGCCAGTTTAAGATTAATGTAAAGAAACTGTGTTGTGTGTTATTTATTGAAATGATTATTTGTGTAATTAAAGCTTTGGTTCTCTTTAAAAGCTGTTATTTCAGTAATGGAGTAATAAGTAAAATAAGCAATTAAAAAAAAGTGTTTTAATTGCTGGTAAAGTTTAATGCATGATCACTGTAATCTCAAAAAGGTTTTATAAGAATAATTTACATATATGCAAAAAAAAAAGGTTTGCGTAAGTAAATATATTTTATTTGTAACAAACAGGAGATAAAGAATTTACAAACCTGTAGAGAGGTGTTTCAATGTTTTGAAAAATATTACTTAAAAATGGATCTCATCTCACAATATCCAGAGGTACATCATTTACAATAAATCCATGGGATAGCATTAAAAAAGAATCTAAATAAATGCAATATTACATATTAGCACTTTTTAAAAGCATAAAAAAATCTGCTTACTTACCAGGCTACAGGTGAAGCAAACTTCTCAGGCCTTGTAATCTGCCCTTATTTATGTCCAAGAGACACAATAATAATCTTTTAATCCTTATTTTTTATTTGAAAAGTTTGTGTGCTGCTGCGCATACATGTGTACACACGTTGTCATCCCGTTTATAGGCACATATTCTGAACACGCTCTTTAAATAACAAAAACAATATTGTGTCATTGACTTTAGACTTTAGACCAGGTTTTAGTTGGTCAACAGCGTAGTCTATTTTAATTGCCTCAAAATAGCAATGCGCCAACAATGTGCCTAAACATTACATTTGCGCCCATGGGCACACAAATGGGTGCAAATGCATTTGCTATTTACTGTAAACAACGTTGCATTAGATGTGAAGATAATAACCTGGTCGGTCTGAAACTAGCAAAAAACTTTGTGCTGCATTGCGCTGGGTATATGATAGGGCCCTGTGTTTTTTTATTCTGAGTCGTTTTGTGCGCGATGACGCACAGCCCTCTCACAGGCCTATCATATTGCTTAGCTTTAGTTGATCTGTCGCATGTGCAGCTTAGACATTCAAGTAAAACATAATGTTACTAAAGTTTTGCACCTAAACAATTTTTATTTAGGGGTCATTTACAAGACTTAATTTTTAACTTAAAACAAAAATGTTTCATGGATGTTGGCCATATATTTACACAACATTTTACAAAACGGAAACAATTTACAGAAAAAAAAACATAAAAAATGTGAATAATGTTTTGATGTAAATTGTTGATGTATTTGGAACTTTATATTACAGTATATGTATAGGCTACTTGAATACTTGATCTAAATGTATCTGTGTAATCAAATTAATTGATGAATGACAATTAGTGCTGTGACGGTTTGGCTCGCATGCGATTCCCGGATTATTATGCAAATTTAAATAAGAAAGTTCATAATTTCCACGTGTTTCAAAGGCTTAGGGTTATTTAAAATAGATTTTAAACAATTTAACCACAAAAAGGCGCTAAAGTGAGCTGCTTTCTTTACACACACACGCACATGCAGTTGAATGTGTTCAGTCCCGCTCCAGTCAGACGTGATCATCCCTATGCCCTTCAAAGATTCAGAACTCTTGATGTGTAAACCTTAGAGAGAGTAGCGCTGTCTCATAATGTAGTCCATTAACATACATTTGGCAAATAAAGTAATAAAAAACAATGTCATTTTTTATGCTGCGTTGCTTGGAATTCGCTTCCGTCTGTGTGTGTGTGTGCGCGCGTTTAAGGGCACTCAGTAGTGCATACATGGAGAGACGCGTTTCAAAAAGCAAGCGAACATAAAACCTTTCTGTTCTTGACAGGACACATACAAACAATATGATCTCCACAGTATTCTTTTTCTAATAAAAACATTTGTTTATTTCTTAAGTTTATGTATAGATTAAAAGAGTCAGAAACCCGCCTGTGCTTATTTGGTCTTAAAGAGACAGTAACCTCAATTAACATACTTAAGTCTGTGTCATTAATGTTAATCAAACAACCGAAGACAAAGAGAAAATCACTTTTGTAGTTCAAAAAAAAATATTAATTATATTTAATTTATACAATATAGACAGTTATTATTAATTTGATTCAATTTCTGTACATAATGCTAATTTTAGACTTTACTTAATATGCAACTTGGTTCTTTTTTATAAATGTTTGTAATTTCTTTATTTGTTATTTGATTTTTCCACCCCCTTTTTTCCTGATCCGAAAAATGATCCGATCCGTGCCTCAAAAACCATAATGTGATCCATCAGTTTTGTGATCCGTCACACCTCTAATGACAATGTAAAGTCAATCGGTGGAAACACACTTAAGAAGGCATTAGGCCGATGCGTCTGTTATCCCATGTAAAATATACAATAAAAGAAAACATTTTAATACAGTATTTAAGTTTAAATCATGACCACATAGATCAGCGCACCATAACAAAAAGAAGTAACAAGAGTGCGCAGTGCAACCGACTGAAATCAAGAATATTCTTTAACATTGTGTCCTAACTATAAAAGGTATCTTTCATCGACATGGTAAAGATATTATGTCACCTCACACTTTCAAATCCATGGCTCTGTTATTGCTGCAGAGTGAAATTATAGATTGAGCAGGACTTTTCATACCAGTCATGATAAATGCAGGTTTGATTGGTGAAGGTAGTTTTTTACCAGCCATGGTTTGAATAAAAGGTATCTTTAACTGATGAGCGACAGTGGATTATATTTTTTAAAACGGTTCTGCGATGTTGCGGCTGACAGCTCCGCCTACACAGAGATTCAATTCAATTTAAACAGAGAAAACCTGTTCTGATTTGCTGTGATTGTGTTGTGCCATGCCTCTTTTTTGGATTTAGTATGGACAGAGACATTGCCTATTACCATTTAAAGCTAGAAATTGCATAGAAAAACTAGTAAATGTTTGTTTTTACATTAAATATATTATGTCACCTCACACTTTCAAACCACTGTCTGTTTATTGCTGCAAAATGAAATTAAAGAACCAGCAGAGCTTGTCATGAAAAACACGAGTTAGATTGGTGAAGACAGTTTTTTCACCAATCCTGGTTTGGGTCGCACATTTCAGTAGGTTTTATGTGTTAGAAATGGTGTTAATAACTGTTGACACAACCTTCCTTGTATCAAGTCTTTGTGTTTACCCAGTACTGAATAATGATGTAGCTAGCAGCGAGTGACCTCTTCTGTCCAAGCAGACGTAAAGACAGATTGATTTCTGTGGGTTTAGCCGTGTATACAGTTTTACGCCCCTACTGAGTTTTGTGTCAACTGATAGAGATACTGGGTTCATAACTGTAGATTGGGGGGGTTGCAGTGATGTGTTTCCCACAATGTTTTATGTCTTTTTAATAGACCCCTTAATCGCCTACGTCAGTGGTTCTCAAACTTTTTCCGCATGCGGCCCCCCTTGTGTACGGTGCATTACTTCGCGGCCCCCCTAAAGAAACGTTATGACAAAAACTGTTCTAAAATTTATCATGTTAATTACACAAAACATATTAAGTTATACGAAGTAGTGCTGTTGGTTAGTAGCCTTATTTTTTTTAGGTTTAATTACACAGAATTCATGATAAATGAATGTATTTTATAAAATGTCATAAAACTGGGGGCCCCCTGGCACCATCTCGCGGCCCCTCTGGGGGCCCCGGACCCCAGTTTGAGAACCACTGGCCTACGTCACTGTGACGTCACCGCTCTAGCTGGAGGCAAAAAATACGTAGCAACTTATAGCAGGTGCACTAAAAGTTTGAGGTTTTGACTTTAAAATGTCATCTTCTTGTGTTTTTGGCTGCCAGAATAGAATTTGGTTCGAAACTCAAGTTTTACTGGATCCCGGCAGACATTCCTTCACAGAAATTAAGAAGACAATTGCGGTTGAATACTTAAGCAATATCGCTTGAGTAGGAGTGTGATATAGCTCTATATCATCACGGCTGTGATTAGGCCAGAGGCACGAGGCCGTAAGTACAAACATTCAGTGATAGATGTGTGTGCCATCCAGAGGTGGAAAAAGTACTAAAATATTGTACTCAAGTAAAAGTAAAGTTACTTTAATAATATTTTACTTAAGTAAAAGTAAAGTTACTTGTCTAAAAATCTACTCAAGTAAAAGTAAAAAGTAAGTCATTTTAACTTTACTCAGAGTAAAAGTTACTTTTTTACAGCGGGAAGAGGTGGAGGATTCTAGTATAGTTCAAAAACGACAAGGGAATATACATCTCAAACTAGTTGTTTTTAATTGTAGGAACATCTTTACAATTAAAGTGCAATAACAAAAAGTTAATAAAATAAAAAGCTTTTTTAAAGTAAGAAACATTTATGGAATTGTTTAATGATTTTTACATGTGAGTTATGCACTTTTGAAGGTGGTCAGCAGCTTGTAAATACAATCACTATAGTAAGGTTGTAATTAATGTATTGCTGGTAACAGACATTATTTTATTAAACTATATATCTAGTTTAAATGAGCATATAATGAGATGAGTGCCATGTCTATATACATTTGACACGTTTATTATCTTCTAACTTCCCAGACCTGGGGACCTGATGACATTTATTCTTCTCTCTCTTGCTCTCTCTCTCTCGCGCGCGCTCTCTCTCTCTCGCGCGCGCTCTCTCTCTCTCTCTCTCTCTCTCTCTCTCTCTCTCTCTCTCTGCAATGTCTAATGACCTGCGCATTCTCGAGGACGTTTTGAAGTTGTGTTTGACTTGACGCGAAGCTGCTAGACCTCGGAAGATAATGCGCATGGTATTAAAACGTGTCGTGTAATTTCGTACTGAAGAGCATGAATCCTACCTTTCATAGAAATGAAACACTCGCTTCGCGTCAGTGGAAAGTGGTCGCTTAAAGGCGGAGTCCACGATGTTTGAAAAACGCGTTGGAAAAGGAGACGGGCCGACTACCAAAACACACTTATAGCCAATCAAATCAAATAAAATGCCGGGTTGCGTATGTGTGGGGCGGGTCTATCAACAGAAGGTCCAGATTCTATTGGGGTAGGGGCGTGTTTGTTTAGGCGATTTCAAATATCAACATTGGCTTTCAAACATCATGGACTCCGCCTTTAAATATGGCCAGGGGGTTCTTTCATAAGATTTGAACTGAGGCGGGTCTGCATTAGCGCGCGCCTCCAATAGCATCCAGCTGCAGCCCCGCAGACTCACCTCCGACTAGACACCAGTGGCTGGACACCAGTGGATAGACAGCCTACGTCATTTCCGTTTCGCCGCTAATTTCCTTTTTTGCCGCTGGACGAACAGCAATTTTATTTTATATTTTCACCTCTGGATAGACAGCGTATTTATTTTATATTTTCATATCTGGATAGACAGCATATTTATTTTCGGTTTTCACCAGTGGATAGACATTTTTTGTAGGCTTAATTTCACACGTCTTTTCCGTATTGTCATTTTACTTTAATGACTTAAAATATATAATATAAAATGTGTGGAAATTGAAATATGATCTTTATCATATCTCTTTACATAAAACAATTCTCAATAATATGGTTAATATTATAACATCAATAATTCATGCAAACTGCATTCACAAGAACCACCTTGAAAATATATATTGTTCAGATCATTTCACAATTTTTTTGTGACTTAAATTCAGCCAGATCAGTGGAATATAACGTTTTGTCAATACAACAGACTTGTAACTTTACATGTTAATTGACCACAGTTTTTTTTATGTAACCACTTCTGTGTTTAAAATATACGTAGATTCACATGATCAGACAATTTACCAAACAATGCAAATCAAATTAACACTTCGTGGTTTTGCAATATTTATTGGAAATTACACGCATCTTAGTAAAATTAGACAAATCTGACCATCAGAATGAAGATGCAACAGGCCCGTAAGGTTGTGGGGGAAGTCCCGATTTCAAGAGAAAATAAAACATGAACAGTTCCAAATAAACTATTGCACACTGTGCACACCACACCTCATTCCTGCCCCCTAAAACTGTCTAGCTAGTTTGTGCATTTGAATTCTGACATGACCGATAAATCATCGACAGTTTATTATTTTTCTTACCGCTGACATGTGCATGGCGCGTCAAATTTGAAAAGTGAATGACGATACGGAAATGACGTCAGCCGTCCATCCACTGGTGTCCAGCCACTGGTGTCTAGCAAGAAGTGAGTCTGCGGGGCTGCAGCTGGATGCCTCTCCGCGCCTGTCTCGTCCGTCTCCATGGTTCTTTTTGCGCGTTCCCCCGGGCCCCGCCCATTTACATCCGTTTCGCGTCTTTATCACTTTGCTTTTTAAAATATTTTTTTACTCAGTAACGTATATGATTTAAAATGTAGCGAAGTACAATACTTTAAATAAAACATACTTAAGTAAAAGTACAGATTTTAAAAACTACTCAAAAAAGTAAAAATACACAAAATAACTACTCAATTACAGTAACGTGAGTAAATGTAATTCGTTACTTTCCACCTCTGGTGCCATCATTTGAATGGTCTCTTAAAATAATCCATATTGCTAATCATAGTTAGCCCATCGATAGGTTACATTAGAAAATAAGCCTTAACAAAATTGCCCAAACCACCCGAAAGTAATTCATATTTTGTCTAGGAAATATCCATTAAAAAAATTAGTTAAAAATAGCTGTCACGGTCCCGCAGAATCAGTGACTGTACATATTCGGACAGTTCAGAAACTTTTTCTGCATCCTTGTTTAATAAATCCCTCCTAAAACGTGCTATCTTAGGCTTGTCAACGTTGCCTCTTTCTGCCTCCAGCTAAGCCCCGCCCACACAAATATGTCACAATGTTTACCAGCTGTAAAATAGTCTATTGGTGGGGTTATCAGAATTGAGTAATGTGGTCCCAAATAGAAAAACTGAAAATAATTTTCATGGTAAATGATTGTTTTCATCATAATATACAGTAAAAGGACTCATAGCGCACAGAGAACACAACCGCTTACTGCAAATAGCTTTTCATCTTGATCATAAGAGCTTCAAGAAGCCATACGCAGCCATAAGGGTTTTGTTGTTCTCGTGCTATGTTCCAGGAATCCACTGACTCAACCGAGCAAATGTCTTTTAAATTGATACGATAACTACTGGCATTAAAGAGGCTTGAGTGATTCCAGTCTAGGACAACAGCTATTATAATAACAGTCATCATCATGTTAAAGTGATTTTTTTCCTAAGCTTGACTTTATATTCTGCATTTGAAATGTTTGTGTGTGCCTGCAGTCCAAACCTGACCTGGAGAGACCTGCAACACCTGACTGTGCTCACGTCTAAGAGGAATAAACTGCACGACGAGGTTCACCAGTGGAGAAGAAACGGCGTGGGCCTGGAGTTCAATCATCTGTTTGGTTATGGTGTGTTAGATGCTGGAGGGATGGTGAAACTCGCCCGCGAATGGAAGACCGTTCCAGAACGCTTCCACTGTGTGGCCGGATCCGTGCAGGAGACACAGTAAGTACAGATAAGAACCCAACAAATATGAGGGATATTTTGAAGATGACATGACATGTTATATGTGTCTACGTGACATCTACATACAGTAGTAGTTCAGACACTTTCATCTCATAAAATCCATTCTCTTAGATTGGTACTGGATTCTTGTACTAGATCTATATTTTTATTGCCGTGTTGTGTAAGCATAAAAACATTAATTTTTCTGAATTGTGCTGTTAAAAATAGCCTGTGTATTAATGAGGCAGTATGCTATGTTGTGTGCAGTCTGCTCTGGGTGAGAAATTCAAGGGCCACTTTTTAGTCCCAGTCCACCCCTGCCCAAAACATCAGTGACATAATCCTAACATCTATTCATCTGTTAAAAGACTTGCTTCAAAATGTGATGGCACATTTCATGTCTCAGTCCCCCTGACTCTCCTTTTCTATAATTAGTTCTCTCTCACCCACTCACTGCTGGATATACAGTATCACGCTATGGCAACCGCCGCAATTAGAGTTTCAGTGGTGTGGAGGGACTGAATGTTCATATTTGTGTACTTGTCAAAACCCTAGTGCCAGTGTCGGCTCTTTCATATAACACACAGTTCACGGGAGTTCTAGCAAATGTGAGAATAACAATGAAGCAGCAGTACTGTAGCATAGGAGAGATGTTAGTGAATTGTAATGAGTAGAAGCATGCAGAGCGTTTACTGTGTGATAAGGGCAACATCCATTCCAGCTAATGAATTCCTCCAAGCGTGCATGTAACTAACCTGCACAAAATAATGTGGCGAGTGTCAGTATAGGCAGAGAAATATGGACTTTGAATTGATTTCTTGCAGTTCCTTGAATGTACTACACTGTCTAGGCTATTACAAGATTCAGTGATGCTGCAACTGGAACTGAATGTTCAATCGCATTCCTGTTGTGCATTTTTTATATTCAGGTTTTAAGATATAAATATGCTAGTGCTGTCATTTATATAAAAAGTGTGAAGGGTTTCCTGCAGAAAATTTGTTAGTTAAGGTGGTAGGGTTTGGCGGGTGGACGGGTTCAGGGGGCGTTGCAATCAAAGGGGCGGGGCGTCATGATGAAAATTAAAATATTTTTATTTGAAACACTCTTAAAGGAGTGTAACTACTGTAGCATGTAAATAATGCACATAAAGAAAGTAAGCAAGAGCGCTCAACAATTATATCTAATCAACAGGCACGAGAAACCTAGCTAGCAGGTTGCTCAAACAACAAAATCACCAGCTAACTTACTTTAAATTGGCAAGAAGTATATAGTACTATAGACTAATACAATAACAGGCTTGAATAAACCCAAAACATAAGTCCACTTACAGTTCTCACGGACACGTGTTTTATCAACTAGCTATCCTGCAAACATGACGGATCACTTCTTTATCTCATTTCGGCCGTGTGGAGCGTGTGCACGCTCGCGGTGTGAAGCGCGTCCGCGCTATTCTCCGAGATGCATTTCACGGCCTTTTGTATGCAGCAAATAAAAAAAAATTGGATGACCTAGTCAATGCGGGAGGGTTTCCCAGCTTAGGCGGGCCGCCTGAACTGAAAAGTGCTGCGGGAAACCCTGGTGTGCTAATTTTCTTGTAAAATACTATAACAAAAGCCACAATAAAGCTATACTGTACCTTGCAATATACATAAAAATTACATTTTTTTAAATAATCACTACACAACCAATGAAACAATATTTTAGTGTAGTTCAAATTTATTTTTGTATCTTTTTTTAGGTTTGCACTTTTGCAAAGTGATTTACAGAAAACACATTGTAAAACAAACAGTAGAGACAAAATAAAAGATAAAAAAGATAAAAGATAAAACTGTACATGATATTCATGCAAATCTTCCATAAGATGTACATGAATGATATTATCTGTATAAATAGCTGTCTATTCTACTGTTATATTCATAGCACTTTTAGTAATGCTCTTAATGGCAATGCAATATTTATACATGCCAGGTGTGAATGATTTATGTACTGTAGAGACAATGAATCAAGATGGCCTTCTCAGAAGGTTTATACCATGAAACATTTATTCATTTTTGTTTGATAGATGACAAGGATTACATTAAACCTGACCTGACTAATTCCAGTTTACATAAAAATGAGCCAAAAAAAAGAAGAATTATGATATACAAGAAGGACGTACACTAGTACCATTAAATGCATGCTAGCCTTAATAGTAGGGCTGTCACGCTTATGAAATTTGGCTGACGGTTAACTGTCCAATAAATTGTGACAATTAATTTACTGTTTTAGTGCTTTGACGATTATGACGATTAATTGTCTGTTTTATTGCTTATATTTGTTTGTTCATGAAATAATGTCCACACATTGTTGTAATTATTTAAATAAAATATTTTGCAAGGTTTACCATGGCAGTAAATATTAATACACATTTTCAAAAGTAATTATTTAATGAATATATCTTTCAAAACTGAAAATTCTTTATAAGAAATTAACAAAATAAAATGTCTGAAAAATAAAATGCAATAAAAATAAACTATAACAGAACAGGCCAGAAATAGTAGCCAATCCTACTTAGGTCATATTAGTACTGGACCACAGGTGTGTAGTGGCTGCAAAAAATACATTCCTGCAGCTCCCCTTGTGTTTTTTAGAGAGATGTGCAATCATTGCAGTGATCTGAAATCATTGCGATGAGGTCAAGCAATCGCGATGAGACGATTATTTAATCATTGTGTAGTTAGGTGTCTATAAGATTGTAGTCAGCCTTTTAAATAAATATTTAAAATGAAATTGACAAAATATAAAACCCTATAAACCACTAAACCTAATGCCAGCAGTCTCCCAGACAACAAACCAAATGTGACAAGGCAAGGCACAAAACTACAGTGGATAAAAAAACTTGGAGAAACCAAACATAACTGGGTTAACATGAACCCCCCCCCCCCGCCACTGCTGATAAACATAACACTGAAGATGAATACTGCAGCTGATTATACAGATGACAGACAGCATGGCAGATAAATGGACATATATATTATAAAAAATTAATTCAAGAAGTATTACATAAGAAGTATTGACAAGAAAATGTTTTGTTTGCTACATTTTGATTGAAAATATTTCTTAATAAACTGGAAATGTTGAAACCGAGTGCTTAGCTGATCCAAATAGCCTTACAGTATATCTGTAGCTCATTGATCGGCTGTCATTGAGCAGCACCCACACCAACTATTCAGAGATAAACACTGTTTACAGACGATAAATGACACACAGATGATCAGTAATTACAAAGAAACCATCTTCTCTATGTAACTACAGTACCTGCTTGCTATCTACACTGTAAAAAATAAAAAGTTGACTTAACTTAAATTTTCAAGGCAACTTGCTGCACAGCTTTTTTGAGTTTACTCAACTCTTGGATGATATAGTTCACCTAACTCAATTTACTGAGTAATGTCAACTTACACCAAAAAGTTGAACCAACTTAAACTGATTAGGTAATAAGCAAATTTCTATGTTTACTCAACTAGTGGCTAAGTTGGGTAAAGAGTAATTTAGTATAACCAAATTTAACTAATCTACATGTTTTGGACTGTGGGAGTGTACATAGAAAGGTCTCATAAACAAAGTCTTTGTCTGACTTAAACCAGAGACCTTTTTGCTGTGAGGCAACAATGATGCGCGCTATCTCATTGTGCTGCCCTCTACACTGAACACACACTTCTCAATCATGGTAACAATGAACAAACATCATTCTTTTAAAATTACTCCAAATACAACATATAACTAACATTAACAACATAAGAACATTAATAAAGCCAGCAAACATTAAAACAGTCATCTTTTTTAGTAAATATTAATCAAAGAAGTGAACATGTCGCAATGCATGCTGGGAACCATGTTTTTTTTTAATTGCTTGTTCAGATTACTCAGTTTGGCAAGTTGGGTGAACGAATTGGACAAAAACTTATGCATCTAAGTCCATTCAACAAAATAATATTTGTTAGCTGAATGATTATGCTCTTTTCATTCAGTGAACACAAAATAATCAATTGATGCCCTTCAACAAAGAAATCTTTGTTCAAGTTACTTAATGTTCTTTGTTGAATTAACATTTTAAAGTTGGATTTTTTACAGTGTAGTCAGTCAATATCAGCATTTCCCCAAAATCCTACAACTCACTTTCACGATGTCAGATAGGTCACATGTTGTACCTTGTAACTGCTTCTTTTTATTGCTTCCACTGATTTCAGATCACAGCTTATGATCACAGTTTATGTTTTTCCCAGAAAGATTGTAGGCTACAGTTTACCCCAAATCCTGACATAAGTAACTCAATCTCTGCTGTGTAATGCAGTAATAATAGTAAAAAATAATATTATAAAATGGGCAGTTCTGGTTCTTCATTCTGATTGGTTGAAACACGTTCTAAGCCATGATAAAATACCCCGGTAACCCCACGGTTCAGACCGCATTACATAAATATCACTGCGCCACTGTTGCTGCGTGCTGATTTATGAAAATAAACACCGCAGTCTTTAATCATATTTTTCAACAATTGCACGATTAATGGCGATATCCAGATACATTTCATTAAATATTGCTGAGTCATCTAATCAATAAAGAGAAAGCGCTCCCAGAGTAGTTTCTACCTCAAATTCATATTTCCGCTATCCACTGGGTGGCGATCTTACCCAACTTCAACACTGACGCATCACTCAACACTAAAAACACCGTGTAAGTTTTGATCATGCTCTGAATCTGATCTCTTACAAACATTCTTCACAAAAATTTTATTATCTCCGCTTTAAGTGGAAAATTTGAGAGGTGATAAGAGAACAAATGAAGATAGGATGAAACTTTTTTTAGCGGAGGGTCTGTTCTTTCATTTGATATATTTTATGTTTATTTAAAGAAGATCATTTTTCTGAAAGGCATTAAAGGATTAGTCCATTTTCTTAAAAGAAAAATCCAGATAATTTACTCACCACCATCTCATCCAAAATGTTGATGTCTTTCTTTGTTCAGTCGAGAAGAAATTATGTTTTTTGAAGAAAACATTGCAGAATTTTTCTAATTTTATTGGACTTTAATAGAACCCAACATTTAATACTTAATTCAACACTTAACAGTTTTTTTCAACGGAGTTGCAAAGGACTATAAACAATCCCAAACGAGGCATAAGGGTCTTATCTAGCGAAACGATTGTCATTTTTGACAGTAAAAATAACAAGTGTACACTTTTGAAGCACAACTTCTTGTCGTGTAGATCCGGTCGTGATGCGCCAGCTGACCCCACTACGTCACCGCAATACGTCATCACGTCAAGAGGTCACAGAGGACGATTGCGAAACTCCGCCCCAGTGTTTACATGTGTTGAGAAAGAGGAGCGTTCCTACGTTGTTGTATGTCAACTGATACTAATTAATGTCTTTGTGGCAGTTTATTGTTTAAAATGGTCCGCAAATGTGCGTTTTATATATGTAACACGTGACCTCCCTACGTCACTACGCATTTACGTTAGGTCGCGCTGGACCGGACCTTGACGAAAAATTGTGGTTTAAAAGTATATATTTTTTATTTTTCTTGTCAAAAATGACAATCGTTTCGCTAGATAAGACCCTTATGCCTCGTTTGGGATTGTTTATAGTCCTTTGAAACTCCGTTGAAAAAAACTGTTAAGTGTTGAGTTAAGTGTTAAATGTTGGGTTCTATTAAAGTCCATTAGAATTGGAGGAATTCTGCAGTGTTTTCTTCGGGAAGCACGGTTTCTTCTGGACTGAGCAGGGAGAGACATCGATATTTTGGATGGCATGGTGGTGGGTAGATTGTCTGGATTTTTGTTTTAAGAAAATGGAATATTCCTTTAAACTAAAACTGGGTGGCAACTAAACAAAACGGGGAAAGAGCTGACGGGGAAAGAGTTAAGCATGCTTCCAAGCATATTTGATCATCACACAGTTGCACGATATAAATGTTAGTGTATAAATTAGATGAATTTTGATTTATAAAAATAAACACCACAGTCTTTAATCGTATTTTCATTGTGTCTTTGCTGCGTCTGTGTTGGTTTGGAACTGCGCTCTGAGGAACTACTTTGTTTGGCGGAAGAGTAATATTTGTACTAATATAATTACAACTTATTTGTGTTTCATTTTATGAAATCCTGTTATGCATATGAAGTAACCGTTTTATAAAAGCAATAAGCCCCGCAAAGCAGTGGTGTTACAGTGCATTTTATAACAGCTTCGCGTCGTGCCTAACAACGCCCCTTAGCTGTTATAAAATGCACTGGTAACCCACTGCTTCTTGGGGCTCATTGCTTTAATAATAATAATAATAATAATAATAATAAAAATGCTGACTAGACAATATATTCATTTTTGAACATTTTAAAATCTGTGAAAGCAAAGCCAATTCTCTTTTTTGTGTGACATAGGGTAGCAAGTAAAACACCACTACCAATTCAGGAAATCATTTTGGAATAAAAGTTGTTTTAGATGTGTCTGAATGTAAATCAGTGCTTTCTACAATATTGATATTTTTCTTTAATATGGATTGTAACAATCTCACTGCCCTTGCAATCATTTGTAGGTTTCCTCTAGTATTTTTCATGATGTTTTTAGTAACCGTAAACTCATCCACACCTATGACTTGTCTTGCGTGGCCCTTGAATGCATCTATAAAGCAGTTTCCTGGGAAACTCGAGCCCGTGAAAGACACAAACAGAGGCACTAATCTGAGTGCTGTAATGGGTCAGGCTGGGAGGCCAGCGTCTGATAATGCCATTACATCCACTCACTCCAGTCCTCTACTGTTATCATCACTGCAACACCAAACAGACCGTCAGCAGCACTGAGCCTTTGTGCTCGTATGACAACAAATCTGCCCATAAAACCCATCAACTGCCTCAACCAATTGTTGGCATCAGGATGGTGCACTATTAAAATAGAGGAACATATAGTCATTACTTTCCATTGTTGAGTTTAACTGCTTGTTTTGAGGCTGTACAACTTCAAGGTCATTTTCAATACACAAACACAAGCTTAGTGCCCTTGCCACTTTTTGTTCAAATGCTAATTTTGTGTATTATTCATTTGACATTTCTGTAGTTCTTGAAAAATGCATTTGTCTCTCACAGGCATCTATCTATTATGGTCAGAGAGAGAGTGACAGATTTGTGCTTGTTTATTAGTTACTTTCACAGCGTTAATAATCATTCTCTAAATGTCACAAATAAAACAGATCTAATAGCCAGACCCGGAGTTTACAAACTGTTGTTGTTGTTTTTAGCAGTGCTTTTGATAATATATAGATATTCATAATTTAAAACGAAGCAAAAAATACTTTCTAATCCACACTCCTTGAGCATCATTTATGAAATGCTGCATAGAAATGTCCTAAATTTAATCATACAATTATTTCTCAAAAGCGCGCACGTGTGATTCATAAAACGAATGTACGCCTAGAAGGGCACGTACGCCTCACTTTCAGACATGAAATCTATAAATTGTAAATGAGATCGAAATTGTGCGCAGCTGAACAGTTGCAGATTTCCGCCTTTAAACAATGTCTAATTAATGTCATTAACACATAAAAAGCACCATATATATACTGTATACACTCACCTAAAGGATTATTAGGAACACCATACTAATACCGTGTTTGACCCTCTTTCGCCTTCAGAACTGCCTTAATTCTATGTGACATTGATTCAACAAGGTGCTGAAAGCATTCTTTAGGAATGTTGGCCCATATTGATAGGATAGCATCTTGCAGTTGATGGAGATTTGTGGGATGCACATCCAGGGCACAAAGCTCCCATTTCACCACATCCCAAAGATGCTCTACTGGGTTGAGATCTGGTGACTGTGGGGGCCATTTTAGTACAGTGAACTCATTGTCATGTTCAGGAAACCAATTTGAAATGATTCGAGCTTTGTGACATGGTGCATTATCCTGCTGGAAGTAGCCATCAGAGGATAAGTACATGGTGGTCATAAATGGATGGACATGGTCAGAAACAATGCTCAGGTAGGCTGTGGCATTTAAACGGTGCCCAATTGGCACTAAGGGGCCTAAAGTGTGCCAAGAAAACATCCCCCACACAATTACAACACCACCACCACCAGCCTGCACAGTGGTAACAAGGCATGATGGATCCATGTACTCATTCTGTTTATGCCAAATTCTGACTCTACCATCTGAATGTCTTAACAGAAATCAATTGTAGCCTCTTTTCCTATTTGTAGTGGAGATGAGTGGTACCCAGTGGGGTCCTCTGCTGTTGTAGCCCATCCGCCTCAAGGTTGTGCGTGTTGTGGCTTCACAAATGCTTTGCTGCATACCTCGATTGTAACGAATGGTTATATCAGTCAAAGTTGTTCTTCTATCAGCTTGAATCGGTCGGCTCATTCTCCTCTGACCTCTAGCATCAACAAGGCATTTTCACCCACAGGACTGCCACATACTGGATGTTTTTCCCTTTTCACACCATTCTTCGTTAACCCTATAAATGGTTGTGCATGAAACTCCCAGTAACTGAGCCGATTGTGAAATACTCAGACTGTGCCTGTCTGGCACCAACAACCATGCCACGCTCAAAATTGCTTAAATCACCTTTCTTTCCCATTCTGAGTTTAGGAGATTGTCTTGACCAGGACCACACCCCTAAATGCATTAAAGCAACTGCCATGTGATTGGTTGATTAACAAACTTTCACACAGCATCTTTAGGTTATAAAAACATAAAAAATTCAAATCCATAACTTGATTTTCAAAGATTTATTATAAAAACTGATTATTTTTTCCACAAAATGCAATAAATCCATGACAAGTATTTATTAAAAATGCTATAAATCTATTGCATCAATCGTCTATATAAATGTGCATTCATCTTTGCCATGTTATATTCATTTGACGTCGTTGCTTAACGTTTTTCACAGCGATCGCCGATCAGCTGTAAAATGTTTTGGTCCTGCTCGATTTCCGTTGACTTTGAGTAAAATTATGGAAAGTTTTTGAAAAGATCCCCTGGGGTCAATGTGTTATCATGACAGAAACTTGATGCTGTCGGCCCGGGCAAACAAGCACCCGTCTCCCGAGTGCCTTTAGATGTTGATGGCTTACGTTTCTTTCCCGTCACAGAAAACCATCACAGGTTTATCAATGCTATTAAAGTATTATTTTGTTTTTGTTTGTTTGGTGATCACCAAGTACTAAGTAGATGAGGAAAACTAGGATTCCGTGTACTCAACACGCCGCCATTGCTTATTTACATTGCGTGAATGGTGCGCTGTAATCTGTGAAGTGGATTTATGGCATTCTGTAGAAAAGGAGGAGTGGCGTTTATTGCATTTTGGGAAAAAAGGGTGAAAAGATGACAGAATAACACGGCGGATATTGGATTTTGCGTAAAATTAAGAATTTACTTTTTAATACTGACCTGATATAATACTGATTCTGGCAGTAACTCATTTTTTTCAAAAATGGCGTTTATTGCGTTTTGGAACCAAACTCTTTATATGGAGTTTGCAGTGGATTTTGTGTATGCACATTTTACGATCAAATTTGTGCATACGCACGCTTTATAAATGAGGCCCCGGATTCACCAATGAACTGATTTTTGAATTTTAAGGATCCCCCTGATGATCAAGGTCCAGTTAGTCCATACTGGTAGATGTTTTAAAAGACAAAAAAGCTGTGATGGCTGAATTTAAAAATACGTACTTCCTGGGGTTTTGTGCTAGCTGAATAACTGCCATTGTGAAAAGAGATCTACTGTATTCATACCTGAATCAGGTCTTAGAATTCACATTCATTACAATGCAATCAAATCCCAATAGATAAAATCAAATCCCCCTGCACATTTTTTCTTGCTCAAATGTCCCGTTTCATTTTTGACAGTGTATGAGAACGTATGTAGCTTTCTGAATAATGGGTGTCAGTTCAATTTTGTGGTTATTTCTGCACAGTTCTGCCTTCACAAATTTCATGCGGGACTGTTAATAGCTATGTCAATCTTTTCCAGTAAAATACAGTATACATGGTCTCTTCTATGGACGAATATAATGCTTTTCTTAGTCCAGAGCTTGCTTAAGGGTCCTCTATGGTTTTCCATGTCAAACCCTTTTAGCACGGTGCCAGAGATAGATACATCAGCCGTGGACGTGTCATGCACCTGATCAAAAATCCCATCTGTTGTGTGTGTACAGGATTAGCATATAAGCCAATACTTTCCATCATCGGTCACAAGCAGTTTTTGTCTGTTTCCTCTGGATTTAACCAAGTATTTTGGCTAATTCTGGCACATTTTCATATGTATTATCGATGTGCATTGTCTCTGTTAAATAAACCTGAAAATGAAATAAATGGTATGATTTTATGATTTTTCTTTCTTTCTTCAGCAAAATACAGTCAGGCAATAAACTGGTGCTGACAATCACAACCGATGCCTGCCAGGGAAAGGACAACTTCGTACGCTATCTAGAGCACGTGCAGGCTGTCGTCACCGTTAACGCCAGTCGCCGCGGAGACCTCAACATCAACATGACGTCACCCATGGGCACCAAGTCCATCCTGTTGAGCCGCAGACCCCGTGATGATGACGCCAAAGTGGGCTTTGACAAATGGCCCTTCATGACCACCCATACGTGGGGCGAGGATCCTCGTGGCACCTGGCTCCTGGAGGTGGGCTTCCAGGGAGAGAGTCCACAGAACGGTGTGCTGAAAGAATGGACTCTAATGCTGCATGGAACCCAAAGCGCACCGTACATAGAGCAGGTGGTGAGGGACTACCAGTCCAAACTAGCCATGTCCAAAAAAGAAGAGCTGGAGGAGGAATTAGATGAAGCGGTGGAGAGGAGCTTAAAAAGCCTTCTGAGTAAAAGCAACTAACCACGTGCATGATATCCGGCCCGATCTCTCTCAGTCTCCTCTCTGTATTAGCATATATTACCGGCTCATTTTCTTTCTGCTTTGATCATTTTTTCTTTGTGTGAATATTCGATGAATGTATGAATTTTCTAAATGGTACAGTGACCCCGTAAAGTATTTGGACACCTAAAAATGGACTTGCATTTTGAGAGGAATTAACATAAACATCAGCTTGGATTAAAAGTAGACAGAAACATGCAAAGTATGGCTTTATTTTGACATTTCACATGACACTAAAACATCTTTAAATGTGTCCAAATGCTGTTTGGGCATGCTGTAGGTTCCACCATGAAAATATAACATCCTTCATTTGATGTTCTTTTTTTACTCTTTACAGAAATGTATATAAAGCAAATATATCTATAAACTTTAATATGTTCTTGCCTAACCCGCTGTCTTTCGCCTCTGCTGTACAGTTTGTGACTGTAATCAGTTTGTGTGACTCTTCTTAGTTTAGTAACTTAAAACTCACAGCAGTGATATTTCTTCCTGTTTTACTTTTTGTGAGATGATTTTGTTTTTATCCAATGAAGAGATGTGTCATTTTACTGTTTATGGCCAAACAAAGCATATTTCAGAGCATTCGCTATATATAATAAATCTATTTATCTGTTTGTTAAAGCACTTGAGTGATTTGGACAATAATTGGGTTGGGACACGTGGGACGCAGTGGTTTTGAGCCTTATACACTTAGTTTAGCTTCCTATTATAAATGCTTTGAAGACGAGATTACAGAGTTGTTTATTCTTTATTCTGTCTTCTTTGTTTTATATTTCGCTCTTTAACTCTTTCGCCGCCTTCCCTGCCAGTGTCGAGTATTTCCGGCTTTCCGCAATACTGCTGTTATCCATTTTGTCCATATTATTTCGCAACTTATAAAACCTGGAAGTATCGCCCTAAGGTAAACAGCTGTATGTACTTGTATGTTTTCAGGATTAAAAAATTAAGATAAGTGGTTGCAATCAATTTATTTAAGCTACATTTAAACAAAAATATTAGTAAAGTAAAATAAAATGTAACACTTTTGTTTAAATGTAGCTTAAATAAATTGATTGCAACCACTTACCTTAAAAAAATGGATTAAATTCAATGAATCATTTTTTTCAGTGTATGTTCTTTGGGTTTCTTGGTATAAATTAGCAATTAAAAGTTGTGTGTTTCAGTGATTTTAACAGACGAGTTACTTTAATAGTACAGCAGCAAAAATATAACAATAAAACGTCTCGGTTACGGATGTAACCCTCGTTCCCTGAAGGAGGGAACGGAGACGTCACGTCGTGACCGACGAATTGGGAACTCGCTTAGAGAGACCAATCTGCTTCGAATACTACAAAAAACGCCAATGAACTTGGCATTGAGATATTTGCATAATGCTGGCGCCGCCCCGCCGGGTGCGTATGTGGGGCGCGCGTGCAAATGAGGAAACCAGCTTCTGTTCGCTGAGAAAGCCGGAAGGTGACCGGCCTAAACAGCAGGTGGCAGCACCTGTGGCGACGGGACGTGACGTCTCCGTTCCCTCCTTCAGGGAACGAGGGTTACATCCGTAACCGAGACGTTCCCTTTCAGTCGGTCACTACGACGTCACGTCGTGACCGACGAATTGGGAATCCCTACCAAAACGCCACTAGTGGCTGACCTCTTCCAGTGTCTGCATAAAGCCCTCCGGTTTCCACTTAAGGATAAGGAGAATTAGGTTTTAAGGCAGAAGGCCGGGCACTAGATGTTCCTTTAACCCCACAGTAGTGCCAGCGACTGGGAAGCGCCCTACCAGAGCGGAATAGGAACGCTGCGGAAGCCACCGCCCCGTTAAGGGCTATTGGTGGGCGAAAGTCAACCGTAGTTGAGGTAAATGACAGCCGTGGCTGTGTAAGCAAAGCAGTGCTCTGCTAAGGGAAACGTGGGCTAGTAGGATTAACCCCACGGAATAATACTCACAAAGGAACCCGTTGGGACGCAATGTGGAGCCCTGACCAAACACGTAGGTTCGTGAGAATACAACTAGTGAAAGGCTGACAGCCAATGCTCCGCAACAAAGGCTGTCAAGGCAGTGGAGGGAGCAAATCAAACCATTACGCATTTTTGCTCTGTTAGCCTTCCATACTGAAACTCAATTTGGAGCCTCAGTCGGAGGCTGCAAGCCGACTTGCGAGTCTGCTCTCCGTGTCCTCCCTGGTGAGGACAGAACACGAGAGGATACAGGCTCGATACGAACATTGTAAAATCTAATGAACGTATTAGGTGTCGCCCAACCCGCAGCTCTACAGATGTCTGTCAGCGAGGAACCACGAGCTAATGCCCAAGAAGAGGCAACACTCCGAGTGGAGTGCGCTCTCAAATTAAAGGGGCAAGGAATGCCCTGCAAGTTGTAAGCTAGGGCGATAGTATCAACTATCCAATGAGACATCCTCTGCTTAGTGACAGCTTTCCCTTTCTGCTGGCCACCATAACAAACAAAGAGCTGGTCTGAGGTCCTGAAGCTTTGCGTGCGGTCCACGTAGAATCGCAGTGCGCGTACGGGGCACAACAAAGCCTCGGTTGGGTTTGCCTGCTCCAAAGGCAATGCTTGCAAGCTCACCACTTGATCTCTGAAGGGAGTAGTGGGAACTTTGGGCACGTAGCCTGGTCTGGGTCTCAAGGTCACGCTCGAGACAGAAGGACCAAACTGAAGGCACGAATCGTCAACAGAGAATGCATGTAAATCCCCTATTCTCTTCACCGAAGCCAATGCTAGCAGGGTCAAAGCCTTCATGGATAGAAGCTTCAGACTCGCAGACTGCAAAGGCTCGAACGGAGGACTCTGTAGCGCCTTCAGCACCATGGACAGGTCCCAGGGAGGAATAGAAGGAGGGCGCGAGGGGTTTAGCCTGCGAGCGCCTCTCAGGAATCTAACAACCAAATCATGCTGGCCCACTGATCTGCCGTTAATAAGTGAGTGATGCGCAGATATAGCGGCGATATCAACTTTAATAGTGGATGGTGACAGCCTACCATCTAACCTATGTTGAAGATATAAAAGCACAATGTTAATAGGGCATTCTCTGGGGTCCTCGCGTTGCGAAGAGCACCAGGTGACGAAAAGGTTCCATTTTAACGCGTAAGCCCGTCTCGTAGACGGAGCTCGTGCCGCGTCAATAGTGTTAGATACCGCTTGGGGTAAATCACTTAAACCTTGCGCGCCCTCAACGACCAAACGTGGAGATTCCACAGGTCGGGGCGCGGGTGCCATAATGTGCCCCCTCCCTGAGAAAGAAGGTCCTTCCTCAGGGGAATCCGCCAGGGAGGGGCTGTCGCGAGGAGCATTAATTCCGGAAACCAATTCCTGGTCGTCCAATATGGGGCGATCATTAAAAGGCTCTCCTCGTCCTGCCTGACTTTGCACAGAATCTGTGCTATTAAACTCACTGGGGGGAACGCATATTTGCACAGGCCCCGCGGCCAGCTGTGTGCCAACGCATCCACTCCGAGGCTGCCCTCGGTTAGTGAATAAAACAGGCGACAATGGGTATTGTTCGGTGACGCAAATAGGTCTATCTGCGCTCGACCGAATTTCCTCCAAATCAGCTGGACCGTCTGGGGGTGGAGTCGCCATTCGCCGGGGCGCGCTGCTCGGGAAAGCGCGTCTGCCGCTGTATTGAGCGAGCCCGGTATGTAAATGGCACGAAGGGACCTCAGATGCTTCTGACTCCAAAGGAGGAGATGACGAGCGAGATGCGACAGGTGACGAGAGCGCAAACCGCCTTGACGGTTGATATACGCTACAGTCGCAGTGTTGTCTGAGCGTACTAGTACATCCTTCCCTCGCAGCTCCGTCGCGAAGCGTACGAGTCCCAGATATACTGCCCACAACTCGCGGCAATTGATATGCCAATGCAACTGGGGTGCTGTCCACACCCCCGAAGCCGTGAGCTCGCCGTTCGTGGCTCCCCAGCCCGTGTCGGAGGCATCTGTGTGTACAACAGCATGCCGGGAGATCTGTCTCATGGAGACCCCTGCTCTGAGAAACGCAGGATCTGACCACGGGGGGAATGTTAGGCGGCACGCAGGTGTAATGGTTACACGGTAAATGCCGGCGCGCCACGCTCTCCTCGGGACTCGATCGTGAAGCCAACGCTGAAGCGGTCTCATATGGAGCAGTCCGAGCGGTGTCACGGCCGCTGCTGCTGCCATACGCCCCAGGAGTCTCTGAAACTGTTTCAGAGGGACCGCATTCTTCCCTCGGAATGACCCGAGGCAAGTCAGAATTGATTGAACACGTTCTTCTGTCAAACGCGCCGATAAATCGATCGAGTCCAGTTCCATACCGAGAAAAGAGATCCTCTGCGTGGGGCAGAGTTTGCTCTTTTCCCAGTTGACCCGAAGACCCAAACGGGCGAGATGTTGAAGTGTTAGATCTCTGTGTTCGCACAGCGTCCGCCGAGAATGCGCTATTATAAGCCAATCGTCGAGGTAAGCCAATATGCGAACACCGCTCTCTCTGAGGGGCTGTAACGCCGCCTCTATCACTTTCGTGAACACACGGGGAGAGAGAGACAGCCCGAACGGTAAAACTTTGTATTGATATGCCCGACCCTCGAACGCAAACCGGAGAAACGGTCTGTGACGGGGAAGAATGGACACATGAAAATACGCGTCTTTCAGGTCTATCGCTGCAAACCAATCGTGGGGGCGTATTGCACTGAAAATCTGTTTCGGTGTAATCATCCTGAAAGACCTCTTCTGAAGAGATTTGTTCAGGACACGCAAATCCAAAATCGGTCGTAACCCGCCGCCTTTCTTGGGAACTATGAAATACGGGCTGTAAAAACCCGATCTCATCTCGGTAAGAGGGATCGGCTCGATCGCGTCCTTCGCCAACAGGACCTCGACCTCTGCACGCAGTACATGTGCATCGGACGCTTTCACCGTGGTGAAACGTACGCCCGCAAATTTGGGAGTGTGCCGATTGAACTGAATTTCGTAACCGAGGCGGATCGTGCGTAAAACCCAACGAGACGGGTTGGGAAGCTGAAGCCAAGCTCCCAAGTACCGTACGAGAGGAATTAGCGGCACAACCGGTGAACCCGCGGCGGGGCAGCGAGGCGGGACAGGCGGGACTGCCGGTGCGTCTGCCGTGACAGCATAAGCATCTACAGTGTGTGTGTGTGTGACACTGACCTGAGCCCGCTGAGAGAGACGGTCGTCCGGTCTCCTCAGCGGAGGACGCAGACTCCGAAGGGTATGCTGGTGGTCCGGTCTCCGCAGTGGAGAACTCGAACTCGCCAGAACACCCGCTGGCGATAGAGGAGAGGGAGGAAGAGCATCTGACTGCCCGCTCACATCTCTCTCGATCCTCTGGAGACCTGGAGAAGGAATAGGAATGCACTCTTTTTGTGGTTTTGTGGGTGCCGGCTGAGAAGCCGGCGGAACAGAAACAAAACGAAACCAAAGATTCTCCACCCGGCCCTCTACCGGTGGAAGGAGTGGTGCCATCACCGTCTCCCGTAGAGTGATCCCATCCAAATCCAGGTCGCCCGTCTCAGGGCCGCTTCGACCTCCGTTTACCACGGGAAGCGGGTGGAGCGGGCGGGGCGGGCGGCCGACGGCTGGTCCCCCTCCGTGGCCTGGAAGATGTTCTAGCGGGGGGGGCGGAGGCAGCCGCCGGAGGGTGCCCTCGGCGAGGAGCAGACGGGGCCGCCGGCGCTGGAGGGCGAGATGCAGGTCGCTTGCGCCGGGGCATGATCTGAGCGATCGCCTCCGTCTGCTTCTGGGCGGCGGAGAACTGCTGGGCGAAAGACTCCACCGACTCGCCGAAAAGACCCGCCTGGGACACGGGGGCATCCAAGAACTTGTTCTTCTCCGCCTCAGACATGTCCGCCAGACAGAGCCATAGATGGCGTTCTTGGACCACCATCGTGGACATCGCACGACCAATCGCCTGCGCTGTGACCTTCGTAGCACGAAGGGCCAGATCCGTCGCGGCCCGGAGCTCCGAAAGCACAGGCGAGTCGTGTCCTCCCTCATGCAGATCTCTCAAAGCTTTCGCCTGATGTACCTGCAGCAACGCCATAGCGTGCAGGGCTGAAGCCGCCTCTCCGCATGCCTGGTGGGCAGCCCCCGTTAAACCGGAAGACTGTCTGCAAGCACGGGAGGGTAGGGTTGGGCGGTCCTTCCAGGAGGGAGCGGTGGCCGGACACAGTTGCATCGCGACCGCACGCTATACGGGGGGGATCCCCGTATAACCCTTAGCAGCTCCATCGGTGAGGGAGGTGAGGGGGGAGGGCTGAAAAGACCGTAATCTGGTAAAAAACGGTGACTTCCAGGTCCTAGTCAGCTCCTCGTGCACCTCGGGGAAGAATGGTACCGGCGGAGAGGGTTGTGAAACCCGGGCAGCTCCAAAGAACCAATCATCCAGGCGGGACGGTTCGGGCTGTGGGGGGTGAACCCACTCCAACCCTACGGTCTCCGCCGCTCGAGAGAGCACGGCCACCATCTCTGGATCGAAATCCGGCGTCACGACCCGTCCGGAAGGGGGGAGGACATCCGGATCCTCAGAGGGAGAGGGCCCACCCTCGGATGCTGCGGTCTCCGTGGACCCGGAGGGAGGCACGACAGATCCTGCAGACATCGCAGAACACGACTCTACAGTCTCCATCGGCACATCAACCGGCTGTGGATGAGGAGGCTGAGAGCCGGAGGACGAATCCCCCGACCGGCTCAGCACAGTGATGCGGAGATCGTCCTTTGAGAGCCTCACGGCCGCTCCGTGGCGGCGTTCGGAACTCGCTGGACGTGGGTTGCGTTTTTCCCGGAGGAAAGACAACCGTCTCCGCAAATCCACAAGGGACATGTTCTCGCAGTGAGAACACTTACCCCCAGCGAACGCTGCCTCTGCGTGCTCGATGCCCAAACACGAAAGACAACGCTCGTGACCGTCCTTCGGACCCATATACTTCCCGCATCCAAGATCACACGGACGAAAAGCCATCCTGAAAAGGACGCTAATCGCCGGATATACGAGAGAGTGGCTGCCTTTAACAAGGCACAAAGCTCTCTCGTATCACTCTTTTAGGGAAATTCACTCAGATGCTCAGTTGATGATGCGCACAGGGAAAGGCAACGCACACACTAAACTCAAAACAAAAAGATGCAGAGCCTGTGGAATGCTGCGAAGCGTCCGCTGTGGTACTGCCAGTCCAACCAACTTCCGCAATCGATCCCAACAGAGTAAAGTAGCTTCTCAGTAGCAGATACTGCCGGCTTTCGAAGCGATAAAAAGCTGATTTCCTCATTTGCACGTGCGCCTTATATACGCACCTGGCGGGGCGGCGCCAGCATTATGCAAATATCTCAATGCCAAGTTCATTGGCGTTTTTTGTAGTATTCGAAGCAGATTGGTCTCTCTAAGCGAGTTCCCAATTCGTCGGCCACGACGCGACGTCGTAGTGACCGACTGAAAGGGAACTGTATTTATGTAGGCACAGATGAATAATAGGAGTTCTATACATGGTAATGACATATCTTGCACTGAAAAAAATGATTCATTGAATTTAATAATTTTTTTGGGGTGGGTGGTTGCAATCAATTTGTTTGGGCTACATTTAAACAAAAGTTTTATATTTTATTTTACTTATCTTTTTTTTAAATGTAGCTTAAATAAATTGATTGCAACCACTTACCTTAAAAAAGTATTAAATTCAATGAATCATTTTTTTCAGTGTGAGCCTCAAACGTGTTTGTTTCCTCATTTTTTTGTAAACCTTGTGCATGCAAAAGATTGCTAAAAAACAGGCCAATCTCAACACAACACCAACTGTGATCTAACAGTTGAGATGTACACCCCAACATGTTTACTAATGTGAGCTACTGGCATGAGCCTCAGAGAGAGCAGAGCTCAACATTATTATTCATGACCCTTCCAAATAGGGCAAAAATAGACTATTACATTTAAAGGACAAATCTTAGGGTGTTAAATGGACATGTAAGATGTTTCCCGATAATTTTTGCACTTAATAAAGTTACATACCTTTTATGTAAATATTAAAGAACAATTATTTCAATGCATTCTTTGGCACCATTAAGTAATATAGATCAGCTGTATGATATTTACAGTAGATAAGCAATGTCTTACTGCGGCATATAATTATAAAATGTGTTGTTATGGGTTTTGTATGCGATAAACAACTGCATCACCAAAGTAAAAGTCCCGCTGTGATGAAAATCAAGTTTTTATTTTTGTTTATATGTCTGTGTGGTGTTTTTAATATGCTTTAATATATGCGTTGGAGTTTTCCAAAGAAACCATCAAAATCGAGTCCACACTGAAACGATTGCAGCACTACTTCTTCAGCTCTACTACTGTGATCCTCACACGTGTGAATGCTTTAACCTGTTAACACCAGCTCTGAAAAAAATACTGCAAATGCGCAGTTCACTTATAAATTATTTGAAAATGGACTTACTAGTTATGTGTCTGAAACTGCAGAATGCAGCATCTGTTTGCATATATATCTATGGTCCAAGGTGGTATGAAAGAGTGAAGGCAGGGCTAATTTGCATATTCATAGATCTGTGTATAATAAATGAGGAAAGCGTGTAGTTACATTCAAGCTGTTTAAGAATTTACTGTGACAGATAACATTTTTATTGATGCTCAAAAATTAGTTTTAATTGGTAAAATTATTGACTACAGGGGGACTTTTAAAAAAGAGATTAGTTTCAACATTTAATGTAAAATATCACTGTAGACCCATTTTGCATGGAAGTGAAAACTAGGTTTTGACATTGTTCTACATGAACTGTCTGTAAAAGAGTCACAGTATTGATCCGTTTTTATAAACTGGTGGTTTGACCAAATACAAAAAAAAAAATCTTTGACAAAAAAGTAAGCAGAGTCAGAGGCCTTTTTGAATGTCAATATATTTTCTTTTCTCAATCTCTTTCATGAAAAATTGATGAGTTGCAGCTGGCTCACACAAAAACCAACCATACACAGAGTGAAGTGAAAAAGACACGCTATAGATTTGTGTTTGCTGTTCAGTTTTAAGCCTTGCTGCTGTTGTCAATATTATAAAGTCACTCCAGAATTACAAAGCAAATTTTGTTTTCCACAAATTTTTTATGTATCTGATTCCCATTTAGAGTGATACTTTAATATAGACACACACACACACACACACACACACACCAGGTTTACACTTGTAGGATAACGCTTTTTATGCATGTCAATGGTGTGTCAGTAGGAGGCAGACGAACAAGCAATTTACAAATGGGACACTCCATTATATGACCAAGATTTGAAAGATAGTTTAACTTTTTCTTCAATGCACTCTGAGATGACTATTGTGTGACGACCAGCAGGACTTTCACAAGCAAGTCTAGTTTTACAAATCCTGGTTCTTAGCATTTTCAGTTGGTTTTAATCTGACACGAGTCTGACTGACAGAGTTAATGTGTGTTCAGTGTTATAGTATGAGTGTCAATTAATATCTAACTATGTGCTTTATTTTCCTTCAATATGTCCATGTGCATCTTACTATGTCATCTGTAGAGTCACCAAACACACAGTACTGATGAATAGTTTTTGGAAATGTCTTAAATTTATTTGTGGTGCAGATAATACACATCAATTCTGCTGTGGGCAATGAATGTTGGCAAACCAAATAAACAAATCATAGCAAAAGAAATGCCAAAAATAGCTTTGGTGTGACCACAGAGAAATGAAGAGGGCGATAAATGGTTGAGTGGCTCTGTTCTAAAACCTAGTGAGTTGCCTAAGGAAGTGCACCATATATGTGCTCCTAACACAAAGGGAGCAAAAACTCAACTTGGTCAAATACTTCAAATGTGTCTGATAGAAAAGGCGACCCCAGAATGCATTGCGAAAAGCCTCAGAAACAATCCATCCGAAATGGCAAACAAAGAAGTGTTCATTATAATATAATTATAGATTCTATATAAATTAGAAAGTTTAGAAAGTACCAATAAAAATTGCTAAATCCAATTAGTCTTTGCTTATGTTTTGTGTTGTTAGCTTAGCAACATGCTTGCTCTGTGAAACTATCAATTATAAGTGAAGACTCCCATGTACTTTTTTTTTTATTAATGAGCACTACTTCCAAATGATCTGGCAGTAGAATGAAAAACATTAGAACAGTAAGCTTTAGAACAGGGCCTATGACTCAAAACCCACCTCTGAGACTGCTCTGTAGTCTTTTGATCTATGTATGTGAGGGGGGGCAATTCAATTTTGGCTTCCCATGTTTTCAGACAGTAAAGGCCAAAGGCAATAATGCAGGAGATAACAGGCAGCAGTAGTTAACTCTTTCCCCGCCAACTCATAACTTGTCAATTAAGAGAAAACGCTTCCTTGCCAATGACGAGTATTCCCGGCTTTCCGCAACACTGCTATTATGCACCAGGTGGCACACTGGCGGGGAAAGAGTTAAAAGCATGTTGGAGGCAAGCTGGAGCAGGTTTAATGTTGCAGTAGCAAGCGTAACTCAAGAAGATCTGTCTCAATGCTTCTTTCTGCTGGTCTTTTCAATCATGGTCTCAACCACTGTGGTCGTCTCTTCATAGCCCTTCACTTTATTGTCTGGCGAGAGCTTCTCAACAGACTCCACTACTTCTACCTTCTCATATGTCATGGAGTCAGGGGGAATAGAACTGAGCGATGACAGGGGCGGGGGGCCTCGGAAAATACTCGGATCCTTCGAGGTCTTGCTCTTGCCTCTATTTAGGGATGAGGGTGGCCTGGGTCCTGGAGGAGGGCTGGGCCTGTCATGAGGGCCTGGTTCTGGCTCTTTTGGCTTTCCTTTTCCATCTTTCATCTGTTTTCCATCATCTTTACCTTTTTCTGGTTCTGTATCATCTGAAGGTTTGGAAGGGGTTAGGGGCTGGGGCATTGGTCCAGATGGGGAGGAAGGGGGAGGGGAGGGTGTACCGGTCCGGTAAGGATCGTAAGGCATCGCATCATCTCGGATTGTAACATAGATGTGGCTGGCGGAAGGGGTGGTTGATAAGAAGCGAGGGTCCAGGTAGTTAGAGTCGCCCGTGACCAGGACGTAACGTCCCTTGGTGAAAAAGTCAGCGATGGGCTCTGGTTTCTTCACTTGGCTCATACGGCCACGAATTATGTTACAGAGAGTATCGAAGGCTTTGCTGATCTGGGCTCCATCAGGCACGTCTTCACGAGGAACATGCTCCTTACATCTTACAACCTGTTCCTCCATGACCTCTCTATTCTTCTCTTTCTCAAACTCTTCTGCTGTCCTTTCCTCCAATCCGCTATCTATAGCTCCTTTGGAAGTGATCTCTTTCTTCTTAAACACTTTATTGGTTAAGTTCTTTTGACGAGGCTTTATGTTAGTAATGTCTTGGATAGCTTGGGTAATATCTATAAATAAAATTAGAAATGTAAAGAAATTAACAAGAGTGTAATCCATTCCTAATGTTTTTTTTAAAAAAATCAACATTCTTGTATGCTTAAAGGCGGAGTCCATGATGTTTGAAAAACGCTTTGGAAAAGGAGACGGGCCGACTACCAAAACACACTTGTAGCCAATCAGCAGTAAGGAGCGTGTCTACTAACCGTCATCGTTGCCTGGGTTGCGTATGTGTGGGGCGGGTCTATCAACAGGAGGTCCAGATTCTATTGGGGTAGGGGCGTGTTTGTTTAGGTGATTTCAAATATCAACATTGGCTTTCAAACATTGTGGACTCCGCCTTTAAAGGGACACTTCACCCATTTGCATAAAGGTTTGTAAAGTTAGAACCCAGTCATGTTTTTGAATGGTCGTGCATCATTTCCTCAGTTGCCGCTGAGACAGGAGAAATACAGATTTCAGTGTTGCACTTCCTTCTTTCAATGATGTAAAAATCATCATTTTGCATCATTGAAAGAAGGAAGTCCAATATCTTTGTTAAGGAGGTGAGACTACAAACACCCCTTTTCTCGGTCAAATAGGCACCAAATTCTAAATGTATGTTACATTTCGACTACAAATATGACACACTTTCAATAAAGATTAATGTTTCTACCAGTGAAATGCTCCTTTAAGTCAAGCTTTGGCACTTAGGTCCAAACATACTTGTATGTCAGTTTAAACAATTAGCGAGCTCAGTTATGTGCATGGTTGCATTCGAAAATGTGTCAAGCCCTGTTCAGACCGCCAGTGACTAGCAGTGGCAGAGTGACATGATCTCATTCATTTCGATGGGAGCTTGGCGACATCTGACAACACAAACGACAGTGACCAATGGCGAAAGGAACTAGACGTGTCCAGCGACGTGATAAAATTGAGAAAAGTTTTCCTTTATGCAAATCATAAGCGATTTTCGGGAGCATCTTTCAATGAAAGTGAAGGAGTGTAGTTCACGTCATATCCAAGTTAGCTGAAGTTGCACCTTACAGATCACAGGCTTGTTTGAGGTTTGCTAATTTCTATGCAAACATATTATCTCATGCAGATATGGTTACCTGGTATGTGTGATCACAACGTTTTGGCAAAAAGCCACTAAACTAACAACTGTGCTAACAAGCAGAAACCAGTCTGGACCATACATGTGGAAATTTGTGCTTATCTACGCTTCAAAAAATGTTCCTTAAATGTTCTGTGTAGCAGAAAAGGGATGTTACAAACGATGAAAAGGAAACTTTTTTGTTGCTAAACCCTGTACTGTAAAGAGAGTATACTGGTGTAAGCTGGTATTTTTACCAGAGCATTATAGTAATGACTCATAAAGCGAAATGCCATGCTTATAAACACATGGACAACCTGTAACCATTTTCTTTTCCTCTCAAAAAACCTTTTGTGGTTCAGCACAAACAGCAATTACTCAGATGCCTCACACTCATCAATGTTCTCACACATAAAGGGCACTGCCATTTATCACGGTTAACACGCAATGACCTTATAAGCAATTGGACTGTGCTTCAGAATTGAACCGGTCTGGAAGGGATAACGCCTGAGACACACAGACAGAGTGGGCATGATCGACAGCTGCGTGGGTGCAAATCTTCACTCGAGCCAGCGGCAGCTGCAGATTTGTCGCATGTTAAGACTATCATAATGATGCATGCGTGTTACATAACCCCTCCTCCCCAAAGATTCTCACCTTTTGCTTTCCTGCTCATGCTAGGACTCTGGGTGTTTTTGTAATTGGTTGTTAACAGGGTAACGGGTGTTCCGATTATTGCTGAATTCAGTCTGTGACAGTGAGAGAAAATCAAAATTTAAAAACATATTACAGGATAATATTAATGTTTGATATAACATTACAGAAAGAGCTCATTATAGATGTGCAAGGCTTGTAAACATACATTGGATTAATGAATGATATCTGTCTAAGAGTCTAAGAACTAAGCTTACTGTGCTCTAGTAGTTAAATGTAGTTATACTGCCACTGTGTGGTATGTAGACCAATTGTAAAATTACAAACCACCAACAATCATTAAAAAATAAATGGATGAATCTTGCCACTTGTGTGATGATATTGATGCGTGTGAAATGCTTTCAGGGACTTTGTCATATTGTTACCTGTTATCTTCATTCTCAATGATTCTCTTGTACCTCTCGAGCTCATTCTCCAGAGAGGTCTGATATGTGGCCAGTTGTCGACAGTGGTTGGTGTACTTTTCCAGCGACCTCTCGGCCTCCTCCGTCTCTTTCCTGAGGGACTCAATCTGTTCGTTGTAGAGCTGAATTTCATCATCGTAGCTCTCTTGTGTGGTCTTGATGGTTTGTTCCACCACAGAGGTCTGAAAGAGACATTTAAACAAATGCCAGTTATGTAGTACAAATTAAAGCTAAAAAATAAGAATAAATTGAGTCATCAATAATTATTGGAATAAACATGCAATATTCTTGAGACAATTGTGCCAAAAGTTTTTCAATTATTTCAATTCTCAAATGGTTTACAATCAGAAAATGGAATGCAGCTCTGTTCCTACAGGGTCACATGTAATTTCTATATATATATATATATATAAATGGATAACTCTAATTATATAATCATGTCCGCACCTGTGAAGTGATCCGATCTATGTAAAATATATGTTTTATATTTTTAAAACAGTAGGTTTTACTTTTATAACAGCAAACTATTTGAAACATTTATCAAAAGTACTCAGTTTCCTACTGGGAATAAAGAGTGCTCCTATATTTAGTAGCAGATAATTATTCCAGTTTCCGCTTTCTTTGACAGTCTTGGCTTTTGCATTACAACACAAAGGTAAAATATTTCAGATATTGCATCTGTTCGCCGTACTGTGCTAGTTTACTAATGATTTAATTTATACTGATCTCCGAAGGTAGACAGTCAAAGAGCATCAATCATTTCTCATTCACTGTCATAGAGTACCTCAGTCTGCAGTCGACATTTCTGAGCCTGCAGCTGGCAGATGGCGCTCTTGTATTCCTCCAACTGATTCCTCATGGCAGGAACTTGTCTTTGAGCCTTTAGCTTAGCCTGATCCTACACAGAGAGAGAGAGAGAGAGATAGAGAGAGACTAATGTTAAACAATATGAACTTCAACCAGCTCCTTGTTTCCTGTCTGCCATTATTGGACAAACTGATTAATCCGGGTGTGTCTGATTATTGTTGTTGTGACTACTGAGGTCAGGCACACCTGGATTAATCAGTTTGTCCAATAATGGCAGACAGGAAACAAGGAGTTGGCTGAAGTTCAGGAAGTAGTGCAGCTGGACATAAAGCCTATTAAAGAAGAGCACATTGTCAGTGTGTATAATAAGTATATTCAATATTATATTCGTGATTCCACTAAAGACTTAAATAGGTATACTAAACAGATAGCTTTTCCTGCAGTCTTCTCCTGATGAGTTTTTAGAATTACTGATTTAGCTTGACCAATTACAAAATTAACAAGAACACACTGTTCTTGCATAGATCTACAATAGAGGCATCCCAATATAAATAAACTATTAGTATACAACCTAACTTTGTTATTATTTCTCTTAAAGGTATTGCGGAGGATTTTCTTTTTCGGGTGGATCATCAAGACTTTTGGTCCTCCTAGTTGTCAATCAGGAGTGTTGCGCAATTGCATTTTTTTAAAAAAGTGGAGAAGGCGGTTCTTTTCTAAAATTCGAGAAAATCCTCCGCTATACCTTTAATAAAGCAAAAATAGACAAGTCTGTAACAATCACAAAACACATGAATACTGTAACAGTGTCTGAGGCACCACAAAAGGGACAGTTTGATGTAACATTCTTATCCACCTTCGCAAATTAACCGATTTTAAGCAATAATACAATGAATCAACCTCCACTGAAGGTCTCCACATCTCTTAGGAATGGGAGGTTTATACAAAAGTCTCCAAGATAGAGAAAGTTCATCAGGTATTGAAAGATGACATCTCCAGTATAAATTTTCCCTTCATTTAATTCAAGAATAAGGTTTTAAACACATATATCATACAATATTTATTTTCTCAATACATTCAAAGACCAATTCACCATAACCCTTTAATTAGGATGCACAATCAATATTTTCATCAATTCCGTAGATTTTGGGAAACACTTTTAATTGAGGAAGTCTGCAAAACACAATTGTTTTTACATATGATTTACAAAATTGATATAGGAAGGGATGATTTAAATACCCAGACAAATCCTTCTATAATTCTTAAAGAGTTCAACCCAACCTGGTCAGCAAGAGATTTTGTAGTTCTCCACTGACCTGTATTTAAATCAATCAAATTAACAATTTTGGTGACTCCAGCATTAAAAAATCTATTAATCAAATGGTCTAATATGTTTGATGGAGGTTTAATACGAGGGTTAAAAAAAACAGGCTCTTCCACACCATAATGCTCATCATCAGTTCTTAATACTTCAAACAATTCCCACTATTTAAGCGCTGACATAAAGAAACAAAAAAGTTGGCTCAGAAACATTTTTGAAGAAAGATCTTTGCATTAAGAATAATTGTTTATCAATACCTATTCCTCCACTGTCTGTAAGTATAGATTTTCCAAACCCAGGGCACTTCATATGAGCTATACAAATGTTTCTGCAAAGTTTGTAACCTCATTGTCAAAATCTTTGACTCCAAATAGATAATCCCTTGACCTCCCTCTGCCACACGGAGGTAAAGTATCCCAGGCGGGAGCCAATGATAGCCATTCCAGAAAAATATGTATACATTATTTTTGAATAGTTTTAAGGCAATCTTTAGGAGGACCCAGAACAGTAAACTTGTGCCAAATTATTATTAAAAAAGCATTTGCCTCCTTAACCTTACCATCTCCATCGTTGGACTCATCCATTTACACAATCAATTAGACCCTTCCAATTCTTTTTGCCCACTGATCAGTTCCAAAGTATACTCCAAGCATATTCAACCCATTTCTGTTCAAAACACACTGGTCACAATTTAGAGGGTCCACTTGAATGCCATTCTCCCTACACTAAGGATTAACATTTGTCCCAATTTATACTGGCAGATGATGCCTTCTGGAAATCATTTAAGGAAGAAACTAATTTGTTAATATCTTCAGAATTTCTAATGATTGTTGTAACATCATCTGCATATGCAGTGAGCTTAATAGGAACTATTTCAGGAAAGCACACGTAACTTTTCTCAAAACAACCAAAAGAGGTTCTCTAGATAATGCATAAAGAAGGCCTGACAGACGACATCCTTGCCTTATGCCTCAATTTACAGCGAATGGTCTAGTTAAAGAACCATTCATTCTAAGCATATTATAATTTTCATTATATAGCAGCCTAATATGTTATACAAAGTACATATAATGATGGTCTACTCTGTTGAAAGCGTTTTCCTGGTCTAAAGAGCAAAACCTAATGTCTAATTTATGTTTTTTAGTCATTGTAATCAAGTCTCTCACTAAAAATAAATGATCAAAGATTGTGCATATAGGAATACAATTATATGTCATATATTATTTAAGTCTATTAATCAGTGCCTTTGACAAGATCTTCAAATCCACACATAAAAATGAAACAGGTCACCAATTTTTCAGGCATGCAAGGTCTCCTTTTTTGGATTCAGCGTTAGCAATGCTTTGCGACAACTCAATGGTAAAGTTCCTTCTTTAATGCATTCCAAGAGAACATGATGTAAATCTTGGCCAATTAACTTCCAAAAGTGTATAAAATTCCACTGAAAGACCGTCCAACCCAGTAGACAAGGCTCAACTCTCGAACCACTTGAGAAAACGAAGCGAAAGTAAAAGTACTGTCAAGTTGGAAATTTTCGTTCATCTAAGGGACTCACCAAAATGATTCGTTCAGATTTGTTCACTGACTCGTTTAGTGACCATTTCATTATATTACATAATACGCCAGTAGGTGGTGAAGAAGTGTGTCTTATGTGTTATAAGACAATGACATTTTTTACAAAAACTCATTATGCTTTATTAAAGCTCAAATTGTGAAATACGAAGCATAATTTTATCAAGCTACAGCATATACTAAGACCCACATACAGTGTACATCTAATCTGGATTTCTTGTAAATAAAGACTTGTATGCGGTACTGTGATTGGCATGCCTCCTCTGGTTTAATCAGTAATGAGATCCTCGTTCATAAATCATGTAATTTTGCTCATGTCTTTGTTCAGACTCAGATGAAAATTAAAGTTCAGTGAAATGGTAGATTCGTTCAGCAGCTCAAACCAATTATATTTTTCCTAACAGCCCACACTCAAGAGACGATTGGATCACGCTAACAAAACAACAGTAGCCACACATTTACTTTGTTTTTACTACATTAACCAGAGTGACCAAGATAGTTGTAGTAAAACTATACTAAACATAAATACCATGTTTTACTATAGTAATTACCTTGATAGTAAAACAGCAACTCAGTGAAGGGCGTAATTGTTCAGAACGTTGAGCCAATCATATGCTCGGACACAGCTCATACCGGATTGCCATTGGCTCGTACTTTTGTTACTCTTTGAATTAAAAAAGAAGGCCGCGCCTCATTTGTCCGTGCTCCTTAAGAGTGGAGGGAGATTTCAGTGAACGAAAAATAGAAGTCAATTGATTGCGTGAACAAGAACGATTCGTTCACCTAAAAGATGCGTTCAAAACGAACAATTCGTTCACAAATTTAACATCACCACAACCGAGTGATAAATACAACGACGAAAGCATTGAGCAGTTTGTTTAGAGGGACTACAGGTATGAGATAAGTTTACTATAAGTGACCCTGTACCATCACTTTGTTGATGAAGTGTTAATAAACTTTGTATCTTAAGCAGCACACATATTGTGCACTGGGAGCACTGGGATTGCTAAACTGGATAATTCTGGTTCATGGACAATGGCAGATCATTCCAAAGTACCACCTGGTACTGATGCAACGGCTGGCTGGGAATTACTCTATACCTTATACAATTCTGATAATTTTATATGAAGCTATGCATGTTCTTTAAGAACTAACATTTTAACTTTTAACTTGAAGTTTCAACTTTAAAGTGATTTATTGATTTGAGTTTTTTGAAGTAGTATTTCTAATTCTCCATACCGGAATGCACTTGGGGAGAAAACAGTCTAGTATCAACTTCTCAACTCTTTTCTAATTGCATCATTTCTAGAAATGTCTATTTTATTCATTGTGATGGCTGAACCAACCAGGCAATGAAAGTCTTAAGTGTTATTGCATCACTAATACAGGCTAAATTGGCAACCTAGACTCCTTGGCTGTTACTTGCACTAAAATTTACATTTCCACTCATAAACCTGCAGTCCAAATTGAATTCGCCTTGTAAAGGTGTTAGTGGTTTTGTCTGGCCTTTAAAAAGCAAGGAAATGTCACGGGCACGAAAGGGAGATTGAGTTTGATAGCATGTCGCCTATTAAAGCACCCAATTACTACATGGCCACAGGGAGGGTGATATATAACTGAATAAAGAAATGGTTCACCCAAAAATAAAAATGTACCCTTACTGTGTTCCAGACGAGCATGATAAAGGAAGACATTGTCTGATCATTTAGTGAATATTTGGATTTAATATACAGTAATAGCAATACATTATGATTCATGTTAATATTGAAAGTGTCAGAAGCAGTACATGCTCACTGACTGTTTGAAAAAGTCAATACCCAAGATTTAGTTGTTTCTACATACTTAAACCATTTTGACAGATCTTCCTGACCATGTCTTCATGCCTAAATGCGTTGACTTACTGCAGCATGATTGACTGATTAGATATTTGCATCAACATGTGGTTGAAAAGACAGTGTATATAATCGCCACCATATTGGTCAACCACTGACAGAGGCTGCTGCAAAGTCTCGTATTCATTTCCTTAAAGGTGCAGTGTGTAAATTTTAGCCACATCTAGTGGTGAGGTTGCAAATTGCAACCAATGGCTCAGTTAACTGCTCACCCATTGCATTTAAAACGCATAGAGAAGATGGGTAGCCACCACCAGACAAACATGTCATCTTCGGAGACAGCTTCGTAAAAAAAGTTTGTCCGTTAAGAGCTTCTGTAGAAACATGGCGGCACAAAATGGCGACTTCCATGTTAGGGGACCCTCTGTGTATGTAGATAAAAATGTCTCATTCTAAGGTAATAAAAACATAAGGGTTCATTATAAAATGTCTTTATACACCCTTGATAATATAGTTTTGTATATTATTTTGCATTTCTGTCAAGAGATACTTATAAAAATTACACACTGCACCTTTAACATAGATGAAGTTCCAGACTTGTCAAAATCTAAGCAAGCATTTTTAGGTTATTATTGCTCTTTCCTCTAAGCACCTCGGGTACAGATTTTAAATTTGTATATACTGTAATATGACACGCCTTTGTCAGCACCCCAGCTGCTCATGGCAGAAGCATTGCTGTAATACAGGACCATTAAAGGTGTCATGCCACAGAGATACTGATGACTCAGGACACATTCAGAGCACCACGCTAATTGCAAGGGCATCGCTGCCTCCCAAATCTTATTCTGCGTGTCACAGACAGTCAGCACAAAAGGTGTTGAGAGCCACAAGGTCACCTTACCTCTGAGACCGACACGTTCGCCAAGAGAGGAATAGTCTGGTTGATCTGATGCAAAATGTTAAGATACGTCTGAATCTCTGCAAGGTTCTGTTGGAGAACAACAAGAGAAGAAATTAATGCAGGTACTGGATATTCAGCATTTAGAAGATTCAATGAACGATTAGGCAGTAACAATAATAAATTAGGCACAAAAATGGCATTGTAGATCCTCCAACATATAGTGGCCATGGGAAAGTACTCGGACACTAAAGTCACTCTCAATTGTCTGCAATTTCATTGCATTAAATTACAAAATATCAGTGCTCTTTACTTCTGCAAACAAAAGCTGCTGAAGCCTTTCTTACAAATATTCTGTCATTTCCTATTTAGAAATACTAAACCTTTCAAAGTAATTTTGGGATACAGCATATTCTGCTTGAAGTGCATTTTTGTTTCCTTGTGTCAAATCGTCATCTATATGTACTTATTACACAATAAAAAAAAAACTAAAAGATGAACAAAAATTAATTAAATTCTTGTAGATATGAATACTTAAAATGTTCAGTTAAAATAGACCAAAATTCACACGATGAAGGATGTGCATAAATGTGGCAAAAATAACCCACAAAGTCTGATTTCATAGTATGTAACTGTGTGATGCTCTGTATTCAGTGGTTGAATTGTTAAAAATGTCCAGGAGGATGGTGTGATGAAGTGTTTTTGCTTGGGGAGGTTGTTACACAATACACAATAATAACAAAACCTGCCTCATTTTATTATCATCATTTTTTTTAATGAAATGTTAGTTATTAATATATGCAATACATCTCATTTCTTAGTGTTTAAAGTTCACCAAGAGTTGTGTAATATTGTGAATTTTTTGTTGTTTCATTAACATTATTTACATAACAGCTGCTACTTTAAGACAAGACGCATTATCCATAGACGGGATTGGGCGAGTGCCATGGGGCACCAGGCAATAGGGGGGCACCAAGGTCTCCAGACTGCAACCAAAAATTATTTTTACAAGTACTTGTGCATGTGCGCGCACTCGTGACAAAAATACGGAATGCGCGATCGGGTTTCAACCGCTCAATCGTTAAATTTCACCATGCGCTCAGTTGAATCTACTGATGGGTCTACACAGCCCGAGCAAAGTCAACACATCTCACTCAGAACTGCGAAAAGACGCGCACGTGTGGGTTTAAAATAAGACCTTGCAGAGATGAGAGACAAAGAGAGAAGGAGAACGTTTAGTCTACATTAACACCAAAAACATTATAGATGAGAATAAAGGTTTCAGACATCAGTGCCCAGTTAAGGAAAACCGGATAAAAGTTGAGAAACGTGTAAAGGATACAATATATTGCGACGCCACTCATCTCATTACAATGCTATCTGGATATAACTTATTGAATATGTGTGTATCTTATGTCTAGAATTATTTGGTTCATATCATCCTATTCTAAATTTCATCTATCGTGCATAATGACATGTGCAGGAACTGCATAGAGTTAAGTCTATTTAGTATTTTTGGTAATGCAGTTATTTTAGAAAAAATTGAATAATTGCATTGCAGACTAATTCAAAAGTTAGTCTGGAGCCCTGAATGACTAAGGTTTTAAAATATATACAGTATTGTGCAAAAGTCTTAGGCCATCATCACCAGCTTTGTTGTATTAGCCAAATTTTAATATCCATCCATATTTATTTTTTACTATTTTTAAAAATACAAACAGAAAATACAGGAAACATGTACACAAAATTAAAAACAAAACAAATTTCAGAACTAAATGTCTTCTTCAGGCATCAGTCAGTATTTAGTGTGACCTCTCTTGGCATTAAACATCTTGAGCTTTTTTGAAGAGACTAAAGTCCTGAAGTCATTCGATTAGAATTAAAAATTAGGATTTAATTTGATTTAGATTTAAGAGATCCTGCAGTTTCCTGAAGGGGAGTTTACTCTACTTCACACTTTTACACAGTTTTTAATACTACATACACATTTACAGTATTTTCTGGTTGTATTCTAATAAAGAGACTAAAAAATAATTATAAATGATCACTATACCATTGCAAAAACAACAAATATAATGCTAGCATGGTGACCTAAGACATATGCACAGTACTGTGTACATATATATATTTTGGGGAGGGGGACTTCAAATGTGGTCACCCTGGGGCACTACACTGTGTTAATCCGGGACTGCTTTAAGATCGATTACACTAATCCAATATAATGATACACATCCAATTTCTTTCTCAACAAAACTGACTGTGTTTATAAGAGGAATACATGCTGAGACTGTGATAATTCCAGATAATTTGGTGTGTACGTGTCCGTTCAAGCAATTCTGTGCACACTCGCAAGATGAGAAAAGGCTTTGTGTGTGCAATGTTTTCTGTACTTGCAACAAAATGTATAGTTTAGTAATTATAATACCTAGAAAATGTTAACATTTCATTTGATAAATGATAAATTCATACATTATTCACAAATCTAATTAGGATTGTATGGGGGGTAGTTTTACAAAGGCAATGCTTTTGGCATTTTTTGGCATCCCGTATATCAAACCCGGTCTGTATCTGAAAAGGAAACATTATTTTTTATGATATATTTTGTTCTAATGTCTCAAGTATGAGTGATCTATCAGACTACTCAGTACTTTGTGTTGGTTTAGACTCACTACTTTGACCGCACTACTTTGTGTTGGTTTAGACTATTAAAAATAATACTCTGAGTCATTGCTATAAACAGCAGAATGGCGAGCTTGTGAAGTATAAACTCATTATTCACCTGCAGAGACTGGCAAAGCAGAATCGTGTAAGCTTCATTGCACTAAAACTTAATTTACTGCTTACAACACACCAAGAAGAAAACTTTGGCTGCTGTTTCATATGCATAAATACGTTTTGTTTTACACTGCAAAAAAATGATGTGTTAATTTTTTACACATTGTGTGTGTCATGCCATTTAACATGTTATTTCATGTTAAAATAAATGAAAGGGCCAACACAAGTTGTCTTGATAAATGAACACTTGTCTGCAAGTGTTCATTTATCACAAAATAGAGTAACGCGAGTAACCAACTCATTTAAATTTCAGTAATTGTAACTGTAATTGTATGATTTAAAAAAAATACTTTGTTACATGCTCGTTACCGCTAAAAGTAGAATTACAGTAATGGAATTACTTCGTAACCCGTTACTCCTACACTGTAAAAAAATTGCTGTAATTTTGCAGCTGGTTGCCAGTAACTTACTGTAGAAGACAAAGTCTAAAAATGTTTCATGTTCATTTAACTTTGAACAAAATGTTGCAAGTAAATAACATAAAAGTAAAATCTACGGTAAGTTACTGGCAGCTAGTTGCCAGTAATACCCAGTAATACTGTAATTTCTACAGACATTTTTTTACAGTGTATCACTGTTTTTAACACAACTTGTGTTGTCCCTTTCATTTATTTTAATATGAAATAACACCTTAAATGGCACGACACACACAATGTGTAAAAATCTAAAATGTTTCCAACCTGTTTTTCTTTGTAATCTTAAATATTTTTAATAAAATTATACAACAACAAAGATGAGGACTTTGCATTATCCATTAGGAACTGAGAGAAGAGGTTGGAAAAGCTGAGGGATTAGAGATGTCACTCGAAAATGCACATCGATTGAGAGGCGGAGCACCTAATTACATTTTGAAATGGATTGCAAAGACAAACATATGCAACATTTATTGATTCGCAATGGCCACATACGCACTGCAGGGTTTTTGAATTGCAAGGTTCTTTACAGCAGTCTTTCCAAAAACTGACTGGAAATATCGATGTTAACAGTTTAACACCTTTTTGAGCTAGAGTTTGTTTTGACAAAAGGAATATTGTCAACTAGAGACTTAAATGTGCAGGGAAACTATGGTGAAAAGACCAAAACATGTACTATTGACATGACTAGTAGTGTTGTTTAGTTTCGTTTTGAACAAAGATTTGTACTAATCAGGATTTTAATTAGGATTGTTCTCTGAAAGATTTACTGTGATTTTAATTTGGCGTTCTACACAACAAGCATTCATAAGTGACTTTTCATCTGTGCTTCAAAACTGATTTGTCATTCAGTGAACACTTCTGCTGGCCACAGCCAATTTCATACAAGAGCTTTCCAGTATACTTAAAAAGACAGAAGAAAGCAAATAGCGCTCGCCTCTTACCTTTCTGTGCCTCTCTTTGGTGGCATTGACATCATCATGGAGAAATTGCAGCTGAATCTGATATTCAAGATTCTTCAATAGCCCACTGTCCGCTTCCTGCAAAACATCAGTCATTTTACACGTGGCAAAGAAATTATTACAAATGATCTGCTTCAATGTCTTAATCCTAGCTATAATTAATAAAAAATAATAGGGATGGAAACATATTTTCCTTGTTATTTTGGTAACTGTCATGATCCTGCCTCCTGTTGATGCCATTTTTTGTGTCAGGATCATAGCCGTCCTATGTTTTATGTGAAAGCACATGGCAATGTGCTATGTGCTCTCCTCTCTTGTGTCTTGACCCTGCCCCTTGTCTCCTTGTTAATTATACAATTATTAGTTCATGCCCTCCGCATGCTCTTGTTGCCTAGTTTATGTGTTTGCTGTCTTGTGCTGGATTGTTGTGTATCTTTCGATACCATCTCGTGTGCCTTGGCTTGTTATGTATATCATGCAAGTTATTGTCTTTCTTTGTTATTTAATAAAGTCTTTGTTGAAAATCTGCCTGCACGTGGGTTCTGTCCACCTCCACACCTGACAGGTTTATTTTACTTTTATTTATTATATTGCTACAGGATGCAAATAAACAGAATTTAATTTGCTGTAGGATTGATCAAGATTAAAACACTCGATTCTGATAAATCTACACATGTGATTACACAATGCTATATTGAAAGTGTTTTTTATTAGTATACCACCTACACTGTCAGACAAAAGGTTTAAAACGATACCTTTTCTGTCACTGGGGTGGTACCTTCAAAGGTTCAGTTTTGTACCTTTTATGGGCATACAACACCTTGAAATGTTGTACATTTTGGGGTACAATATTATACCTTAAGGACCTATTGTGTACCTTTAAAGGTACAGTTAAATGTTTTGTACCACTAACATTTATCTGGTACAAAATTGGTCCTTAAAAGGTACACAATAGTAGCCTGGTCCAACCAGACTCTCATACATTCATTTCATTTGTACTGAGAGTCTGGCCACGCTCCTTTGCAAAGCGTTACTTCCATTAAGGAGGGTCCTCTGTTGAAGTTTAAAACTATTGGATCTGCCCAGAGTCACTCTGAATCTGCCATAACCAATCGCTAACGTTTGGTCGTGACGTATATCATGCACCGAAACTGTCCGGAAACAACAAGTAAGAATAATCAGACAAACAAAACTTAGCAAACCTGGTTCTTTCTCCGGCTTTAACTTCTGAATATTCGGCAGTTTTGCAACAACGGACCGAATAGCTTTTCTCATGCCTTTCTCCGCTGCCATTACTGAACTACAACTCAAACTGACGCACGACCTCAACGTCATCGTTCTTAGACACCCCCATCTGTTCGCTGATTGGTCCTGCAGATTTTTGCAGGAGAAAACGAAACTCTACAGAGCAGTCCCAGAAGTAGTACTGAAGCAAAATAAAAAAGCGGAAGCATGTAGGAAGGCGGAGCCAGGCTAACACAATAGGTCCTTAAAGGCGGAGTCCATGATGTTTGAAAGCCAATGTTGATATTTGAAATCACCAAACCAAACACGCCCCTGCCCCAATAGAATCTGGACCTTCTGTTGATAGACCCGCCCCACACATACACAACCCGGCATTTGATTTGATTTGATTGGCTATAAGTGTGTTTTGGTAGTCGGCCCGTCTTCTTTTCCAAAGCGTTTTTCAAACATCGTGGACTCCACCTTTAAGGTATAATATTGTACCCCAAAAGGTACAATATTTCAATGTGTTGTATAGCTATAAAAGGTACAAAGTGGAACCTTTGAAGGTACCACCCCAGTGACAGAAAATGTACAGTTTTAAACCTTTTTATGACAGTGTATAAAATTTTGTCTTTAGACGAATAATTGTTTGTACTGACTTTAAGACTCGATAGATGTAATGATTCATTAAGAAATATTCCCCTTTCATGAAAACTAATCCTGATAATTTACTCACCGCCATGTCATCCAAGGTGTTGATGTCTTTCTTTGTTCAGTCAAGAAGAAATACATGGTTTTTTTTTGGGAAACATTCCAGGATTTCTCTCAATTTAAAAGACTTTATTGGTCCCCAACAGTTTAGAGTTTCAATGATGTTTAAAATTGCAGTTTCAACGCAGCTTCAAAAGACTCTAAACGATCCCAACCGAGGGATAAGGGTCTTATCTAGTGAAACAATCATCATGTTCGCCAAGAAAAATAAAAAACGTGTGTGACGCACCAGTGTGACCTTACATACATGACGTATGTGATACTACCGCTCCAGTGTTTACAAGTGTGGAGAAAGAGGAGCGTTCAGATGTTGTTGTATGTGGAGTGATAATAATTAATATCTTTGTGTCAGTTTATTGTTTAAAAATGGTCCGCAAGTGCGTTTCACATATGTAACTCGTGACCTTTCTACGTGATTACGTAATGCATAAGGTCACGCTTGGCGCATCACACGGCTAATGCAAGACCAGAAGTTGTGGTTTAAAAGTACATATTTATTTTTCTTGGCAAAAATGATGATCGTTTCGCTAGAAAAGACCCTTATCCCTCGGTTGGGATCGTCTTTTGAAGCTGCATTGAAACTGCAATTTTAAACTGCACTGAAACTTCGAACTGTTGGGGTCCAATATGTGAGGAATTGAAACAGATGAACCCAATTGCAGACAGGGATAAATAAATACTGACACTTTATTATAAAAAGGAAAAACAAAACCCGCAAGGGGGCAAACAACATAAACAGGAAATATACTTAAGACTAAAACACTAAACAAAAAGCTAAACTAGACTTGACTAAACAAAGTACTCACTGGCAAGACAAGCAACATAGGGACACAGGATACAAAACGAACGTGCACAGAACAGCAAACACAATGACTTTAAATAAGAGAACTAATGAGGGGAACAGGTGAAAATCATAACAGGTAAGGGATCGGGTAAAAAGTGATGAGACCCAGGAAATGCGTGGTCAGAATAAACCAAAACTAAAACCACGCATCTCCCACATGAAACATTGTACTGTCAGAACCCTGCCATGCTGAACTAGATCTAAATACAAACAAGGATATGGCAGGATCCTGACACAATAAAGTCTATTAAAAAACCTTGTATGTTTTCCTCAAAAAACTTAATTTCTTCTTGAATGAACAAAGAAAAACATAAACACCTTGGATGACATGGAGGTGAGTAAATTATCAGGATTTTTTTTATGAAAATTGAAAAATCCTTTAAATACTGGTGATTTTTAAAAGTTGCTGTTGCCAAAGTTGGGCAGTTACTGTGCTTGTATAAGACTGCAGGTGAGTTATTATTTACCTTATTGAGCTGTTCCAGTGAGCGCCTCAGCTGCTCTTGATATTCACATTCATTTCTGTATCTGTAAACAACAAAGAGTTGTAATACAGTTTATTACAGATCAGTCATCCGTGTTAATGTTGCTATTGTTCTGGATTATTCTGACCTGTAGCTACAGCATGATTTCTGTGTTGTGATTTTTTTGCCTAATAAATTATAAAACACAGAATTAATTTTAACAGCTTTATTTATTTGACTAAAGAGAGAGTTCAGTTATTAGCAATTATTAATTCAACTTTTATCCAAAGGAACTTGAAATAAGAACCCAAAGGTTTTCTAATAATGGATTGGTCGTCTATGACAGTGGTTTTCAAACTGGGGGCCGGGGCCCTCAGGGGGCCGCAAGATGGTGCCAGGGGGGCCCAGTTTTATGACATTTTATGACATACATTAATTTATCATGAATTCGGTGTAGTTAAACCTAAAAAAAATAAGGCTACTAACCAAAAGCACTATTTTTTGGTATAATTAAAATTTAAAAAAAATTTAAATTTAATTTTATAACAGTTTTTGTCACAAATTTTCTTTGGGGGGCCGCGAAGGAATACACTGTACACAAGGGGGGCCGCACGCTGAAAAAGTTTGGGAACCACTGGTCTATGATATAAACCGGATATACTGTATGAAAACAAAAGCTCTTGAACAGGCCAGCTTCTTTATGAGAGAATTCAATGATCTAGAGATGCACTACATCATGTGATTATTTGAGTACACCCAACATGTAGATATTAAAGCATAATATGTTATATAGTAGATAAATATGATGGTTAACTAGTGCAGGAGTCTTCAGTTCTTCTTGTGGATATACAACTGAATACGTCTGAACCAACTCTACAGGAAAGTCTACAGGATGACTTGAAAATTACAGGCAGGTGTGATGGAGCAGGGTTGAAACTAAATTTGCCGGACAGTGGCAGTGTGCATACAAATCATTTAGATTAAATGCTGTAATCTACAGTAAAGATCAACATTTGATCATAATAAAATAATTTAAACTAATATAACACGTCCATGTTTTTTATATATATTTGGTAAGCAACAGGATAAATTATACAGTCAGTTCATTGCTGTAAGTTAATCATCAGTTTATCAAGTGCTGTCTGGGTTTATTTCATAATAATGCCCATCAGACTGTATAGTATTTTTTAGGTAGTAACATTAATAAAAGCATGTATTTCTCATGTTTTCTAACCTGCTGTTGTATTCATCAAGCATGCGTTCAGCATCTTTAAGTTCTCTCTCCAGCTTGGCGCGGTCAGACTGCAGTTCTCTGATGCGGCGTCTATTGACATTGATCTGCTCGCTGATGGCCTCCTCCAGTTTGTACTCCTCCTCCATGCGCTCCAGAGTCTCCAGCTGCTTGCGAAACACGGCATTGCGCTGCTCCAGCACACGGGCCCGATTGATGTAACGTGCAAAACGGCCGTTCAGCTCCTGTAGGCTCTCCCAGCCGGAAACAGAGGCGGCGGAGGGTCCGACGCCAGGAGTGGTCTCTGTCTCCGGGCTGCTGGGCTCCTCAAAGACGTCAGAGCGTTGGTACTTCTGTTTGCGCACCTCGTGCTGGTAGCTGCTTTTGAACATGCTGGTCTTGTTCTTCTTTACCCCTCAGCACCTTTACTGTGTGAAAACCTGGGTGCTCAACCTTTGCTGTCTCATGGTAGACTAAACTCCATGGGGCCAAATAGCTAAAGCACTTTTCAACCTGTTATTTAACATGATGTCACTTGTGGATTCTTCCAGTGGAGTCCTGGGGGGTAAAATCGCCTTTATTGTTGGAGGCTTTGTTGAGTAGAATAATCTATTGAGCGTTTCTTTTGTGTCCAGATCAGTGCATTTTTTGTCTACAATCAAAGTGATGGACTTCTGTGGCCCTCTGCTTGACAATGAAAAACTGCATGGACTGCTGTTTCGTGGGACAAACAACATTTCGCCTACAGTTTGGCATTGTTACATACGCAGCTAATAATTGGTCTATTCCTGCTTATATTATAATTTATCCTTGTGTCCTGCTAAATGAAAACATCTTAGGTGGCTAGATGGTCTCGCAGTCTGGTTGGCTGGTTTGTTTTGATGGTTTTAATGGGGTTCGTAGCACACTTCAGGCTAGGAAATATGAAAAGCTGAAATGCAAAACCCTGTAAGTGTGTCTGACGTGTTTTCTTTAAAACATGTTAATGTGGTATGTAACGGTACATCTGCAATTACAAAAAAAGGTTGCTTGTAGCTAATATAAAGTCTGAAACAAAACATGATGGTTAACTTGCATGTCCCCCCTAACAATATGCTTTTTTGCAAGATAAAAAACAACAAAACAAATTATTCTATTATTATATAATATCAAAAGCAGAATAATGACATATCCCAGTGTTCAACAAGAAACAAAACAGACTGACACTTTGATTCGGTAAGACAACAGTTCATGTACTATTATTACACTGTAAAAACGCAGCATTTTTGTCATATCAACATATATTTTTATGTTACTTTAAATTAACAAATTAAGTTAAACAATTTCAATTTGTTTTTGTACACTAGGTCAACTTATCAGAGGTCAAAACTAAAAATAGTAATTTAACTGACTTTCTGCATTTTTTACAGTGTCCTACTATTAAAGAAAACGATTGAAATAATCATGTTTATATTAGTTATTGGCTGTTAAGTAATGTAGTAATCTGTGCATTTATATAGACTGTGTGATATCAGGTGTGGATTTATTTTATACACACCTCTTGAAAGCATCTGTTATTTAAAGCTGTTGGGCTCTAATAGGCTTACAGCTGTCTGTGATCTGTCTGGATCTCTGAGGTCTCGGTGGTCCTGCTCAGGTGAAACAGTACGGGGTGAATCATTTCCTTTAGGGCTTTAGGGGTCTCTGCCGTGCTTTGATTGGAGATGAAGCTTCTCTCTGTCACAATAAATGAATATCACACAAGAGCAGCCTCAAGTGATTGCTCAAAGCAAAGGCTGGCTGAACTATCCAAATACACACGCTCTCTCTTTTGACATTGTAAGAGACCAGACCGTCTGGAAGCAAATAACAGGGTGTACAGTGAACAGAACTGCACTGAATGTGTCTAACGCTGAGTGCCTGTTCACTGAATCACCCAGAGAGATTGATGGGGTTTGTGTCATTTAGCATTGACAGTACACAATACAGAATATTCCTGTGTCTACCGCGGTTAACTCTCGCAGTGATACACAGAACTCTGCAGAAAGACGACAGCCAAACAGTGTTTTTCAATAAACACATTCAGACAGCGCAAATCTCTTGCAGCGCATCCATAGGGCAGCAGTGAAAGTCATTCATGATGCTGTCCAATGTTACCTGGATGATCAATTATGTTTTTATAGTTTGTGATGGTTGTTCAGGAGTCTCTTGTTTGATCTGAGTCGTTAATGTTTGACCCCTGTCGATACTGACTGTATGGCATTGAGATTCTTTTCACAATGAAGACAGCTGAGACTCATACACAACAATGACAAAAAATATGAACATTCACTGATGCTGAAGAAGGTAACATTTTACATAGGAGTCAGGAGTATGTACATTTCCAAGAGGATTATATGTGTTAAGCTTCAAAATCAGGATTAAACTACAAGATGACAAATCCCCATCCATTTAAAGTTGAATGTAATTGACACTGTCAGGGTGTGGTGGAGGATGAAGGTGAGATGAAAACTGAAGGTTATAAATGAAATGATACTTTAATATTTTTAACAGACTGGAACTAAACAGGAAAGTAGCATTAACATCAACAACAGTAAATAATGATCGAGAGGGTGAGGAAGACAAACAGAGTATATATATATGGTGACTGATGACAATAGCTGGCAGGTGTGCTGATGATGATGATCAGGTGAGGGAGAGTGAGGGATCATGGGTAATGAAGTCCAGAAGGTACACAGAATGGGGTAGTGACAGTACTCCCCCCTCCTGGGAGACGTGTCCACGTGCTTGAAAAAGGAATAAAAGTACTACCTGGGAGGGGGATGGGAATCCTGGAGGTTGGGACTGGATAAAGGAAACCCCAGGATGGCCCAGATGGAGAGGGGGCAGCCGGGTGCTGCTTGCACTAGTGGCCACGGAGGTGCGGGCAGTTCGGGTGTGTCGGCAGGACAGGAGGCGCTGGAGCCGCCGGCAGGGCACCAACCGTCACAGTGACCATGACTCTGAAGGCAGGTAAGCACGAAGAGCTTACGGTCACTGCGACCGTGGTGGTATTGCCCCCCCAGAAAATTATTTGGGACAGACCAAGAGTTCGGGGCATTTGGGAGTGGCCATCTTTGGCCGTGCAGAGAGTTCAGGGAGCTTGATAACGGCTATCTTAGGCCTGGTAAAGAGTTCAGGGTGCTCGGCTGAACCAGGGGAAACCGGTGAATCGGGTAAAAACCGGCGACTCGGGTGAACCAGGCGACTCGGGTGAACCAGGCGACTCGGGTGAACCAGGTGAAAGAGGCGATTCCGGGAGGTCAGGTGATTCAGGTAAGCCAGGTGATTCTGGAGATTCAGGAAAGTCAGGCGATTCAGGTTCGTTGGCTTGAGTGTACTCACAGGAAACAGAAGAGCAGTAAGCTGACCATGTACACCACAGGACCATGGCAAACATGGGGAGCACGGCACTCAGAGGACATACCTCAGATGCAAGATGGACCATGGGACCATAACCAACCGGACTCGGGATACGGCCACCCGCACAGACATCATCTGATTATCCTTCAGGCAAGACATAAAACTTTGATTCTTCCTCTCATGGGATATAGATACGAGCGTGAAGGTCTTTGTGCAGGGATCAGAGGAGCGAGTCTCTAGCTCGCAGGGAACAGATGAGTGAGTCTTCGGCTCGCGGGATTCAGAGGATTGAGTCTCCAGCTCGCGGGAAACAGAATGGGAGTCCTCAGCTCGCGGGGATCAGAGGAGCGAGTCTCCAACTCACAGGGAACAAAAAAGTGAATCCTCTGCTCGCGGGGATCAAATGGGCGAGTCTGTGGTTTGTGGGGAACAGAGGCAGGAATGGTGATGGCCATCTGGTGCAGGGGTTTGCAGATCTCAGAGGTAATAACCGGACACTGGTGAAGGTAGGATGAGGTGGAAGGTACTGAGTGATGGATATGGTGAACTGGAGGGCGGTTTTGGGGTTGGGACTGGATCATTTCCATTAAATTTATTCTCAGGAACAATATCTATCTCAAAATTTGAGCCGTTTAATTGGAGAACATAATTTAAGAAGTCAATAAAGGACATTTTACAAAGATTGCGCAAAACCATCATTTGAAGATCACAATCCAGTCCCAAACGAAAGCAGTTGTTCAGGGCTGAATTCCTCCAGCTCACCTGATGGGCCTTGTCCGTGAATTCCAGCATATAGTCCTCTAGTAGTGATGTTAGGTTCTTGAACAAATCGTTCTTTTGAGCCGGTTCTCAGGAAGTAACCAGTCGAGCAGGTTCGCAAATCGAACTGAATCGAACTTTAGTTTTGGGCATAGGTTCCGGGTTGATGATGCAGGACACACAGCCGAAATAGTACGTCGGACTCATAAAGAACCGAACAAAGTTTGTTGATGATTGCCGAGGCGAGGATTGCCGACAATTCTGATGGATGAGTTGCTGACACTGCGTGTGAATCACCGAGGATTTGAACGAGCCTGATGCGCAAAGTTTTTTGTTTTATTAGTTTCTTGATATGCTTGTTTTATTAGAAAGCTTTCATTTTGATACGATTTATTTTGCATGCAAATCATATTGTAGTTGTTTAAGGAAGACCAATGAGTTTAACACAGTTTATTTACACACATCCGCAATTGTGCATCAGTGTATTTTAGGAATCTTATTCAAGTTGTAGGCTTGTCAAAACTGGTCAGTTATATCTGGCATTTACTTATTTATGATCCGCGATTTAAACTGTGACCACAAACATTACTAACTTGTGAATGCAAGGCAATAAATCAGCTATGTCTTCACAAAAACAACTTTTTATTTAAATGTTTTAATGTGTTGACAAACGACTTTATTTGAATGTTTCATTGATACAATAAATGCGTAGTAATGTCATTTCTTGATGACGTCAGGAACCGGTGTTTCGGCTTTTTGAACCGGTTCAATGAGCCGAACTATCCGAAAAGAGCCGTTTTGCGAAAATGAATCGGACTTTGCATCACTATCCTCTAGAGGCCGGCCATCCTGGAAAATGGTGAAGATCCTATAGTCCTCTGGAGAACGTATGCTGGCAATCTTGTCTTGGTCGATCACTCTGTCAGGGTGTGGTGAAGGATGAAGGTGAGATGAAGACTGAAGGTTATACATGAAATTATACTTTAATATTTTAACTAAGACTGGAACTAAAACAGGAACATAGCATTAACATCAACAACAGAAAATAATGATCGACAAGGTAAGGGAAGACAAACAGAGCATATATGGTGACTGATGACAATTGCTGGGAGGTGTGCTGATGATGATGATCAGGTGAGGGAGAGTGAGGGATCATGGGTAAAGTCCAGAAGGTGAATACAGGGGAAAAACAAGAGGGCACAGAGAATGAGGTAGTGACAAACACCCTGAGTTAAAAACTTAATTTGACAGGCTTTATCTTCTGCTTAGTCTTCTTGATCAGGTGAAGATGAACAGGAAAGAACATCAAAGAGTCCTTAAGTTCACAGTAACTGCTTGTAAACCAATGATAACTTTGTGACCTATTTAATAAAGAATCCTTGAAGAATCCTTACTAAGTTTTTCATTTTGAAAATGAATGCATTGCTTCTTATGCCAAAAACGTAGCAATGACAAAAATGTCTAACCTCCTAGATTCAAGTACATTAGATGTTTGCAGTGGCTTTGTCTGTACCTTTCTTTGACTTACATCTGTATCAAAAGTATTCTAACATCAGAGCAAATTCTTAATAATACCATCCGTATTCCATTGGTTTTCATTTATCTTGTAGTTCAGGTCGTCCTCTTATACTGCTGATCTGTGATCTGACCTTGTAAGTGTAATGCTTGCTGACATTTTACCACTCACCTAACAGATTACAGCACAGCCATGTAGGTCATGCAGTCTGCAACCTCCATCTGCACAACTGTAGCTATTAACTCAAATGTATTTTTCCACAATGAAATGTTTTTCTCTTTCTTTCTTCAGTCGAAAAGAAATTAAGTTTTTTTAAGGAAAGAATTCCTGCATTTTTCTCCATAGGGAACTTTAATTGAATCCAATGTTTTGAAGGATACACAAACTTCCTTATTTTGTTAAGAAATAAAACAAATCAAGAGTTTAGGAGATGACCTAAAAGGACCTATAATAGGTTACCAGGTTTCACTGTGGTTCAAACAGTAGTACAGGATAGACAGTCTCATGACGTCTACCAATCATTTTTGAATTAGTTTGTTACTTCACGGCATACAAACAAACACATTGCATTAATTTGGAAAGGCAATGACACGTGCTTAGAATAATACAGAGTGCTAAGTAAGCCTTTCCATAAAATGACTGATGCCGATCTTTGTATTCATGGCATGTTGACGTTTTATGCGCATAAACAATATACTGTGAATGTGATGTACTCCAATCCACTCTATTAAGCCTTCTCAGGACATTGAATAAGTTAAACAAAATGAAAAGTAAATCACTGTGTGCTATGTTTGACCCACAATGATCATTCTTTATTTAGTGGTCTTAATACAACTTAATCAGGTTAATACTAGGTAGGACCCAATACTATCAGTTTTCAGCAGATCCAAGTAATGTACGTAAATTAATGATTCATATAAATAATTTAATCACTCATAAAGTGCATAATTCTACATGACTACATTCAGTTTATTTCAGTACATTATTATTTTTAAATCAAAGTAATTAAACTGAAAAGTAACTCGCATTACTTCTTTTTTAAAAAGTCAATCAAATAAAAATGTGTACATTTATGAAGTAATGCATTACTTTACTTGTTACTTCAGAAAAGTAATATTATTACGTAATGCATGTTACTTGTAATGCGTTACTCCCAACACTGTGAATAAAGATCTTTTATTACTTACAATAAAGCCTGTTAAAATAATGCACATTTATTACTCACATTTTTTTAATTATATTTAGATTGTGATCAATTATTTTATAACAGAAGATAAATTAGGTATAGGGAAACAAGGGATGTGTCCAAAGCCGAAACCTTATCTAGACAGGTGCAGAAAATGCTTCAAAACCTACAGTATAACAATCTCTTTTGAATAACAAGAAAAAAATTCAGCAGACACAAGGGCAAAAAAGGCACATGAAGGTACAAAAGTTGTCACTGGAATGGTACCTTTCAAAAAGTACACATTTGTGCTCTCTGAAGGTACACGCTGGTACCTTACATACTGGTACCTCAATCTGTATCTACAGTACATACTGTAATAGTACCTTTTCAAAAGTCCCCAGTGACAACTAGGTACAACTTTTTTGAGAGTGTGCAAAACTATGCACTATACACATTTCCACTCACTATCTAGTGTGTGATTTGCTTACTCTCCTGTAAGGGCATGAAATCTGAATCAATTTGACAAGACTTTGACATGAGCAAGATCATCATGAGCAGCTACAGCATCATAAGAGTTTCTGCAATAGGTTTAAGCAAGAGATGAAAAGCTGAAATGCATAGAATTATAAATATTCTTTATAACTAAAATATATTTATACTAAAAGTAAAAAAGCTGAGAATTAAATTTGCTCTAAATCTTAATTACTATGTGTTACATATATACAAGCCAGTCAGAAACAACCCCTTGGTTGACACAGGCAAACCACTCTGACATTTTCAGTTTTTCCATAACTTTCCATACTTTTCCTCATTTGTCTTACATGATTTAAAAAAGACAATCCCGACGGATCCCTTCGATTCAACAGAAAACACTGCATTTCCATGATGAAAATGTAATTACATGATGTAATTAAAAACAATGTAATGTTAATTAAAGACTAAATATGAAAATGCTCTTTCTTTGTAAATGAATAAATGATGTAATGTTATAAACAGTGGATTATGTGTAATAAAGCAATGCGGTGCGTCATCGCATCTTCCCAGTTAACAGGTGGGTGCAGAAGACGTCAATGTTCAGAGTTAAACATCTGCCACAAGAGGGAGAGATACAAGAGGAGATAGCACACTCCAGCATTTCCATCTGGCTGTAGATGAACCAGAAATGATGTGAATAAAACACAAAAAGAACCATCAGAGATAAGCGATTATAGCAGAAAATGACGGGACGCGTGAAAGTCGGTAAGTTTACGCACAACATATGAGACGAGAAAACTTCATCGTTCTGTATAGATTCATATAAGAAAGTAATATGTTATTAAACTTCAAAAACGAGTTATTGAAATGCGTCAAGTTTTTAGTTGCATGCCCATTTGTATGTGCTACAGCTTTAACTTTGTTTAAAATGTAAATTGTCATTTATCAAGTTCTTTTACTTTATTAAACGTGTCTGTTTGCGCATTACGTGCAGCAGACGGAATTATTGATTTTACATTTCAAAAACGATCATTTTTTGACAGATTTGTGACACCATTAGGATCACATTTAGTGCGTCATGAAGGCGTATTAATAAATGTCCTTAATTACAAGTTCATGACATCTTATTACCTCTTATTATATTATTCTAAAAGCATTAAACTACAATCGCAGCAGTTTTTAATATCCTGTATAATGTTAAATAATGCTTATTCATCAAATATAAATTACATGTATCATCATAACGCATTGTAATCTTTAATTATCTTACTTATGTATTTAAGTAGGCTACTTTATCCAAATAAACAATCTATAATGCATTTATGCAAAGTGTTACCAAAATGTTATTTAAGGATAATGTATGGTGTCTTCAGGGAAGCAAAATGTTTAAAAAGTAATGGAAGCACTTTATTTTACAGTCATTGTTTTCACATTCAAAGACCATTATGTGCTTATTGTGGGCGACATGTAGTAGGATAAGCATAATGTGAGTGCACGTTCTATACAATAAAACACTATCAAAATAATAAAGTTGCTTATTTCACATCTTTTAAATCAACGTCAAACTCCCCTTTCACCTTATATAGCCAGACTCTCAACAAAACATCATGCATTTTAAATAACAAAAATGCTGAATTTGAATAAAACAGTGGCAGTAATAAGTTAACATGCAGAAGCAGTAGTCTGAAGTAAGAAAATAGTAACTGAGAGAGCATGTCTGATTCATAGATGATGAGATTCACACTCTTAAATCTGAATGCTGCTTGTCTGATCTTCTTTCTGCTGTGATGAACTCACTTCAGTGTTTTAGCATAAAGGCTGTATGCTTTCCATTACATTCTTGCAACCCGTAGCCTACCAATGAAAACTACACTTTGTTTTACTTTCACAAAAAGAAATGCATTAATAAGACCAGTTTTTTAACCAGTTTGTATTGGAGCTCTAAAACTGTCAAAGGTGAAGTGTGCATATTTTTTCATGTTAAAGGGGACATTTTAAGATGCAAAATAAATATTTGGTGTCCCCAGAGTACGTATGTAAAATTCTAGCTCAAAATAACATACAGATCATTTATTATAACATGTTAAAAGTGTGAGCAAAAATGTGCAATTTTTTGTGTCCTTTTAAATGCAAACGAGCTGATCTCTGCACTAAATGGCAGTGCCGTGGTTGGATATTGCAGATTAAGGGGCGGTATTATCCCCTTCTGACATCACAAGGGGAGCCAAATTTCAATGGCTATCACATGCTTCCAGAGAATGGTTTACCAAAACTAAGTTACTGGGGTGATCTTTATCACATTTTCTAGGTTGATACAAGCACTGGGGACCCAATTATAGCATTTTTACATTTTCATGATATGTCCCCTTTAAAATACTTTCTCCATATGTAGCTTAATAAGCAGGGCAAGTTTCTAATATGCTATGCCTAGATTTCTAAAAAGTCTATCACTGCATTACACTCTGTGGCACAATGGTCATGTTTGTTAGAGTATATAAACTATTCTGATTATAATGAAATGAATATCAATGTTTGGGTGATGATTTTTATGTTTTGTGTTTCACCTCTAGTGTGTGATTTGCTTTCTCTCCTGTGGCATGAAATCTGAATCACTTTGACAAGGCTTTAACCCGAGCAAGGCTGGATCATCATGAGCAGCTAGAACGGCTAGAAAAGACTTCACAGCATCATAAGAGTTTCTGCAATGGAGAAAGCAAACATCACTCATTTGGCTGCTGTGTTCATGAACCCCCATAATCAAGTGCCCGTTCTCGATGTGCACGATACTGTAGACACAGACTTTTACGACATGGACTATGGCGTACCCGCAGAGGAGATGCCGGACACTACGCAGGGGCTGGCCTACTTTGTGGCCACCATCGTCATTGGAGTAGTCCTCGTCTGCATCATGCTGGTGTGTGGCTTTGGCAATTTATTGTTCATAGTCACTCTAGCCCGATACAAAAAACTCAGAAACCTCACCAATTTACTCATCGCCAACCTGGCCATCTCTGACTTCTTAGTGGCCGTGGTCTGCTGCCCTTTCTTGGTGGATTACTATGTGGTCAAACAGCTCTCCTGGGACCACGGGAAAGTTTTGTGTGCCTCTGTCAACTACCTCAGGACTGTGTCTCTCTATGTGTCTACAAACGCTTTACTGGCTATCGCTGTCGACAGGTCAGTTTGTTTTGGAAAGCTCTCCAGTCACTTATTTTGTGGGCCAAACACTGCTGGTTTTCATATTGATTCATAATGCATTGTGGTTGGTAAACAGAGTGCTTCACGTACTGCTCTATATGTTTATGTTGTCCAACAAAAGCCTTGCAGTTATTTAGTAATATTTAATGCAGTGGTTTTCATATGGAGATCTTAACAATGTGACACAACACAAAGCTTAATACAAACACTTCTTAAAATAAAGGCAGTTGTGTTCCTGACTAAAGAAGTAATGACATTTTTTACTACATGTACACACGTTGAGATCTGGCTGAATATGTGGCTAAATCCCTGCGTAATGTGTAAAAAAAGTCTCCCAACCCTCAAAAGGACAGGCATTATTGGTGGTGACATATTGAAAATGAAATGTTCCTGAATATTCCTTTAATATGATCAGCAGATCTTTCAGGCAACCAGAAATAATTTAATGAAATTATTTGGTCCGCCCCAGCTCGCGCCCGCACCACTGAATCTATTTTTAAAACCCACCCCACGACCATTAAATAAACATACCTTACTAGGCATTGTAATGTACGTGAAAACAGGCTTTATATCAGCCTAAACGTGCTTGGTTGGAAACAGCCATTAGATTACATTGCCATGTAAACTGGCAAAAACATATGCTTATTTACCATAGAAACCAGCATTTTTTTATGACCCGCCGAGACAATATAAAAACACAAATATTAGGTTTTATTTAAAACATCAACAGCTATTTTGCTTAAAAAAATCCAGTTTTAGAGAATATATTGCTGCTACTATAATAATCCTTTTATAGTACACAAGTTAAAATGTTGTGATGTCAGAAATATTTGATCTTTTCAAACAAAATAGCTTTTGATGTTCTACAGAGATTTAATGGATACGGTTATGACAGGGCAAAGTTTGTTTGAACTTCATTGCAGGTTTTTTTAATTATGATAAGGGACACAAGAAGATTAATTGCCTATCTGAGTCTTCTGTAATGGCTGCAGTGCATTATTAAGCAAAATGTAAAGTTTCAAAAATACACAAAAAGTATTTGATCTACTTATTGCAATTCAATGAAGGAAATACCAGTACATACAAAACAACACAATATGTTGCATCAGACCCTCTTTGCTGTTGTGACACTCAACACTTCATCATGTCAGGGATAATACTGTATGTACTGTAGGCAGCCAATTTTTATCACAGAATTGTTACATGGTTCTCTAAAATGCTTGATTTTGATTGGCCACTCTCGATTCAAAGTTCGTTATTTTCATATAACTACAGGAAGCTGCAAATCATTTTTACAGTTTAATATTATACAAAATGACATGTCTTTTAATTACATTTATGACATTATATTTACAAATTATTATACCAAATTGCCTTGTCTTTCTTAAAACCAAACGTAAACAGCATCCTGGTTACTGTGTGTTATTCGTTTTGAGTGGTTGTTATATGGAAATTACAAACTTGCAAATGTCGCAACTAGCCAATTAGAATCACGCATTCCAAGGAGCCATGTAATAAACAAAAATAACAAATAACACACTTGAGACAGACACCCCCTTCCTGATTTTTTTTGCATGTTTGTCTCATGAAACAAATTTAAATATTAATCAAAGATAACACGTTAACACAACATGCAGTTTTTAAATGAAGGTTTTTATTATGAAGGTAAAACAAAATCCAAACCCACATGGCCCTGTGTGAAAAAGTGTTTGCCCCCCATTAAAACATACTTTAAATGGGTTTATCAAAGTAAAGACTGACAAAGTAAAGTAGACCAAAAGATCTTTAAATGCTGGACATCATGTTGAGATCAAAAGAAATTCAGGAACAAATAAAACAGAAAGTAATTCAGATCTATAAGTCTGGAAAATGTTATAAAGCCATTTCTGTACTTTCAGACTTTCATGTCATCTCTTGATTTGTGTCTGTCAAATAAAGGCAAAAAATTGCCCAAAAAAATGTTAAAAAAGCTTGATTTAAAGTATAACATGCTTTTGTAGTTTGGACAAAGCACTCCTGGAAGTGGCATGCTTTAAATTGCTGAAGATGATGTGGTGACCGTTTAAAACAAAGCAGACATTACATGCTTTATAATGGTAGAACAGTCACTTTTCACAACAATCCATGGCTATAAAGAATGCACTTCAACTTATAGTGTGAACAGCGCAGCAAAGATAGACCCGACGTATGCTGTGACCTGTTAACATGGACACAGAATAAAGAATTTCTTAGGCATACTGTTACAATCCCTGTCTGCTTTCCTGCATTTTTCCCTGTTTCCTCCCATTATCTGCCTTTGGACTTCATTTCCCATCATCCTTCAGGCTCCCTCACCTGTTTTGTCATCATCCTCACCTGCCAGCCATCATGCTCATCATATCAATTACATATAACTCACCCTGTTTCCCCATTGTGGTCTATTTTACGCTGTTGTTGATGTGTTTCCTTACCAGTCTGCCTGTTCCCTTTTGTTTTATAATTAGAGTTTATCATTTGGAATTACCCCCGTGTCTCCTGCAACATCAAATAGCACCACGCCAGCACTACCGTCTTTAAGACACGCCCTTTAAAATAGAAAGTTTGAAAATGACCATGGCACCCCTAATCTTACTTTTTCATTGTGTTTAGGTATATGGCAATTGTTCACCCATTAAGGCCCAGAATGAAGTACCAGACGGCATACTGTCTCATAACTGGCGTGTGGATTGTTCCAGTGCTTATTTCCATACCATCGGCTTACTTTGCTTCTGCGACAAAGGTTCCTCACGGAGCCAACCGCAGCCAAACCTTCTGCGCCCAGATTTGGACAGTTGATCAACAGCTATATTACCGCTCCTACTACTTGTTCATCTTTGCCGTAGAGTTCGTTGGCCCGGTGCTCGTCATGGCCATGTGCTACTTACGAATCTCCAGGGAACTCTGGTTCAAGAGCGTTCCGGGTTTCCAGACGGATCAGATCCGGAAGCGACTACGCTGTCGCAGGAAGACGGTCATGGTTCTCATCGGGATCCTTATGGCATACATCCTCTGTTGGGCTCCATACTACGGCTACACAATCCTGCGCGATTTTTACCCAACGCTCATCTCCAGAGAGAAGAACTCTCTAGTGGCTTTCTACATCATCGAGTGCATCACCATGAGCAACAGCATGATCAACACCTTCTGCTTTGTCAGTGTGAAGAACAACACCGTGAAGTATTTCAAGAGGATTGTCCTCCTACGATGGAAGTCCTCCTACACCTTGAGGAAGACTGTCGATGAGACGGATGTAAACCCCAATCTTAGTGAATGTAGAAAGGGAGCTGAACTGAGTGGTTTTCATGTCACCCACATTATAGATGATTAAAGACCACTACATATACCGGGTGCGAAGAAAGCATTGTTCAGTTGATTAAACAATCTTTCAATCTCAGTTTCTTAAAACCAACCATGTCATTGTATTATCTGAGAGGTGACTCCACGGTACGGACACTGAACATTTGTGTTTGAATTACAATTATGAATCTTAATATTTTTTTTTAGTGTGTCAACAAGTGAACTATATTTGAACCATGAATCTGTAACAAGATCAAAATCCTGTGTCTGATGTTGTGGTGAGATCTTTTTTTCTGTGAAATGTGCCATGTTCATACTTTTTATATAAATATTAAGGGTACAGCACAATGATTATTAACTCATTCCCCACCCGCCTTTCTTAAAAAAGTTGCCTGCCAGCATTATTTTTTTGTGATTTTTACAAAAGTTTCACAAAATGCATTCTGAGAAAATTTTCCTTTATAAATATATAAACAAACAATATATTTAAAATGAAAGAACAGACTCTCTGCTTTTAAATAATCAAACAAACAAACAAAGCAGAAAAAGTATCATCCTATCTTCATTTGTTCTCTTTTTATAACCTCTCAAATCTGGGTAGGTTTCTTCGAAAATAAAAAATTTTGAGCAAAAAAATTTAATGATTGCATTTTTGTAAAGGACTTTTGTTAGAGATCAGATTCAGAACAACGATCAAAACATACACAGAGTTTACAATGTTGTTGAATAGCTGAATAGCTTCAGTTTTTTTTTAAATCAGGTAAGCACGCCACCTCGTGGATAATAGCAGTATTATAGATTACAATAAAAACTCGTCAGGAAAGCATTATTGATACGAAAATGTTTTCTCTTAATTGAGAGATACTCGTCAGTGGCGGTGAAAGAGTTAAGGTTGTTTTCCACAATTTTAGGGTCATTTTGAATCAGTGACTATGATGAATTTTCTCCATAGGCATTTGTATAAAAGAAATGTAAGACATCAAGCAAACCAGCCACCTCTTATAAATCCAAATATTGGTTCAAAGCAAAGAGTACTTGAAAATAAGTATATAAGTTCTGAATAAACTGTTAATACCTTAAAGGGACACTCCACTTTTTTGAAAATATGCTCATTTTCAGCTCGCCTAGAGTTAAACATTTAAATCTTACCATTTTGGAATCCATTCAGCTGATCTGGCGGGTCTGGCGGTACAATGATATTACGTAGCACCCGAAAATAGTCCTCTGCTATTGAAAGATACGAAGGGGACTATTTTCGGCTGCTACGTAATATCATTGTGCCTCATGCAGCCAAAGTCCTTGATTATTACGCCAGAATGAGAGTATAGTTCCTAACCATATCTGCCTAGAAAATCAATTAATTAATCAATTAGTACACGATGTAACTACAGAAGAGTCGTTTTAAACAGGAAAAATATCAAAACTAATCATATTTTATGGATTGTGCTAAGCTATGCTAAACGTGATAGCGTCAGACCGGAAATCGGCTGAATGGATTCCAAAATGGTAAGAATGAAATGTTTAACTCTAGGGGAGCTGGAAAATTTTTATATTTTCAAAAAAGTGAAGTGTCGCTTTAAAGCTTCATCAATCACATGATTGCATCAAAAGAGATGGTTCAATTTAAAAATGATTATTTATAGTCATTGGTCCTATAAAAGTGTAAGACTTTAATAAAATATAAAAAACAAAAAGTATAAAAATGTATTTTATATGTATTGCAACATACTTAGACACATACACAAATGTTGTAGTTTGAAAAAGTATGGACCCAGACTTCACCGTGCTCAGCTTTTGTTGGAGTTTCCATAGTAAAAGTGATAATTGTTGATAACACATTTTTGTTCATACATGTTGCTTTTAAAGTTGCAGCATAATTTGTAGAAATATGATTGTAGTCAATTTGTACAAGTATGATTTTGGAATCATAAATACTTGCTGTTTTTTTTGTGTTGTTAATAGTGTCTGCATGTTTCCAAGCCAAATAAAGTTGACTTAAGAATGAAACAATGTCATCCACAGTCCTTGAACTTTATGGATGGTTCGAAACAACAAGGATTAAATTAAGTGGAGTTAAGAGCTAATCTACACTCTTAACCCAGAAATTGTCTTTACTTAAACAATCAAGTAAACATCACTTAATATTTTCTGTTTTGAAGCCAAAGCTTAAAAAGTTTAGTTGATATAACTTTTAAGCTTACAAATCCATTAAACTAAAACATTCAAGTAAAATGAACTTAAAAGTATTAGTTCATGTTGTGAGGAATACCCATAATCCTTTGCGCCTGAATATTTTGATTATTTTCTGCTTTTTCACAGAATAAAAACTGATAAGAACTTACTCTACTCAAATATTTGTTGATAAAATGTCATATAGGTTCAAGCTCTTATATTATTGATGTTGTTTTGTTGTATTTATAATTTTGTGAAGTCACTGTTCACGTGATCAGTGTTTCCATACATTAACCCTGTTCAGAACATTTTATTGGATGTCTCTCCACAGTACTGACAATGTATGTCAAAAACACAGTTTTGTGTGTGTTTCTGTTTAGAATCACGTTTATTCAATGATTGACTTAAAGTCAGTCATTCATTTTGTGTTATAATACCATTATATAAAGTGATAAAAACTAAAGTTATATGCAACTGGTTTCCTCACAAATTTCTATGTCAACTAATCCAGGTTAAGAGTGCAGGAATATTGGAAGAAATTAAAACATTAAGTACATTAAATTTAAAATTAATTGTTATTTCAACCAGGCAAAATTAACTTTTTTTAGGGCAACGAGTTTCCATAAACTTTTTAAGTTCAATCAACCTGTATGGGCTGTGTTGCACCACTTAAATGTAAACACTGATTAACAAATCTTAGTTTAAAACTTTAACCTGTATTAAAACCTTCATCTGTGATTTATTTGATCCACCATGATGAATTTGCCGATGTTATTAAACAGCAACAATGGTGACGTTTTTCGAAAAGGAAATAAAAAGTTTATGCAAGCAAAGGAAATGTAATTTTTATTACATAAATCACTACCTACATATTCTGGTAATATAAAGGGCATTTCAAATAAAAAACATTTGACGATCTATTAAAACAATTTAATGTATTGATTAACAGGACAGTGTGGCAGGATATATTGTGAAGCTCAGATATTGTGATAAAATGAAAAAGATTCGTTCACAACGCTTCACTTCCTGACTTTAGCGTGCATGACAGAGGAGAAGGGCAGTATATAAACACCGGTTACATGTCACTGGTACTGCTGTTAATACTGCTGAAATCAGACTCTATCATGTGTATTTAAAAAACATGTCTTTGCATGTATACTGTAGGGGTCAATATCACTATAAAGTGCCTTTTGCTGTCCTTATCAGAATCACTCAGTCATCATGAATATAATTCAAAATAATGAAATAATGAGGTTTTATTATAAATGGCCACACATTTACACACATACAAGATCAGTGATAAGTCTATTGAAATATGTATTTCCTATTTTATACCATTTTCTTTGATTGGGTGTATGCAATTTTGGCATGTCCCAGACACTGCTTGGCTAACTTTAGTCAATGTAAAAAGTGAATAAGTGACATAAAATTCAAAAACCTTTTGATTTTACTTATTGTCCTCTACAAGTTATTTGATAACTGAAAGCTCTCCACATGTTTGTAAAATCTTTCTCTCCTGTTTGTTACAATATTTGTAAATTATTTTTTCAGATTACACGGATCATATATAGGCTATCCATTTACAGCAATTAAAAGCCTGCCAATTTTCCTTCAACGACTGAAAGAAAACGACTTTTAAAGGTTTTAATAAAAAAAACTATTTCAATACAAATTATAACAACGCAATTTTTAACATCCTCTGCTTCGTTTATCAACTTGCAACTGGCTTTTAAAGGGGATGAGAGCTGAGACTCTCATTGGTTTATTGCACATTACGCCCAAAACACTCCCGTTACTCATTACAAAAATAGGAACAACCCTTTAAGACTGTGCGCTTGCCGCACAAACTATTTTTCCCATCGTTGAATTAGCGAAAGTGAAATCGGACAATGCCGTGCCCTTTAAAGGATTAGTCAATTTTCTTCCAGTAAAATCCAGATAATTTACTCACCACTATGTCATCCAAAATGTTGATGTCTTTCTTTGTTCAGTCGAGAAGAAATTATGTTTTTTGAGGAAAACATTGCAGGATTTTTCTCATTTTAATGGACTTTAATAGAGCCCAACATTTAATATTTAACTCAACACTTAACAGTTTTTTTCAACGGAGTTTCAAAGTACTTTAAACAATCCCAAACGAGGCATTAGGGTCTTATCTAGCGAAACGATTGTCATTTTTGACAATAAAAATAACAAATATCCACTTTTAAACCACAACTTCTCGTCATGTAGATCTGGTCGTGATGCGCCAGCTGACCCCACGCAATACGTCATGACGTCAAGAGGTCACAGAGGACGAACGCGAAACTCCGCCCCAGTGTTTACAAGTGTGGTGAAAGAGGATCGTTCCTACATTGTTGTATGTCAACTGATACTAAATAATGTCTTTGTGTCAGTTTATTGTTTACAATGGTAAATTTGCGTTTTATATATGTAAAACGTGACCTTCCTACGTCACTACGCATTTACGTTAGGTCGCGCTGGACCGGACCTAGACGAAAAGTTGTGGTTTAAAAGTACATATTTTTAATTTTTCTTGTCAAAAATGACAATCGTTTCACTAGATAAGACCCTTATGCCTCGTTTGGGATTGTTTATAGTCCTTTGAAACTCCGTTGAAAAAAAACTGTTAAGTGTTGAGGTAAGTATTAAATGTTGTGCTCTATTAAAGTCCATTAAAATGAGAAAAATCCTGCAATGTTTTCCTCAAAAAACATAATTTCTTCTCGACTGAACAAAGAAAGACATCAACATTTTGGATGACATGGTGGTGAGTAAATTATCTGGATTTTTCTTTTAAGAAAATAGACTAATCCTCTAAACAATGCGCTTAGATCTTTAAAATAGGGCTCTAATCCTTGTTAGTGCAACCCACCCTATATTCGTAAATCCAGAGATGGTATTGATCTGTTTGGTGAATATATCTTTATGCGCCAGGTAAGTTATTTCCTACAAGATCAGGGAAATCATTTTCTGCTCTGCCTGTAATTCATGAAGGCTATTTATGTGAAATCTAAGGACAGACTACTTATAAACGCATGGATTCTTTTAAAATCATTTCCATAAGTTCTGAACCGAGAAATAGTACATGCTCCAAAGTAACAAGATTCCTTAAGATATCCAGCATCTATGGCTATATTCATGATGAGAACTGGCTAATCCATACACAAGTTGATTGAGGGGCAATTTGGTATCTTTAATTCACCTGACTTGCATGTTTTTGGCCTGTAAGGAAACCGGAGCACCCAGAGTAAACCCACGCTGACACAGGGAGAACATGCAAACTTCACACAGAAATGTGGAAAAAAATGGAAGAAAACTTTTTGGGAAGAAATTGGAACACCAACATGTCCAAAAAAGAGATTGACGCCCTCCAAATGAAAGATTCACAAACATTCATTGCTTAGACCGATATTGCTTATAGATGAAAGTGTCACCGCAGTTGCTGGTACACTGTCAAAAATAAAGGTACAAAGCTGTCACTGGGGCAGTACCCTTTAAAAAAGGTCAAATATGTACTATTTAGGTACAAATGTATCTTTGAACTGCCAATATGTACCTTTGAAGTATTTAATATGCACTCTTTGGGTACAAAAGTGTACCTTTTTGAAAGGGTACTGTCCCAGTGACAACTTTTGTACCTTTATTTCTGAGATGAAATAGAAAATATGCAGTTTTTGTTTATCATTTAAAACGTGTTATTGAAATGTAAGTTTGGTATCATGTAGGAAGAAATGATAAAAGCTGCCCAAAATATAGTTTTTTTTCCCAGTACGTCATAAACTGATTTACCTGGACAGAAACTCTGGCTATATTACAAGTACAGTTTCTGCCTCTTGGCATGGGAAATGTTCAAGTTCATGTGTTCATCTGTTTGTATAATGTTAAGCTTACCAAGTTATGTACGTGGTAGACAGTTTTGGGTTGTTGTCAGCTATAGCAGCCCAGTCACAAGAAATTACGTACCTATAATAGTCACGTAATTTTTTGATTCTTTTTCGTGATACTGTCACAAATTTCCACATTTTTTGTGATCTATATCACAAATTTCTGTTTACAGTATGTGTCATTGTCACATATTGGTTACTCAACTGTTTTGTCCTATTTTCTTACCATTGTCGCTTCTGTTTAGGGTTAGATTAACATAAAATGACTTCCTTACCCAAACCCAACTCTAACCCTAACGCCAGGCAACAATGTTTTAACATTTAGAAAATATATATTAAAAAAAAAAAATAATTGGATGAACCAATAGTGATATCCTAATGCAAACACCAGATCTAACCCTAAACCGAAGCGAATTATATGATCATGAAAAATGGGGAAATTCGTGCCAGTATCACAAAAAAGAATAAAAAAATTACATGACTATAGGTACATAATTTTGTGAGACTGGGTAGGCTATAGAGAGGCATCCCCTAGACCCTTACTGAAGATTACATATAGGCAAAAACATATAGGAGTAAAAGGGGATGGTGAAGGAACTGATGTCAGGGATAAGAAAGATACTGTTTTTATATTCTGGCAATAATTAGAAACTAATGCACTAAACATGAAGGCAGGTTGAGAATCCATGCAAGGCAGACAATCCAAATCAGAAGGCAGGGAAAAGTAATGGGCAAAAGATATAAACAGGCAATATTCCAAAAACATGAGATGACGTGACAAAAGGTTAATCCAAAAACAGTAAACCAATTAACACAGAATGTACAGGCACAATGGTCATAACTGTGAACAATAGAAAACATTTGGAAATGCATTAAGAACTGACAATACTTTGCATGGTGATAATGGAACAACACGGCTAAAGGGGGCGCGCTCACTTTGTACTTTACTATACTGAACTGTACTTGATTATCCCTCCGCCACAATCCTCGCTATTCAGGTCTGCACTCAGACTAAGCTTTTGACCCATACCTGGGTACACTTATGTTATATTGCAACTGTTTTGAAGAAAACCAAAAGATACGTGCTCACTCTTAGCATAGTGGAGTCTATTGTAATTATAAGTTTGTGGTAGGGATGTTAACAATTAATCGATCTTCGATTAACTGTCGTTAAGAATTAAATCAATAAAAATGCGCAAAGCATGAAGCCGGTGAAAAAATGAAACAAGCACACAGAAGTTAAACTAGTCATGATCACAATGATGCTCGATGCCAAACACACACCTGGGCTTTTTAACATCATGCAAGACGAGGCTGGCTGCTAACGCAACGAAATGGCATCCGCAGTGGATCTGAGAGAGTCCGATACAGAAAATGAAAATACGGTTAGGATACTAAAAGCAAAGACCCTGTTCAGGGAAGCCTGCAAGATTAGCATAGCAACGCTGCCAAACACAGGGAAGAAGACCAGAAGCCGTTTTTAATGAACAGATTAAAATGTAATCTTAAATTCTGGCAAGAAACTAAAATGTAAATGGTAACTGACTGTCGTAACACTCTGAACGCCCACAACATATATCATTAATCATCATTATTGACTGCTGAAAAAACAATAAAACCATTAAAGAAAATTCTAATGGTTTCCATTAAAATACCAATAGGAACCATTAGCTTTTACCATTAAAACCACTACACTGTAGTGTGTTTTGGGCCATATTCCATTAGAACCAATAAAATTCCCAATAAAACCAATAAAATTTCTGTGATGGTGTCTGTTTTTTTAGCAGGGTGGCTGAGGCGCTACACACTAAACTTGCAGGTTTTCTAATGGAAGATTGAACTCTTCAAAATATAAGCATCTTTGCTAAAAGTACGCCACAGGTCTGAGGTGACTACGGGAAAAGTGCCCTTTGTGTGCTTCTTGGCTATAATTACAACAAATAGTGTATCAACGACCCGGAAAGCGAGGTGAACAACTAGAAAAATAACACTTGATGATAATGAAACTTATATTTTGTCATGGACGCACGGAATTTCATGCGACTGTGCACAGTGCCAATGTGAGGCAGAGTTATACACTGTGTCTATTAGTCATTATATTTTATTACGAGATAAATTTTTATCAAAACACCAACTACATTGACTCAATTTACAATCCCACTAGCATGTTATTTACAGTAGACAAAATAAAATCTTTTAATTCGTGTGTTGAAGCTGGCATTTTACGCACACTTTTATGTCATTGGCTATATGACACTACAGTAAAGGCTTAATGCACTTTTACTGTTAACGATTTTTCAATTGATTGAAAGCACTCTTGCAGTAATTAATGTTTTAAACATATCGGACTGCACAACGCCACACGAAGTCAAGCACAACAATCATTTGGGACGTGGTGCCATGCGGCTGCATGTAATCGTGCTGTTGGTATCAAAAGTGTTTTACTGGGACAGCTGAAGTTACTGAAAAATCCAGCTAAGACCAGCATAAGCTGGTAGCTGGTTTTAGCTGGTGTAAGGTGGCAGTAGCTGGTCTTACCAACCTGGCAAAGCTGGTCAAGCTGGTGAGTCAGCTTGTCTCCCAGCCTGATCAGCTAAAAAGCGACCAAAACACAGCTAGACCAGCTTGCTACACCAGCAAAACCAGCTAAAACCAGACTGGGAGACCAGCTAAAACCAGCTCACCAGCTTATGCTGGTCTAAGCTAGATTTTTCAGTAGGCAGGAAGGATACAGGAACGGTTGCAGTATTGATAAAAAGCTTTCAGATCCATTATCTGTCATGGTTAGTTTTGGATTGTTTGTGTCTGATGCAGACAGGCTGTAGCATTCAGTTCATCATTTTTTACCCAAATTTGCACTTACCAACTTGTATTTAAATTTTTAACTTTTAACATTTGAAATTTATTTTTGGCGCCATTCTTTACTGATTGTTTAGTTCAACAAAGTCTTGGCTTTAGAAACATCCAGATTGCCACACTAAATAATTCTGAAGTTGAGGGTTGAACATTTATCATCATTATTATTATTATATATTTTTGTAATAAGATGAACACTTCTGTTCTTCGTCTAATGGAATTGGCAACTTATTCAAAAAGTAGCTTATTATTTTAGTCAACAACATTTGGTTCACATTCTTACTTCTCTTGCTTGAGTTGAGTTTTTTTTTTTTTAGCTGAACTGCTTATTAACAAAACATCAAGGCTGCTTTTTTGTCTTTTTGAGCTTTGTTTGCGAGCAGCACTGAACCACACTGTTGTTCTGAAGCACAGACTCACAGGTCAACAGTCTTATTCTAATGTTCAGACTTTTATTGATTATTCTGTCTGCACTTACTTGCTGTGTTGCCTGAATCATTACCTTTGAAAAGAATGTGCGGCTCTCACAGTTAGATGACAAGAGTGAATAATGTTTAATGAGGTAAGATAGTAGGTTTCCAGAAGTAAAAAACATTCCCTTTTTTCTCCAGTTTATTTATAGCACTAAGGGCGATGTTTACTAACAGCTTGCGCCAGCACAAACCATCATTTTGCTGTTAACCCTCCTATTACCCTAAAATCTGATAAAAAATTTAAACCTACAGAATATGTTCCCTTTCACAATGCTGCGCTGCTAAGCGCTATGGGGAAACGTCTTTTGTTGTTGACCCGCTGAATATAGTGTGCAAACACGTCAATGAAATTGACCCGGAGGTATATTGCCTTGGTTGATGACGGCATCAAAGCGCACCCGATGCGAGGCTATAAAATAGATGAGCACCCGCTGTGTCATCAGGTCTTTTGTTTTCAGACCGCTACTGTATGCTTGTGTGCTACACTGAAATCTCTCTCTTACCTTTTGAACTTCACTTGAGATCTTTGTTAGGGGTTAGATTCCAACAAGATAGAGTGCAGATTTTCTCTCTTTCCGATTTAAAAAGTTTAAGTTAAAAGGCGAATATGAGTAAGAAGAGCCACAAGCAGTGTATGTCCTGTGTTTGTTCTCGCGCTATGATGAAGGACGACACACACTTGCTGCATGTGTGTTTGGGGGATGAGCATGCGGTCACGGCTTTACAGTCTGATGAGTGCAAGCGTTGTGAATCATTCACAATAAAAATGCTTATTTTCTGACCACACTGTCAATTTTAAAGGGCACGTTCTTCCTGATACCATTTTTTAAACCCTAGTTAGTGTGTATTGTTGCTATAATAGCATAAATAATACCTGTAAAATGATTAAGCTCAAAGTTCACTGCAAGGCGATATATTTTCTTCAATAGAATTCCTCTTTAAAAGCCTACAACGAACGGCCGGTTTGGACTACAGCCCTCTATTTCCTGCTTTAATGATGTCAGTAAAGCTTTAAGATTTATTTCTTCGCGTGATCCGAAGCGCACTTCGGTGTTTCTGTGGTTCACGTGGGGGATTATTATAATGATGACATTGATGATATCTCTCTTTGTTCTGCAGACTTTGATAAACCAGCCTCCGAGCATTCCTCGCACGATCAAAAGTCGATTGAGGAGCCAGGTTGCAGATTGATTGGCCGAGATGCCACAGGTGGAAGAGATGCTCGCAAGTTATCTCTCGCCTGGCTCGGCATCCTCATTAATGCTGAGTTTACACCAACCGCGTTTCAGGCATCAAAATCACGTCTACCGCGCCTAGTTTGCCGCTTGAACAGCTTGAATGCATTCACGAGTGTAGAGCGGAGTAGACGCATGGAAAAAGCAAGCATTTGACGTGCATCAGAGGCAAAATCCGCTTCTTGTGGGAGGGGCAAGTGCTATGCGGTTGTCTGTTTGCAAGATGACTGATGTTGACTGCGCATTTATCGAGAGAGTTACTGGTTTGTATTTGGTAACCTTACTATAAGGGGAAAATAAACGGCGCGGGTCAATAAACGTCACGTGACTCAAAAGTGAAATTTGTATTACAACTTACCAGGTTGCCCAATTTCTTCACTGACACTCTTCCAAGCTAGGTCCTTTTTATTCTTGTCTCTATAGAAATAAGAACTTGTGTCATATACAGTAGCTACGGGTGACTGCTCACGTGAATTCATGTTGAATGAGTGACTCCGGGCGGGGCTGCCTCCACAGCAGCAAGCAAGCTCGTAATTGGTTAACGCGACGCGAAATTCGCATCAAACACAAAATGCACAAAAAGCCCCATTTGCGTGTACCGCTCACAACGGTCAATTCGCGCGAGCTAGACGCGCGAATGAGGCGGAAACGTGTCTTCCGCGCCTCGCCAAAAGCCTCATCCACGCCGCGGGACCGCAAGACGCACATAAACGAGTCTTCACATTGACTTAACATTGAAATCACTCACGCTTCATGCCTCTACCGCAGTTGGTGTAAACCCAGCATTAAGAAGCCTACCCTGCCCACGAAGCCGTGTAAAATAACTTTAGCTCTCGTGGGCAGGGCTTATCAAGCTGCAGGTCAGGCTGGTGCTGCGCTGCATACTATGGCGATATTACAGGCATACCAGGCTGATCTGTTAAAGGATTTGAGTGCAGGCGAGGCGATAAACAAAGAGACATTTGACGAGCTGCGTAGAGCTACAGATCTTTCTCTCCGTGCCACTAAACAATCAGCTCGCGCTATTGGCCATTCTATGTTTGCTCTGGTACATCCAGATACTTTCTGATTCCCAAGAAGGATGGGGGGTTGGGTCCAATCTTAAATCTATGGGTCCTTCCATTCGGCCTAGCTTTATCACCCCGTACATACACAAAATGTATGGATGCAGCACTGGCTCCATTGAGACTCCGGGGCATCCGCATTTAAATTACATAGATGATTGGCTAATAATAGCAAAATCGTGTGAGGTGGTGCTCCAACACAAACACATTGTGTTAGCACATCTACTTTCTCTAGGGTTGAGACCAGGGTGCGATTTGCTGGGGGGGGATGCGTGGGATTTCCCCCTTTCTGGTCAATGTATCCCTGCCTCTGCTTCATTATTTTTATCCCCGGTGGGGATAAATTTATCCCCCCCTCAAAGTGATCAGTGCTACTACACTAGTGGCGAGACGGATCACAAAACTTATCACGGATCGTTTGATTAAAGTCAATTTTGTTTTAAAATGCACTACTTTGGCTGGCTCTGATATAGCTGCCGCGCAGCCTCTCTGTATTCACTACTCTGCAGACTTGCTCAATGTCCCGCCCGCGGCGCTATCTGATTGGTTACAGACCCGGTTACACCTCACGAGTAATAGCCTATCAACACTTGCAAGATGGTTATGGAGCTGTGTGTCGAAACGATGAAATGCAGCATATTCAGCCGCATATTAATAAAGCGGGAATAAACATCACACTCTGATTATCTGTTTATGATGACAAGCGGAGTTAGTGTCCCAGTCACACCACTGAGAATGGCTGAAGTTACACATGATAAATCCGATGAGGCGTTTAGCGAGGCGCGGGCGCGTCCAGTTTGCGCAAATGAGGCTAAGTTAAGTGACTAACACATAATGCATCTGACTTCTCTATTATTTCACTGTAGCTCAGCATCGCGCTGTAAAGTTAATGTTATTACTTTAAAAGCAGCATTAAAACTGTTTCTACTGTAATGGTTTAACTTTGCAATCAATACATTGTTCATATTTATGTTTAAGTTGACACTACGTTGTGCCATATAGTTTTGCCATTCAAGATTTAATTCTTGCGTGTTTTTTCGTTGTGCATGATCACAGTTCATATGTGTGGGGAAAGATAAGCTATTAGAGTAAAAATATTGCGTTAGGCTGCTTCATGAGTTAATAAGAAAAAAGATTTTACAATTCCTGCAAATGCAGGACTGAGTTCATGTTCTCATGATTTATTTTTATGAATTAAAATGTTTTGAAATGTGTTGTGGACAGAGACGCATTATGTCAAGAATTATAAAAAATCTTCAATAAGCTCATAATTTGTGCTAAAATAGTATAAATGTTTAGTTTTAAAACCATTTTGAAAAGCTGGTTATATTTTTATGTTTCTGCGCAAGTTCAGCAGACAGTGAGGTTCGGGTTTGTTCCGATCAGAGCTCGTGAGCGGAGGGCGCATTTCTGAATATTAGAAATATTGTAATTAGAAATATATATTAAAAATAATAATATTATAATGGAATTTTGTTAGGTCGGCCAATGATTACCAAATTTCTCATATTGCTCTTCATAACCACTGAAAACAGTCAAAAAAGTTAAAACTAATGGTGGGTACAAAATGACTCATGACGAAATATGGTGGGTACCCACCGTCGCCGAAATCGACGCCTATGAAAACATCCCCCCTTCTGTTTTTTTTCACAAATCGCACCCTGGTTGAGACCAAGAAAAGCATTCTTTCTCCTGCCAACCCTAAAAGGCTAATAAAAGTGACGCGCCGCGGGCTTCGTACACTAACTATGTGGATAAGACCCTGGTTTCTTGCCTTGGGTCCCACGCTGTAAGCGACTTGTCATCGCAAACTGCTAATGACGGATGCCTCCCTGACCGGCTGGGGTGCGATCTTAGATGGTCGTCCAGCTCAAGGGGAATGGAGAGGTCATCAGCTCGGTTGGCACATCAATTGCCTAGAGCTGACGGCTGTATTTCTGACCCTGAACTTCTGACCCTGAGATACTTTCTCCCCCAACTGAGAAGCTGTCATGTTTTAGTGCGGGTGGACAACACTGCAACAGTCTCATACATAAGTCACCAGGGTGGTCTGCGCTCGTGCAATTTGAACAGGATAGCAAGGCAGATTTTTCTCTGGGCTCAGGAAAATTCCCTGTCACTCAGAGCAGTGTACATCCCGGGAAACCTGTATGTAGGAGTGGATTAACTGTCCAGGCAGACATTATCGACTGGGGAATTGAAACCCCACCCAGACATAGTGTTTCGGATATGGACCAGATTTTACAGAACGGAATTGGACCTCTTTGCCTCATTTTAGACAGTGCAATGTCACCTTTACTTCTCTCTGAGTCCCCCAGCCCCCCTGGGTCTGGATGCAATGGCGCACACATGGCCGGACAAGCACCTCAATGCGTTTCCTCAAGTTGCGCTGCTCCCACAGGTTCTAGCCAGAGTTCGCCAGCAAGGCTCTTGCCTCTTACTGATATCACCGCGTTTGCCGAACAGAGTATAATTCTCAGAGATAATATCTCTCCTCAACGGCTCGCCATGGGCGTTCTCAGGCGGGGGGTACGATATTTAATCCCAGGCCCGACCTGTGGAATCTCCAAGTTTGGCCCCTGAAGGGTACCAACTGAGGGACACAGGCTTGTCGCCTGATGTCATTGACACTATTTTGAGTGCTAGGGCTTCCTCCACTAGAAAGAATTATGCCTTTAAATGGGGTGTCTTTGAAGCATGGTGCACGGCACATAATGCAGATCCTGTTAACTGGCAGATTTCTAGAGTTTTCTGCAGGAATAGCTGTCAGCAGGCTTATGCCCATCCACTCTCAGGGTTTATGTGGCCGCTCTGTTGGCTTGCCACGCTTTGATGGATGGGCCGCCGATTGGGAGGCATCCTCTGCTCGCTTGCTTTATTCGTGGGCCAAAACGATTGAGGCCTTCAACAAGAACTAAGATTTCCTCGTGGGACCTAGCTATAGTCCTTGAGGGTCTAATTCAGACCCCCTTTGAACCTCTAGAGTCAGCGTCTGATAGACTTCTTACACTTAAGATGGTTTTTCTAATGGCGATAACTTCTTTAAGAAGAACTGGGGATATGCAGGCTCTGGCGGTTTCGCCATCCTGTCTAGATTTTGGCCCAGGAATGGTGAAGGTGATTTTGCATCCTTATCCTGATTACCTGCCTAAGGCTCCCTTTTCGACTGCACATCCAGTCATTCTTGAGACTTTCTGCCCTCCGCCATTGGATGCTCATGTTACTCCAGGTTCTCATGTCCTCGAGTCAACATCTCAAGCTGATGTCTAAACCATTTGTTCCAAAAAGGGGTATCCCCCACTGCTACTATTAGTAAGGGGTGCCTGCTTACAGGTGTTTGTGAGGTGGCAGGAGCATCCTTTCCGCACACATCCACTATTTAGTAGCTTTTTCAGGGAACAAGGTTACACTCAAGTAACCCCACCAATTTTTTACTAAAAGGTTTGTGTCAGGTAATTTATATCTTTGTTGACTACTTTAAAAGCCCTTTAAATAAACTCTCCACCCACCACCCCTCACTCCCCACCCCTTTACATCCAAAATACCTATTGCACGTCAATCGACAAATTTGTGTGAACATACAGTAAGAGTTTCCTTTTCATTTGTTGAAAGAAAATACATGATTTAGGCCATGCAATTTACTAACGGTACATTTACATGGGGCGTAAGTGTTAACGCTTCTCATTTACTTTTAATGGGTGACAAAAGTGTTTGATTGAAAAATATAACCTTGTTTAATGTTAAGGGAACTGTAAATGCAGTTTGTTTTACGAGGCAGCTACAGAGTTGTGCAAGGGTGTTTTTTTGTTCTTGGCATTTCAATGACGATGCAGGGGTCCCAGCAATAAAAGACCCGGTCATCAGTCTGAACCACAGGCGATAAGTAGAGCTGCATCAAATGTCTGTGTTTTGTTTGCAATCAGTTTGAAAGTGCATGTAATGTAAAAAACACAAATACATGGTGAATCAAAAGTAAGCCCAGCTTTTTCGGAAAGAAGTGATTTGGTGAATAGCTCATTTAACAAATAAGAAAATATGTAAATTGGAGGTAGTTTTTCATCTAATTTATCTGAAGGAGTTTGTGAAATTTGTAGAGCCTCTGATTACCAACACAAGAAAGACAGTTGTAATAAAATGGGGTATATTTGACTAATATGCAAGGTGAAAAACTACTATGTAATGCAAATAAATGACATAGAAATTAATGTAAATTAAATAAAAAAGGTAAAAAACAAAGAAAGGTTATATTGGAAATTAAATGTATAAACACAAGAAACAATGAACAGAGCGAGCAAAAGCAATGCTGTTGGATGTGGTGGTCAAAGAGAATTATTAGGTAGTAGGCCTCTTAAAGAGTGGCAATGTTTAACATCTATGCTACAATCAACTGGTGCCAAACTGTACGTCCACACCGCCGCAGACTTGAGGTTCCAAAGAAGCTCAGGCCGCCCGGGGAAGGATGCTTGTCAAAAAGTACTGGGAAGCTTGTTGATGCTTTGGCCGCTCTGAAGTCTTCTCAGAACTAATGTTTGCTAGGAACGAAAGTTTACATCATATGTTTCTCCGGAATCAGCCAGCGAAGAACTTCTAGGCTATATTCCGATTGGCTGGTGGCGTTTTGCCGCTGCTTGCCACTGAACCGCGTCATAGCTCATTACCATAAATTTGAGCTTCTTTCAACTTTCTGATTGACGCTCTAGTCGCTCAAAATGCCAAAACCCGACGCCGATGGATTGGACGCTCCTTGCAGATGAGAGAAACCATTGTAAATTAATGACTTCCGGTAACTTTGGAAGCTTAAGTCTGTGGCAGTGTGAACGTACAGAAAGTCTCTGAAAGAAGTTGTATAAACAAATTATATGTACGTTTCACACGGTCAGGTAATCAGTCGGGCGTTAGATACATCCTTTGCTGGTTGTTTGCTTTACAATCAGTGGGATGTACTCTTCTTCTCCTGTTATCCAAGAGTTAAACTGTTGCACCAGAAAGGATTTTTCCAAGGTCCAAGGTGTGCGATTGTTTAGTCCTTTGCAGCAATTTGTGTTGATGAGCTATAAAGCTGATGGAAGTTTGGAGGTTGTACGCGTAAGAGTTTTACCTCAGTCGTGTTGTTGTATCTTTCCTCATCAGGTTAAAAACTCAGAACAAAGTTGTGTTTGCTGGTTGAGTATCTTTATCTCTTTCTGGTGGGGTCAAGATTGTAATTCAGCCCCCTCCATCTCCAGCATTGCGATTGGTGGTCACCATAAGAAATGGCCGTGTCACATGATCCACCACCCTCCTTCCATGTGGAACTTATTTGCATGGTATAAAAGTACATTTTGAAGAAAAATGTCCTTAATGCGCTTACCTATGCATTATTTCCTTTCCAAACCACTTTCAAAAAATTCTTGGTAGCGTGCTGAATTAATAAAGACCAAACACTGTATTACACAATAGAATTTAGTAATTGAGTTTACACAGGTTGTTATGCAGTCTCAAGTTACTTTGACCCACACACAGACATTTTAAACAACACCCGAATGACAAGTTTATGAGTGTATTTTCTAATTTAAGTTCTTATTGTATAAATGTTTAAAGCTTTGGTCTCCCTTGTTTCATCTATTGCTGATGCATGACCAGCAAATGTTCATGGAGACCCTAACCCTGGAGATTTTATTGCCCTCTAGCTTTCTGCATTAAGATGAAAACAAATGGAGTTTGGATGATAGGGCAAATCCAGTTGACCAAGGAAAATGTTCTCTATTTGCTGTTATGGTCCTAAAGTTGCCCTGCATGACCCAAAGAAATAAGTCTGGGAGTTGTCCGTTTGATAGGCCTGTGGACCAATGAAAATGTTCTCTCCTCACCAAAATGATCTTAATGTTGCCCTCCGTGACCCAAAGATTGACGCCTGGCATCCTTATGTGCTAGTCCTGGGCATGTGTTTGTATTAGCCCATCACTGCCCAATCAGAATTGAGCAAACTTTTCTCCACCATGACAGTGAGAGGGTCAATAAACTACACCTCTGGGGAGTCCTTTGTTCTCGGGACCCCTGGAGTGTCCTTAGGCCTGTTGTTCATTACACAGCTGTATCTCATTTCTATAAATCTGATAAAACTAAAGACTCTTTAAAGATATAAAGGATGGAATACTACTCTATAGGTACTCAAGATGAAGATTGGTAGAAACTATGTGCATTACCTCACCATTAAATTAATCACACAATGCGATTTACAAAGGTTTGAGCTTTACTGCTATTGATTAATGACTTATAAAGCATGTCTTTAGCCATACGCTAATTTCAATGGCAATTGTGTTGGTCATTAAAGTAATGAGATTTTTTTGCGGTTGTGTTCTTTAACGATCAGCTAATTGGCCCTGTTTAGTAAATCTGACCCTGAAACTGCTAAATTGACTTTGACTAGTTTATCTAAAAATAAAATTTCTCTTTTCTATTCAGGAAAACATCCCTCCGTTGTAGGTCCGTACAATACAAGGTCTCAAAAAGTTGAAAAACTCCAAAAAGTGCTCATTAAAGTAGTCATAGAAGTAATGCAGAACCTAGTCAATTAATATCTTGTGCTGAAAGAAAGAAGGAATAAAGAAGTCCATGCAAAATCCTTTTACATGTAATTGTGTTTACATGGTCAAATGAAATCACATCTGAAAATAAGAACACTCCTGCTGTTGTGTGATGTGGTTAGTTACACGATTCAATGGATTCATGTGCCAAATGTGTGTTTAATAGTGTTCTTCCCCAGATAAGAGCCTTTCACCTCCATGTACATTACAAATCAGCTTGCCTTTTGAAAGAGGAAATGAAATCAAACACGATTACGTATGTTCTCAAGTTCATAATGTCACTTTGTAAATCACCCTTCACCATTGATGTGAGAGGGTTCTGCTAATCCACAGACGGGTTGCACATGCTGTGCCAGTGACATGTCTCACCTGTATCTCACATACATCTTAACCAGCAACAAGGTCTAACCACGGTTTTATGGCACAGTCTTGACAGTGTCTTACAGACAGTTTGTCCTCCTGAGCATTGGTTAACAGACTGTGCTGGTGACCTTAGTATCTAATTTTGTTGGGATTTCTTTGTGACCAGAGGCTGAATTTTGCCGATTGCAGTCACACCGCACAAGCTGTACTGATTAAGAACGAGTACACAAAGTAACTGTGTTAAAAATACACTGTTGAATTCCTCATTCGAAGGTTGTTTTGGGTAAAGTGAATTCTTAATAAATATGTAAATGTAAATGTAAGGACAAATCTCACAAAAATTTACATTTAATCATTTAGCAAACGCTTTTAACCAAAGCTCCCAACAAATGAAACATATTGCAAGCAATTTGTCATATAAGAGCTACAATGTTTGTGGCATTATACTGCCAGGTTTTAATAGTAAGCTGAAGAAGAAGAGGACAGAGTAAATCATTCAGCAGCTACATAATACTCTGCAATATCTTTCAATAATGCAACACAATAATAAAATAAAATAACCCAAACAATGTTGGGCCAATTGAATTTTTCATCCAACACTGGATACCACTTGGTACGCACGTTTGTGATTATATATATAATTTTCTTACTTTCTGTCCAAGCATTAGAGTAAAATTGCCAATATTTGTGTCTTAGCATTAATTTTAAGGAATACAACAGTGATTTGTTTTAGGCGCTTGTCGACTGTCAGTGTGCCTGAAATGCAGAGTGCCTCTGACACTAATATGTCAATTTAATGCAAATTGAGTAGTGCATTCAGAGCGCAGTAATAATACATTTAAAAAGAAGTGGCATTTTAGTGAGACGTGAAGTGTTTTTGTCCATTTTAAGCTTTTTAAAACAACTTACTGTACAACAAAAGGTTTCATAATGCAGCGTGGTGTTCTGGCTGGTTAGGTCTAATTGAAAGCATTTTTAATACCACCCCACTATTATTCTCTATAATTACATGTGTATAGACAATGATGTGCATACATGCTGCTTTTACTGCATGTTAATGCGGATAAGCTTAAGAGTTGAAAATATGACCCTGTATGAGGCAAGTTAATGTCGATGCTAATGGAAGCTGCTGAGTAAAGAAGCTTACTCACTTTTATGTCTTAAAGCTCAATTAACATTTACACGCAAACATTTTCTCAATAGTAAATGACCCCTATTGAATGACCAATTTATGAGCCTCTACTTTTATGTAAAATAAATGCAGGGAGCTTGACCAAAAAGGTTTAACATTGAGCAGCTTTTACCAACAGTTTTTATTATAATCGTATTAATTATCCATAATCTCTTTAGCCATTTTATAAAACACCTTAAAACTTTTAGGAGTTCCCATCCACTCCTAACCACAAAACCCTTAAAGCAGGGGTGTCTAACTTGAGGCCTGCAGGCCAAATTTGGCCCGCCCCCTTATTGTATGTTGTAATTTCATTGTTGTTATCAGTTTTTTTACATCATTCACTGCGTTTAGGTCTGGAAGCTTTTTTGAATACGAAAAGTAAATTACTGAAGTGGTCATTTATTTTCAAATTACAAGTTGTGTTTTTGTTTTAGGTATTATAAAACTGACCAGTCTACAGGTCATTTAGTGCTGTAACACATCCTAAAGTTTGCCTTCTCAAAAATGTTCAGTATAAAAGTAATTTAGGTTTAGATGTCAGGAGGAACTTTTGTTACTCTTCTGCTGCTAATGTGGTGACTTTCTGTTTGTTGCAGCATTTATTAAAACATATGTTTATCTTAATGCCATATCTTAGCTTTTCTACCTTCATCTATCAATTTGTGTTGATGTTTTTATGCACATTTACTGCCTTTTGATGAGATGTTGTTGTTTATACTGGGAAAAATGTATTCTCAACAATTCAAGTTTGTAATGTCAGGTTGCTTTATTTAAAATGTAATTTAATTATTTTGGCAAAGATAAAGGACAAATGGACAGATTTACTAAATGACCATGACAATTTTCATAATGCGTTTAGCTGATTTTCACCAACGCAATCTACTAAGAGCAGCACAAATTAGTTAAGGGTCGCAAATAAGCAGAGCTGATGCTCCTGCAGGTGCGGGTAATCTGCTAACACTTAATGCCCTTAAGTTTAGCACCGTGGGACATGCCAGCTAATGAAGCCATAGTACACTAAAAAGAACTGGAGGATAAACAAATTAAGGTTTACAAGAAGTTTTAAAACACCTATTGTGTGACTTATCCTATTGACTCCTCTTTTATGTCATTCAGCAAAAAAGTAACATGGCTTGGCAACAATATTTTTGAATAATATGTTTCTCTGGCATTCTAAATAAACTGTTACGTAAGGAAAAGTCCTCTGCCTTGTATCACGCTGTTAGGATGTGTAAGATGGAACTAAATGAGACAAAAGGAGCGGCTTCCAGACGCTCCCCAGGGGAACACTAGACACGGGACAAGACAGACTGACAGATAGACAGACACCAAGAAAACATGACAAATAAAATCAAAGGCAGACAAGAATACAATACAAAGGGGTTGGGGTGACATAATAAAAACAACAAGCAAGGGAGTGGGGGCGGGGAAACAAAAAAGTTCACAAGAGGAGGTGCAGGCTGGGTGGGACTAGGTGGGGAAGGAGTCTTAGGTTCAGAGGTAGTAGAGGGCTTGGGACGAGAAGTCCTGGCGGGCTTAGTGGGGTTCTTGGAGGCAGCAGGTTTGGTGGGGGAAGGACAAGGAGGAACAATTCCGGTGTCTGCGCAGACGGCTGGGGCTGCAGCGGTGGCTGCGCAGACGGCTGGGGCTGCAGCGGTGGCTGCGCAGGCTGTGGCAGAGGCTGCGCTGGTTGCCCGGCGGCGAGAGAGGAAGGACCAGGCTGTGATGTCAACCCCCTCCTCTTCTTCTTTCTAGGGCGAGGCGCAGACGCCGTGGAAGGAGAGGTAAGGACTGTGGTGGGAGCAGCAGGTTCCGAAGAGGACCCCTCGGATGGCGACTCCCACGAGATCCTCCGCTGTCATTTTCCTCTGAGGTCAGGGGGCTGGACAGAGCCAGCAGGAACTGGAGTGGTGAACGCCGGGTCCTCCAGCGCCAGAACTCCTATGGCAAGACCTTCAGATATAGGAGGCAGTGGGAGAGAAGGCACAGCCCTAGCTGAGACCCTGGGCTCCGGCCGGTTTCCAATGTACCGCACCATGTCCTCAATACCAAGGGGTCTCAACATCCTCATCTCGCTGGGGGTGAGAGGCTCGTTGAGGCAGCGATTAAAAATTATCTTCAGCTCGTCCTCAGTGAAATTGGTGCCTCTTGCTGCTCGCATGAAGTCCACCGCGAAGTGTAAGACCTCGGCCTCCTTCTGGCGGAGGCCGAATAGACGGTGAGCTTGGCGGGCTCGCTCTGCCGGGTCCACTCTGTCTGCTGGGTTCATTGCTGGCTTGTTCATTCTGTTAGGATGTGTAAGATGGAACCCAAGTGCAGACAGAGATTTGGATGAACACAAACTCTTTATTAAATAAACAGAAAACAAAGGCCCACGAGGGGGCAAAACAACATAAACAGGATAACTAAATATGACAGAGTAAACATAGCCTGACTACGTCAGACTTCGTACTTCCCATTCAAACCGTTTTCCTCCGGTCTCAAAACGACCGTCCAATCAACGAACAGAGGGCGGGCTGAGAGCCGTGACGTAGACGCTAAACGCCGAATCACGGTTGTAGTTTGTTGTGGACATGGAGACACAGAAAGCTATTTGCTTTGTTGTGGAGAACCGGCACTTGCCAACTTAAACCCGAACAAGAAAAGTGTTTGTTAAACATTTGAATGGAGATTATGTTGTTGCCCTACTCCCGACAAGTTTTTGGAAAAGTTTAATTTATCAACTTTACCGATCGTCAGCGAGAAACTGTGTGCAGCACAGCTTGACGTGCACAACGATCGAGAAATCATGGAAGGGAATTATATTGTTCACAGTTAATGGTGGAGGACGCGTGGGCAAGCATTCTTTGGTGAGATTCCTGATTAACCAGAAAATAAGGTAGGAAGATTTAATTTACATATGGTTATGGTTGTCTGGTGGAAGAGTTTGAGAGGAGAGAGGGGCGTTCCTCCCGTTAGACGTGAGTGGAAAGCCACCGTAAGGATAGTGTTCAACTAGCTCTGGCACGATTTACTTTACATAATCTGCAAAAGTCGTTCATAGCCTTGTTAACTCTGGTATTTCGCTCGATGGGTTTATACGTGTATTTTACAGAAGATATTCGATGCGGCTGATCCGGCGCATAAAGCACATCATATCCAAATGTTATGTGTGATTGGCTTACGTTTAGACCAATGATTTTAAACTTCAGACAAGCCCCTCCCACGAGAAGGAAAACGATTGTCAATTATGCCCAGCCAGACTCTGTCTATGAAGCGAAGCAAAATAGCAGAGGATGGTATTACCAGGCTAGAGTAAACACTAACCTGGACAAGAAACAGAACTAGACTACCAAACTGGATAACACTTAACAATAAACTGATTGAACACTAAATATACAAAACACTTGATATGACTAGATTTTACAGAGAACTCACAGACATGAAACTATGGCATCAAAGAACAATGAACAAGCACAGAACAACAAACACAAGGACCTTAAATAGGGGAGAACTAATGAGGACAACAGGTGACATGGGTTAAACAATAAAGAGGATGACAAGGGAGCGGGGTGAAAGTGACAAGACACCGAAAACACGTGGCCTAGTAAACCAATACTGAGACCACGTGAACCCACACAAAACATGGGTCTGTCATGATTCTGCCACAAGACTAGATTAAACAAAGGACAAGATGGCAGAACCATGACATCACGCACTGTCAGTCTCAGCCAAGCCTTCTCCTATCAATTACAATTGCAGCCATTTCAAGCGCAAAATGATTTAAGACATGTTTTTCTTTTACGTTAAATAATGGCACATATACCAGTAATATCACTTGCGCAAACATTAGTAAATGGCGTTGTGTGAAGCATTTAAAAAATCTCCTCCCACAAATGTTGCATCTGAAAGGGAAACTCCTGCAATAAGGTCAGTCGCAAAATGAACATAACCACACATTTTTGGCATTAATTATCCATTGTGTCTTTAGTAAATCCCATCATCGTTATTTAACACAAAAATGATGGTTTGCGCTTTAAGCTGTTAGTAAAACTAGCCTAAAATATGTTTGCAGTTAAAGGAACACTTCACTTTTTTTGTAAAATATGCTCATTTTCCAGCTCTCATAGAGTTAAATATTTTTTACCGTTTTAGAATCCATTCAGCTGATCTCCAGGTCTGGGGCTACCACTTTTAGCATAGCATAATCCATTGAATCTGATTAGACCATTAGCATCGTGCTAAAAATAACCAGAAACTTTGGATATTTTTCCAAAAAAAAAACAATGTGCAACTCATTTTCAAAGTGAAATTATGTTTGTGTGATAATATTGATGATTGTGACAAAGAGAACAAGCAGACTCTCTGTCTTCAGACTAAGCACAGTCTCTCTGCTTTCTCTCCTCTTCCTCGAATGCATTCCTCAAAACAAAAACTGATCTGTCCTTAACTCAAAGCCAGAAAAAAAAATCACAGCTTTTTTGCAAGATATGATGAGAGTGAGAGTGGCAGGTAACATCTGTGTCTGATAAATGCATGGTCTATCTATCCATATACAACCTGTACTGAAATATAAGTCGGTATTTTAGAAAATATATACAACATATACAGAGGTGAGGGACGTCTATTTATAGGCACCTCTTCGTGCTGATTGGTTGGATCACATGACCATGCTCCTCCAAAACTTTGTTAAATAAACTTCATTAAGGGAATCAGAAGTTAAAGCAACACTATGTAGTTTCCATGTAAAAATGACTTACAGCTCCCCCATGTGGTTGAAAAGCGCAACAGTGCCTGGTATCAGACACTCTTCTGCGGGCAGGGGGAGGGGCGGGGCTGTGTGCTCTACCCTCCACCGCCACTTTCAGAGTGTGCTTGTAGCAGCTAGGAGGATGCTCAGGTTGCAGCAACAGTACAATTTGTCCAGTTAAAAGTTGCTCTATCACTGAAATAATTTTAGAGACATTATTTAAAGGTAAAAAAAACATAGTGTTGCTTTAAAGTAAAAAACTAGTTTAATTTGGATTTGTCTGTGCATGTTTTTTTTGTCTATCAGAGTTTGTTACCATCCACTTGTACCACTGACTGACTGAAACGGTTGAACTTAAAAATGTACATTTGTGTTATGTATTAGTACGGGTGCCAGATTAATACGGATAACTGTGTTCTTTTTATATTATTTCATTTTATATTATTATTTTTTAAATGTTTTCATGTTGTGTTTAAATGTAGTGTGTTATGGAAATGTGTTTTTGGCAATGTTTTTGGAAACAGTGTTTAATAAATAGCTTTTATAAACATGGTCTTTAATTATGAATTAATCATTAGCTAATGGTTTGCAAATATATCATTATGTTGTGACTTTACTTGTTGAGGCACATCATTATTAACTCATTATTTAGTAATAGTATCAATTAACACACTACTAATGCTGTAATTAATAATTTATTAATGCATATTAGTTTACCTGTATTATCTGGAAGACGAAATATAAGGCTTTGGCTCATTGTGGTAATTAACAAATTAATTAACACTATTAGTTCATAAAATAAGCGATGATGGAATTAATCCACAATTACATATTTAACTAATAATAATTCATATATGAACTAATATATTAATCAGACATACTCTTCATTAGTTGCTAATGAGGCAATCATTAATGAATAGCTAATGAATAGCTTAGATAATCATTAGTAATACATTAATTCAGTATTATCTGTACATTAGTTAAGCATGAATTCATGATTATTAGTGCACCCTTATTGTAAAGTGTCAGGGTGATCCGTGTCATGTTTTGTGTCTGTTCTATATTGTCATCACCTGGACACTTGTTAATTATCACATCATTCATTCCACCTGTGTGTCATTAGTCTTTGTGTATTTATACCAGTGTTTGTGTCACACTCATGGCCGGATTATTGTCATTACAACCCTGTCTGGTCCCTGTGTTGGATGTTCCTGTTTTACTTACCTGCATGTTGTTTTACTCCTCGTGTTTTGTTTCTTATTTATTATTAAATGTTATCTTTTATTTGTGAACTCTGGTTATGCGTCCTACTTCCCTACCCTGTCGTGACAGAATAATCCGGCCAAATCGGACGCAGCAAGTTCACGGAGGGCGGCTCCCCCAGGAGTTTCATCGAGGGGGAGTAGTGACATCGGGGTTCATTCCCCATCAGCCCCGATGTCTCTTGGGGACCACCGTGAGCGATCGCTCGCTCCTGCGGGAGGAGGATCGGCCCAGGCGGTCCCCCAATGGTTGAGTCGTCGTCGACGGTCCCTCGGAGGACCACCGTCCCGCTCGTAGGGGGATCCGGAACGGACCACGCCCGATCATTTCCCCGGGGTGGCTACCGAGTGAGGGTCTCCATTTCCGGGAGGGGACGGGAGATGACTTCCGGGGGGCACCTCATCGTTGACGATTCCCAGAAGGGGGGTAATTCGTCTGCCTCAGTTCTCGGAGTGATCGCTCCGGTTCTCCTGGCGCAGTCCGGCCCACCGTCCTGTTGGTTTCGTCCCGGCGGCTGCCGGCTTCGCCAGGGTCCTCAAGCCCTCCACCCCTCACTTGGACTCTCGCTACCAGACTTTGTTTTTGTTTTGTGTTTATGTGAGTGTCTGGTAGCCACTCGTAGAGTGAGGGGTTATGTCACGGTGATCCCTGTCATGTTTTGTGTCTGTTCTATATTGTCATCACCTGAACACTTGTTAATTATCACATCATTCATTCCACCTGTGTGTCATTAGTCTTTGTGTATTTATACCAGTGTTTGTGTCACACTCATGGCCGGATTATTGTCATTACAACCCTGTCTGTTCCCTGTGTTGGATGTTCCTGTTTTACTTACCTGCATGTTGTTTTACTCCTCGTGTTTTGTTTCTTATTTATTATTAAATGTTATCTTTTATTTGTGAACTCTGCGTATGCGTCCTACTTCCCTACCCTGTCGTGACATAAAGTGTTACCGAAAGCACAAATGTTATATGCTGATGCTACTTTATCAGCTAATCTGACCTGGTACATAACTTGATATACTATCAGTGTTGGGAAAGTTACTTCCAAAGTGTAATACATTATATATTACAAATTACTGTCATTTGAAAGTAATTAGTTACATTACAATATTACTGTCTCTGAACTGTAATGAGTTACACTACTTTTGCGTTACTTTTGAGTTACTTTCATCAAAAGAACAGAAGTATGACCAGGCATTATAAAATGTTAAAATGTAGTTTATTGATGCTTATAAATCTAGAAGTTATGTGTTGGCCCTCGAGCTTTGAATAGGCAAAGTGAAGACTTACTGCAAAATACAATAACAGTCACTGTCAGAATCATAAACATAGACAAATTATCTAGTAAAAGTCTGGTAAATTATGGTACACATACCAAACACAATAGAGCCCACTATAATGCAACCTATAGCCTAATAACATGGAATACAGCTCATTTAAGTACAATATAAGGATTAAATGTAGACAAAAATATAAAACACAGACAAACAGAGGAACCCTGCTTTTTGCCAAACAATGACTATAGGCTCCCATACAAAGGCTGGTAAAAACTTTAAACAGTGATGTTTAAATGTACTATTTAGATAACCATGTTTAAGTCTTCACTAATGTTATGTTGTAGTTTAGGTTGCTGTTTGTAATAAAACTGTAGATAGCATAGGAATAGCCTAGCAATCTATTATGTATATGGACTGTTATCATAGCAAAGCTTACCTTGCCATTGCTGGTGTGATATGGATTTTACTGGCAACATGTAAAAGTCTCTTTACTTCTGAGGTTCAAGCAGCATGGAAGACCGCTTTTACTTAATGCTCTTATTCGCAATATTATGCGTGAGCGGGCTACCGGACCTGTTTGCGACCACTTGAGTCAATGCTTATAAAGCCGCGGACTTCCCAGATTTGGCTCTTTAAGAAACATGTCTATATTTGACGCGCACCGGGTTCAAATCACATTTCAAATACAAAGTTAAAGTAAAAATGAACATGTTGCATACAGCACGTGGAAACAGACATACGCTACGTCCCAAACCGCCTACTTCCATACTATATAGTAGGCAAAGAGTATGAGAAGTAGTGCTTTTCGCCCACTATATAGTATAGAAGTATGCGGTTTGGGACGCAGCCATACCTTTACACGCAGCTTTTTCATGTGTGGATGCTGGTCGCGCGCAGTGGTAAAAAATAAAAAACAAAAATAACACGGTCTAATTTTGAAATGCATTGTTGTAACGCACTCGTTACTAAGACTGTAACGAGTCAAATATTACCAAATTTTATTAGTAATGCGTTATATTACTGCGTTACAGCAAAAACTAATATATTACTGTAATATATTAGATTTTGTAATGCGTTACTCCCAACACTGTATACTATAGAGGCCAAAATAAACCAGCGATGTCCTGTACTGATTGCAAGAGTAAGATATAAGACTGATTTACATAAATATAATAATAAATGTACCATTTACCATAATAATAAGTGCACTGAAGAAATAATGCATTTAATGTGAGATAGGGGTGTTATGTACTATATGTGTTTTTGAATGAACCTTTCAAGTGAACGACTTTTTTGCGCATTTTAATGTATTACGTCATATTTCTCGTTCTCCCTCATTGGCCACAAGCAGAATGCACAAACCAATAGCATTCAAGTATGAGCCTTGAAGAATCATTGGTTGAATGTACTGGTTCCTTAGAACCCGAATGCAGATTGTACTGACATACGCTTGGAAAGCATCAAATATATACAGGGGCGGAGTGGGACCAAAAAATCTACCGGGAAATTTCGTATACCACCGGCCCTCCATGGTAAAAAAAAGATCTTGTATTTGTAGTAAAACTACGGTAATACAAATCGTAATCAATCTGCAAAAAAAAACATTTTCATAATAATAATAAAATCATCAAATCATGGATAATTTTCCTAAATGTGTAACTATACAAAATGATACCTGTTTGAAAGAGGGAGATGCGCACCTGTCAATCAGCTATTACATAACAGAGTGAGACCAGAGATGAACGTGCTCATAAATGGGAGTAATATGGAATACTTTCTTTACATCTTTGAAAAACTGTAAAAAAATTTTCCTTTAAAGTTTTGAGAGATAATAATGTTTTTTTTCCACTGCTATTGCTCATTTATTTTAACGTGTTTGGCGCATTTATACCTCAGAGTTTATTCAAGTTATTTTGGTGTTTTTCCGGTAATAATAATGCAATTTACATGCCAATCCTACTTCCTTGTCTTTTTATTCATTTCATTATGCTGTTATATGTAATATGAAAATCAAATAGTAGGAAATATATAATGTGATACTGCAAAGTTACCCTTCTTATTTTTATTTATTATATAGCCATAATGGAGACAAAACATTTGCAAATGTGCTGATTTGATCCATTCATGTACTGACCACCAAGCTAGAGATTTTAAACATGCTTAATCCACACTTACTATCAAATAGTCTATCTGCTTGATGGATCGATCCGACCGCATATGTACTCCAATAAACAGGCATTCGGCGGCGCGGCTTTAAGAGGCTGCACAGTTTGACCAGCGGGAAGCGGCCGCACATCAAGCCGCCAGACGGGGTTGCTATAACTCGCAATGTATAACTATTATCAGACCGACCCTTGCAGCCTCAAAACACTACCGGCCCACCGGGAAATGTCCCGACTCTCCCGATGGCCACTCCGCCACTGAATATATATATAAAGATTTACAAATCCGTAAAAATTGGGTGTATGCGCAATATGAAGTGGCAACAAGAATATTTTTACAATACACCTTTTAATTTTTAATGCCACAACAGAAACACAGCTTTAGGAGTGGATGCCAAATATCAACAAAACACAACTAACTTGCCAAAAAACAACTAAACTACCTCAATAAAATATAACAATTTACTCATTGTCTAATAAAGAAAGAGAAAAACAATTGTTTACAATGCAATTGCATCCAGGAATCTTTGCAAAAATGTAATATAACATATGATGTATTATAATGACATTCTTTTCCCATCTGTGCTGAAAGCTTTCATTTAAAAAACTTGTGTTGGTATGAACAGAGAGAGTCTTTGGAGTGATGCGAAAGATATTTGATTTGGGTATTAACAGTTTTATTCCTTACTGTAAAGACACTTGAGGTGTGCAGACTACATGAGTGTATTTTTTGTGGTAATAAAGTCTACTGATGGAATGCTGTGATTGAAGTGTTTTACTGTCCAAATGAGAAATGCATTACTAAAAAGAATGTGCAGCTTTATTTTTGAGATAAAACAGCGACATATTGAAACCAGTTGAGTCTTGCATGAAAACCTTTTCATGTTCACAAATATGTCTTTGAAAATTTTCACTGCGCAGATGGCCTCTGCAAGTTTTTATTTGGTCTCTAGTACCTTCACACTTGTCAGAAAACACTAGCAGCCATGACATCAGGCCAGCACTCAGCGATCTTCTCTTATTTATGCATTGCTCTCCAGTCTTTTCAAGTAAGTGTCACTTGTATCAAAACACCAGAGAAAAACACTGACGAGACATACAGTCTATAGTCAAGGAAGGACATCTGTATAATGTTGACTGCCAGTCGGAAGGGAATTTCTTACTTGCTTTACTTTTAGATCTGACCCTAAATATCATCATATTATCAACTCTTCTACTCTATACTATATTTCAGGTCATTTTCCAGGAGTTGCTTCACACTGAATGGAAAGATAAATATTTCAGTTGCATTTCTGCAAGTCCATGTGAAACAAGCCCAGATTGGCCATAGGGAGGACTTGAAGAATTCCCGGTGGGCAAGTCTGTTTTTTGGCCACAAGGACCGGTGTTGTCATGCCACCGGATTAAAGGTTGCTGTGCCTATGCTGCCAGCAGTCACAACAGCCCCACTTGCGTAATTTGCGTCCGACAGATGTCCCCAAGTTGGTTTATGCCTAAGTTGATTGTGTCCCAAGTCCCGACCACTTATTAGAAAAATTCTTGCATTAGTGTCGACTAAAACGGAAGCATAAAACGAAAGAAACGATTGCCAAATTTTCCCAGTGGTGACACATATCCAAGTGAAGCGGCAAGACAATAAAGTACAATCATACAAACGAAACCGACTTCTGAAATAAAATAAGGCAGGGCTGGATTTGAATTTGTCCATTGAGATCTGATTGGATCGTTTGAAGTTGGGTTGTGTTGCTAATTTCTAATCGCAGCGATCCTCTTCAGGACCCCACCCACCTGCCATACCATATAACTGGAAGTAAAGAGAGATCGTTTTGAGGAAGGGAGGAGATTTGCATTTTTAAATAAAGATTATGAGGACACATTAATTTTTAAAAAATAATGAAGATGAACAGATTTTTATTTTTCCGTTTCCCCTGCATACTAATCTTGCTAGTGTATTGTATATCGTGGGTTTCCACCCCAACTTTTGCAACCCAACAGGTAATCTCAAGACCCACCATCAGAGGCGATTCTAGGGTTAGAGCTTAAGGGGTGCTGAGCACCCAATGAGCTCCGCTTCCACCATCCACCCTTTTTCACACAAAAAAAACATATTATGTCTATTGTAAAATAACTTTATGATTTTAACATTGGTTCAACTAACTCCAAATTCCAGATTTTTTCATGCATGAAAGGGATCAGGAGTAAAAAAGGTGAGAAGGACATTACTCCTGTGGGGGGTCTGGGGGCATGCTCCCTGTAAGAAAATTTTTAAAATGACATATTTTAAAGCATCAATCTAATGAATTTTGAGGTTCATTTTTTTGCCAACTTTTTACTTCTGATTAATGGCGAGCTAGCACTTTTTTGCCATTAAAGCCATATTGAAGTCTCCTGAGACATAAGGTTGTCAGTATAAAATACAGGACAAAAGGTGGTCTACAGCCGCAGTGCGGGTATGGTTTTATGTGAATATACAGTGTATTGTTTTAAGCCTTTGTCAAAATGACAAATCTCCTTATTTATAACTTTTATGCCAATAACTATGGTAGGTTTATTAAAGGGTTTGTTAATTTACAGCTTTTAACATTCCTTTAATTGAACCATTACCTTTACTATGTCTAAAACAAAACACTTGTGACTCCTGCACTAAGGGTTAAAAACATTATCCCCTTCATATTAGTCTACGTGTGACAAACTAAAAAAATATTTATTGTCTAGTTTGATAGTCAGACACAACTGAAAAATAAAAAATATAAATCTAGGAATAAATAACAATTCACTTAAAAAGCCACAGTTACTGATTTCACACATAACTTACCGGTACTGGTGGTATACAGTGATATTTCGTTTGTGTTCACTCTGGTCCAAATGCCATGTTTCCGACTGACCAGAAAAAGACGCACGTGAAGTCATGTTTACATGACTCCCGATTGTTAAAACGAGTCTCAAATTAACAATAAACCATAAGATAAACTTTAACAACAGAGACACACATACGCAACTAAACACTGGGACACACAAAACTGCATGTGTCTTGCGGAAGAACATTGTATCCGGCGCTACTTCTCTCCGTTAAGTCTATGGACGAGTCACAAAGGTACTGTGCTACTCCGGACAGCGGCGGCGATCTGCTGGACTAAAATAGTCCGAAAATAAACACTTATTATAGGTGTACCATAGTGATTCAGGATATGACAAAAACATGGCTTGAAAGATTGATTCATGATGAACTCGCTCATTATAAACATAAAGTAAACATTCTGTGAGATTTGAACAAAAAAAGTATCACAACAGGGTTCTCACTGAATGACAGTCGGGCTCGATGCAGATACAGAGAAGTAGAAGAAGAGGATGACACCATTTGCTAAGCGGTGAGGTTTTCATTTTCATCCTTAACATATACATTTTAAACCACACACTACGGAGTTTTGGACATTATTTAACCTTGGCAAAGACTAAATTTTTTTAGAATAACAACATTTCTTACTCGCCCATTTCTAGTCTCGCCCATGCCCACCATGTTTTCAGTAGTGGTAAAATGTACAGTAAATGTTTGGCCACTGTGACCTAAATAAACACAAAATGTGCAAAATTTACAAGAAATGTGATTGTATGTCTCAAGTGGTAAAAATAATCTGGATACTTTTTCAGTTTTCCCACACATAAATGCAACTCAGTCTGCTGGGAATTAAATGTTGTTCTATTGATGTAAATGTGAATCAATTCAAGCATATTATATTGCAGTAAAGATCTGTATTAATGGTGCCAACAGACATAAACCTGGAAAAATCTGTTAGCAGCTGATCGTTTGGTGACCTCTCTTCTGCAAGGGTTGTGCCTGTGCCAAATTAGCAGGTAAGAAAACAATATTACAGCAACACTGATTGGCTTATGGCACCGTGAGAAATGATGTAGTACAAAAATGTACTTTTAGAGAAACATCTTTAACTCCAGTCTGAACAAAAATGTGCCGTTTCAGGTTTGCACACCTTGCAATTAATGTTGCCAGATATAATGTCTATCGGGAATCGGGGCAGCATATAATCACTCAAGTCACTCTTTCACCAGGATGGCCAGTCTCAGTCTCAGTCCTTTCCAGACATTTCTTGCCACAGCACTTAAAGTCCATCACTAATACTTCACTTTAAAAACGTCTGGGTTGTTTTAAAACCCATGCTGGGTAAATATTGGACAGAGCACACAAAGATTTGCCCAACTGTTGGGTTATTATAACCCATTGTTGCATAACAACATTTTTAACCCAGCAATGGGTCATTTTTAATGTGTTATAATGTGTCCAGTATTTAGCCAGCATGCGTTAAAAAAAATCCCTGCCATTTATAGTCATTCAACATGTTGTATTCTTGATTTATTTGCTTTTAACACAATAAATCAAACCACTGCCATCACTTTACACATGAAGAACAGTTAAACGCTTCTCATTTCTTCACATCTGGAGATCTGCTTACCTTTAGCAGATTTATTAATTTTATAGTTCTAGTTTATAGACTAAAATATGGATCATTAAGATATTGAATCTTGCATTCAGGGACATAACATTTTTATCCAGTTAAAAATTTAATTTAAATGTCGCTCTAGAACCAATTGACACAGAACAGTATCAAACTGTTACCAAAATGTTTCTCCTTAAAACATTCATCGTTCAGAAAACATTAACTATCGTCATCTTAAAATCCTTATGGAATGAGAAAAATGGTTTCAAGGACAGCTAACCTAGGTGTTTTTAGCAATATAAATATAGTCTCTGGTATTCCCAGAATGTGTCTGCAAAGTTTCAGCTCAAAATATCCCACAGATCTTTTATTATACAATGTTGAATGTGGCCATTTGTGACTGCAATGAAAGACGCACTGTTTTTGTGTGTGTCTCTATAAATGCAAAGAAAGCTTATGTTCCCCTCCCCATATGCAAAGTATGGGGTAGAGCGCTTACACATGTGCTATGGAGTACATCAAAACATGTGTCTCTGGCAGAAGATTGAACAACGCGCTCATAAGGTGGAGTCTGTGAGCTCTTATAGTTGAGGATTAATCAATATGACATCACATTGATAGGTGATCTCAAACAGCCTGTTTTGTGTGACTCACAGCAAAATCCCCGGTGTTAAATAAACACTGTGGGTGTACAAATAATCCACTCCCAGATGGGTGTGTATAAAGCAGTGGTTCTCAATCCTGGTCCTGGAGCCCCACTGCTCTGCACATTTTGTATGTCTCTCTTATCTGACAGACAATGAGATCTCTGCTAATGAGCTGATGATTTGAATCAGCTGTGTTAAACAAGGGAGACATACAAAATGTGCAGAGCAGTGGGGCTCCAGGACCAGGATTGAGAACCACTGGTATAAAGACTGGTGTTAAAATTTAACACTGAAGCAGTGTTAAAGTTAATGAGATAATGAAGTGATGATTAAGACATTAATGGTGAACACCTGCTGGTCATTCTGGGTCAAATCAACTTCATTTTAGAATTTTCCCTGTCTTTAATTGTTTATTTTGATAACTCTTTATCTGGATAAAGTAATACTAAAATAATGCAGAAAGATAAAATATTTAAATGTAATAGATGAAATCCCCACAGTTAAATAAACACTATCATCATCTCTGTTTGAAAACTAAAATTACAACTTGCTTGCAGAGTTACATGGATGATAAGTTTAACTTCGATACAACTGCTGTAATTCTGGTTAATTAAGTTAGTCACCATTGTGCCGATTAGTGCTTCCTTTAGTTGGGTACTTGGGTCTTTAAGTTTAGTGTTAGTTTTTTTCTGCTCATTGTGGCAGTGTGTTTATTAAACACTTCTGTTAGAGCAGAGGAAGATTAGATAAATGAAGTCTAGAACTGTTACAATGTTAATAATTATGAAAACATAAGTGTTGTGATTCAATGTTCTCATGCAAAAAAATAATCACTGTATATAAGTGTATAATTTTATATTTGGTCCACCCCATGAAATCCATATAGCCTCAAGAGTTAATGTTTTTCACCGAAATCTAATCTGTGGTGTCAGTCAGACACACTGAGACATCAACAATCAGCCTATAAAACACAATCATGGTGACAATCAACAACAAAGCTTCATGCCGCAATGCATGCTGGGTACCAGGATTGTATAAAACTCATTCATAACTCCCCTCATGCATTGTGACATGACAAAATTGTGCAAATTTCTTACCATTTACTGTCACCCTTGTTGAGATTTGTATCATAAGTTATGATGTCTCTCTTAAGCACAAAAAAAAACTAAAGCATTACAGCAGTCTTACAGAACAGTGTCTTTCATAGAGCATGTTTGTATTTGCATTGTTGTCTTTATCATTTATTTATGCTCAAATGTTTTAATGATTGGTAAAGAATAAAACAAATAACCAATCTCAGATGCTATGAAAAGTTTTCCCTCTACATCAAGCAATGAACAAACAGTCTTAATAAAACAATGTTACAATTGCTAAAAGAGGAAAATTAGTTTAGTGAAGGTTAAATGAAGAATGTCTAACTAAAGGAAACGTTAATCACAATAATGGTGACTTCAAATGAACTCATAACAAACACAAATTTAAGATTTAATGTGATACATTCTGTGATTACATCACGTCAGAAAGAAGATTTGTCTACTAAATCACGCGTGTGGATGCTGGAATAGTTGAGCACTTGTATTTTGTTCTGACAGCTGTTTAGAAGTTAAACTTATCATCCCGGTTTAGAAAATAACGCTGCAAGTTAAAATTTTAGTTTTTTTAACAGAGATGATGATAGAGAGGCAAACGTGAAAGATTGCAGCTTTTGGGGTCATACACCCAACAATGTTCATTTAATACTGGGGATTTCGCTGTATTCATCTATTGCATTTTGTCTTTCTTCATAATTTTAGTATTACTTTCTCCAAAAAAAAATCCAGGAAAATTTTGTTAATTTGACACAGAATGACCAGCAGGTGTTCACCATTAATGTCTTAATCATCACTTCATTATCTCATTAACTTTAACACTGCTTCAGTGTTAAATTTTAACACCAGTCTTTATACACACCCATCTGGGAGTGGATTATATATACTCCCACAGTGTTTATTTAACACCGGGGATTTTGCTGTGCTGTTGCGGTTTAAAGGGAGTACACAAAGAAGAGTAGATGGATTTGTATATTAACAGGTTATATCTGCACACACACTGGCGACTCATTTTCTGATAGAAACACATTTAAAAGGGCATTTTCTAGGTTAGGGGGCTCAGATCATTGGTTCCATTGTGTGCCTGTGAAATAAAGAGTATGTGTTAATGTAAAGGGGGTCGCACACTGGACGCGCAGCTCAGCGCTGCACCGCACCGTTAAAAAAAATCGAACACATTGCTTTCTATGAGTATATGCACGTCGGCACCAGCCACGACTCAGTAAGTTGCTCAAATCCCTGTTGTGCCACTCACATAGTTTAACATTAAATAACATCATATTTGTCCCTAATCATTAACGATTAACATTGGCTGTTAACGTATATTTGCATTTTGAAGTAGACACTATCTGACGAAGCTTGCGCTATTTAATGTGCACTTCCGGTTTACCATACCTTCGAGTTGTCCTAGACGCAACGCGGCGCGACACTAAGCTGCACGGCTGGTGTGCGCATAGGCGGAAATCCCGGGGGGGTCGGGGGGGACAGGACCCCCCCTATCTGAGGGTTGTCCCCCCCTAAAATATCATTAAAATATATGTATTGAAAATAATTTAATGATTTATAATACTTAAAATAGTTGTGTAAGAAGTAAAACAATACAAATGCAAACGGAGCAACAACAAAAAACGTTGTAAACATTTGGATTCCCCCTCCCTTGCCTCACAGTGGTTTGGTCCACTGCCAGCGCCACACAGTAGGGTGGTTGAGAAGTGTACGAAGCCGACGCGTTAATCAGCTATATACCTACAAACCAACGTTTCCCACCACTTATCAGTTTATTCACATGTGTTTTAAAACTGGTCTATTTGGACATATAAACATGAACATATTTCGTTTTATGAGAACAGAAGCAGATAAACGGACAAGAAAACTTGTTATGCATTCATGAAGAGGTGAGGCAGAGCTGAAAGTAACAAATTACATTTACTCACGTTGCTGTAATTGGGTTTTTTTGTGTGTACTTTTACTTTTTTAGTAGTTTTTAAAATCTGTACTTTTACTTTAACTTAAGTATGTTTTGTTTAAAGTATTGTAGGCTACTTCGCTACATTTTAAATCATATCCGTTACTGAGTAAAAATAAAACAAAAAAAGCAAGAAGCGCCACAGATGATTGATTGATGGGCGGGGGAACGCGCAGAAAGAGCCATGGAGAGGGACGAGACAGGCGCGGGCTAATGCAGACCCTCAATTCAATTCTTATGAAAGCAGCAACCCCTGGCCGTTGACGCGAAGCGATTGTTTCAAGCTCTTGAATTGCCGACCGGGTTTTTAGCGCTAATTTGCACGACGCGTTTTTACTACATGCGCATCCTTCGAGGTCTAGCAGCTTCGCGTCAAGTCAAACAACTTAAGAACGTCCTCGGGAATGCGCAGGTAATTAGACATTGCAGAGAGAGAGAGAGAGAGTGAGAGAGAGAGATTGAAAGACATCGGGTACACAGGTCAGGGAAGCTACAATAAACGTGTAAAGGATAAAAGTATATTTTGGCACTCATCTGATGATATGCTCATTTAAACTAGGTATATAGTTTAATAAAATAATGTATGTTACCAGCAATACATCAATTACAACCTTACTATAGTGATTGTATTTACTAGCTGCTGACCTCATGTTATTTTTGCTTCAAAAGTGCATAACTCACCTGTAAAAATCATTAAATAATTCCATAACTGTTTCTTAGTTATAAAAAAGCTTTTTATGTTATTAACTTTTTGTTATTGCACTTTAATTGTAAAGATGTTCCTACAATAAAAAACAACTAGTTTGAGTCTTTTTTAAACTAAACCTCTCCCCGCTGTAAAAAAAGTAACTTTTTACTCTAAGTAAAATTAAAATGACTTACTTTTTACTTTTACATGAGTATTTTTAGACCAGTAACTTTACTTTTACTTAAGTAAAATATTATTAAAGTAACTTTACTTGAATATTTTATTACTCTTTCCACCTCTGAATTTATGTGTATTAAAATTAAATTTGTGTCCATTCATAGAGAAAGAGAAACGTTTTCTGTACACATGTCCTTGCAAGGACAATTTTGCCTGTATTATTGGTGTCCCCTTCAAAAATTGTTCTTGAAAAATGTTATGTTTATTGTCCCCCCCAACATTTAGATGAGATTTTCGCCCCTGGGTGTGCGACCCACTTAACAGATTAACAGATCTCTCTCCAGGCATAATATTGAAGACCTTCTTAAAGGAACTTCTTAACATTATTTTGCAATTTGGTGCCACAGCTGTAGATATATCATTAAATACTGAACACTTCACAACTCAATATATAATGCTGGTCAAAAGCATGTCTGGTTTGGTCCTTGAAATGTTTATGGTGAGTTTATAAGGGGTTTCCTGTCGAGGTTAAATCAATGTTTCATGTGCACTAGTCTGACATGCTTAATGATATCTTAAATGAAACTCACAAAGCTGACTAAACTCATACATCTTTACAGCAGGCTACAGTATGCTGACACATACTGGGATGTTTAGGGCCAGTATTAAAGCACAATTACACATTTGCAATAAAATGTACTTTCTCTACACAACTGGTATAAAGTTATGCGGAAATTTAAAACAATTCATTCTCCACCGAAATATGTAAGAATGCCCAGCGAAATTTAAGCAAGACGGTCCACAGATTCCAAAAGTTTGGAGTAATATATGGTCACAGTACGGAGCACAGAACCCAGATGCAGAGAGTTCTTAAAAACTTTATTTAAACAGGGGTAACAAAACTTACATACCTAATTTAAGGCATGGCAGAACAGGGAAACCAGGAGAACGCATTAAAGATCCAGCACTGGACAGCAAGACTCAGAGCATGATTTTGGATCCTGATATCAAGTAACAAGAACCAAGCAAGAACTGGAGGGTCAAGATCCAAACTTCATGCTCTGACACAAGACACAGATGACACAGGCATGACATTAACCCCATTCACACAGCACGTCCCATAAAATTTCCAGCATGCCTTCGGTGTGAACACAAACTCATCCTGTAATTGTTTCTGGGATCGCTCCCATAAAGTGGACCTAGTAACACAGCTATAACATATACGGAACACGTTGTTTGTGAACAAAAGGCAGGAACAATGCCAAGTTTTGATACAGGGGGTTTTAAATGCAGGTAAACATTCACAGAGAAAAATGTCTACAAACTGGAATGAAGCAGAGATCAGGGAGCTTGTCACACTCTGCGCTGAAGCTGAGATCGATTGCCAGCATCACAGAACAGTGCGTCATGCCCTAGTTTATGATCGAATCAGGAAAAGTTTCTCGAGAGAGAAATCATGAATAATATGCAAACTTAGGATGCTGCGGATGAAGTCCACCAAGTGCACAAATACAATTCAAGTCATCGCATGTCTTTACATGATCTTTTTGGGATATGTGTAAACGCATGCACAGATTCTAGAAAATCATTGGGTTTCATTCATGACACATTCGTAATCTGGAGATTGATCCCGTGCTCTTACATTACACTTCGGTTAACGCGATCTGACACACACACGCAAACACATGCACACACACACACACACACACACACACACACACACACACACGGTAAAGTTACCTAATCACAGACCAGTACGTAGCAACAAAGTTGACCAAGCCACAGAAAATACCGGATTATCTGACCATCATGTCCACGCAAAGGCAGCTCAAATGCAGCACAAATTTTCGGCCAGTATATCACGCAGACTTATAAACAGCAAACAGGGAAATAATAAAAGGCATTTGATTTACATAGCATCCAGCTAACGTTAGCCAAATCCCTTTGCCATAAGTCCTGGAAAAGCATGTAAACTCCACCATGATAATTTCCTGCTGCTCAATCTGGTCCAAGCTCCTTAATCCATTATTTATATTTCAACTGAATGCCTTGTAAAGGTTGATGTTGTAAGCATAAAAGCATGTTTCCTTTATCTCAAGATATTTCACTTGCTTGCACTGATCAGTACTGTATCTAGCAGTTACATGCTAATCTGCAATGCAGTTATGAAAACGATCCAATCACATGAGGTCAAAGACATAAAAAACAACATTGATTCGCTTACAACATAAGTGGGAGGGTTTGATGTGCACAGTCCTGCGCCCCAGGGTGTATCCGAAACTAGCCAATTAGAGCTCAGCCTCAGGTCACATGTTTTTACCCTTTTTACTGACCTACATAGACACTCATTAGGGGTGCGCCCCAGACACACAAACATGACACACACACACACACACACACACACACACACAAACCTAACCCTATCCCTAACTCTCCTCCTGATTAACAAATACTTCGTGACCTTAACATTTGATAGGTAAATGTGTGTTAATGAATTCCAATCAGTCATAAATGGTACGCGTATGCACGCTCATTCTCAATTACCATAAGTCCCGCACATTAAATCAGACTGACACAGGGGCGCCGTAAAGGGGGGAAAAGTTAGGACGATTCTAAGGGCCCATTCATTTTTTGGGGCCCCAGTCAAGGACAGTGCCGCAAACACAACCCCCTTTAAGCTGAGCCCTCTTAGCTCCGCCCCATCTTTACTCTGCGTTTTAGCGCCTTCTTTAATCCACGCCACGGACTCACAGTGCGGAGTGAACTTCAGAAGAGAACAAGGTGTGTGTATTTACTGCTATTTGCTATGATATCTGCATATGTGCACTTCCTTACTATAAATGCAGTTTAAACAATGTGACGCTGGAGCAATACAATGCAGTTTTCTTTCAACTGTAAAGTCTTCGCTCTGTTCACCTCAGTTTAAAAAAACACAAGGGGATTTACGTTCCCTGTTTTGTGTTATGATTCTTAACGCGAAGTCAGCCCTTATAAGCTGTTTTAATTAACGTAGCCCGTAAGCTAATTAACATAAACTAGAAATGCGATCGGTTACACACTTCAATGTTTTGTAACGCAATATGCCAAGGACTTTTAGGCAGTCGAGAATAGAGTTGATTGTGATAAAACAGAAATGCAATGAAGGCTAAACTAGTCCAGTTATGTATATTAAAGCTTCTCACCTTGCAACAGCTTTAAGAAATCAATGAAATCTATGTTGTAATCTGCTATAGTTGTCATTCATTTCATTTTACAGTGCCGTTGATTAATAAACAGTACTGAAGACTCATTTAAGAGCATAGCTGTTTTCTCGGTTTCAATGATCTGTTGTTATTTTTGCTTTACTGAAGCTGCTGGTGTGTGAAACTTGTTTTTTACCTTATAAATAGTGCTAATAATTATAATACAGGCTTTGGTCAAGCGTTTTTGACCCAGTCTTATTTGAGGCATAAGGTAACTGTATAGAAAAGATGCATTGTTGTTGTTCGCCATTTTTAAATGTTACAATGTCATTGATGTGTGTAACAGCTCGAGTATACAGTATGTCACTGTGACTGCCTGTGAAAATCAGACTAAAGTCTCAAATCTTATTTTGAGATAAAAAGCATCACAGTTTGATTTCAAGCATTAATTTATATGATTCCAATCGCTGACGTGACATTACTCAATCAACATTAAAGATATCAAGTTTATATTTTCACAAAATGTTCTTTACATTGTGTAGGATGATTTTATGTGGAAAACAGTAAACCACAAATAACCAATTATCTTATTAATTGGGTCACAATTATCTTTAATCTATGTTTAATAATGTTGCATTTTCTCTGATTATTTGATTACTGTATTTTTCAATAGAATTTACATTGCACAAAATTATCTTAGCTGCAGACATTGTAAGTCTATAAATACTGTTAATTGTGGTCAAAACAATAGCAAAAGAAATAGTTCTGTATTATTAAATTGCATGTTGTATGTTTGGTGCGAAATGGTTGGGGGCACTGGGGGCCGACCTCCTATTCTTTCATAGGGCCCAAAATTGCTAGCGGCGCCCCTGGACTGACAACTATATATGGGCATCATATTATGACACCAAACAAAGGATATCAACATGTTTTCTCAAAAGCGAATGAAAAATAAAAATATCTCAGATGCAGAAATGTAAGTTTTATTATCGGAAGTACATTCAAAATTTTATTTTCAAGCGTACATAGTGGTCCTAAAAAAGTAGTCCTAAGAAAATAAAGCTTGCCAGCAGATTACAGTCCCAGAAATAAAAAAAAGGAAATGGTTTGACATAAAGCTTGACTGCAAATAACTTCGAAAAAATCATATTCAAACTGTAGGAGAACCACCATCATTGCCGAGCATATCTATATTTGATGAACGCATCATTAGCATAATTGTCGAAACCTCTCTGCTTGGTATAATTTACGATGGCGAAAGTGATGAAACCCCTTTGCAGGAAAGCACTTCAGCACAATTAGATGGCAAGCTACAGTTCACACATTTTTTTGCCAGCTGACATGGTAAAATATAATTTTAGAGGAAACACACAAAGCAATTTACATTTGAGCAGATTTTACTTTTTTGTGAAGACAGACAAATGCCAACTGTGTTTGCCCGTGACATCCCTGAAGTGGCAACCGGATCCGTTCCTCTTTTGGCCCGTGAACCCACAGCATTCTGCAGTGTTAACTCTGCACAGAAGACAGCTTTAAGTCAGGAAGTGCTGGATAAACAGGACAAAATTTGTCAAGCTGTGCTGGCAATAAATGACACATTAAAAGAAATTAATGTAATCCTACGAGAAATATGTAATGCAATTAAAGAAATAAGTTTACAGAAACTATTTTGTGCGCTTGCTTTTCAGTGCATATATATATATATATATATATATATATATATATATATATATATATATATATATATATATATATATATATATATATATATATATATATATATATATCTTAGAAACATAGAATAAGTTCTCGTTGCTTTGCAATTGCAGCAAAAGGTATGTCTTTGTTTCAACACTCGATGCACCATACAATGATCAGATCTAATTATATCCTCTGGGTCTGGCAGACCATGTTTCATGGCAATATTGTGTAGAACGGAGTAGGCCAATATTATTTTGCAAACCTTTTCTGGTCTGTATAACAATGTACCACCTGATGTGGCCAAACACTGCCAGCTCCACTTTAAGGTACTGTTTGTGCTTTCAGTAGCTGACCGAGATTTTGTGTGTGCTTCATCATGTGCCATCTCCTGCCGCTTTTGGGGATTTATCAATGGGGTCATAATCCATGGTGTCATGGGATAACCATTGTCACTTGAGTTTAAGTAGAGGGGAGAAGGAAAAGTGTCAAATATATTTATTAAATGTTGTGAATGAATAAATAAAAAAAGTGTACACACCAATTATCCATCCGCCTCTAACTGCACCACTGTCCAAACGCCTAGCAACTGAGCTGCTCCGAAGAATTAATCTATCATGAGTTCCACCCGGCCAATGGGCTACTACATTAAGTAGCGCCAAAATTTAGTGTCAAAAATGAACTGCACATTGGTTAAATGATATTTTGTCCTATTCAGAAATATAAATGCATTTGGCATTATTACGTTTGGTAGGGTTGCAATAGAATAATTTTTGCCCGTATGAATAAACCAAAATAAAATCCCAGACACATTTTTAGTGTAATTTCCATAATCTGTGTGAAAAGGGCTATTGTGGAATCAGGAGTCTCCAATGTGGTGCCAAAGCATATTCTATTAAAAGTCTCAATTGTAATATTTATTTAAAACATATTTTTTCTATTAGCTTAGCTTGGTTTATCCATTGTGGTAGCCCTTGTTCACAAAAAGGTTGGAGACTCTTGCTCTAAATGCTATGTTACAATGAGTTTTAATATATTTGTAGTGGCCGGTAAGTAGTCACGAATGCTGTCTTCCACTTGTCCCCCTCACATACAGTATATGGATGAGGTTATACACACTCCGGACGTCCAACTTGGTGAAGATCATGGCTCCACAAAGTTGTTCCAGGGCAGCTGCATTGTACAAAGAAAAAGTGGATAACGGTAATAGACTGTGATCAAATTGATTGCTCAATAGTCAATGCAAGGCCTCAAAACCTCCATCCATATTGGTCATTAAGAAGAAGCTAGAAGCAGCAGGGCAAGTGAATGTAGCCTTGCTTGAAAGCCTCCTCAATATACTCCTCCATGGCCTTTTGTTCAGGCAGAGGGAGTGAATAGATTTGACCTCTGGCCACTGGTTCATCAGGTAGGAGGACGATGGCCTATGAACTATGAAGTGGTGGTGTGGAGGCAAAAGACATCACTGAAGGAGGAGTAGACAGACTGGTTTTTGATGGGGCTTTTCAATGGAGTTGGTGTTAACTGGTAGCACTGGAGCAGACGAAATATTCATATATCATTTTGTCAAATATATCCTCATGTGTTATCACGTTCCTGGTTTACTTGTACATTATTGTTGATACTCTGTGCACCACCTTTCTTAAAAGCATCCATTTTTACAAAGCTCATTGTTCTGAAAAGCGCAGTGTGCTCTGATTGGCCACCAATCCAGTGCGTTGTGATTGGCTGAATACCTCAAGCGTGTGTTGAAAAGTTATGTCCTTTTACCATATTTCAGTTCCTAAAGCACAGCGTCCCCGCGACATGGCAGCAAAAATACTACAGTGAAGACAAAAGTTATGCCTTCTTTCTTTGTGTATACATTTGGGCCGTGTTATGCAAATCTTCACACACAGTGATGCAGATATGTGGGGATGTGTTTGAATGAGGCATTTCTTCCAACCATTCAAGAAAGCTTTGGTGATGAACAACACATCTTCCAGGATGAAAGAGCACCTTTGCCATAGGGCGAAAGTTATAAAAAGTGGCTTACATTTTGTTCTTTAAAAGCTGCAATACATAACTTATGCTTCTCTTTCAGCACCATCTCTGTTTGAAACATGAAATTGCTAATATTTGCAGAGCATTTTTTGTATGCGTTGTGCTTTGCCCCCCTGCTCTGTGCAAATTAAACTAATGTCTGTGATCACTTCATCAGAGCGGATCTGTCATTACATAATTGGTAGAATATAAAATTAATTTAAAAGTGGTAGACCTTTTTCCTACTGTTGCAATGTTTTTTTTTGTTTTTTTTACAAAAAAGCGACTTACGGCAAATATAGCAACTAGCAGCTTCAGAACTTTAGCTTCACACTGCCTGTACTGCCCCACAATGCAAATCTTGTGTTCCCGATGAAATGCACAACTCTCTTTACATTTACATTACATTTAGTCATTTAGCAGCTCCTTTTTTTCTAAAGCTACTTACAAATAAGGTAAATTAGAGCAAAACAAGAACAGCAATAGATTAGTGCACTAGAGCTAGTCTCATCAAGTCTAACATAGTATGCATAGCCAAGGGTTAGTAATTTATTAATTTTTTTGACAGAGAATGTAAAGATAAAAAGAGAAATAAAAAATATTTTAGCAAGGAGGAGACATCTGTGGAGAAAGAGGCCAGAAGAGACTGTTAGAGACAGAGGTCAGCAGGATCTTTCGATCTGCGCCACTTCCCCTCCCCAGCCCTAAGCTCGGATCGATGCTCACGCAGAACATCAGATAGCCACGGGGGCGGAAGGGTTAGCCCAGGCTGGTGTAGATGTCAGAGGGCATAAGCTGTCTAAAAAAGATATAAGTGTGGAGCATTGAGTGTCAGTGGCATTGTTTGTATTTAATAAGGAGAGTTGGTTAGGTGGAGGAGACCACCGAGGATAAGTGGGAGGGGGAAAGTGTAGGTAGGTTGTGCCAGAACTTGACCAGTGAGGAATCGTGTTAAGTGACGGTTTAAGTAACTGCTTGAATTGTGTAATTGAATTCAGCAGGACACGGCCGACAATATTCAACAACAAACAACCCAAACTAACGCGAGAACGCATGAGATCATGGGATTCCAGCATGTGAGACAAAGGTTAACAAGAGAGTGTTTCTTAGCAATGAAACTGTACTAAATTAAACAAGACTATAAACAAATAAACTTACAGGTTTCTGTAGACGTCTCTTGGCATCTATTGAGCTGAGAAGATTTTCTCTGTATCCTCTTCCCTTTACAATTGTTTTAGTCCCTCTCTTGATGTTAACGTTTAAATTAAAGGAACAGTATGTAGGTTGTGGCCAAAACTGGTACTGCAATCACACAACTGGTGGCCAATACACAACATGACAATATAAACATCAGGTGAGGGCTGCAACTTCACTTTTTAAATGACAATATCCTGGACAGACCACTGTTGTCACTGATATAAGTATTTGAAATGAAAATGATTTCTTAATGTCTAGTGACATATTAGGGCCATTATATGATTAACTGATATACATTTCTTACATACTGTTTCTTTAAGGTATTTTTCATTGCAACATTTTGTTGCTGTCAGATGAAAACCATGTATGTCGATTTTGCAGATTTTGAGATTTTTCGACGGATTGAATGTCCAGGTTAATTTCCGTATACAGTATGCTTCACATATCTAAATGGCAAATGAAAAGTTGTGAAATCATGTCATCTGATTTTCACGTATTTCCATTTGGTGTCAAAGCTGTCAATCACGCCACCCATCCACCCCACAGGTTTTTACACCAGCCAGTCAAACATGTTACTGCAATTTTGGCACACACGTTTCTTTGAAATGGGACAAAATTGAACCAGGAGACTTCACAAGACACAACAGATCTCACAAAGCCCATTTCAACCTTTAACTCAACTTTGACCAAATGAGTAGTTACTGCGCTTTGCCTTTGTAAGGCGGTATTGATTCATTGTCCCTTCATAGTTTGCAAGAGACATTTAATAAATGTATGATTAATATTAAATAAACTAAGCGTATTTAATAAACGAAGACGTAGGCTATTTAATAAACTGAGCGTATTCATCTGTCAATATAAAACGCGACTTGGCCATTCTAATTAATGATCGGAAGAACGCGTATCGACCACCGTTACTGTAAAATATGCATGTATGTCCATTTTTAATGAACCATTTAATTTTGGTCAAATGTGGATTATATCATTACACTGGCAAGAATATGGTTACATGTAAAGATGCTGCAAGTATGACAACCCTACATTCAACTGCTTTTTAAATACAATGTTTTTTTTCACTTCCTGAAAAGTAACCGTTTTGGACATACATGAGTTTCATCAGCCAGTGACGATTTACTTTATAAATGTATTTCTTCCCTTCAAATAATTAACAAGTATTCACACTGAGATGTAGTGTTTGTATCTGAACAAGTAAAATATTGCATAGATTTTTATGTAATTAGTGTTAATTGTCACTCTTACTACAGTTAAAAATGATGTATTTTAGTCAACAGTACTGCTGTCTATTTTTTTCTAACTTTTCAACTGAAGTCAGTGCTCTATAAATGTAGTTTGTGTTACTCTTAAGACACATTTTTGTAATTTTTTTAACAACAAGAGGTCTGCACTTAAAAAATGTACAGTCACAACAATGTAAATCTGTAAATCTGTCCATATATAATACATTTGTTTAAAAAACTTTATAAATTAGGAATAAGTGAAGAATTTGCGTAAATATGAATTAATGACATATTCAACTGTAATAATTGTCATGTTATTAGAAAAAAACAATGACTTCTGTCTTTTTCTTTTGTTAATTTGAGGTCGGGGGTAATACACACCTTTTTTGGTTAGGACTACACACTGTAAAAAGTCATTCTGCAGGCTTGTAGATTTGATGAAATTGAATATGTAAACTTTATTTAATAAAATTAATTTAATGTAGTTTGGTATTTTTTTTGTGTAAAAATTCTTTAAAAATGACTGGAATAAAAACAACTTATTGTTTTTGTGAAGGATTTAGCTATTCTTATTGTGTATCTGCGCATGTAGCGAATACTGAATAAATCCAACGTAATATTAATCAGTTTTAAATTAAAAACCATTCCGGGTTGATATGCAGGTCGTGAGCGCTGAGCAGACGGATTTAGGAAATATTTTTGTTATTGTGTCAAAATTCAAAGTTTTGAAAGCATTTCAGTCGAGAATGTATGTTTTTTAAACAAGAATCTGCAGTAGGTTCATAAAGATATCGCCTATTTAAACATTTCCTTCGAGTTTTGTGGCGATGGGAGCTCCAGATAATCAGCGGGCGCTCCGCGAATATATATACGGGACAACGGCGCCTCACTTCGGCCAGTCTCTCTGAAAATCTCAGCTGGCTGTGACATCAACGTAGTGTTTAAACTGTGGATAAAATTCATTTCGGGTAAATTTAACGGGCAATCTGTGGTCTTATAAGTCTATAAGAAGTGTTTCTTTGTATAATTTGTTTGTAATTTGTAAATATTAATTACAATAAGGATTAATATGAACTGGGTTTGGACGTAACTTCAGCTTTAGGACCCAGGAGGTCGCATATCTAGGATGCATTCGTCGATTCGCATGCTGCGATTGGTGGTCCAGATGCAACTCATTTTGAGTGACAGAAAAACTGACCAATCATACTGTTCCTCTGAATGGGTGGGTTCTCTTATCACTAACTCTCATAGATATGTATCATTTATGTATCTATTATGACAAATTCTGCTCGCTCGCTCAATCGGTTCGTGTTTTAAAGATAAATGTGACTTTACTGCTGTCTTTTTCGGTTTATTTAGTTTTGTGTTAATTATATCCACAAAGTATTCGAATAAATTGGTAATGTAAAACTATTCTCCGCTGTAATTAATTGTGTGCTCAACTGCGACGCCCTGTGTTGAATTTTCCCACGGAAAACATGAACCATTGCTGACTGAATTGGTTGGCAAAGGCATCTTACTGGAGTACAGTATCATTACTGAGGGGAAATATAACAAATATTAATTTAATTCCACAAAAGGTGAGTAAGAAATTAAATGTATAAGTTGTCTTTTTAAAATGTTTAAGCTTTCTACAAATTGAACATGTATTATTATTATTAATTTCGCTAAATTGTGTGTTCATGAAGGCCTGAGGCAACGTGAAACATTGCTGAGGGAGAACTTTATTTACAACAAAAGGTGAGGAATATTATTAAATAAATATATTGTACATATTATATTGTGTATATAGTGTATGTGTGTGTATATACACATGTGAGTTACTTGGTTAACAAATAAATATGTGACTATCCTATTGTGTGACAGAAAAAAATGTAGGGAAAAGATTTGCCGTAATTATAAATATAGATTATATATCTTTTCAAACATCTTTTTTATATTTGTAATTCTAATGAGAATTTATTATCAGTTTTGGATATTACTGCACATTTCAAACACACCTAATAAGCCACAAACTCAGATGAACTCCATTGCACATATCTTCCAGTTTTCTTTAAAACATTTTAATATACAAGTTTAATGTGTGGATTATTTCAATATTCAAGCTGTATACATTTATAAAGGTTTTAAGACATATTTGCTTTTTAATGTTGCAGGATAAAGATGAAGAGGACTTGAGCAGCTTGTGATGGCTGTAATTGTAAAGAATGGATCTTGTAGGAGTGGCAGCCCAAAGGATGCTGGGATTGTTATCGAGGCCTTAAAGGTGTTCCCAGGACAGGCTTTGTCCTCACTGGATTGGATCTATGCATTGAATCTCCAGTATCCCAGGCATCTTTTCAGGTGTTTCAGAATCTTTTCTTGGAGCTGGATTCTTCAAAGTTAAACTGATTACAGTACAGTAAGTCTAAACTGCTGTCTGATGTTCTGGGTGTGAATCAATGTAACAGAACACAAACATGGAACCTTGCGTCGGGAAATGTGGACAGTTTTCTTTAAAGACTGTAAAATACTTTTTGAAGTGTACACTGTTACAAATACACCATTAAAAATGAGATGCTTTCCTGTTCTTTTGACTGCAATAAAATAAGAATTGATTCATATTTGTCTGTCATTCTGAAATCAGATATAATACTCATTACTAATAATAATATTAATGGATGATGTTAAATTAAAATAGTATAATTAAATAGTATTTTTTGTATATTGCTAGGTCTTTGTCCTGTATACCCAATATTTTGTTTAAATTTAAATTAATTTCTAATTGCAAATTGCAGATTACCTTTTTGAATGGGTTACTATTAAGGAGTTTATGGAGTGATTCTAACTCAATTTTTATTTCTTGAATTTAATTAATGATATTGCTTGTAATCTGTTGCCACACTTTTATTGAGTAGATATGGCATAATATTTTTTATTGTATATGGCTAGATCTTTGTCTAGTATACACAATATTTTTGTTTAAATTTTAATAAAATTTTTAATTGCAAATTGCAGTTTGGCTTTTTGAATATGTTAATATTAAGGAGTTTATAGAGTAACTCTAAATCAATTTTGATTTGTTGAATGTAATTAATGATATTGCTTGTAATCTGTTGCCACAATTGTATTGAGTAGATGGGGCATATTATTTTTTACAGTGCAGCTGAAATACACCATTAATGTCAGTAACTTAAAATATATTTAAATTAATTTAAACTTTGCCTTTTAATTTGATTTGTGTCACTATAATTAAGTGAGCAATAAAATAATGCTTTGCAAAAAATATTTGTTGTGTCTTTGCCTTTTCATTTAAATATTGGTCTTGTCCCGAGATTGCAGTAAAAAATTAAATTAATAATTGCAACCCCAATATGACAATTTCATTATTATTCTTTAATTTTGCCACATATTTTTCATGCAGTGATCGATAATGAGATGGTTAACCTGTTTTTTATTTTCAGTTTTGTGTGTGTGTATATATATGTTAGAAGGATCTCGACAGAAATGCAATATAATATACATAAATAGCTACATTATCAGTGGTGTACCTTACATAATGAACATTTGTGTTTTATTTATTACCTTAGAATGAGTTGTTTTTATCAACATAACCACAGGTCCAAGTCGTAATTCGGCAACTGTTTGTACAGTAGCCCTAAATGGACAAACTTTTCTATAGAGGACAATTGTCACTATAAAAACATTATTGCTCTCTCAGACAACGACATGTTTGTCCTGTGTCGGCCACTGTAGCATCTCTATGTGCTTTGTAAAGGAAGTTGTGAGAGGTGGACTGATCCTTTGGTTTCAATTCACAACCTCACCACTAGATGATGGTCATATTGCACCTTTAATTGACACAAAATACCTTCCATAATATCATCTGCGTATATCTCAGCCTACTGTGCTATTATACGGTCATGGTTCACTTAGGATCATGAGACCACAAGGTCTGTGTCTGAAATGGCATAGTTTGACAAAATGTATGTGCTAAAGTTGTATATATGCTTGACCATTAAAACTGAATGTCGTATATAGTAATACTCCACTTATCCGTTTGCCTTCACTTCCTCTGGCTTCGGGCCCGTTCTCCCGAGACCCTCTGTTCTTCGAGGCAGCAGCTTCACTTCAGACCTTTAAGTCATTCATGTTACCCTGGTCTGTCAACCTCTCAGGTTCCACCAGATTCTCTCTGTGGGCTCTGCCTCCTTTGGTCGGCACCCATGCACTGATCAAAAGTCCATTTGAGGGCTCCGCCATGGCTCCTTCTCCCTCTGATGGCTCTGCTTTTCCCTGCTTGTCTTCTACTTCCAGTGCCCTCTCTCTCCACTTATGGACTTCATCTATGGCATGGGGATGCACATTTCGTGTGGGCAGTGATGTCAGTTATGTCGAGTTTGAGTGTTCTTTTGTTCATGTGTTTAGGTTTCTTGTTTTCCCTGTTCATTTGAGTCATAATCACCCTTAGTTTCCATAGTTACTGATTGACTGATCTGTTTGTCACTGATTATGTTCACCTGCGTCTCTTATACCCCTGTTTCTTTCCAGTTCTTGTTTGTGTTGGCGTGTTGTTAAGAGTTTGATGAATGTCGACTCTACTGGATACTTTTCCAACGATTTCCTGAGTTCTATTTCAAAGTTGAATACAGTTCCTTTTTGTGCACGAGTATTACACACGTGACAGCTATTGATAATTTGTGAATGTATTTCAGCAGAGATCTATCAACAGCGGAAAACTCCTTCATTTATTAGACTTTGCTCAGGCCATTCAAAATAAACCAGTGAAGGCAAACGTCATACAGTAATAAACACTAAGCTACATGCTGCAAATGAGAGCAAAAAAAATTGGCAATTCTAACAGTGAGATGAGGTCAGTGATATATCATTTCACTTGGTTTTTAATGCCTTAGCAAATGTTTCTTATAAGTTCACATTATTACTAGATTGCATTTTAAAAATGGTGGGAGGGATGTTACAGTACAGATACCCTGTGAAATTTAAATAATAATGGTTAATTTAATAGGGAACAACGATGCAGAAGTAAAAATGAAAACTGTGTAGATATAATCTAGAGGCGTAGAGCAGGGGTGGGGAATCGTGGGTCCTGAAGGGGCACTGTCCTTCAAAGTGTAGTTTCTACCCTAATTAATCACACCTTCATTTCATTTTCAAGTAATCCTGACTTTGATTTGATTTCCAGGTGTGTTTAATTAGGGTTAGAACTAAACTCTCTAAACTTGCAGGACAGTGTCCCTCCAGGACCAGTATTCCCCACCCTTGGCATGGAGGCTATCGTATAGGTCAGGGGTGGCGAATGTCGGTCTTGCAGAGTCGCAGTCCTGCAGAGTTTAGCTCCACCTCTAATCAAACGACTGAACAGGCTAATCAAGGTCTAAAGAGTTACTAGAAAGTGTCAAGGATGGGGAAGACAGAACCCAAGTGCAGACAGCTCTCAACCAAAAAGACTTTTATTATATAACAAAAACTACCTCGACGGGGTAAACAAGACAAGAATTAAATAACAGACAGGGCAAAACCAAGACAAAAACGCCTGACGGTGTCACACATGACACACAATGATCCAGCACAAGACAGCAGACAGAATGGCATTAAATAGGGAAGAACTTAACTAGGGAACGAGGACACACAGGTGAAGGGCGTCAATTAATAATGAATAATTATTATTAGGGGGGCGGGGTCAAGACTTAAGACAGGAGAGCACGAGGTACACAAAACATACACAGGCCACATGACTCTCCACACAAAACAAGACCGTGAGGGCTGCCATGACCCTGTCACATGAAACACATAAAAGGGCTGACAGGATCATGACAGAAAGCTACAGGCTGGTGAGATTTAATCAGGGTTGGAGCTACAATCTGTAGGACTGCAGCTCTCCAGGACGGCCGTTCGTTACCCCTGGCATAGGTCATGGGTCTCCAACCCTGTTCCTGGAAGGCTTTGTACTGCAGATTTCAGTTTCAACCTCAATCAAACACACCTAAAACTTCTAATCAAGTTTTTTAGGGATACCTAAAAAAAGTAGTCCACGAGGAACAACATTAAAGACACATGGCATAGGTCCTTCGCAGAAGTATAACTTACACTTTAGCCTGACACTGAAACACAGACATGGTCAATAATATTGCTTATGTGGCAAAGTGGTCTTTTTCAGTAATGTTCAAGACTCAAAGATATACAGATAGACTACGCCACCCTGGGACTATACCAGGGAATCATAGTTCACTTAAAAATGTTATAAGGAACACAGGTTCATTCTACTGAACAAAGTGAGCAAGAGACGTGGGTAGCAAAATAGAATTTGTTTATTTGTACAAAAGTTTAAAATGCAGAAATAAAAGTAGTCACCCAGCCAATTACTAAAGCTGGAAATCACAATCCACAATAAGGATTCACATTTACTTCAGAGCTGCAGCCTATGGGCATCAGATGGACTAAGAGAGGAGCAAGAGAAGAGAATCACACTGAGTGCACACACGCATACACACACACACACTCCAATACCCGTGATTTTATCAGTGGTGCTCACACAGCATAACACAGCACACTGTGAAGGAAAGCCTCACTGCCGTCGGACACGCAGCTCCTGCAATTGTGATACAAAACAAAATATATCAATAGAAAATAATTAATAACAACTTATTAAATGCAGGGGGCAAAAGAAGCCCTCCCAACATAAAGAAAAAGAAATAAATTCTAGCTTAAACAGCTAGATAACAACACAAAAGGAAAAGAAAAAGAAACTTAAAGAAAATATCCAGGAGAAAATCTCAGCAGTCTGAATCAGTCCAAAACGAGAAACACCATAAAGCGAAATCAAGAAATAAACAATCTGAATGAGCGCGGCCCTCAAACTCGTTATTTCCCAACGTACGGGAAATAGATATTTAAATACAGTCACAGTAGGAGCAGGTTTTAACCAACAACTCCGAAATCGGGCCGCGCTAAATCACCCAGAACGAAAATAATGAAAACACACAGCAAAAATATAAAGAAAAGGAACGAAAGCAAATCCAGCAGGAACAAAACAGCAGCGTGCTTCTATATGTAGTAGGGGAATGCAGCACGCACAGTCTTAGCCCAAATAACGCAGCCGCTTGCCACACCAAAAAGCAGAGCTGACGTCAGTATCCACGGGATAGAGATGAAGGAGATGCCAAACAGCATATATTAGATGTCCCAACTCAAACGGTAAACACCCGGGAATGCTGGAACTAGGCAGTGTAACGAGCCAGACCGCGCGTAACGGTTGTTTACAGTAGGCTCTACAGCGTACACAAAGCCCCCACAATGACACAAGCAGTGCTAGAATAGACACACAGCTGTGTGTTAACCACAGACCTCTGTTGAATGCCGGTAAACGGGAAGAGCGCAGGCACAGAACAAATGACGCACATCCGGCCCGCACCAAACAGCCATTTATACACACCTCCTCTGCGGGACGATAGGCTACCAATGACATGACGTCACTACAGGGAGGATCTAACTACCCTGCCACAATCTACCCCTACTTTTTGTATCGTCGCCCCGACGATAGAATACGGCAACCCCACAATTCTCCCTATCAGTTCCAAGGCCTGAAAATGGCAGAAATCCCACTAGAAAAGGACCCACCTAGGGGCACAGCCTCACCAGGCACTTCCACTGACCGTGGCAGGTGATGGACATTCGAGTGTTGGCCTGCTCTGGGCCTCGTTGACCTCCGCAAAGCCATTACCTCAGTACCTGGTTGGCCTGCAGACACAGTAACAAGTCCCGAAGGGAGACCCATCTCTCCAGAACAGTGCTGTCCTTGGGGTACTGGTATCCCAGGTACTGTCACAGGGGGGCAAGGGTCCAAGATGTCCAAGGGAGCTTGAACAGCTGCAGGGACTAAATCACTAACAGCCGGACTCTGAGCCTGGGGGGTTTCAGGGACGAACAGTAGCAAATCGCCCTCGTCTGGCTCATCCTCTAAAGGCAGCGCCCCCTCCACCAAAGGCCTATCCTGAGGGCTCGAAACTGGACGGTCCCCTAAAATCTTAGCCTTCAACAAAGAGCGATGAACATGCCTTACCTTACCCAACTCATCAACCGGTGCAATTGTATATACTGAACCCCCTTCAACATGTGCCTTCACTACTTTATACACAACTGAGCTCCACAAGTCTTGGATCTTATGGCGACCTCTCATGCCACACTCACGGAGGTAAACCAACTGGCCCTCCTCAAGTGACACACACCGCACATTCTGATCATGATGTGTTTTACGTCTCTCCGCTGCAACCCTTAGCCGATCACATGCCCCTTCAAAGGCCACATGGAACCTAGTTTGATGTTCCACCACCCACTCATGAACATTACCTACCCCTACCTCCTGGACTTTGCCCAGCAAAAAGTCAACTGGGAGCCGTGGTTCTTGCCCAAACATCAGGAAATATGGGGACTCACCAGTGGTCTGATGCGGGGTGGTATTGTAGCAGAAAAGTACTTGCGGAAGGCAAGACACCCAGTCCCTCTTCCGAGAAACAGGCAATGTGCGGAGGAGATTATGCAACGTCCTATTGAAGCGCTCGCACTGACCGTTACCGGCCGGATGGTAAGGAGTAGTGCGAGACTTCTCGACCTTGTACAACTGACAGAGTTGCTGGATGAGAGAGGATTCAAAGTTACGGCCCTGATCGGAATGAATCCGACCAGGGACCCCAAACTTGTAAAACCACTCGGCCACCAGGACCTGGGCCACAGTCTCTGCCCGTTGGTCCCGTGTGGGGACAGCCATGGTGTACTTCGTGAAAACATCAGTCATCACGATGACATTTTCAATTCCTGAACGAGAGGGTTCAAGCACAGTAAAGTCGATGGCCACGATCTCGTTAGGTCTTGAAGCCATCAAATGGCCCCATAAAGCTACGGGCAGTGGGAGCCCCATGCTTAGCGACTTGGCACCTTTCACACTCCTGGCACCATCGTGCCACCTCTGAGGACATTCCAGGCCAATAGCACCGCTGCTGTACCAACTCAGTGGTACGCTCATTCCCCTGGTGCCCATGCTCCTGATGAAGCTGCCTCAAAACCTCAGACTTTAAGGTAGTGGGTAAAACCAATTGAAAACGTTCCTCACCTCCATCAGAGCGGAACACTCGTCGATACAATACGCCCTCTCTCTCCACGAACCGATCCCACTGACGGAGCAGGATCAACCCCAGCCTAGACAATCGTCTGCGTTCTTCTGCTCTAGGGAACACCTTTCGTTTCCCAAAGGGCAAAATTTCATTAATCACGGGGTCCGCCTGTTGCAAAGAGCTCAAATCTGCAGCGGTATAACTGGGCAGGGCCGTGATCACTACTTGAGTGGCTTGAACCGCTACCCGTGTACCCGTCCCCTGCTGTACAGCATGAGGAACTGCAGTGCCTGGAAGCAAGTCCCCTAACATACTAGAGTCAGGTGGGTGCTGCCTCGACAGAGCATCTGCATTTCTATTACATCTGCCTGATCGATACCTCACCTCAAAGTCAAAAGCTGCAAGTTGTGCTGCCCAACGCTGTTCAGTTGCCCCAAGCTTTGCCGATGCTAGATGGCTAAGGGGATTGTTGTCGGTGAAGACAACACATTTGTGCCCCAACAGATATTCCCGGAACTTTTCGGCCATGGCCCACTTGAGCGCCACAAACTCTAATTTCATAGAGCTATAGTTGTTCATATTGCGCTCAGTGGGCCTAAGACTGCGGCTGGCATACGCAATTGGCCGCACAGTTCCTCCCTGTTCTTGGGAAAGAACTGCCCCCAGACCACTGAAACTAGCGTCAACCTCCAGAATAAATGGCAAAGTAAAATCTGCGTAGGCAAGCACAGGGGCAGAGGTGAGTTTCCTCTTTAAGGCTTCAAAACTATCCTGACAAATCTCATCCCAGGCACCATTTAAGCACACCTCTCTACGTTTCTTTGTCTTGCCACCTGCCAGTTCGGCCACCAGTTTATGCAGAGGGGCCGCCAACTTGGCAAACCCCTCCACAAAACGGCGGTAATAACTGGCAAAACCCAGGAAAGAACGCAACTCGGACAGACTTGTAGGAGTGCGCCACTGAGCTACCACCTCGATTTTACTTGGGTCTGTGGACACACCTTGAGACGACACCACATGCCCTAAATACTTTACCTCACGTTGAAAGAATGCACACTTTCCTAACTTGGCTTTTAGTCCTTCAGCCCCTAACCGACCCAAGACCACTTCCAGACGCTCCAGATGTTGAGCCACCAAGGAAGAGAACACCACAATGTCATCTAGATACAAGAGCAAAGATTGGCATTGTTGGTCACCAAACAACCTCTCCATCAGACGTTGGAAGGTGCTGGGAGCGTTACAGAGACCAAATGGCATCCTATTCCACTCGAATAGGCCAAATGGGGTACAGAAAGCAGTCTTAGGCCGGTCAGCTTCAGTGACAGGCACCTGATTGTACCCGCTGGCTAAATCCATAGTGGAGAACCAGCGGGCACCGGTCAGGGCATCAAGGGACTCCTCAATACGGGGCAAAGGGAAGGCATCCTTCCTAGTTTTAGAATTAAGTTGACGATAGTCTACGCACATTCGTAGACTACCGTCCTTTTTCTTAACTAAAACAATGTGAGACGCATAGGGGCTGCAGCTTTCCCTGATAACCTGTGCCTCAAGAAGTTGATTAATGTGGGACTTTACTACCTCATATTCTGAAGGTGGTATACGCCTGTACCGTTGCCTGACAGGGGTATCGTCCAGAAGCGGAATATCATGGGACAAGAGGTTAGTGCACCCCAGATCACCCTCATGGGCTGAAAACACAAATTTGTACTTGTGAAGCAAGGCCCGGACCCGGCTTTGCTCTTCCCCTGCCAAAACTGACAAATCTATGGCATCAATCTGGTCCTCCACAGTAGAGGGGACCAAGGAACTATGGGAGCCTACAGTAGCAGTTAAGGACCTTACTTCAGTAATACCTTCTGGCAAACTAATGACAAAGACACCACTCAATGTGCCTAAAGACATCCTGGGGTAAAGAATCACCTCAGTGGTACCCACGTTCACAACCGGGATATACACCGTGCCCCGGGTCACTTGAACCAGTGCGGGGGAGGCCAACAAACCAGCAGGTAAGCCTGCATCTGGAGGCTCAAACAGCACGGGACCGGAAGCATAATGTTCTGAGCAGGTTGCCGCTACCAACTTCATGGTACCACCTGGAATGTGACACACACCCTGCCCCCGCACCCTAACCCCCCCAACACGATCAACAGAGGTCTGGACACTAACCTTACTACAATGTTGTAATGCCTTTGTGACGGAGCTAGGGGCCTGTGACACCGCCGGTAAGTCAAAAAGGGATGTACCGTGTTGTCCAAAAAGTTCCTGGTAGCACCGGCCAAGGACATTCATCCCCAAAACACCCGGGACATGTCCACCGGCACCACCAGGAGGATCTCGGACAACCAGCACTCCACACTCCGGTACTACTTTACCACAAAGTTCTACATCGAGCTCCATATACCCGATATAAGGAATTGCAAGACCATTCGCCGCGGTAAGTTGCAACCATTGACAAGACCTAAGACGCTCCTGCCCCCATGGTTCAAAATACTGGTGAAAGCAACTCTCGGTGATTGTGGACACCATGGAACCGGTATCCACTAAACATGGCACTTGAACACCACCGATGAGCACATTAAGATGAGGGCCGGAGGACACCAAACGAGAGACAGAATTTAGACGGTTTACAACATTTGAGCCAAATGACTCCCCATCCGCGCTGTGACTCCGCAGCCCGGTGGGGATTAGTTTTCCGACGGCTGTGAACGTTGGCACCTCCGACATACTATATTACTGTGACGTGGGGACCGGCTATATGAATTAGGGACCTGCAAGCGAGCGAAACCTTGGGTAAGTTGGTTTAACTGTTCTTGTTGTGCCTTCAACATTTCCCGTAATTCTGCTAGCTCCGACTTGGGAGGGGAGCTCAAACGAACTGCCTGCGACTCGCCCTGTATGGCATACTGGACCCCATAGGCCACTGGTACAGACTGACTTCGCCCTCTCGCACCCCCAGGCATTCCCTCCCGCTCCCAGCGCATTGCCTCGCTACGAACATCTAAGAGGGAAGAGGTAGGGTCACGGCGGACTAATTGTTTTAGTTCCCGACGAAGACCAATATCGAGCACATGCTCGACAAACTGGTCACGCAATAAAGCTTCTGCATTTGGTATGGCATGCGGCGACTGCTGTTTTACCCCCTCCAAGAGGCCCATCAATGCAATAGAGAACTCTAAAAGTGTTTCTCCTTCCTGCTGCCTCCTGGAGAAAAATGCCTGTTGCAATGCTACATATGACAAAGAACACCCATACAATTCCTTTAAGGCCCGAATTATCTTATCTGGATCCCCCCTCTCTGTCTCAGACCGATACCTGATCTCATCCCGAGCTTCTCCCTCTAAATGATCAAAAAGAAAGAATGCTTGATCAGCTCTAGACAAATGGCGAACCCGCATACAGGCTTGGGCCTCCTCTACCCATTCATTTATGGTAATACCGGGTCTCCCGCTAAATTTTGGGCACTTCCTATCTCGGGGAACAAACACAAATCGCTCAGTAGATGGGGCACTTGCACCAGCAGATTGCTGTGCACCAGAGGGTAAGGTGGTAGAAATTGGAGCTGTACTGGGACCTGGAATAACAATTTGAGTCTGTTCTTGTCTAAGTCTTTCATTATCGGCTCTTAATTGGGCCACAAGATCCTGAAGTTCTTGTAATTCTTCTGCCATAGCTAACTTTTAGTAAAACACTTACCACCAAGCAAGGCGGGGCAGAAAGAAAATTTGGACCTGAAACACAATCAGGGGAGATGGCCAAAGAGACCCTTCAAAGAGTCTACGCTGCTGTCTTGTTCCTGTGAAATAAAAAGAAAAGCAAATAATGGCAATACCAGCTGGTAAAGTAATATTCACCCAAGTCTCTGCTCAATTTAGTGAGAACCCTGCCGACTACGCCAAAATGTGGCAAAGTGGTCTTTTTCAGTAATGTTCAAGACTCAAAGATATACAGATAGACTACGCCACCCTGGGACTATACCAGGGAATCATAGTTCACTTAAAAATGTTATAAGGAACACAGGTTCATTCTACTGAACAAAGTGAGCAAGAGACGTGGGTAGCAAAATAGAATTTGTTTATTTGTACAAAAGTTTAAAATGCAGAAATAAAAGTAGTCACCCAGCCAATTACTAAAGCTGGAAATCACAATCCACAATAAGGATTCACATTTACTTCAGAGCTGCAGCCTATGGGCATCAGATGGACTAAGAGAGGAGCAAGAGAAGAGAATCACACTGAGTGCACACACGCATACACACACACACACTCCAATACCCGTGATTTTATCAGTGGTGCTCACACAGCATAACACAGCACACTGTGAAGGAAAGCCTCACTGCCGTCGGACACGCAGCTCCTGCAATTGTGATACAGAACAAAATATATCAATAGAAAATAATTAATAACAACTTATTAAATGCAGGGGGCAAAAGAAGCCCTCCCAACATAAAGAAAAAGAAATAAATTCTAGCTTAAACAGCTAGATAACAACACAAAAGGAAAAGAAAAAGAAACTTAAAGAAAATATCCAGGAGAAAATCTCAGCAGTCTGAATCAGTCCAAAACGAGAAACACCATAAAGCGAAATCAAGAAATAAACAATCTGAATGAGCGCGGCCCTCAAACTCGTTATTTCCCAACGTACGGGAAATAGATATTTAAATACAGTCACAGTAGGAGCAGGTTTTAACCAACAACTCCGAAATCGGGCCGCGCTAAATCACCCAGAACGAAAATAATGAAAACACACAGCAAAAATATAAAGAAAAGGAACGAAAGCAAATCCAGCAGGAACAAAACAGCAGCGTGCTTCTATATGTAGTAGGGGAATGCAGCACGCACAGTCTTAGCCCAAATAACGCAGCCGCTTGCCACACCAAAAAGCAAAGCTGACGTCAGTATCCACGGGATAGAGATGGAGATGCAAAACAGCATATATTGGATGTCCCAACTCAAACGGTAAACACACGGGAATGCTGGAACTAGGCAGTGTAACGAGCCAGACCGCGCGTAACGGTTGTTTACAGTAGGCTCTACAGCGTACACAAAGCCCCCACAATGACACAAGTAGTGCTAGAATAGACACACAGCTGTGTGTTAACCACAGACCTCTGTTGAATGCCGGTAAACGGGAAGAGCGCAGGCACAGAACAAATGACGCACATCCGGCCCGCACCAAACAGCCATTTATACACACCTCCTCTGCGGGACGATAGGCTACCAATGACATGACGTCACTACAGGGAGGATCTAACTACCCTGCCACACTTATTATAGTAAGCAAGGTTTGGCAGAGTTCAGGGTTTATCTGGGGTTAAGTTAACCCTGTGTCTTGGAACACTCCCAGATGCTATTTCCGGTTGGGTATATCAGTGTGAAAGAAAATGAAAACTGAATATGATTTATGAGATGTTCCCTCGGGGGAGGGCCCATGTCTGGGTTGCAGAAATGCTCAGACTTCAGTAAAATAATCCACTGAAATGTTACCCAAAAGGCACTCGCATCCTTTAAAATTGTGATTTGAAGAGTGTGCTGAACAGATTTGAAAGTGTGCTTCTATTCACTTCAAAATGACAGGTACCAATAAACATTTTATTGATCCTGCATCTTGTGCATGACAGACAAACTGGGTGCCATTTGCAAGATGTTTATTATCCAACTAAGCTATCCAGAAAGCTGTTGACTGCATGTGTTGGGTGGTTACAGGCTCATAAAAGCATCAGGTTTTATGTCGTCAGCTTCTCACTATTAATAGTACCATCCCTCTTCAAGGATCGAAACTGTCTGTCGAAACACCCTGCTAATTTGTGTGTAGCTGGGGGTCAGTGTGATATAATATGGTGATGGGGCTGATATAACTTCTAATCTACCTTCAGCTTAGTTCTACTCTCAGAAAGCTGGGGAAATAAACAGCCGTAGCTCAACATTTCCTAACGGGAGTGTTTTTTTCTTAGGACATTATTTCTGAAGAGGTTTGGATGAGTGAGGGCTGCCACTTGAAACTCATAAATGGATGAGAAGTTAGTTCACAGGATCCCTCAAGGTGCCTCAGACAGATGGGAAACAGCAGAAGGGGATAAGCCGGATGGGTACACAAAAAGACCTTTCCAGTGCCATCTGTTAATAACTACAATGTGGCCCTCGAGTGAAGATTAGTCTTGTATGTGTGTTGTGTTTGTGGTATGTGTGTAAGTAATTGTGGTTTGTTGTTATTTGAGGCTCCTGCAAAGCCCATTCATTACAGCCAGATAAGGTTAACTACCTTTTAATGTTCATGTTGATGGACCTACAGGCTGTGTCTTCTAAATGTCACTTATTGGCAGTCATTAAGAGACTTTTCTTTTACTTTCAAGCCACCCACAAATCCATGTAGTATTCCTGATATTTTGCAAAGTGCATTTGGTTCATAATCAACCATGTTAACATTAAAAATTCTCCCAATTGTTTCCAATTATTCAAAAGAAAACTGGAGTGCTGCATGCCTTTACAAAACTCTCCAATCATTGCTAAGGTGGTCTGAGTGGTAGTTGCTAGGGTACTCTGGCTGGTTGCTATGTGACTGCTTACTGGCCCAGATCAAAAAAGCCCATCCCAATATCTCTGATCCTCTGGTCTCTAGATACCCATTTTATCATCAAACAGGAAAAGATTCAAAACTGGATCATAAATTGGATGCAATGGCACAACATGCAGAAGTTGTATAGTGCAAAGAATTCGCATTCACATCTGACAAACAGTACAGGGCTCTCGTATATATATATATATATATATATATATATATATATATATATATATATATATATATATATATATATATATTAGGGGTGTAACGATTCATCGTGCAAATGCGCGTTTTCTCAATGAATGAATTTGAATGAATTACGGTGAAATCCCAGCACATCCGAACGCCAGAGGGCGCTCCCGTGCAGAAACTCCCTTTGTGCCACACAAGAAGTAGCTTTACAAACGCTATTCCAGGAAATGTCTATACATGAATACGCTGTTCTTCATATTGTTTCAGGTATTTTCATGATAATAAAGAATATTTTGAATGATTTTGCTTAACGAGTGTTGCTTTTTTTAAATGCACGTTATAAACGACACCGACTCATAATGATTTTAGATTGATAAGGACTTCCTACTGACCAAATGCCGTAGTACACGCACAAGCTGTGCATAAAACAAAGAATCGCAGCCTTGCGATTCAGAATCGATTTCAGACAGGCATTTTTAATGAGGACCGCGATTGAATCGTGATTGAATCGTTACATCCCTAATATATATATATATATATATATATATATATATATATATATATATATATATATATATATATATATATATATATATATGTAAGGAATAATTGACGACGGGCCATTGAATTATAAGAAAATAATGCACACCGAGGTGGTAATGCGGCACGACGCGAAGCGGAGTGCCGTTACACCGCAGGTGTGCATTATTTTCAAATAATTCAGGGGACCGGAGTCAATTATTCCTCTTATACCACGGTTACCACAAACATTGCTCTGGTGCCTATTTTTAAGACATTTGAAAAGTTAGGTGTGCGGTTTACAGAAAAATAATCAACACCCATAGAACATTTCTCAGCCAATCAGAATGCAGCATTCAACAGACCCGTGGTATAAATATATATATATATATATATATATATATATATATATATATATATATATATATATATATATATATATATATATATATATATATATATATAGCTGTTTGTTATAAAACTTTAGATAGCATAGGAATATCCTAGTAATCTATTGTTTATATTGTAACCATAAGATTCTTGTAATTGCATTATACTACTAACCCTGTTCATATACACAGTTGGCAGTACCTGCTGAATTCAATAGTTTTGTTTGTTCTACTATGGAAGTCTATGGGTATTGTCAACTTTGTGGTTACCATAATTTTTCAAAATATCTTCCTTTCTGTTCAACAGAATAAAGGAATTCATACAGGTTTTAAACAACATGAGGATGACTAAATGATGACGTAATTTTTATTTATGGGTTTTAAGATTTTTGCTCTTTAATCTTATTTTTTAGTGCCTACTTATTTGCAATTTGCAGTCCATCAGTTTCAGATAAATGTTTGAGTTGGCCTATTGTGTAGTTCACAAACTAAAACACTGAAATTATGTATTACATTACATTGTTTTAAACCCTAAATCTTTTTTTTAATCATTCTTCATTAACAGTTATTCAGTTATTTGTAATATATTGTCATTGTAAAAAATTAAAATAGTTTTAAAGAGTAACTAAACTCTAAACCAACTTTTTTAGTTAATGATCTGTAAGAATGGGGCTTTATTAGTGCTGTTCATTGCTTTGAGTAACTTTTTTGACATTTGGGTATAAAGTGTTTCCAGCCTGATCTCACGAATTTCCATGGGATAGTCACAGAATTTTTTGGTCATTTTTCCGTAGCATTCTCATGGATCTCCGCATTTTTCCGTGGCCCTGCTACGGACTGTCTTTTTCCGTGGCATTCTCACGGATTGGTTACTCAACTGTTTTGTCCTATTTTCTTTCCATTGTCATTTCGGTTTAGGGTTAGATTTACATGAAATGACATCCTTACCCAAACCCAACTCTAACCCTAATGCCAGGCGACAATGGTTTAAAATTTAGAAAATATAAAAGAATAAATAAGAAAAAATAGTATAAACCAATACTTAAAGTGACATACTAACGCAAACACCAAATCTAACCCTAAACCGAAGCGAAAATGGTTTGAAAATAGGAAAAAGCATATGAGTAACCAATACGTGAGAATGCCACAGAAAAAGACAGTCCGTGGCAGGGCCATGGAAAAATGCGGAGATCCGTGAGAATGCCACGGAAAAATTAGCAAAAAATTCTGTGACTATCCCATGGAACTTTGTGAGATCACGTTGCGTGTTTCAATGCTACAATATTTGGTGTGCAGTCCTGGCCTTTTCAGGTTGAACATGGCTACTGCCGTTGAATTTTCCTGTTGGATGTTGCGGTACCGCGTGATGTAAGCGGTACAACTCTACTTAAGCAGGTTCAAGCTCACCTTGCCCTTGTTACGATCTCACCACACCCTTGGTATGAGCTCAGTTCACTCTCTCTATCTCCGTTGGGGTCTGCCCACTTTTCTTGCATTTTTCAAATATTGCCAGTGGGTGGAGTCAAGCGCTGACCCGGGGTTTAGTTACTCTTTAAAGAGCACCTATAACATTGCTAAAAGCATCATTATTTTGTGTATTTGGTGAAATACAATGTTTTCATATGGTTAAAAAACACATAATTTTCCACATGCAGTGCATTATTGTTGCTCCATAATAATCCCTGTCTTCCTGAAATGCTCTGATGTTGTACAAAGCTCATCGTTCTGAAAAGCGACATGTCCTCCGATTGGCCAGCTTACCATTACATTGTGAATGGCGTGAATACCTCTGACGTCAGCCGGAAATGTGACGCTCCTTACCATGTTTTGAAGATTAGCTTACAATGCAATCATTTACTCACCCTCATGCTGTTACGTTCTGCTGAACAATAAACCATGCAAATAAATTTTATTATACCAAATACACAAAATAACATGAAATAGGTGCCATCTCTGCATTTGTGATCGTAGAAACAACAAGCGCTACTCTGCACTTCACAATACTTGTATTTGAATCGTGGTTTAGACAGTAGTACGGTTTTTAAATATGAAAATTACTGACAAGCTGTAAGTCAGAAGTGGGCGGAGTTATGATAATGATGCCATGTCCACGTCAACAGGCAGAGAAAGTAAACCGTTGCCTACAATCTCTGTGCTAGTTGTAGTCCAAGAAAAAAGATTTATGTTCGAGAACTCGCGTCATCGTCTAACTAGTTTGACTTATAGGTAGCTTGTCTAACAGTTTCAGAGTAGCTTCCCCAACACTGATCTTTCATACAGTAATTACTCTCCAGATTAAATTATCTCACGTTTATACATACTGTGTGGGTTGTGCTGGTTTTTGCAGGATAAGAGTAACAGAGTGATTAAAAGATTGCGGCAAACAACAAGTGAAAGATAATCCCCCCCTCCTATCAAACACTCCTGGATACAACCGTCCAATGTCAATGCCCCGAGGAGTTTATAAAGACACATGCACGCACACGTACACATGCACACACAGAGAGACACAGGCAACCCTGAGGCCATTATGGGCTTACACGGAGGCAGAGGTCGATTGTGGCTCAGATTAAAGGCTCACCGAGGTCTGAGTTGATGCTAAGTGCTTCTGAAAAGTGGAAACCTGATGGAAACCAAGACAGCAGATAGCGAAGATACAGCACTCGCTTTTTCTGTTTGATATCCGTGAAAGCAAAATGATTGAGCCTCCAGAAATATTTATTTATAGGTCTTTTCTTTTAATATTTTAATTATTGCAGGACGCCAGCAGATATTTTATTAAACAAATGTCTTTTTAATGCCAAATGATTTCTTCTTTCTCTGAAAATATAAATGTTTCCAAATCGATATTAAAGTCTGTCCATTCATCTGCTTGACATAGTTTTTAATTAAGTACACTAACCTTTGAAATTGCATTACCAAATGCTAAACTCTCTTATTTGAGTCATATCTTCTAAACTGTGCTCAGATTTGCCAATATAGCAAAGTCTCCAATCTAATCAGATATTTTACTATGACCCCCACACAAACAATATTACCGATACAGATTGCAAAAACGAAGGGAAGGCCTACGGTTTACAAATCTGAGAGCACTGATTGTTAACACGTGCGTACGGTTTATTAATCTGTGTGCACGATTTGTAAATCTGAGGGAACTGTTTAATAATCTGTTATAAACTGAAAGGAAGAATTACAAAAGCGTGATCACTGATTTCCAGGTCTTGTTTTCTTTTCTCCAAGGGTGAAAAAGCACCCATCATCATTCACGTTTTATCCATTGTCCAGTCGAATGAGGGGAGAGGCGGGCTTTCGTTGTGGTGACAGAAGTTTACAGTTGCTTTAAACAACCGGACTCCACTCACTCACTCACTGCAAGGTCAGAGCAAATGTCCTCTTTTTAAAGTTTCTGCTTATATGACAGTTAACAGCAAAAGAGCACTCGCGCTTCAATATTTGATTGACAGGACAGCTGCCTCAGTGGTTTCCTAACAATATTAAAAGCCGTGCCCGCACTGCTCTTGTTTAAAGTGACCGAAAAAGGCAGAATGGCGCGCCTTGCATTTCCAAGCATTTAAAATGCATTTTGTGTGATCAGCTCTTGTCTCAGGCTGTTACACAACAATGGTGTAGTGAAAAACAGAAAGGTTTTTACTTTGCGTTTATGAAAATGTTCCCATACACACGACAAAACTGTCAAAAAACACGATATCCAGCTGTAGTGTGTTTAAATTACTGAAAACCTTAACTTTAACAATTAGTTAATTGGTAAAAAACTCATAATTTACTATGAAAAGCATCACTTTTATTGTATCTCTTTGTCCTCACACGACATCATCAACACATTTATTCCACACAAATACATACAAATTTAAAATTCATCAACCAAAAATGTTTTGATTCACTTCTAGCAGAATTTTAGGTTGCTATGTATGAATGCACAAGAAAATACATTGCTATAGTAGCTATCTCACAAAGAGGCCCTTGACCATTTCATTTAGACTAGGTCATATCACAGAGATGATTTAAAACAATGAATAACTCCTTCAAACAAGATCTGACTGTAAATGCATTCAAAATCATAGCAAATTGATGACAGGTGAGAGATGCATGCATTTAAAATAAATAAATTAAATTAAAATAGCATTAGGCCTGCTCAGATTTACATACGGTGCAGATTTCAAAAATCTAACTCAAGATTTTGTTAGTGGGAGGTATCAATTTACTGTTTAGTGTTTATTGAATAAAATTAGTCCTTAAAATATTACTAACAAAGATTATTTTGTTGACTAGACTAGATGCCTAGATGTTTATCGAGAAGTTGGTATGAGCAATTCCGGTGTGATGGACGTGACATTTGTAGTCAAATCTTGCAGGGAGTGCATTCAATATACTCAACAATCTATTTTTATTTTCCAAGCACTTGAAGACAGAGATGATAGAGACAGAAAAATATCAGTCTATCCTCATGTTTTCTATTTCAGATAAGGGATACATGCATCTGTTATGGATGTGACAAAAATGAATAAATACTTTGTAGGAATTTTGTGAATTAAAATGCACAACCCAGAAGCAATAATACCCAACAAATGGAGAAGGGTATTGTTGTTCTCTTTAAAGAACTAATAATATTTATTTTATTTGAATTTTTGTATGTGCATTTATAAGGAAGAAACTGCATTATGGATGTGACATTTCTCTGTTATTGGTTGTGACAATTCAGAAATTTGTATTAAAATATTGTAATAATAAGCATGGAAAATAAATACTGACATATGAGATACCAGTATGGTTAAAACTTTGGTTAAAAACTATAATTTTCATGATAAGGTTGACATTTGCATGGAATTGCCCATATACAGAACACAGGACTGTAAGATAACGGTTTTTTTTAACTCCTATTGCTAATTATGAATAAAAGCATGGTTGATGTGAACAAATCAATTCAACAAATTTAATGCCACACCGATTATTCCAATTACATCAATTGATTATGTATTAAAATGTTTTTCTGTGTAATTTGCTTCAGTGCCTACAAGATCTTTATGATCTAGAAGTTTCTATTTCAGATGCTGAGGGATATGATTAATAACTTTTTGATGAAATGTGTGTCCTGCTTAACCCCTGTGCATTGTTCAAATTTCCTACCCTTTTGCATTGTTCGTGGATGAAAATATCCACTAAATTAAACGTCTGTAAAAATGTATCAGATTATTATTTTTTTTTTTTTGCATAAATCTGTTAATCAACCTCAGTACTGATCAAAACTATCAAATCTTTACAAAAACTATACTGCCAAGTTCATACAGTAGGTGATACAGTATAAAAACCATTACGTCTATATGGAATGTCCTCACAAAACATGGAAACCATAATATGTGTGTGTTTGCGCGCGTGTGTGTGTGTTTGCATGTGCGTGCAAAAAAAGTTTTTTTTTTAACAAAATCTTCTCTGCATCAAATTTATGAACATCATTTATTATGAACACAAAAACAACTTCAAAAACAACTTCAAATAAATTGAACAATGAAGCAAGATATGAGGATGGATGAAGTACTAAACAGTCAAAGTAACTTTCAGTATGTGTGCACATGTGTGTGTTCAGTCTTTCCGGCTGGTCTTGCAGCATCACTTGGTGCAAGTGTGTCCACCACAACAGATGCAAGTGCTGAATCATTGTTCAATTTATTTGAAGTTGTTTTTGTATTCATAATAAATGATGTTCATAAATCTGATGCAGAGTACATTTTTTACAGAAAATGTTTTGCGCACACACACACACACACACACACACACACACACACACACACACACACACACACACACACACACACACACACACACAAACACACACACATACACACACACAAAAATATGCTTTTATTATGGAGTTATAGACCCTTTTACAGTTGGTAAACATTGTGACGTATTTGTGTGGGCGGGGCTTAGCTGGAGGCAAAAAGAGCCGCAGAGGCAATGTTGACAAGCTTAACATTAGCTACAAGCGACAGAGACAGAGCGACAGGCTACCATTCATTTTCAATGGAAGTGGCCGTTTGCCAGCAACGAGCGACAATCTCGCCGCTGCGCGAGCAAGGCGGGGCCAAAATAGACAAGAAGGCTATTTTATGCAAATGCTGAGCGATGCGACAAAGCGACTGCCAATCGGAGTGAAGGAGCAACGCGACGTAGGTCTGTGGTCGAGTCTGAGAAAATAATTCAAGATGGCGGAAAATGCGTATTTATGTATATATCTGATAAGTTTGGCATTTTATCTCATATATTTTGTTACTTTTATCGAGAAATAAATACGTTTAAATCCAAAAACACCATTCTTGTAACTTAACAATACCTCTAAAGTGACTTCTGATACCGCTTTTAGAAACTAGCCAAGGAACGCTCATCAAGCGAGTACGTGTCGCTCGGTGTCATTCACTTTTGGAGCTAATGTGATAGAGACAGAGCGCAGTTATGCAAATTTGAAAACCACGCCCACCGGGGGGGAACGCAATCCAACAATACAACCGTCTCCATTGACTTTGTATTGCGAGAAGCCGCCTCCTTGTCATTTCTGGCTTATAACAAAAAACTGAATAATGCCTAAAAGCTGCTGTGTGACAATATGTACAGCTAACAAGCCAAAGAACACAGAAATAAGTTTTTATAAGCTGTCGAGCCGTAAAACCCAGTCTTTAAGGAGAATAAAGTGGATCGCTGACTACGTTTCCCCCTAGTGGACGCAGTTCTACTATTAGAAGTACTATGAAAAGTTGCCTGTATGCATTTTTGTGTCTTTAAACGCTCGTTTTTTGGGGTCGACAGCTTATAAAAACTTATTTACAGATTAAACTTAAAAACAGAATAATACCTAAAAGCTGCTGTGTGACAAGGTGTACATCTAACAACCCAAACAAACCAAATACGTTTTTATAAGCTTTCGACTTCAAAAAAAAACGAGCGTTTTAAGACACAGAAATGGAAACAGGCAACTTTTCATAGTACTCCTAATAGTAGAACTGCGTCCACTAGGGGGAAATGTAGTCGGCGATCCACTTTATTCTCCTTAAAGACTGGGTTTTACGGCTCGACAGCTTATAAAAACGTATTTCTGGGTTCTTTGGCTTGTTAGCTGTACATATTGTCACAAAGCAGCTTTTAGGCATTATTCAGTTTTTTGTTATAAGCCAGAAATGACAAGGAGGCGGCGTCTCGCAATACAAAGTCAATGGAGACGGTTGGATTGCTTTCCCCCCCGGTGGGCGTGGTTTTCAGGTTATGACGCGCTGTGCTCTGTCTCTATACGCACAACCGGCGCAACGTCATAGAATGTCTCTGAACAGGTTCACGCCCACTTTTGGGGGAAATCAGACTAGACCTTCCATTGGCTTCCATTCAAAATAGCGGAACAAAGCAACGCTCGTACACAGCCGGTAGGCGTAAATAACTTATGAAATCACTCAGATTAAACATGTTGAGTAATTATCTGTCCACACTGCCTGCCATAGAGCGCGAAAGATACATTAACATATTTAATTTGGTCAATATAAAAACATGTCTCTTTCATTCTCCCAGCATCATATTTGTGTAACAACGCTCCCTATTGGCCAGAGGTGTCTTACCCGGACATTTACTCGTACCTCTTCAAGTCAACAGGGAAGCAAGTGAATGATTTTACTTCGTATTTGAAAGTTACTTCGTATTTATTTATTATGTCTTTATATTTAGAGTATTGCGTGCACTTTTCCGTCGAGTCATACAACTAACTAGTGTCACACCCAGGGGCTGGCTGCTATTGGGCTAAAGCCACGCCCCTTCTCAACTTCCACCTCGAGGAGGTCCCCAAAGCCAACCCAATGACCAGACAACAACGAGGACAGGTAAGTATAAAACAACCTTTATTTAATTAAATATTTATAATGTATTTGGGAATTGGGGGAGGGGGATTAAAACTAATATATCTGGCTCTGCCTTCCAGGTAGGCCACGGCCAAGAGAATGACAGGGGGTAGGAGGGGCAACGGGGGGTCCTGGACACTGTAGACCAGGGGGGCGTGGGACTCAGGCTCCGGCCTGGTCTTAACTACCCGTGGCGCCCTCCTTCTTCCTCCTGGAGGCAGAAATCAAAACACGATAAGTGTGGGAATTGATGTCCTTTTTGCGTACCTTGGCTTTCCTTATGGGGACTTCTCCCTCGTGCTCACACAGTTCCTTGTCATGTCACTCACTCTTCCTCTCTATTTCTCCACAGGCAGCAGCTGAGACACAGAGGCACAGTTAATTGGACTGGGTTCGTTCTCACCTCTCCGCTGACTACAGCTCACGGTAAGTTACAGGCTCCACGTAGTTCCTCCTTAGGTCATTCACTCTCTCTCTTTCTCTCTTCACAGGTAGTGACTGGGACACAAAGGCGCAGTTAATTCAATTCGTATGGCTCTCACCTCTCTGCTGGACACAGCGTACCTTAAGTACAGGTTTCACTCGGTTCCTTCTCGTGTTATTCACTCCCTCTCTTTCTCTCTCCACAGGTGGTGACAGGGACACAAAGGCAGTTAATTCAATTTGAATGGCTCTCACCTCTCTGCTGGACACAGCGTACCGTAAGTACAGGTTTCACTCGGTTCCTTCTCGTGGTGCTCCTCACGTGCCGATCAGGTACAGTGCATTCTCCGTCTCTGTCAATCAACGGGCTTAAAGAGGTTGGTATTTAAATTTAGCAGAGGTGGCGGACTTACGACAATTTGCGATGTGTCAGATGGGGTAAGCAGTTCCTACGTGGCGTCGGGGGCGAACCCTCTCTCTCGACTGGCTCGATGGTTACAGAGGAGTGAAACGTCACACCGTCTCACCGGGCCGAGCGCTGCCCTCTCCTCACTACCGCTAGACGATCGAACACTGGACAGGGGCGCCCCTTTGTAGAGGCCTCGGGACGGTGGAATTCCTGCACCTCTCTCTCTCTGCCACAGCAATGACTATACAGTTGAAAACATCAACAATGATGGCCCCTGATCGTACTCACACATCTGCTAAATCTTCTGCTCTTCACCGCCACTCTCCAATCCGCCCAATGTCTAGACGGGGGAAAATCGTTCCGGGGCACCGTACCGTTGCTTTAGACCTGAAGCACACTCACAACATATGCTGTACTGAATTTTTCTAGGACCGGCAGCCTCTTCGTCCTCCCTCGACGAAGTGTGTGAAGGCGGAGGTTTATCTGACAAGACACACAGCACTACACAGCAATATACAGCATCACGTCAAAATAAAAGTTTCCAAAGCATAAAGACTCACCCGCCACACTCAAGTGTACACAAAGGACGCCCGACTTCCTCCACTTCACTTTGATCGGACCGGGCGATGAAAACTACGGCCTAGTGGGTAGTGTCGTCGTTGTGACTGCTTCGGTATGTATTCCTTCGGCTCACCCACCACGCTGTCTTAGGGGTAGGGCCGCCCTCCTTCTCCTGGAGGTATCTAACATAAAGGCAGGTCAATATTCAATACGTTTCCAATTTAATCTTGGTACTCACATCAACACCGTTCTCAATTCCTTTTCGCTTTGTCTCAGTTTACAATGTATTCCGTTCACTTTTCAACCTTTAAGGTTTCAGATGTCTTCACCACCATGCAACTTCAGCCAAAAAGCTTTGCTTCAGGGTGCTCCTTTAAAAGATCCACAGCTTGCATTTCTTTCGCCTCCTGTGGCTCTGTCCTCTTTCCGCTCGCTTCCAGCGATCCCCGGATCAACAGAGCCTTCGGGCTCTTCAAAAGGTGCGTGTCTTTAATCTGCCCTTGGCAAAGGAGCTTTCCCCGTGTCAGTCGCTTCTCTCTTTGTGTTCCTGCGGAGCTATTTAAGTGCTTCATCCTCCCACAGCCTCCAATCACACTTTGCTTGACTAATTCGTTGCACCTGTAGCGAATTTGGCTTCATTTGTTTCCATGGAGAACCAGGAAGTAAACCGGTGTTTTTAAAAATTCTGTCCGGGTGGAACCTCTCCTCTCCATCTTTGGTTCCACCCTAAGTCACCCTGTGACATCAGCTTAGCGATATTTAGAGCAATCACTGGATAGCGTTGTTACACAAATTTGACGCTGAGAGAATGAAAGGGACATGTTTTTATATTGACCAAATTAAATATGTTAATGTATCTTTCGCGCTCTATGGCAGGCAGGGTGGACAGATAAATACTCGACATGTTTAATCTGAGTGATTTCATAAGTTATTTACGCCTGCCGGCTGTGTAAAAACATTTCTTTGTTCCGCTATTTTGAATGGAAGCCAATGGAAGGGCTGCTTTTTTATCTCCCAAAAAGGGGCGGTGACGAAATTTACAGTCAAGTTCCCGGATGTGCCGGTAGTCCGTATAGCACGTCTATCGCTGTATGTTTGTTTAACATTTTAAGCTAAACAATAGTGCGGTTGGCGACTTTTCACCTATAAAACAGAAACTTGCTAATTTGTACTAGATAAAACCAACACAACAGTACATAAGCTTAGATTATTTTACCTGATATGAAGTGTGCACTCAAACTTTTAGCGGGCCGGCTATGAATTGCTACTTATTTTTTGCCTCCAGCTAGAGCGGTGATGTCACAGTGACGTGGGTGATTAAGGGGTCTATACTCCATATAACTTAATGTACAAGCTAGAAATTAAGCTCTGTTTTTGTGCAGGCCTACTAAAGGTTTAATGGTGCCACATGCTGATCAACAGTAAAAATGACAAATTTTACCTCTTGGCAAAAGGAAAAAACACCAACAATCAAAAATGCATGATAGTAAGATGTCATGGCTCTGCAATCAAAAAATGTGGTTATAATGGAAGTCAATGGGGCAAAAACAGCCCCGAACAATAAATGAGGAGAAAAAAACTGATGCTGCACAAAAACTAAAAATGCATCAAAGCCACATCCCCAAGACTGTGAAAAAGGTAAAAAAGATCCAGTCCACAATCACTTTTTTATTGAAAATCGGTCATTGTGTGTTTTTTTCCCAAATCATTGACAGCACTTATGAACTTGGCAATTAAAGAGTTAAAATCATGGACTTTTTGTAAAGATTTGGTTGTTTTGATCAGTACTGAAATTGATTACCGTAAAACTTCAAATAATAGCCGAGTCCCAAATAGACGCCTGTCTCTTTTAGACGCCTGGTATGACGACAGGTTTGGGTAAATAAACGCCTGTCTCAAATAAAGGCCTGGTCTGTTTTTTAGTTTCGGGTTGTATTTAATCTTCTAAAACCCGTCAGATAGTCTGTTTAAGACAGTTCTATGGTGCAGATTGAACACGCTAAAGTTTTTTTTTTTTTGCTTACCGGTAGATGTCACGTGACAGATGCAGTCGTTCCTTTACTCATCACTATGACAACACAACAAGCTTCGTCGCCAGGATTGAGGTGATGATGACAGTAGCGAAGTGGCAATCGGGAGAGTCAGGACTTTTCCCGGTCGGCCGGTAGTGTTTTGGGGCCGCTGATAATAGCCGGGCTTTCAGTCTTTTGTCATGCATGCACTCCCGCCACACATTGTATTTCTCACGCGGAAACACTATTTATCATATTTAATATGCTGCAGCGCCCAAAATGTATCTGGCCGCACTGCTCTCTCTCTCTATCAAGCCCCCCAGCTAGCAAAAAGTCGTCTATTGGACGTTGAGTAGACGTAAAAATTCAACGTCTAATTTTGGTCCACTGAAGGTTGAAAATGAAAATTGAAAAGACGTCAAATTTGTCCAACTTTTCAACGTTGAAAGACCGTAATTGTTTACTGGTAGATTATGAGTTGAAAACATGGTCAGTTGAAAACACGTAGTCAAACAGTCCAGCCAAAACTACTTAGTTGAAATCGCGTTGTAAACTAGTCCAAGGCGGACCGACTTATTTTCAACCATATTTCAACGTTGAAAGACCGTAATTGTTTACTGGGCCGTCTTCCCTAGAGTTCTAGTCGAGCGAGCCAATACAAAAAAAAAGAAAGAGGCTACACAATAGCCAATCAGAAAATAGCACTGTTGTATCTGGGTTAGATTTCACGCAACAACCAATAAAAAAGCATATCCTTGTTTGCTTTATTTATACTGCCAATAATTTAAGACTGCTGTTATTACACAAACTAATTTGTTAAACACATTCAAATTAAAAATAAAACGTAATATGTGGTAACCTCCTGCTGTCATGCTGGAACAATTAAATTAAAAGCCTGTCTCTTATAGACGCCTGTCTCTTTTAGACGCCTGGTGTGATGATAGGTTTGGGAAAATAAAAGCCCGGGCTTTTATTTGAAGTTTTACGGTAACTCAAATGTGATACATTTTTACAGCCGTTTAATTTAGTGGATGTTTTCATCCACAAACAACACAAAAGGGTAGTAAATTTGCCCATGGTGAATTGTTGAGTTTTCGAAAAATTTCAAAGCATTTTCTCAAAATATGCGTCAATATAAGATTTGTCACCAAAAATCTATCTATTTGCTGAAACACAGAGAAAGTTGTGGTCAAAAAAACCCTAGTGAATGAAAACATCCCCAACAACACATAAGTGTTGAGTTAACGATGTCTTGCAGGAAAAATGTTTATTTCATCACATAGATTCTGAGAATATGATGGCATAATAATGGCACTACATCAAGTCTGTCTTTTAACTGTGCTGTGCTCTGTCAGACTCCTTTAATGTGACTTCTGTGTGCTCCATGCTCTCTGGGTAAAACAATCAATTGATCTTGAGTAAAAGACATTAGAGAAGACCATTAGAGATGTCCATGCTGTGTTATACTGAACATGTACGTTAATCACCTGCTAACTAACTAAGTTTTGCAGAAACAGATTTTTAATGTCAGTTGCTGATTGTCTAATGTTATACAGACAGCTAAACGGTGGCTGTTTATTCCTGTGTGGGCTTTAAAAGACGTTCAACCCTTTACTTGAGTTGTTGCCACTGTCTGGTGCTTGTTTACATTCAACATCCTACTGCAGACGATAGCTCGAGGCTTAAAAATAGGTTGAACAGTAAATTATTGGGTGCTGAATATACTTGTTGTTGTTTCACAAATTGATCTGTTTTTGTTGTGAAAGCTATTGAGAGAATTTGCTTGCAACTCAAAAAGATTCACTTAGATATTTGTCATGTCATTGCTAGCAGGGACTCCAGATATGCGATGGTTCAGTTTATTTTCAAACACCTCTCTGCTGGACATGGATCAGTTTGATCAATGCGTGTCCACGTAGACCAAGAGTTAGTTGTACAATATTTCTAGTGTACAATAAAATGCAAAAATCCCATAGGTGGGACAAGAGACTTGAATAACCGTCACAACCCATCAAGCCCTAGAAACCACATAGCACTGAACTAAAACCACTTCTTATATAAAAATCTGGTTTAACATTTGTGCAATATTCAACAGGCTTTTCGGTATCTTCTAATCTTGATATGGTACATGTTGTGTTTCTTTTCTGATTAGTTTACCATGAGCGGTCATACTGCCCTAATGTAAAGTCATCTGCTATGTTCACAACTTTGTGAAACAGAAATGTTCTTCAGATGTTCAAGGTTCTCTTTATAGAGCCATATAGCCAAAAATGGTGCACAAGGTTTTTTGCAAACAGCTTTAATTCTCAAAGCCTTCAGGAACAACAACAACATCTTTAATTCCTGCAAACAACCTCTCGTATCACAGTAGGTTATCTTAAACTCTTATATTTTTACTTAAGTGGTACCAAATAATGAGAATGAACTTAACTATAAAACGTTACATGCCTTTTCTGCGCCTGATTTTGTGATTGTAATAAACTCATGAGCTAATGGTTCTTATTTCATTTTTATTTATTTGATGTGTACTGCCCTCTTGTGTTATAAACGTGAACTCTTCTAACAGATGCTTAGTTGTAGATGGACCAAAAAAACAGAAAACCTATTTAATAGATGACCATAGAAAACAGTATGTAGTATGTATACAGCAGTTGTTCAGCTTTAATTAAAACTGCATACTTAGTAAAAAAACAAAAAACTAAACAACATTCCTACAAAGTACATGCAACAGATTCTTCTAAAACTTATTTCACACTTTCATACCTTACCTTACATGTAGGCTTTATTATACCTAGTGCAAGTACTGCATTGTAGCCTTTATTTTGTGCACATTGTGCTGTTTTGTGTGGTTAATTTAACATTTTGTACTGTATTGTTTGGAGCAATTCACTAAGACTATTAGCACCTCTGTAATGCAAGTAAATTTTGTCAGTACACTAAATTGACCTTAACTTGATAAACAGTATGCAGTATTTTAACTTAACTGTAATTAACCAAAAGCTTTGATATGGAATCATTGTTTGCCCTCCATTGAGCCATACAGGTACTGCAGCTACTTTTTTATCAATTTTTTTAAGTAATCACATTCTGGTTATGAATAACGGCTTGACTTTCTCTCAATTGTCTTTGTCTATTAGGTTGACGTTTGTGTTTATGCACTGTTTTTTTTCTGGTCTTATCTGCTGTGAGCTCAGAGTTTGTGGGCAGGTGGGTTGGGCTCTTTTGTGGTTAATGACCTGATATGAGAGGAAGTGAGTTTTTTTAACCATGTGTTGTAGTGCTTGTGTGTGTGTGTGCACATGTGCGCGCGCGCGCGTGTGTGTGTGTGTTTGAAATTAAGACATGAATAAGTTTTTACACAAGCTTCAGTTGCATCACACAAACTGAAGACACGTTTGATCTTTGTTTTAAGCAGCAACAGTTTATTTCACATGCAGGTGTAAATGTGAAACACACTAAAAACAAATGCTGCTAAATAGCACTACCAGTGGTTCACTGGCTCGTAATCATAGGGGAACCATTTTAAGTGCCATGTCAGACCTGTAGAACCATATTGTGCTCTGTAGAACCATAAGTGTGGTTCTTTTATAGGTGATGTATACTAAAAATGGTTCCCCTATATGATTACAAGCTTTTATTGCTATTTAGCATCATTTTTTTTTAGAGTGTAGAGAAAGACAAACTGAGAATGTGAGTATATTGAAAGCAGTCTTATAGTTTTCTCATAGTGCTTTTCAGTTCCTTAAGAGATTACCTTTCAATTTCATTACACAACTGATGTCAGAGTTTATTATAGTTTATTTTGTGTAGTTGTCTTGTAAGGTATTACAACATGCTACCATGGCACCATTTGTATTACAAGCAAGATAAATAGACATTTACATTCTCACTGTAACAACAATACATTATTAATATCTATCAACATACGCTCTCAAAATAAAAGGTACAAAAGTTGTCATTGGGACAGCACATAAAAAGGTCCCAATATGTATTATTTTGGTACAGATGTGTAGCATTGAGCTACCAGTATGCACCTTTTTGGTACAAAAGTGTACTTTTTGAACAAGTACAGCCCCAGTGTACCTTTTTTTCTGAGAGAATGATATAAGACTTCAGATTCATTATTATGGTCTTTTAAGTTTAAATGTATAAGGCAACTATAGAGCAAATATGTGTAGACATGTATGGTGAGTAAATCAGTACAGTAAGTTTTGGTATTTGGTAAGTATTTCATACAGTATGTACCAGTGAGCACAGTTTATTATGGCACCACATCATCTTGACTGACTGTTGTAACATTTCTAAAAAAAGTCAAACTCGAAATGTAAAACAGGAAGTGTTCCTACTTTAAATAAAAACAGGAAATTGCTGGACATTGAAGATTTCCACTGTTTTGACAGTTTTGACTGGACAGATCACTGCCATTTCACTATCTGTCACTGGAAACAATGTGAAACACACTGACCCACATCCTGTCTGAACCTTATTTTTATCTTTTAATGTGAGAAAATGTGTCACATGATTTGTCAGAAGGCCTCTAGTTTTGTCTAAATTTCGAAGACAACCGACATGGAATAGCATTATCTAGTTTGTTATTTGGATAAACTATGTCTTGAGTGCTGTGCAGTTATTTTCCAGACTTTGAAACACTTTGGATAGCTTTGATCCAATCCTTGCGTTCGTTGGCTGTAGCCGCCTGCAGGTAGTAGTGTACCTCATCTGAAGTGATGATTTCAAATAGATTCCCATCAACATCATATTTCTTTGCTGTCAGAAGTTATATGAACAAACAAGCACAATAAGGAGAACGTCACGTTATCATATGCATTTGTCAGACGCGTCAATCTTTACATTTGATCAGTATGCCCTGCTAAAAAACAATAGACACAATCACAGAAATTCTATTGGTTTTATTGGGGATTTTATTGGTTCTAATGAAATATGGCCCAAAACACACTAGAGTGTATTGGTCTTTGTTGGTCTCTAATGGTATGTATTGGTTCTATGTATTGGTTCTTATGGAATATGGCCCAAAACACACTAGAGTGTAGTGGTTTTAATGGTTAAAGCTAATGGTTCCTATTAGAATTTTCTGTAATGGTTTTATTGTTTTTTTCAGCAGGGTGTGTATTCATTGAAATTAAATCTATGGCATCTGCTAACCCATTGTTATACTTATTGAGTTTATATGAGTGTGTTGTCGTCGTCACATTATGTTGATGTCATATAGATGAACTGAGCTTATTTGTCATACCTTCAGGCACGAATTCCACAGCAGTCACCACTGATCCACGTAAGTGAATGGAACCTAATGGATCTTCTTCACCCTAAAACACACAGACAGACAGACAGATCAAAACATCTTAATACTCCTCCAGATCTTTAAAGATTATAAAGGACTTGCACATTAACTCACCTTGGTGGGATCATAGTAGTGGATGTAAGCCGGATCATCCCTAAGGATAAATTTCCTGACTTTCCAATTCTTTCGGCGATGGCCCTGTTTAAGAGAATTAAAATATGGGTAGGTGAAGATACTGTAGATACCCTGTGCATCAATTAAAAAAAACATACACTTAGGTCTATGCACTAAATGCACTATAATATGGTCATAAAATTATATATATATATTTTCCAACTTTTACTGACTTTATTGTTTTAACCAGAATCAGTTCTGATCATAAATACCAAACATTCATTCTTTTTAGCATTTTTACCCCTAAAAGTACAATTGTTGGGTTTTATTGTTGTTTATATGTGGTGTTTTTAAGGTGGGGGGCAAAGCTATTTCATGCATTCTGACTTATTAACACTTGTCTTTCTCATGCTAAACATAAGCAAGGTGTCAAAAAAGCAGGAGGACATGTGACAGAGTATTTCTGTGCCGAATGCACTTTCACCAGGGTTTATACAAGTTTAAAATAAAATCAAATATAAAAAGATTCTTACGTAACAATCTTGCTTTACATTTATTTTCCATTGCGTATGGGAACTCAATGCTACATCATGATATGACACTTTGGGGATGAAATACCCACTATGCCATAGTGAGTTATATCTGTCTAAAGGTGTCACGCACAGTGTATAAATTGAGGGGGCTGGGGTGGTCTCGGACCTCCTATAAGCATTAAGGGACCCCCTATAAAGCACAAAAGTATAATATAGGGGGTTTCCTGTTTTTTATTAAAAATGAACTAATATGTGATATTAAATTCTCGTGCTGAGCTGCCACAAAGCGATACTGTCCATTATTTGTCTCAAGTGCGCCTCACAATGTTTTCTTTAGTGTTTAAAGTTTCCTGGTGGAGGGAAAAGTACGATTAAAGTACGAAATGTACATTTAAAGTACAATTTTTAATAAAGTACAATCTCAACAACCTTGGTTGAAAGACCCTGGTTCTATAACTGATCCACTTTAGCAGCCAGACCAATAATTTCCACATATCTGGGCATGGGTGGATGTGATATCTGAGCATGGGTGGATGTGACCCCCCCCCCCAGCCTGTGTCTTGAAGCAAATGATTGTCAGAAAAACGTCAGATTAATTTTGTTTAATTTGAATCAATATTTTAGTTCCAACCCAGTTTCAACACACCTTACTCTAATTTTAGTTAGCCCTAAAATGCTTGATTTTCAGGTTCACACACACACACACACACACACACTTTTAGCTGCATCTTTTATTAGCACGGGAGGCGGCCAAAACGCGAGGTGTTCGCCGTAGATAAACAGCGAGTATAACGCTCACTGCCCATAGAAAACTATTCAAAAAAAGGCGCCTGCCATTCCCATAAATGTTTTTTGTGTGATCAGGCCCTAACACATCCAAAATGACAAAAAAAAACTAAATTCAAAATGACAAAAATATTGATGTGAGCGCATGACGGTTAAGCTCACCCCATATTACCTCATGAATCCTTTTAAAAATCACCATTTAAATAATACGTTATTGTTTTAAAACAACAATGTCATGGCAGTATGCAAAACATAATTTGCATTTATTTTGTTTTAAAAGGCTGAAAGAATCATTTTTTAATAAACTGCCCTTGTAGGTCCCAATCCTCAGACATTTGAACAAGTAATGGCAGATGTATGTTACCTTAAGAGTGTTACACCTGTTCAGATTCTTACCTGCTTCAGCAAACAGCCTTGTTTGACTATTGCTCCTCTGAACTCCTCTTTCATAATCACATCTTCATCACTGGAGTAACCCTCACAGAAGAACCCGCTATCTGCCTGAAGATCAACACAAACATGCTGACATAAGAGCCTGATCACTTCCTAAAAAATGCTTTACACATCTACATATAGACAGCCGCTTATAAAGAAACTATTTGTTAGGAAGTGAAATGAAAGCGCGAAAGTGACTGGTTTAGAAAAACTCAGCATACAACAACGTGGCACCCATTAGAGTTTTGATATTTGATCATGTTACACACAACTATTAAATAAATTTTTCTTCTTTTATATAGCCCACATAATACAACAGGCGTTGCTCAAGGTGCTTCACAAAAAGTAATATAAAAACAGTTATTTAACATTATAGACATAACAACCAGGACAACGTAAGAAAGCAAAAAAAAGTGAACCTACACTAACAACAGGTCCAGTAACCCCCACAATATTAAAAAAAAATGGGTTTTTAACAGGGCCTTGAACACAGCCAACGGCTTTGCCGATCTGACAAAATAGGTGCCGACGCCCACAAATAGGTGGAATAGCTGCTTTTAACAATATTTTATTTTTCATGACTAAAATCGTCACTCCGCATTAAGGCATTGTCATTTCTGAGAATATAAGCAGACATCTTAGACAGCAGTAGAGATGTGTTACCCAAAACAGCTCGTTTTAGAAGTACATCTGTGATGCTTTAAATGCTGCAAAGGCAACACTCTACAGTAAGTGAGAACAGAGTCTGCAAATAGCAGCTTATGGTTTGTTAACTCACAAAATAGTAAAGCGCATCTGTTTGGTCCAAGAAAGCACTTTCTGTTCCTTTCTCTGCTGCATCTTTGGACAGATCTCCGGCGGGCTGCAGAAAACCTTCATTGAGAAGCCCGGTGGCCAACATCAAACCTTCAGGTCTGTTTCTAGCCTTTCCTTCAGAAATCAACCAGTCGATCACCGTGTTTCCTGTAGATCACCCATAATAGGAAGAAGCAGATGATTAATTTGCAGGTGAAACATGGCTTTAACATTTTAAGTGTCTTAAAGGACTATCTTAAATATTTTTAAAGGTATCCACGAGTTTCCAGTAAGATCTCACATCTATACCTGTGCTCAGATTTGCCATAATGCAAAAGCCCGCACACACTGCAGTGTTTTTCACACTGGCACTGTTTAGGTCGGCCCAAATGAGCTTTTGGTCCGAGTATGGTTCGTTTGGGTTAGTGTGAACACAACAGCCGCACTCTAAACGGACTGTTCGGCTGTTGCCAAACTCTGGTGCGACCCATCTGTGGTTTGAACGCTGCTCCACCTCGGGCCAAATCAAATACAGGAAGTTCTTGACATGTTTGAGCCACTGGGGTTCCGTTGTGACGTGAACCAGGTGTTATATTGTGGCTAAACAACAAACAGGGCAATCTTGGTCCATTGCAGAGATTCGCTGTCTCCTGAGCTGATGATTTCATAAATGCACATCTTTCCTCCACACACAGAAATAGTGACATTCATGCTGCGTTTACACCAACCGGGGTAGAGGCGGCAAGCGCGGGTGATTTAAATGTTAAGTCAATGCAAAGACGCGTTTAGGCATCCTGCGGCGCGGTACATGTGGTAAGCGTGGCGTGTTCCGTGTGAATTGGTCATTGTCGCGGGAAACCCGCAAGTTGAAAATCTGAACTTTGGCGGATTTCCGCACCGCGTTAACCAATCAGGACCTTGCTGTAGTAGTGACGTGAATACAGGAAGCGAGCGGAGTGACGGAGTCTCAGCGGAGTCGCAAAAACCCCCTACCATGACGCAAGTTTCCGTGTGAATGTCTCGAGGCTTTCACGCATGAGTGAACTCAAATGTTCAACTATGCACGAATAGCGTGTTTTTGCCGCTTTTACCGCGGTTGGTGTAAACGCAGCATTACGGGATTTTTAGCAAATGGCTCCGTGAGAAGGGCTATAATATATCAGTTGCGCAATTTCACATTAAAGCAAAGAAACTTCGCAAAGACGTGCATCACTTATCTCCATATCTTGCTAGCTTTGCTCTTTGTGTCAGGCTGGTTGTCATGGAAACATGTGGGAGGGTCATAGGGTCAGAGCTGACAGGTGTTGCATGGTGTATGGTGCGGCGTTTCGAGTACAGTAAAAACAACATAGGTGAACACGAACCGCACTAACTGAAAATGATGCAATGTAATCGGGGGTGCTCCGAGGTCACACTACGGTGCGCACCAACATGTGTGAAAACACCATAAGCTATTCTACCCACAATCATTTTAAGCTATAGGCTACTCTGGGTGCATTTAGTGAGATGTCTGTTTTCTATGCTGATGAGTTAAGTAAAGACTTTATTTCTGAAGACTTTCTTCACTGTCAGAAAAAATGTGGGCAGTACCCTTTAAAAAGTGCAATTTAGGTACAGATATGTATACATTTGCAAGATGTCTTTATAGGTTCAAAGGTGTGCTTTTTGAAAGGGCATTGCCCAAGTGACAGCTAGAGAACAATTTTGACCATTTTTTTCTGACAGTGTTTGATGCACAAATAGAGCGCACTATAAAGTCTGCCTGGAAGTGAAACATCAATTAAAAGAGAAAATCGTACACTTTTTAAAGCAACACTATGTATTTTTTTTTACCTTTAAATAATGTCTTTAATATTATTTCAGTGATAGAACAACTTTTAACTGGACAAATTGTACTGTTGCTGCAACCTGAGCAGCCTCCTAGCTGCTACAAGCACACTCTGAAAGTGGCGGTGGAGGGTAGAGCACACAGCCCCGCCCCTCCCCTCCCCCTGCCTGCAGAAGAGTGTCTGATACCAGGCACTTTTTCAACCACATGGGGGAGCTGTAAGTCATTTTTACATGGAAACTACATAGTGTTGCTTTAAGATTCTTCAATTTTTTTGCTGTTGCCACTATTTCATGTGAAAAATATGCACCAAAAGTTGTGCTTTGCAATAGTCTTATTACATTTAAATGGATTTTAGACACTTCTTCCGCAACACCCACATACATTCTTATATTGTAGCTCATTTCACAGGTGTAATAATTGCACTTGTAGTTCCCAATTGTGAGTTATGAGTTGTAAGACAGGTTTTGTCTTTCATTTGCAAACAATGACCCTGGTTCTTCTTTTTATCAAAACGTTTTTAACTGATCTGATATCTTACCTGTGAAGCAGTGATTAAACTGTCTTTTATCCTTTTCTACCTTCAGCTCTTTAACTCCTGTGTCTTGATCTTTCATTAAGACATACAGCTCACTGAAGAAAGACAGAAGTTTACACAGAGTCTTTATTGAACCCATAGTTCTTGAAGCAAGAGATTAATAAACAGACTCTCCTGATGTCAAAACATCACACGTTTGTCACATATGATCCATGTTTTAAAAAAAGGGTAGGATAATACCTGAGATTAACACTTTCTGGTAATCGAATTGAGCGACGTGTTGACTTCCTGGCAAACTTTTTGCCCCCCTCTAAACAAGAGATTGCTCTCTTAATATCTTTGATCCAAAGCTCTCTTTCCTCCAGATAAGTTGCTTGGAAGAAATGGTCCTGGTTCTTAGCTGTGCTGACCTTAAACAGCAACTGTTGGAAAACATCTTGAATACATCATTGGGGAAAAATAAGGTATTTGAGTAATTTTCTTATAAGAAACCCATTTTTCACCGTTTTTTTAGGGAAATCCTGACACGGGCTGGTAAGAGTTGCTCCTTTCAGAGGGATCATTCCCTTTGGACTGTTATCAGTCTTCTTCTTATAAAACTCTATGGCATCATCTGCTAACACCACCCACAACACCTTCCACGAGTTCAGCACAGTACCCTGCAGAACAAAAAAAAGCTGCTGTAACCTCCTAAAATGATCAATGTTCAATATTACTGACAGGCCGCTATAAAAATAAAACACTCTGTCAGCATCACATTCAAGGAATTCCTGCATTTTGGCAGAGCGATGCATGAATTTCCTTATTTGTATCATTGGCTCCTCCAAGTGGGCTATATAGTGAAGTAATAAAGGGAATAGTGAATGAGGGTATAAGGGGAGATTTGGGACCCAGCCCAGGACCTAAACTAAGTGGATCAGATAAAAGAGACATGCCATGAGTATAAAATCGACTACTTCCCATATATATATATATATATTCAGCAAAAAAGTGATATGTCTGAATCATTAGTATTCAGAAAACAGTAGGGGAGATGGGGAGCGAAAGTAATGCGGGACAAAAGTAACAATTTGTATTCCAGAGTATGACAGCATCTTTAAAAAGCAACCCTTGACAGAGCTGATAATAGTGCATTATTTTGTCATTGTTTCACGCTGGTCCATAAAGCTGTTTCCAACCATGATAGTAAATTCCTAAAGCAGTAATTTTATTCTTAATGTGTTGTGGTTCTTGTTTACCCGGACAGTCTAATGCTTTCACAGAGACATTTAAATATCCTTTGGATAGACACTATTATGTCCCACCAGATTTAAAGAGTTTATAAATTAGAAATAACAACAAATGTAAACGGCTTGCCTCTTTTTATTTAAAATAAGAAACACAAAAACATAGCAAATATTCAGAAGCCAGAACATTTACACTTCACTCAAACATTATTTTGTCTTTTTCAGTTCTCTGTTTTAGGTGGCATATGCAAAGCAGTGGTCAAAATATCTACTTACTTTCAGTTGCCAGATCCTGATGACAAAATTATAGCTTTTATTTCACAGAGAAATGGGAAATTTAATGAAATTATGTGAACAAACAATGTTTTTGGGACCCCTAAAAGGTTTCACAACTATCAATCATGATTCTGTTTTTGGAAAAGTATTTTGTTCCAAAAATAATACAGGTGATGTGTTACATAACTTTGTGAATAAGATAAAAAAAATAACATGTAAATGCAAGCATCCCCAAATGAATGCAAGCAATACAATATTGTATCACAGCACAACTAACTTTAAATCCTTATATCATAGAAAAGATGTTATAAAAGATATTTATAAAAAATGTCATATCTTACCTTTTTCACTAAGTAGCCCTCTCTTATCTGTGTGGGCTCCATGACAAGCTGTTTATCTTTTGTAAGGTGCAGTGATGAGTGTCAGAGACATGCAACTCTGCATGAGAATTTATATCTCTGACGTATCTGACCTCTGTTGACAGTTATAGCAGTTTTTGGTAAAAGGGAAGTTGCACACAGCCTATGACAGACAACTTTATGGTCAGCTTGTTTCCTCTACATTTACGACCCACACATCGGATGAGTCAGAGGTAAATGAAAGTGACTGCTTGTGCTTATCAATGATACAAAATGTTTTACACTAATGTCCATTCTGGTCATAATATCAAATTAATTAGTTTTATTCTATTGCGCGTACTAATGGAAAAAAACTACAGCTTTATCAGCAGTCACACTTGTTTCAGAAACAATGCTTTCACAGGAAGTTAAGAGGTTTGACAGTGTGTTTGCGGTCACCTAAGAGGTACCCGGCCCATCGTTCCTGTAGGGAGGATATTTTGAATAACAAAACAAAGAAGTTGTGTTACATCTCTTTGATATATACAATCATGTTTGCTGCTCTAAACAACAATGGTGTTAACAGAATAAATGTGCTTCTAAAAGGGGTTTTACAAAGTGAGATATGTCAGCTCTTGATGTCTTCACGCTGGAAAACTCTTCTTCTTGAAGCTCCAATGTAACCTAAGATGTACATCTCCAAAAGTATTAACACTCTTTTTGTTATATGTGAGCCAGTCTGTGAAAACCCAGCTAAAGTCATTGTATGTGCTTCCACATAAAATCATCCTACATAATGTAAAGCACATTATGGGCTGGTTATGTGAAAATATAACCTTGATATCTTAAATCTTAACTTTTAAGATCATGCCAAAGATTAAAATCATTGTGAAAGAAAACTTTGATGTAATCTTATGACATGGGCGTCGGAACCATGTGGATGAGACAAGACCCACCCACTTTTTAACACCAATGATATTGGACTTTTTCTCTAATTTAGCGTATGTCTGTTCAGAGAGAGAGAGAGAGAGAGAGAGAGAGAGAATTTGAATTTTAAAAGGCCTATTTATTACTGCGACCTCATATTATTTAACCATTACTTCAAAAAATAACTGATAACATTACATCACACATCACAAAAAGAAAAAATAACAAAAACACAACCAAACCAAAATACTAAATTACATCACATTTGTAAAAACCAGCTCATCATCGATTACAGAACATAAAGCACCATTACTACACCATATCAACTCGAAAGTTAGAAGATCTTTTGTGGACTTATAATAACAGAAATCAATTAAAACTCTTGCCTTTACTAGATTAAAAAATGTTAACACCACATTATCACTTGCCAACTTTTCAATTCTGTTTTTTTCTACTAATATAAATGGCCAGCTTTGCCTGACCAATGACAAAATTTAAAAGCTGACAAGTATACCTTCTGCTTCGTGAAAACTTAAAACCAAAAATGAAAACTAACATTGAAAACACCTCTCTAAAGGAAGAAAAAACACCTTCCAGCATTACGAAAAGAGGTTTCAGTCTGTCACAATCCATAAAAGCATGAAATACGGTTTCTCTCTTTGAACAAAAAGGACATTTCTCAGTAACTTCCGGGTTAAGAACAGAAATAAAAGCATTGACTGCAATAGCACAGTGAAGCAATCTCCACTGCAAGTCTCCAGCCCTTTTAGATAACGGTGGCTTATACAAAGATCCCCACTCAGGCTCTACATTTTCATTCACACCCAGGACTCTACGCCACGGTGTGTCAACTCTGTTGTTTAAAACCTTTTTGTTAAAAACTTTAACACACTTTTTATAAAACTCTTTACCAGTAGCTGTGTATAACTCAACACTCATGGGTTTATCATTATTTAAAATCGGAACACTGCAAATATCTAGTTTAGGGACAATAGTAAGGTTTGGAAAGACATCCATTAAATTTGACTCATTAACATCCCCAATACTGTCCAAAAGTAACAACCTCTCCTCATTGCTGATCAGGGCCCTCCATTTTTTCAACATTTGTTCGACAGTTCGCAAAGATCTGATTTTCAAACAAGAGGCCACCTCTTCTGTTCTGTCAAAGTCCAATCCAGCCTTATGAATTAAATGTCCAAGTGTTACTGTGTGTGAATTTTGTAACAATGTGCCAAGTCCAAGAAAAGCGCAATTGTCCTTTGTTATATCAAGACGGGCTCCATTTATTATTGGCTCCTCCAGTAGCCAATAAAGAGAGGATACTGTACAATCTCTCTGCAAAGAAAAAAGACCCCAAACCTTAAAAAGGTTAATATAAAAAACAGGCAGTCCCTTCAAATTCAGTTTAATTGGGTCCATTAAGAACAGGGTTTTATCTAGCCCCAGTCCTTCAACTCTTTTCAAAATGGAACCGACTATAGCCCGCCATCCACTTACTGAAGAACCATAAAGGAAACGTTGTATAAACTGCAGTCGAAAAGCTGCTATCCTGCTTTTTAAATGTATAAAACCATGCCCACTCTCTTCCTTAGGTAAAAACAACACACTTTGTGGGATCCAATGTAATTTATTCCAGAAAAAATCTACTAATATACCTTGAAGTTTTTCTATAAGTTTCACTGGGGGATCCAAACATGCTAGCTTATGCCAAAGGGAAGAAGCCACTAAATTGTTCACAATTAAAGTCCTCCCTTTGTATGAAAGCTTTGGTAATAGCCACCTCCACTTATCAAGTTTACTTTTCACTTTTTCCTCAACCCCATCCCAATTTTTCTGCATGAACATTTCATCACCCAAAAACACTCCTAAATACTTAAAACCTTCTGTCCCCCAATGTAAACCATCAGGAAGGTCTGGTTTGCCTCTCATCCAATTTCCAACTAAAATGGCCTCACTCTTATTCCAGTTCACCCTTGCTGACGATAAACATTTAAAATCTTCTAAAATTCTCATTAAAAACTGTACATCGTTTTGACCACTAATTAAAACCGCCACATCATCAGCATATGCAGATAATGAGATGTTGTTGTTACATACATGCAAATTCAATCCACAAATATGTTCCCTTAATTTCTGTAACAGGGGTTCTATTGCTAACGTGTATAACATCCCAGACAGGGAACAACCCTGTCTAACACCTCTACCAACTTTAAAAGGGGAACATAAGCCACCGTTTATCTTGAGTACACTCTCAGCGTCACCATAGAGCACTTTCACCTTTTTGATAAAGTCTACAGAGATACCAAAAGCTTCTAAAGTTGTCCACAAATATGAATGCTCAACTCTATCAAACGCTTTTTCTTGATCTAGGGATATAATGCCAATATCAATATTCAGCAACTTGGAGACTTCAAAAATATCTCGAATGAGAGTAATGTTGTCAAAAATTGATCTTTCAGGCACACAATATGTCTGATCTGGATGTACTACATAACCTATTACCTTCGCTAGTCTACTAGCTAAGACCTTCGAAAGTAATTTGTAGTCGGAGCAGAGAAGTGAAACAGGGCGCCAGTTCTTAATTTCTAATAAATCACCTTTTTTGGGGAGAAGAGTGATGACCGCTCTACGACTACTCACTGGTAGTCTACCAGAATCCAAACTATCATTGAGTACTCCCAAAAGGTCATCCCCTATCTCCACCCAAAAAAACTTGTAAAACTCGACTGGAAGGCCATCAATTCCAGGCACTTTTCCAGAGTCCATTTTTTGGAGAGCTTCATACAATTCCTCTAGGCTTAAACTGCCCGAGAGTTTTTTATTAGCATCCTTTGACATTTGTGGTAAGCCTTTAAAAAAAACACTTTCAGAATTACAATCAGTTACCAGCTCCGTTTTATATAGCTCTTCATAGAATCCACAAGCTCTGGTTCGTATATCAGCGTGATCACATAAAACTACTCCATCCTCAGAGCGTAAAGCGTGTATAAAACGCTTCTGTCCATTTTTCCTTTCTAAACTAAAAAAATATTTAGATGGTGCATCCATATGTTCCATACTTAAAAAATGGGAACGAACCAGAGCTCCTTGTGTCTTTAAACCTAATAAATCTTCTAAATGGGTTTTCTTAACGGACACCAGCTCTGTGTAATTTTGATTGCCTGTTGAATCAACTAAATTTTGTAATTGTATTATCTCAGCCTCCAAGACTTTCATACATCTATTTGACTCACTGGTAACACTTCGAGTGTACTGTTGACATAATTGTTTAATTTGGACTTTTCCAAAATCCCACCACTGCTGTAGATTTTGAAAAGTGTCTTTTGTATTTTTAAAATCCTTCCAAAAAAAAGTAAAAACATCTTTAAAATCCTTATTACACAATAAACTTGTATTGAAATGCCAGTATGCACTTTGAGGCTTAATTTGATTCAAAAAGAAAGATACTAAAACCATATGATGATCAGAAAAACAGACTGGTATGATGTCACAACTTTTAAAAATACTCAAATGGTGCTTAAAACCATAAAAACGATCTAGTCTGGCAAGAGACACAACATTATCACGAGCATGCGCCCATGTATACTGTCTTTGTCCATCATGAAAATGTCTCCAAATGTCACTTAAATCATTCACATGTATTAACTTCGTGAGACGCACACGTGAAGGCATGTGAGGCTCAATGTGGTTTCTGTCAATAACATTTTCTGTGCAATTAAAGTCTCCCCCTACAAATAAATACTCTTCTGTACAACACTTTTGTAACATAGAATTAAGTGTGTCTAAAAAAACAATTCTTTCAATTGCCGATGTTGGAGCATACACACATACAAAAACAAAGAAATATTCTTCAAAAATAGCCCTTATTTTTAAAAGTCTTCCTTTAACAATCTCATCTACATTATATGAGATTGGACAAAAACTCCCAGAAAATAAAATACCAACACCACCACTCAGTGAGGTGTTATGGCTAAATACAGAAATGCCATCCCACTCCTGCATCCAGTCAGCAGCGTTTTTCGAATCACTGTGTGTCTCTTGTAAAAATATAACATCTATTCTTTTTTGCCTAATTACTTCAAACAATGCAGCTCTTTTCTTAAAATTTCTCGCACCATTCACATTTAGTGATGCAAAACACACTTCAGTCATAATATAAAAATAAAAAAATAAAAACAAAATCTTACTATAACCCATATGCATTATATTAAGCTTTTTGACTGCCCTCATTCAAATCAAGATTGAGTTTTCGTACTATTTTCTTAAGACGGTACACTTCTTTATTTGAAAAACAACCATCAGCCATAAAAGCCTTAGTTTTTTCTACAAACTGTTCAATATCTGGAAAGTACTCGCCAACTAAAACTCCTCTCTTATTCTTCGTAGCCTTAAGGAACAGCTTGATATCATCTACACCATAATCACGACTGGATGTCTCAATTTGCGACAAACCAACACTCGTATCAGAAAGATCGCTATCACTCTCAGAATCTATCCGATCAGCAATGTCACAAAGCTCAAGTTTTTTAGGTTGTCTATGATCAACTTTATCAAACTTCTTCCTTTTCAAAGGCATTTTAAAAATGGTCTGCTCTGAACCACTTTCACTAGGCCCACTATCCCTCTCCCGAATCGCCTCTAACGTTATGCCCGTTTCTTTACTAGTTATACCGCTTGACTCACCTTTGTCTTCCTCGTTCTCAGCATTTATAGTTTCCTCCTGCACTGAAACCAAAAACTCCTCCTCAGGTCCAGCGCTTTGAATTTCACCGTGTCCGTTCACCTGCACCGCTGTTGGATCCGCTCTGACTGAGGCTTCAGCAACCTCATCCCCAGGCGGAGCGGCCGGTTGCACCGTACCATCAGCTGCGCCACCCGCAACAGCTTCACGGTTGTCCTCTTCCAGTCTGTTGGGGCAAGCCCGGACCAAATGTCCAACATTGCCACAGCCGAAACATTTAATCTTATCTGTGGTTACAAACACCACATACTCGTAGTCATCCACACGGAAATTCAGCGCTACGTTTAGATCATCGTCGTTGTTCACAACCATAAAGGCTGAACGTCTAAAAGAAACGACATGTTTCAGTAAAGGGGAAACCCGCCCAATTGGAATTTTTTTAATCGAGGAGACTAGTTTTCCGTAGCGAGACAATGCTTGTGCTAATACAGCATCACTAATAAACGGCGGTACATTCGAGAGAGTTACTCTCTTGGACGGTAGTGAAAGTGGAAGAACTGAGGTAAAAACCCCGTCAATAACAACCCCCTTCTGAACTACCTCATTAGCTTTGTCAATTGAACTCAAAAATATAACAATGGCACTATTCATTCTTGAGGCAGACAGTATGTTCTCGTGCCCCACGACATCTCCCACAGCTAAACAACAGCTTTCAACATTTACTGTGGACGCCACTTTTACTCCATGTCGACGCGTGAGTGAGCTCAAAACGTGAGCCCCGGGAGCCGCCATGCTCCACGCTCACGCTAAAATAAACCACCCTCCCCGAAACAAAAACAACAAAACAAACCCCCCCAAAAAAGACAAATCAAGCCAAATCAAAAAGAAATCAAATCAAAAAGAACATTTACATAAAAAAGAAAAAAATACAAGGAAAAAAGTAAACTCAAAAAACGAGCCACCCGCTCACACCACGCTCTAACCACTCCCGAGAGAGAGAGAGAGAGAGAGAGAGAGATAACAAATACTGTACATATGTAGGTATAGAAAAGAATATAAAATGTAGGGTATAAAAAATTGTATCAGTTTACCTTTATTTTTCTTGTCATTTACTATCAGCAGAGAAGAGAAAAAATGTCACAGAGAAAATAAATAAAGTCTGTCACTCAAATTATTTTCAAAATATGAATGAACAAAGCCTGTTGGCTCATACAAAATAAAATCACCCTTTAACCAAAGTCTTTGTCGGACATTTTAACAAAAGAATGTTTCGACTACGACTGTCTTGGCGTCTCTTCTTGAAAATCGACCATGAACTCTCCATTTTAAGGTGCACTCGTTGGTTCTCAGGGCAGAATTACAAAAAAATAAACATATTTTACTGTCAACGTTGATGTAAACAGAGAAAAATAAATTAAATAAGTCATATCACTAACAATATGACATAAACGAAAATCAAGCCTTGCTATATAGGTAATTGGATTTCACAGACAGTCACAAATTGTTGCTTTTTACTGTCAACAAATGACATAACCACAATTTTACCACTGAAGGCGTTGTGGATCACCTGGTGGTTAAATGTAGGGGTAATAAATGAAAGGTTATAAGACAATAAGTGTTAATTCATTAACAACAAACATTGTTTAAGCCACTGAAATTTTCTAGAAAATGAGTGAAAAATGCACCTGATGCTAGTCATGCTACAGCGAACTGCTCTCTCTCTCTCTCTCTCTCTCTCTCTCTCTCTCTCTCTCTCTCTCATGAGATCTGTACGGATTACTGTAGGGCAGGCTATGTGTAGGGGATTATGGACGGCTACTCTGTGACTTTTGACATGGCAGTATCCAGCATTAGTAAAGGCTGATATCTGGATCGGTTTCCTTGCACCTGACCGCATTATGAGCAACATACCGCAACAAATTAAAATAAGCGTTTCCTTAAAAACGACTCCGAATAATGGAGCCGTTTACTTTAAAGCGGACGGCACGAGATTCGGTCAGAGCAGAACCATCAAATTATTAACCGGGACCAAATACAAGATTGACGTGATTGTTAAACCGGGAGCCGTCGAGGCGACGTGAGTATTATCTCTTCAGTATGAACAGGTTTCTCTGAACATTTTTGCATCCAGTCTGCGTTTAAATATCAAGGTCAGCTATATATAAAGGTCTGAAATAAAATAATACATAGGCTTGATACAACATCATCGTCCTGTAGCTCCACTGCTTGTTAGGCTACTGTATGATTTATTATATGACGCAATGCTGTCAGTGCTTATTTGCATGTTTGGTATTAACACGTCTTGCAACCATATACTAGCAGGGAAAGAAAAGCATAAAAATAGCTTTTCTCTGAGAAAAATGCATGAGTTTATTCTGCAGGATTGTGCATGTATCTCATGCATTGACAGATTACAGTAAAATCCACACACAGCAGATTAAGATTTCGACCGGCTGTTTCACTGACTGCAAGCACAACTCTGCACTGTTTTAATGCAACGTTTTAGGCTCACACAGCCATGGTTTTTGAGACATGGTTATGGACATGTGTTTTTAATTGTTTTATAGCATTGTAGTATTGTTTTGTTACACAAAGTTCATGCACTGCAAAAAATGACTTTCTTTTTGTATTGTTTTCAGCAAAAAATATAAAAAAAATCTTAAATGAAGATGTATTTACTTGATGAGCAAAAGGACCTAGAAAAATAAGTATAAATTAGTGCTAAAAACAAGCAAAAAAAAAAAAAAATTGCCAATGGAATAAGATACATTTTCTTGAAATAAGTTGACTTTTTCATAATCACTTAATTTAAGAAACGAAATTCTTCTTTCATTGGCAGACTGTTTTGCTTGTTTTAAGCACAAATTCCCATAAAGTTTATATTTTTTTCTTAAAACTAGACTTATTTTCCTATGTCATTTTGCTCATCAAGACAAAAGAATCATTAGATATTTTTACTGAAAACAAGACAAAGATACTAAGTAAGAAAGTATTTTTTTGCAGTGTGGGTTAATGTACAAATGTAGATTGAATGCACTTGTAAAAAATATACCATGTAGGTCACTTTGGGTAAAATGTTTTCCAAATGCAAACATGTACATTCTTATATGTACATTCTTACCTTTCCTCTGAAATGGCTGCTGTTCACTAAAGATATACTATACTTACAATAAAGTTATACTATTTGTGTGAATGTCTGGTTTCCTCAGATCTATGAGTGTTGGTGGGGTGACGTTTTCTCTGGAGCAGCAGTCCAAAGACCCCCAGTCTGTGGTATATACTGGAATGTATGACACTGAGGGAGTAACACACACCAAAAGTGGGGAAAGACAGCCTGTCCAGGTCAATATACAGGTGAGACTGTATAGTTTATAATAAATGCATTCCTGTTATTTCAGGAATGTGTATATCTCAATAACGGAAGCCGAGAGAAGTTGTGTACTATTATTTTGCTTGCTTCTTTTCTGGTGGTCACAACTTAATTTCTCGTGATTTCGAGCTAACAAAAGTTGTCTTCTCCACATCTCAACTTAATTTTCTCTGGAGATAACAAAATTGCATTTTTGTGATGTGATTAAAGCCTATCAGTCCCTCCATGCGATCACATGATTTAATGCATAATCAGCCAAAGTCCGCATATTTATGTAGAGGTCGCATTTTCCATGTGCAAAATATGCAGGGATTGCATGATATCATAATCCCCGCATTTTCGTAGCAAAAATCACATCTTCATATCTTAGCAGAAAAATGTTACATTTACCTCACACAAGCGCAGCCATGTCCACTGTTGCCATGACATCGTTATGAAGTGACGTGATTATGTGACGTGAACATCATTGAAAAGCTGCAAACAGTTTTTGCAAGTTCCCGCAATTTCATCGCATAAAAATCCTGCATATTCCATCGCATTTTTTACGAAAACGTGTCGAAAGATCAATGATTTTTGCCCACAACAATAACAAAAAAAAAACTCAGCATTTTTCTGGAAGAACTGGCTTATGTGTACTCGATAGAATGTGTTGTTTTGTTTGTAGACAGCAAAAGCATATTTTGCTAAATCAGGGATCAGGGATTCGCTCAAGATGTCAGTTTGACAATTTTGATAGTCATGAATTTAGACACCATCTCTAAAGTTAAACTTAATATAGACGGTTTCAGCAGTAACATAACATAAACAAGCGGTGTCCGTGGTCAACACGTAACTTCCGGTAAACTCCCCAAAGAATAAATAACAACAAAGTATTTAAACGTAGTTTATTTATATAACAAGCAAAATAAACAACACGTAGATTACCTAGGAAACCAAAACATTTGTTATTTTCGACACGGTATTTGTTCAAGAGATCAGTTTAGCAAATAGTCAGACCATTAAAAAAACTGAAGTTCAGATCCAGACGCGTATCGCGTCACCGCAGGTGCATCCGATGAAACGGTCTATAAACGTTTCTACTTTTAACAACATTTAAAATGGAATGACTTATAGTCGACACACCAAATGTGTTCATGTGGTTGTCAGCTATAATGCACATTTATAGCACATTTTATTTGTAAAAAATAAACTGTTAAATGTTATTGAAGATAAAAATGTGTGCATTATAACTTTGGAGATATTTCCAAAATTCACAAACATCAACCATCCAACATCATTTATTTATTAAGTCTATCAGCGATTATTAGCTACACTTTTGGTGACGGTGAAGACTCCAACTCATATGCATCAGCAGTCCACTTTAAAATACACAAAATATTATGGACAGGAAATTATGTTATGAGATTTTGATTAAGTCAGGATAATGAGAATTTTCTCATGATCTTTGATTAACAAAAGATAAGACGTGATCACGAGAAAACAACTTTTTCTTATCCCGAGATCATGAGAAAATTAAGTTGTGATCATGAGAAAACAACCAATTTTATGTTGAGATTATGAGAAATTAAGTCGTGATCAATAGTAAACAATTAAGCAAAAATAAAAGTACATGGCCTCGCTCAGCTTCCGTACTCTATTGATATGATGCAGATATAATTTTATCAGATTATGGCTCTGTTCCAAAATCAAAAAAGCTTATTAGTATTTTTAGTATAAACAGGAAATAGTATTATTAATATGTATTTATGTAGCATTTGAAAGCATCATCTGTGCTTTTGATAGAAGATTATTCTTAAAAGGGCTGTATGTAAGTATATAAATTTCTAACCGCTACTGACACCAGTGGCCGTTATAGAAACTGCAGCCAGTCTCATGCTCGTTCTCGGTGGGCACACTCATACGAGCACGACCACAACAACCAGAGTTGCTGTAGCAACCACAGACAGCTCATTGAGATTCACCAGCATGTTTACAAATGTAAGAAAAGTTACAGTATTGTAAGGTTATTTTTTGACAGACCATATTTTAGTAAAATGTTGCAGTGCTACTTTATATTTTCACAATCTATATATCACAATCTTAATGCACTCGTGCTCTGAATAAAGATAATTCATATAAGAAAGTAACTTTTGAAACGGTCCTGTGCTACATGCGATCGTCAGCATTACACCACAAAAACAATAAAATAATATATTACAAATGCCCTGTAACTATGTCTTAACTTTGCACTAAAAAGAAAGCCAGCTCGAGGTCTGTTTTCATACCCAGCGCTGACCGGAGCTCCCTCCAAGAATCAAATGCCAATCCGATGTTTAGTCTTGTCTTTGCCACGACGCCCGTCACGCTCTATTTTGGCCGCACTTTTTTTAAACTTACGAGGAGTTTCCGTGAGTGTCTGGATTGTGCTGAAAGTTGGTCGCTTCTTTCCGTCTACAGAGTCTATTTGAAACATGCTAGCGATTGCCGCTGTTTACTAATGGCTGACGTATGCGTCTATATGGAACGCCCAAGTATTTTGAATTTCACGCCAATTCGGACCCGACTCCTCCACACAGAAAAGAGCCTACAGGCTGATAGAGACAACCGTAGAGGACACTCAAGGTGTCATTCTTTCTATTACATTATGGTTGGCTCATAAATATACAAATGAAAACTCTATCTTAAAGATTTTTTTAAGTAATAACCTACATGTAGCCCCTTTAAAAGGACATTCCACTTCTTTTGAAAATATGCTTATTTCCAGCTCCCCTAGTGTTAAACATTTGATTCTTACCATTTTGGAATCCATTCAGCTGATCTCCAGGTCTGGCGGAACCACTTTTAGCATGGCTTGGCGCAGTCCGTTGAATGTGATTGGACCATGGGCACCGTGCTGGGAAGTAACCAAAGAGTTTTGATATTTTTCTTATTTAAAACTTCTGTAAGACTCTTCTGTAGTTGCATCGTGTGCTGGGACCGACAGAAAATTAAAAGTTGTGATTTTCTAAGCAGATATGGCTATGAACTATACTTTCATTCTGGTGTAATAATCAAGGACTTTGCTGCTGTAACATGGCTGCAGCAGGTGTAGTGATATTACGCAGTGCCCGAAAATAGTGCTCTGCTATTGAAAGATGCTCAGGGGACTATTTTTGGGCAGTGCATAATATCACTATGCCTGCTGCAGCCATGTTATGGCAGCAAAGTCCTTGATTATTACACCAGAATGAGAGTATAGTCCTAAACATATCTGCCTAGAAAATCACTACTTTTAATTTTCCGTTGGTCTTAGTACACGATGTAACTAGAGAAGTGTCAAGTTTTAAAAAAGAAAAATATCGAAACTCTTTGGTTATTTTTGAGCATGATGCTAATGGTCTAAGCAAATTCAATGGATGGTGCTAAGCTGTGCTAAAAGTGCTAGCGAAAGACCCGGAGCACTCTAATGTTTATCTGAATGATCTAACAAAAGAAACGTCTGCATTTTCATTCAGCACTGAAACTCAAAATTATAATTGTGTCGAGTCAACTTAATTTCGCTAAAACTTTATACAATACAGATTTTCAAACACAGACAAGTTTATAAATTATTTAAAGTGGCTTTAAGTAAATCACTTTGGTTATAATTGTATGTCTTGTAGAATCAAGTGGGAAGTGTTTTTAAATGTTGAACACTTTATACACTCCAGGGTCACAGGTTTTCCTTCATAGTGTATTAGTTTTATACCTGATTATTAGTGTGGCTTAAAACACGCACACTAAAAGTGCAAAAGTTTGAAAGTGTGATTTGTGTGCTTAACAGTTCGCTCAGGCCGGCCTTTTTGAGACTGTCTGGCAGGTCAAGTTCTACAACTACAACAAAAGAGAGCACTGCCAGTGGGGGAACAGCTTCAACAGTATTGAGTATGAGTGTAAACCAAATGACACGCACACCCTGATGTGGATAAATAAAGAACTTTTCCTGTAGAAAATATTACACATCTCCACGTGCAATGGTTGTGTGCATCCCAGCAAGTGCTGATGACCAACAGATGTCACAACTTGCACATCATTTCTACATTATGTGGTGACTCGTGCACATGATATATTGCTCATACTAAACCATGAATTCTTAATCATACAGATTTGTAAAACATTGACTGCTTATTTCCTATACATTGTGTTACTTGTAGCATATACTATGACACACATACTGTATGCAGAAAACAAAAAATGACGGAAACAAAAGGGATATTTTTGTAATAATACAGTTTAAGACATATTTTTGAACAGTAATGGTAATTAACATTCCAATGGATCCCGGATGTCTGTGAAACTGGGAAAGAAGACATTTTATTAAGGAAAAATGGCTGGGTTATTTTTTACCCGTGGTGGGTTAATATTGGACAGAACACACCGCTGGGTTAAAATTGACCCAATGCTGGGTTGGTTTAACCCAACTGCTGGGTTATCATTACACCATGGTTGCATAACAACATGGTAATTTTTAACCCAGCATGTGGTCTGTCCAATATTAACCCATTATGGGTCAAAAATAACCAGAAGAAGACCACACTACTGAATCAAATCCTTCTTTATAAAATACTCAATAAGGATGTATCTTTAGTCATGTGTTTATATAAAGTAACTTTTGAGTGTTGGATTTGATACAAAATGGTTGCACTTTATGATGTTTCTTGTGGTGTTGTCTATTGTTTGCCTACCTCTAAAAACCTTGTAAGGATGTTTACTCTAACAGAATTTAGAATAGAAGTTGTTATTCAAGGTAGCAAGTTTACAGTAATATTTTTACATGTAGGCTAAATGAAAACACTTCCGATGTTTTTTAATGGTGTTAAGTCATAAATATGCAATAATTGTGTATATTCAGTACAGTATAATTGTGTAAGTTAGTACACTTGTAAGCTTTTGTACGTTAGATGTGTTCGTATATTGATATTGTATTTTTCAGAATTGCAACATATAATGTATATGAAATCAACTAAATGTGATTCGGTCTTGGAAAACCATCACATAGTGAAATTTGACCATTTTAGGTTTTGATACCATATTAAAGTTGGGTTCAAGCACTTCAAATCTGATTCAGTTTCTTTTTATAGTTTGTCTGAAATAAAAGTTATTGCTATCTGAAGTCGGCTGAACACTGTGATTTTCACGAACAGAATTTAGAGAACAACAGGTTTAAAGGGAGGCAATGAAAACACTCAAGTATTACAAGTAAAAGTCAATTTACCGTGGTAAAAGACTTATTTTAGTCAATAAACATGTTGTTAAAGATAAAAATGGTCACTTTGACCCTAAGGAACAGCCATTACTTGGACAATGTTATATTATTATATTACCTGAACCTCATCATTTCACTTTATTGTAATTTACTGTCACTGAAGTTTTATGTGTTTCATGGGCACAGGCCCAGAGGCATTAGAGGAACTGCCCCCTAATCGTAGTCAAATTTTATTTAAGACAAAAACTGTGATGAGAACTTGATCACTGCCCTATACGTGAAGCACTCTCTTCAGCAGTATTTAACCTCAGGAAAGGAACTACTTTACATCTCTACAACGGTAACTTAAAAAAGATCTTTCAAATTTAAATCAGATCATTTTAAACATTATTACATTAAACGTAATAATATAAAACATAATAATATGAATCAAAATTATATTTCTAGTAAAACAACCCCAAAATAGCCCCCGTAATTCCTAAAGGGACAGTTCACCCAAAAATGATCTCATCCTCATATTGTTCTAAACCTGTACGAGTTTCTTTTTCTGATGAACACAAAATATATTTTAATAAATTATGGTAAGCACACAGCTGATTGTAACCATTGACTTCCATAGTAGGAACACAAATATTATGGAAGTACTGTGATAAAAAGTGATTCTCTCAGAGCCCTGACTACAGGCCCCCATCCAGCCAAGGGTCACTACACCCTTTTACAGGTGTGCTTTAGCATCCCAAAATTGTGCCCTGACACTCTAAAAATGTTGATTTATTTCACAGTATGTGCATGAATTTGTGTTCGCTTTAGTCCCTTTTAAATCTCTCATGAAAAACGGCAGCCCCATCTTTTAGTCTGCATTTTAGCCCCTTTTTAAGTTCATTTAGGTTCTGCAGCCAAGCACAGAGCAGAGTGAACGTCAAAGGTGAGTACATTAACTGATAGATGACATCTGCAGTTATGTAGTTCTTTAATATAAAAACAGTTTACATATGATGCAGGAGCAATACAAGATGCTTTCCTATCCACATAAAAAAGTCACACAGATGTTAAACACAGTGGAATACTGCATTAAAGTTAGTATAAAATCCAATCATATTATTAAAAATAATTATCCTCCTCTAATAAAAAACACTCGTGGCCAGAGAGACCATGGATGAATTTCAAAGTACGTTTTTGCACCCTTGAAGGGCACTGCGGGAAGGGGCAACGGATGCCGCATATAACTCTTGCTCCAGATAAAGAGAAGATAAAGTAGTTTTCATTGCTCCATTCTCCAAGTGCGCAACTTCCTGCACAGTCAAAAGCTCTGATCTTCGAGGGGAACCAGACCAATAAATACAGACGGGAAGTCTACTTTGGTTCATGTGTGTCCACCAATAAAAATATGGACGTAGTGTCCGTCGCCATCTTGGCCGTGCGTCACCGCCCATCACTCGCGGATATGCGAAAATGGGTAAAGATGTGGGTGAAGCTGAGATGGCTGGTTGCTGAAACCACACCCACCTAGCTCGACTCTAGTGACAGCAGTGGCAGTTCACCCAACACTCAAGTGACCACATACACCCTTTATTATGCAAAACTTTAAGGTTTAAGGGGGCGGTTTCCCGGACAAGGACTACAGGTAGACTAGTCCTAGACTAAAATAAATGTAAGAGCTGTCCAAACTGAAAACAACTTGCACTGACATATCTTAAAGTTCATCAGTGCCCTTTGTTTTGCCTCAAAATGCGCACAAGTAATGCTTTTAGTAAGGCATGTTTGTTCAAACTAGTTATATTAGGGGAGAGCGGGGTAAGATGCAGGCTTGTGCACAATTCAGAATTTCAGAATTGGCCTCCATTCAATTCATGAATTGGAATTTGAATTGAATTGACTCCGCCCTACAGGAAGTTGAATTGGAATTGGAATTGGAATGACAGGAAGTGGAATTAAATACATAGCAATTCAAAGAAATTCCACAAACAAAACAGAAATAATCTCACATACATTCAGTGTTAGGAAAGTTACTTTGGAAAATTGTTTGGAAACCATTTTAAATACTTGGTTAAAGTAAAACATTCTGGAAAATGAAGTCATGTTCCATCGTGTTCCACAAAATTACAATTACAAAAAAATCAAAAAAGTTTTGAACATTAATTGCTGGGGGAAAACATTTTCTGTTAATGTAATCTGTACAAGTAGTTCAAACTAATATAATTTATAGATTATGTAATGCAGTCATATCTGACATATACTGAAAGCTTTATTTTTAACACTTTACTTATTTTATCATATGGTGTGAATTTCTTTGAATTTCTATTGAATTGCAGTTCTGCTTCCTTTAATTCAGATTCGAATTGTGATTCTAGATCCTGTTTTTGACATCAATTCAAATTCAATTCAAATTCAAGAATTGAATTGGAATTTAGGAGTCATTCTCAATTCAATTCTGAATTGTGCACAAGCCTGGTAAGATGAGCCAATTTTTACATATGTTGCCTTATCTGCATGAAAAAATGAGACAGAAGTCAAACAAAACCATCAACCTTTATTTAAGGATGTCTCCTGTCAAATGAAATGATAAGAATGCCGTTATAACAAAGGGCTTTGAAAAGGTGGCTTCTCAAAAAAAAGTGCTCTTGTGGCTCAACTTGCCCCAGCTGAGGGGTAAGTTGATCCATGTGAAGGGGTAAACTGACCCACTGACTTTTTTGTTTAAACCCAAACATAGTTAAAAAATTCACACCATTCTTAAATGTAATTTTAAGTGTGCCAAAGAATGCATTGAAATAATGTGTTAAATTGTTATTTGATATTTACATAGAAGGTATGTAACTTTATTAAGTGCAAACATTATCCAGAAACGTTTTTACATGTCCATTTACAACCCTAGGATTTGTCATTTTAATGTAATTGTCTATTTTTGCCCTATTTGAAAGGGTAATAATAATAATAATGTTGATTGCTCTATTTAAAATGTTTTTAACTAAACATCATGGTGGGGTACATTGAACCGCTGGTTCAGTTTACCCCATAGCATTTGGTTCACTTTGCCCCACGGCCACCATTTTGGGAAAAACTGCCTAGTTTAGTAATTCAGGCTAATCTTTAGCTAAATCATTAACCTGGTTTTATACATTAGCGTATCACCAATATGTATGGTATAAATATTTAGACCTGGATAAATTTGCTTTAACATAACAGCCATTATACTTGACATGCATAAATTTTACTTTGATGGGATAAAACTGTTTTTTGTAAAAAAAAAAAAAATCATACTTATCTCTTTAACTTGTGCTTCTCTTTACTATAGTCAAATAGAAATTATGGTTGCTACCTGGATTTGTGGTCAGACGGCTACAAATCTGTATGGTAGCCTAGATACAGGGGGTGGGTCAACTTACCCACTGGCTCACTTTGCCCCACTCTCCCCTACCTAATTAAACTAAGGTCTAGTCCTGGATTAATCTAATCTCTGCCCGGGAAACCACCCCAATATAATTTAAACCAGTGTTTCCCAATCTTGGTCCTTGAGTACCACCTTCCAGAAAGTTTTAGATGTCTCCTTATTTAAAACAACTGATTTAACTCATCAGCTTGTTAGGGAGACATGTTAACTATTCTGGAAGAAGGCTAATAAGTTGATTCAGGTAACATATAAAACTTTCTGGGAGGGGCTACTCGAGGACCAGGATTGGGAAGCACTAATTCTAAACAAACTAGTTAAAATTTGTCCCTTCCTCACAGTTGTCATGGAGGGCAAGATTAGCTATATAGACCAAACACTTTTTGTACCATAAACATATTTATTTTTGCTGGCCATTTTAAGATGGGGGTCTATGCAAATTGACAGCACAAATGTTTTGCACATGTGCACAAGGTATTTTTGCATCCGATTAAGAAAATACTACGATTCACGCATCAGATTAAAGGTAGGGTATCTAAATTTGAAAAATGCTAACAGTAGCCGACTAGCAATGAAATCACGATCCCACCCTCCATTCAAATCGCCATTCAAAGTCACGCCTCTTTCAAAAAACATGAACACGCACAGATCAGATGATCAAATCTCATGTCTCATTCACCAGTGAGAAAACTTTGCAGTACAAAGTGAATAACATTACCAAAATAACCAACATAAACAACTGGATTACATCAGAATTAGTTTAAGCACACTTTAGGTTGTGTAGACGTAGTAACTATATCGTTATGCTAATCCGTAAACTAACACAAATTTCATAAGCAACACAATGTTTCATCAAAGTAGAATATCTGAATTCATCTCAATACAAACATATTGCCTTACCAAAATAAACTCTTTGCCTCCTGCAGCTGTTTGCATCTCGTGCTAAAGCTGTAAAGTTACAAGCAGTAAAGGGGTTTTGCTCTTTGCTGATCCAGGCAGTTTTTGCTGTTGTTGTTCTAAAAGATGTCTTTTGTTTAGTGGATCCTGTGCAGGTTGTCAATTCATCAGAAAAGTTTGCCATTCTCCCTCTGTTTACAGACGGAAGGTGAGCGCACGTGAACGCGTAGATGACGTATGGTGTCTGCATGAAGAATCTGCGCACGGTGGCATTCAAATTACGCTTATGGGTGAGGGACAAAAAAGGCAACGTCCGTTCGGACCGAGATCTATGATTGGTTGAACATTTTTTGGTCCTACGCCTTTCACAAATGACATAAATTTCTACAAGTAAGCAATAAGGTACGAGAGGCTGTGCTGTATCGTGAATAAGTAACGGCTGAAGGGCGTTGTTAGGCACGACGCGAAGCGGAGTGCCTGCAACCCCTTCAGCCGTTACTTATTCACGATACAGCACTTGCCTCGAGTACCTTATTGCTTTTATAAAATGGTTACCACACAATATTAAAGTAAAAAAAATATTAGTGCAACTTTCATGAAGTTAAATCAATTAAAGCATTTCTTCCGCTAGAAAAAATAGTCCCTGACTGCGAACAACAACATGAAAGCTCAAATAAAAACAACAAACTGTTCTCAGACTTTGTCTCATTATATGTTTATGTGTTGCTAAGGGTGTTGCTAAGGGCGCAGTGATATTAAATAGAACCGTTGGGTGAAGCGGTCATAGCAGTGTTTTATTGTGAATAAAGCACACCTATTGACCAATCAGAATCAAGGATTTGAACTAACCGTTTTATAAATACATTTAAACAACCTTTTGATTGCTATCAAGATGTTAGAAGACTCTTAACCAGCATAACTAAAAATGTTTCTGAATCAAATGAGATACCCTGCCTTTAAAAATACATGCATACTTTTTTCCTGGGTCATAGATTGGATTACACAACCCCTTTCAATATTAGCCCCTAATATGATCGAAATTTGCATCTGATCGACCTCAATCGTACTGATTAAAGAGCACCAATTATCTTTGTCACAATTTCACATTTTCTTTGGTGTTTAAGTGTGTATTAGTACATGTTAACGATATGCAAAAGGCACATAACCCAAAGTAAACGATGATGCAAGTTATCGTCTCCAACGTAAATCTCTTTCCTTTTACTACAACAAACACATGTATGTAGGAATCAGTTTACTTCCTGGGATTGGTGATGTAGACAAGAGCAACATTATCATAATTTCTCCCACTTCGGACTCAGCCTGTAAGTTAACTCTGTAAGCTGTTAGCATTACATTAAGATCAAATCTTTCAAACATGGTAAGAAGCGTCACATTTTCAGCTATTGTCAGAGGTATTCAGGCCAATCCCAACATACAGATTAGCTCAGGGACACAGCGCTTTTCAAATGGATGAGTTTTGTACATGAATCAATGAAACCTGGAGCAAAAAATTTACGGTACACTGAATAAAATTATTCATTCAATTTACTCAAGATAAGTGGTCCCAATCTATTTATTTAAGCTACATTTAAAAAAAAGTTTTTTGTATTGTTTTGTATTTCTAATTTTTTGTTTAAATGTAGCTTAAATAAATTGATTGCGACCACTTACCTTGAGTAAATTGAATGAATCCTTTTTTTCAGTGTATGTGGAAAATAATTTGTTTTTAAACCATAAACCACACAAACACATTGTATTATAACAAATACACAAAATAACATTGTTTTTTAGCAATGAAATAGGTGCACTTTAATGTGTTTACATGAAGGCCTTTCAATAGGATTGAGCCCACTTCCAGAAAAAATACATGAATTTGCATAATGTGGTGGTGACAATTTTTGACATGTGAACACATGTGTTTCATGTGGGATTCACACAACAATTCACATGTGCACATGTGAAATTCATGTGACTTTACTGTAAGGGCCATCAGTACAATTAAATTGATTATTTGGTGTCATGTAAACATAGCTATTGAGGAAGTGAAGAGAGAATTGTGATACCTTTTTGTAAATCGGGATGAGTTATGCTTTGTATAATTTTTGATTTAGATTTAGAAAAAAAGAATTGTAATAATGGTGACCAAAACTTCAAAACAGCTACAAAGGTTAAACAAAGTTTACTTACTGCATGAATACCTACAATGTATGAAAACACACTATCCTTTCAATATACATTATATAAATGATTTAGCATACATTTAGCATGGATTGTCCATTTCCTAAACTAACATTCACCAGCACCGATTCTAAACATGACTGACATAAATTCTACATAAACCCTTTATTTTCTGATATGAAAACTAAAAGTTGATATGTTTTGGAACAAGTAATAAATAATTGCATGATGTTTATTTTGGGGTTAGTTAGTTACATGTAACATGCATGTCAATGAAACTCTTTTATTCATTTTATCCTTCACCATCACTTACCTGTGTTTCATGCAGTATACAAAATTGTGTGCAATGGGCTTGTTACATAACATGTGTGTGTGTGTGTGTGTGTACCTGGTAATTATCACATTGTGGGGACCAAATGTCCCCACAAAGATAGGAATACCAGTATTTTTGTGACATTGTGAGGACATTTTGAGCTCCCCATGAGGAAACAAGCTTATAAATCAAACAGAATAATGTTTATTGAAAATGTAAAGTGCATGTGTTTACTACTTACTGGATGGGTTAAATCAACATGCAGAGGTCACATTCCAAATATGTTTTTTATTGGCAAATTGTAACAAAGGGGCTGCTTACACAAAGCGAGAGAGAGCGAGAGAATCTAAATGGAGAGAAGTTTATTAAACAATCCCAAAAGGGAGGCAAACATATCCAAAAGGATAATCCACAAGCCTAATCCAAAATACAGGCAAAGGGTCAAAACCATGAACATCCAAAACATGGATACAAGATACAAAAAAAGACAAGAGAACACTTAGAATTGCAGCGGTTACACTAACAATACTTGGCAAGATGTGATTGTGGCTGAACAGGCTTTATGCAGACAAACAGGAAGTGAATGGTGACATGAGACATGACTTCAAAATAAAAGACCAGAAACAAACAGAACACAAGACAAAACCATTACACAAATACTTTAATTCAATCATCGTTTTTGCTCTTACTACAGATTGAAACAAAAGGCATTAGAAGACTAGCCAGAAGATTGGCCAGGAAAAGAAACGCTTGCTAGAGATCCAGAGATACAACCAACAACCTGGTGACGCTGTGGACACAAACTCGGTTGTGCAGAAACTCTCCAAACAAGCTCCAGAGAGCATGATCTGGCCTTGGCAGGAAGCGAACACAGGTATTGTATGAACATTTAACTTTTAGTTTTTATCATTATCAAATATGTTTATTAATGTACCTTAAAAACTCTGCAGCAAAGGATCAGTCACTGATGGCCACTGTGTCAGAGTGCACACAAACAGGAAATAAGTGTCATTTAATCTATCTTTAATCACATTAAAATATGTAGGTCAAACTATTTTTAAGTGAAAAGCAATCGTGTTAGTATTGGCTTAAGAACTAAGGAACCATTTTAAACATTTATTCATTTAATATTATTATTATTTTCCAATTTGACTTGGTATTTAAAAATGTGTCTTAACATAAATAAGCTTTCTCTAATTAAATGTTTAGTTTGTAGGTAATTCCATTATTTTGTATTACTCTCCATCTGTGGCTATCCAAATGGATTCACAGAAGATGGGTACAAGGGCCTCATCTGTCTAAAGAGAAGACTGCAAGACCTCAGACTCAAACAGCAGACTGTAGCATGCACATATAGAGGCATTTTTGAAAAACCTCCTAGGCTACTGGAAGAGGAGGAACGTATGCATGCTTACCTTCCACATTTGACTCAAGGCTGCACTTCAGTTTCCGGTACGGGAGATTTAAAGCGGAGTCATTGCAGAATCGCTAAAATGTACAACATATGAATAGCACTGTTATCAGTGCAATTTCTATCTAAAACTAGTGGTAATGCAGGTAAAGGGTAGCAGTGTAGAAGTCTGTAAACACTATGTGTTGTGGTGTTGTGTGAAATGGAAGGACAGAACCCAAATGCAGACAGCAGATCTTCACGAAAGACTTTTATTAATTAACAAAACACAAAACAAAACCCACAAGGGGGCAAAACAACATAAACAGGATAACGTAAACAGGAGTGAACACTAAACAGGGCAAGACATTAAACTACACTTAAACACTAAACTGGATAACACTTAACAATAAACTTGACTAAACACTTAATATACAAAGACCTGGACTTGGACTTGGACTTGACAGTTTACTTACACGTATGGAAACAAACGAACAAGCACAGAGTAACAAACACAAGGACCTTAAATGGGGAGAACTAATGAGGACAACAGGTGACATGGGTTAAACAATAAAGAGGATGACAAGGGAGCGGGGTAAAAGTGACAAGACACAGGGAACACGTGGGCTGAATCCGAAACCGCATACTGCCATACTATATAGTAGGCAAAAAGCAGTAAGCGAACGAATAGTATGTCCGAAACCTCAGTATACGTAAAAGGGTAGGCGAGAATTAGCGTGATTTTGGACTATTTCTAGCGAGATTCAGAGGCACGTGTACTTAATATCGTCCGAAACCGCCTACTTACTAAAAATGTAGTAGGGGAAACAGCACGTGAACAGAGTAGTACGTCCGAATCCTCAGTATCCATAAAATCAATAGGCGAGAAATCCCCGGATGCCCTACTGAGTCCACGGAGATTCTGAAGTGTGCATCGGATGGACACTTCTATTCCAGCTTTCCCATAATGCAAACCAATCGACCGGATACCAGCCAATCGGGTGATTTCGATACGTTAGGACTGTTCCTCAGCACCCTGACTTCACGCACAGACACGGCCAGGATATACCACAAAGTGCTCAGCAGATTCATGAAAATAAAGTTGTTAAATTGTCACAGCTGTGTTGAGATGACAGTAAATATGTGATAGTTTGTTAGAAAAATACATTTAAATTAAGTTTTGTTTGATATGGGATTCACTTCAATACGTTTTCATTTATTGTGATGGTTTTATTCATTCTTTTTTTTTTTTAATCATGTTTCCTGTTGTTTTAAGTAAATACAAGAGATTGCTTCACTAAAAGGTATATAATCACATTGCCTGCATTGTCTAGTTTGTATTCCCACATGGAAAAAACATATATAAACATGTATGTTTCAATATAGGTTTTGATATAGGTTTTACATATATGTGACATATATAAAATTGGCCGTTTTCCTATATTATATGTACATATATGCACATATATGCACATATATGTTAACCTATATATTGCTAAAATTATTAAAATCTGTAGCTGCTAATAAATTAAACATAAATAAAGGTCCAACCAATGACAGTCTGCACCTGCAGGAGCCGGGATTCAAACCTCTAACCTTCCGATCACAAAACAAAATGCAATCCAACGCGCCACTGTTGGGATTCGAACACCCAACCTTCCAATCATTAGACAACTTGCTCTACCATCTGCGCTACTATCGCTGTTAAAGAACTTGAAACAGTAGCTGTTAAATTGTAAACCATTTTGTTATACATGTCCTTCTTTTTTCCACTATCTTCATACAAGATAGACCTTGTAAATGTTTTGGGGAAAACGTGCAGACATCATAACTTTTCTCCCTGTAATTGCCATACACTCTTAAAACGAATGTGTTAAAATAACACATCTAATGTGTTGTCCTTAACTTAACACAACTCTGTGTTATTTTTGTGACAACACACTTTGTGTTGTTTTAACACATCTTGTCCCTTTTCTTTATTTTAAACTCAAAATCAAGATGGAATGACACATAGTGTGTTAAATAGGATTAACACATACTTTCATAGAGTGTAGTTAAATTCCATAAAATGCCAATTACATGTGACACAAATTTCATGTGTTTGCACATACATAAGTTCTTGTATTTTTTTGTTAGTTCTTGATAATAGAAAATATGAGCTGGGCATGTATGACATTTGCCAAAGTGAGATATGAGCTACAAAATGACCAGATCCTGCTTTATAGGAGACATAACTTATAGGGCTCATATGTGGATATAAAGAAGCAATATAGAGACCTATATGGCCTGTATATGCACATATATGCACCTCAATTTTGCATATATGCAGCATATATATTATCATATATGGGCATATATGCTGTATATGTGCAGCATATATGTGCATATTAGCTGCATATAGGTTTCATATATGTGATAGTTTGTCAGAAAAATACATTTAAATTAAGTTTTGTTTGATATGGGATTCACTTCAATACGTTTTCATTTATTGTGATGGTTTTATTCATTCTTTTTTTTTTATTCATGTTTCCTGTTGTTTTAAGTAAATACAAGAGATTGCTTCACTAAAAGGTATATAATCACATTGCCTGCATTGTCTAGTTTGTAAGCACAGCTGTCATCTGACAATAGATATTAAATTACAATCTGCTTGTTTTACTTATTTTTGTCCACTACAAAATTATGTAATATATCTGTAACACTGACAGAGACCGTAGTAGAGTTGTCAAGTTACTGATGAAATCAAGTGTTAGTGCACCTGTCCCTCATACACACACATACGTTTTCATGTTTGTTATTAGGTTTGTTCGAGGTTATGCACCGCTGTAAGAACCAACAGGTGGATGACATCAAAGTACCGTGAGAGCAATTCCAGAAATCACACGGAGAAGTCTGATTTCCTGTTGCTCTCGCGGTATTGTGATGTCAATCTCCTGCCGATTCTTGTGGTTCCGCATGAACTCGAACAAGTCTACTACGTCATATGTCACATGATAACGTCAACATGGCGAATGGCGCACGTTAAGTAGGTACCCAGTGAAATTCAGTACCTACACAGTAAGTATGCGATTTCGGATTCAGCCTAAGACTGAGTGACAAATTGTCTGTATATTCAACAGAACTAACTGCTATATAGTAGCATTGGAGTGGTTAGAGCAGATTAAGCCAAATAGGATGTCGACTGTAATCTGCTCAGATTCTGCATCAGCACTTAAAAGTATATTGTCAACAAAAACTGACAGAGAAGACCTGCTGGTAGAAATTTATACGTTATTATATAGGCTTAATATAGAGGGTATAATTGTATACTTTTGTTGGGTGCCGGCACATATTGGGATAGTAGGAAATGAAACAGCGGATAAATTGGCAAAAGAAGCGTTAGGAAAAGATATGATAGATAGGCTATTAAGGTACCTTTAGGAAGAAATGAAGTTAGATCAATAATTAATAGAGAAGTAATAAGAATATGGCAACAAAGATGGGAAAGTAGCAATACAGGTAGGTGGTATTATAATATTGTAAAATCAGTGAGGAATAAAGAATCCTGTTATGGAATATATAGAAAGGAAGAAGTAATGATTTCTAGATTAAGGATGGGTCATACAGGGTTAAATTCAACACTGGCATTAATGGGGAAGCATGAGAATGGTATTGTGATGAATGTGATGGTGTTGAAACAGTAGAACATGTGCTTTTTAAGTGTAGTAAATATGAAGAACACCGTAGTGGTCTCTTTAGTAATATAAAGAATAGGCCAGTGAGTATCATGGACTTATTGGGAGAGGGTTTGAGTGATATAGAGAGGCTTAAGGAGGTGATGACATTTTTACAGCGTACAGGACTAGATCACAGGATCTAGGATGAGGAGCAAGTTGCTCCGAACATCCTGGAGGTTGAGGAGCTTAATGTGGAAGCTGGAGGAGTTGAAACACGCACACGTCAGCTGAAGCTTGGGCTTGGATCCTCTGGGGTGTTAAAAGGGTTTTTGGAGGGTTCACCTTTTTTTTTGCACAATTCAGATCCATTACTCATATGCACAAGGTATACAGTAGGTGGCAGTAATACTCCCAAGGAGTGAGCAGCCATTAAACGGAAAGAAGACGACAATACTCACTGCGAAGTCTTGTTAGCCTTGTCTTCAGTTCTGAGCGTATTCATCCTGTTACTCTGTTCTGCCTTGTGTTTTGATCTGTGCTTGTTTATCGTGTTTCTCTACCTGCCCTGACCCACGCCTGGATTATTGACTACTGATTTCGGATTGCCTTTGATGTTATTGTTTGCCTGGTGTATGACCCTTGCCTGTATTGTGGATTACTCTTCATTAAAACCAGCATTTGGATCTAAACTGTTTCACTCTCATTACAGGTGTAATTATCAGTAGCCATAACAAGATTTAGTATTATTTCTGTTTTACAAAAACATTTTAGCTTCAATTTTGGTCATTTTAATTGATAGTCTACATTGTACACTTTCTCTCACATGTAGGCCCATTAAAATGATGAAATGCTTACTTTCTTAACTTCTGAAACATCTACAATAATATATGTAAATTTGTACTTTTCCTCTGACATCAATATATTAAAACTACATGCTCTATCATGTGCACAGCAAAAATTGGAGAGTTAAAATTTCAGGCTTAAACATTTCTGAGTTGAATTCAACACCCAAAAACCAGGGATTGGTTAGTAGGGTTAAGTCAGATTACTTTAAAGCAGTGTTTCTCAATTTTTTTAAAAACAAATGCAATGCTATGTTTACAAAATTATTATATGAATTTTATTTCATTTGAAAAAAGTAAATGTGAAATGTGTTGCAGCTTAATATGAAAACAAACTGCACATGTGAAAAAAATGCAATTAAACATACTGTAACAGCCTAGGTCCCACTTAGGGTGTTTTGCACACCTAGTTCGTTTGAGCCCTCCAAACGCTCTCAGATCAAATCAGGGTGTATATGTGAACAAACCAAGTGATCTCAGACCCCCCTAAAAGGACCCAGAAGTGAACCGAACTCAGACCACATCAGGAGGTGGTCTGAGTACGGTTCGCTTTTGGGTTCTTTTGTGGTTCGATTTCTTTTTGATATGTGAAATCAATGAGATCCCGGTCCGCTTTGCGTGTCGTTTGGACATTGTATCAAAATAAACTGCTGCACAGAAAGCTGGGATCTGAGTTCTTATAAAGTTGTGATGTGAACAAGAAAAGGTCTGAGATCACTTCAGTTCTGAAGAGAACCAAAAAAAGAACTGGGTCCTCTTTTGAGTCCACTATATTGTAAACACCAAAAGGACCGAGGTCACATTCAGCTAGTTCCTTTTCTGGTTCACTTTAAGTGAACTGGGTTTGGTTCTTTTAAAATGAACTATATGTGAAAATGTCACGGCAGGCTTGTGCACAAAAGAGGGAGAACCCAAACGCAGACGATAAATATAAATAATTGGGAGTTTATTAAAGTAACAAACACAAAAAAAAACACGAGGGGGTAAAACAGAATATAAATAAACACAGTGATGGGAACGAAACACAGTAACAAAACACTGGAATCAAAGTATAAGTCAGAAACACGAAATACATGAACTCACTGACTTACAACAACGAACGCGCACCACACAGAGAACACGAGGGCATAATAAAGACACCACATCAATGGGGAACAGGTGAACATAATTAATCACTTAAGACACGAGTACATAAGGGAGTAGGGTGAAAGTGACAAGACACTGGGAACACGTGTCACACATACATGATGTGAAAACACACGTGTTCCCACGTAAACACAATGCTGCCATAGCCTTGCCCTCTAACATCCAACCTGGATAATGACCAGGGTCAGGCAAGACCATGACAGCCACAAAACACTGGGAACATGTGGAAGCCACACAACTATATGCCTCCACATGCTCCCACACAGAACATAGTACTGCCATGGTCTTGCCAGATACACTCAAACCTGAGTCTAATACAAAAGATCTGGCAAGCCCATGACAGAAAACACCCTTAATGTCATTCCAAAGAGCCATTAGTTTAAAACTGAGGTGGTGGGTATATGGAGTCTATTGTTGTAACTATGGTAACAATAAAATACTGAAAAAAAAATCCCCCTATTGTCCAAAATCACTGAAATTACAGGGATTTTACACATGAAACAAAAATTAGTACATTACAAAACTAATAGATCTGTGGATTTAAGCTGCTTTCAGTTGACGCTTGATCTTTTATTTTGACTCCTCTTTGGTTTAGCCAACCGATCCATTTTTACGTTATTAAAACAGAAAGGCAAGAACTGATAACACAGTTGCGCAAGTGCATTAAAAATCGACTTAAGTGACGATTGTATAAACACTTGCCTTATTTAGGTCATCTTTTGGCGGACCACTGGGGGGGGGGGGTGTTCGCGGACCACACTTTGAGAATTACTGCTTTAAAGTGTACTGAATACAAACAACATGGAAATGATATTACACAGCAACCGAAAATAGTCCCCTTGGTTAGTTTTAATAGCAGGGGACTATTTTCGGTCACTGTGTAATATCAATGCGCCTGCTGCAGCCATGGTACGGCAGCAAAGTTCTAGATTATTACGCAGGAATGAGAGTATACATAACTTCATTCCCCATCATTACATGTGGGGAATTGTTTTGAAAACCATGTGTACAAAAATAGCAGTTCACCTGGATTGAAGCAACCTGATGTTTTCCATAAGGCAGACTTCTACGGTTATTGAAATATTAATAAACTACATTTTGAGATGGACAGTCTAACTGTTAATAAATCCAGACAGACTGCAGATCATATATAGTACTGTATGCCATATTTGTCACGACTGGGAAACAGGAAGTAGGACGCATACGCAGAGTTCCCAATAAATAGATAACATTTAATAATAAATAAGAAACAACACACGAGGAGTAAAACAACAGGCAGGTAAGTAAGTAAAACAGGAACAACCAACACAGGAACAGACAGGAAAGTAATGACAATGATCTGGCAAGTGCACATTAGGGATGGCTCCCGCGAAACTGACGTTTCGACACTGTGTCGAGATCCCGAAGCGTAAATGTTTCGAAACACTGCTCCGAAATGTGATTCGAAACACCCATGTCACGTGATGAAGTGATTCGAAACACCAAGCGGTGCATTTCACAAGTATTTCGAAAGGTGGCGTAGGCCTACCTGTGGAATCTGCGTCGAATCTTAAACTGACAGGGTAGGAAACAAATCTGACAATACCTCATAGATGCGTTTTTGGCAAGATCAAATACTATAATTTACTGAAAAGAAGTAATTTTTCCTCATATGTATGTAACACTTACAAAAAAAATGCATGCCAGCAAAAGTGTCCCTTGTGTGAGAATGTTTTCAAAGGCTGGAGAAATTATATGTAAAAAGAAGCTGGTTGAGTTTATCAACACAGAACAATTTATATATTTGAATAAAGATCTTTATATTTAAACAATGTGGCATATTATGGCTTGATATATTTTATGAATCTCTTATTATTTATTTGGTATATCTCTATTACATTTTTTTTTATTAAATAGACCCGAATAGCCTATAAAGGTCATGTAAAACAATGTTAAAACAACAACAAAAAGCATTTTATTATGATGACGTAGCGCATGCATTTCCCGGGTTCGATCCTAATATCTACGCATGAGAGTCGAGAGCACTATCCACTCTCCCATCCTATCACATGTGTGTCAATCAAACAACATGTGGGATACAATTTGTCAGCGCTCATCTAAAATCTTGTCAAGGCTGCTTCATGTAAAGACATGCAAACGACCGCTAGGTGTCACTGTGGAGGCGGTTTCGGATTGATGTTTCGAAGCCTCAAAACATACGGCACAACTGATTCAACTGTTTCAGTGTTTCACGAAGCCTCGCTCTGCCCACCACTAGTGCACATACAACAGGCAGGGGTATATATACACACAAACAGACTAACGATAAACAGGTGTGATGAGGCAGGTAATTAATTAACAAGAGTCCAGGTGACGACAATCAGAACAGAAACAAGACATGACACGGATCAACCATGACCAGGGCTGGACTGGGACATAAAATTGGCCCTGGCATTTTGGCCCAGACCGGCTCACTACATAGGATCACAAATCTGATTAAAGCAACACCAAAGAGTTTTTTTTACCTTAAAATAACGTTTCCAAAAAAGTTTCAGTGGTTCATCCACTCCAAACAGGGTGAACGGCACTTTCACATTCGCTTTGCAGCCCTCTATCGGCCAAAACCACACTAAAGAAGTTTTCAACCGTCGGGTAGTGGTCCTGTAGTTCGAGTGAAAACTACAAAAACTTGCTTTACGGCAGACCTACAATCCAATCAGAGCCAGCTATGCTGCAGTATTTACGACAGTGGTAATGAACAATTACGCTTCTAACCTGTAGGGGGAGCAAAGAGCCAGAGTTCTTTAGTGTTGCTTTAAGTAGAAAAGTATAAGAGCTGACATGTGACATTACAAAAATGTAAGCGCTGTAATAGGCTTTGCAGGTTTTAAAAATAATAGTATTAGCCAGTGAGTGCACAATGTTTAAACTTACCAGTCTGAACACCTTATGATAACACCAAGACCTGATAAATGTTACAATGATGTTGCACTTTTGTGGCTGAGTCCCATTACAGTGTGTGCAGAATATTTTGATCACTTTTTTTCTGAACACCTTTTACCAACTCCAAAACACAGTAATCTTAATAACCAACATTCATTTTGTATATATCTTTTCCTTTCATCCTATTTAATGCCATTGCTGCCCGAATCGGGATTTCTTGTATAATGGTCAAAATTCAATTTTGCAATTTCCATGCATGGCATCTTTCTTATGGACATCAAATGATGAATTTCCAGTGTGTGTGTTAAAAGTTTTTTTGGCCCATTTTAAATGTAAAAGAAAATGTGCCTAATAATTCTGCACACTTGAATATAAGGTGTTTTTTTCTCCAGCCAGACATCATTAACAATAATGTATTACTTATAAATGCCTTATTTACAAAATGAATGGTAGTTATTAAGATTAATTTGGTTTGGAATTAGTAAAATATGTTTGATAAAACTGTGATCAAAAGTTTTATGTAGCTACCTAATAATTCTGACCACACTGTATTTTATTGCAGTTTATACAACAGTTCTTTCTGGTTCTCGAATCTGATTGGCTAAGAGCTATGCGATATTGTGCTGATATTGGCACTGTAACCGCTTCACCTTTCGTATCATTCCGCCACCTAGTGAATGGAGGTCCTAAGTAGGCTCATCTCTGAATGGAAAAACACAGACGCGCTGTTTTTAAACACTCTCCGTGTATCTCATTAGTTTACTAGCTCATAAATCAGTCTGTGAATCCCCAATTGGAAGTTATTATTCCTTCAAAGATCAGCGCTCTTGGATGTTACGTTAAAGTTAATGGGAGAAATGTCTTGTCACATCGTGTGGACGATTATCACTTGGAAAGAGGAATATAAACACTCGTTTTTTTTCTGGAGCTATATTTCTTATCAGAACGCGAAAACACAGTGGAACTGCAGGTAAGCACCGCAGCTTTTAAATGTGGACATTGATCATTTACTTTATCGTGATGTGACTATTAAAACATGTTGTCATTTTGCAAACAGCAATTGGTCTATCACTTGTGTTTTTGACTGCGTTTTATCAAGAGGATATCTAACAACAGTGTTTTAGATGTAGTTCTGCTTACCACACGGTCCTCAGTAGTCTCTTATTTAGACAGACGCACACTGACGCTGCATGCTTCATAAAATGCCCTAAAAGTTGTGATTGGGCTAGCCAAATGTCAAATAAAAAAGAACCAATGGGCTGCTGATTAGGTGTCTCCTGGGCCGGTCTGTCCGTAAAAAAAAAAATCTTACGCTAACTTTTTTGGAAAATGCTGTACATTGCCACCGCGCCTTTTAGCGCCATTAATGAATTACATTAAAATAAAGAAAGAAAGCAACGGGCTGCGTTGCGCGATGTACGAGTGTTATGGGGCTGGTCAGACAAAAATAGTGTGAGATGTATGATACGTCTGTATGATACTCGCCCTTTGTTTCTTGTGTCAGATCATCGCTGTGTCCATCTAACACAAGAAAAGGAGGGGTAGAGCTTGTTAAGAGATGATTGGGCCAGCCCAGTGTCAGTATGGAAAATGAACCAGTGGGCCGCTGTCCCTGCTTTATGGGCCGGTCGTTGGCCAATACAAAAAAATCATATTATATTCACCGGCCCCCAAGGACGTCGGCCCACTGGGCATTTGCCCGGTATGCCAGATTACCAGTCCAGCACTGCCTCCTGGTGACTGTAAAGATCTTTCAAGCAGTCAATGCCTGACTTGCTAATCCTTTTAACCTCCTGACCATTTTCAAAGCCACCTGCCAAGATGACAGTGTTCCCTAAAGAAATTCTCGTTGGCCCAGTACTGGCGATGTAGGTGCTGACTAGGGCTGTCACTTTTGTGAAAAAATCATTTTCGATTTTTAATATATAAGTGTTCATTGAATCGATTGTAAAATCGATTTTCCATGTCTAAAAAAGACGTTTCCATTTAACGCCAAATAACAGACAAATGTAAAGAGAGCGCTTGAAACGCACAAGTCAGCAATATTTCTTATTCATTGTCATTAAGTTTCGTGCAGAATAAAAACAGCAACAGTAGTGCAACATTCTCTAAAAAAAAATATGCAGAGTGGACTGCTGCCATAAATGAAAAAAATTACTGCAGGTTCAACCGGCTGCTTTTATGATTTAGGCATTTCAAAAATTATTTTAAATAATGATTCGATCCATTTCAAACAACTGTTCAAAAATGAAACTTTAAATAGACTTACTTGAAGTTGAGAACATTCTGTGTATTTTTTAATTAAACGTAACCGACACTTAGGCGGCACTAGGCAGGCATAATGAAATGCGCAAAAAGACTAGGGCCATTACAAATTATTGGTCAGGAAAACAAGTCAATCAACATTTTAGGGGTCAAGAGCAGAGCGCTTTTCATTCACTATGTCCATCTGTTGAGAAGGCGCACTCCGACCGCACTGATGTCCCAGGGAAACTCGGGTACTTCGTTGCCAGCTGCGTATTTCGTACTGCCAATCTTCCATCTCAAAAGCCGGTCGCTGTCAGCTCGCAAGGGTGGCTCCTTGTCATAACTCATCATCTCCTGTAAGGTCACAATTTCGACGCTGTCTCGTGTTGCACAGGTTTATTGAAGTTGTCCTCCATTTTCTTTGCAAAACACTAGATGCAGCGATTGAAAGCGTGAAACTATAGGTGCGTAAAATTGCTGGGTATTTTCTGTCTAGCTTTCGCACACCTACTGCACTTTCGGAATTCTTTATTTTCTTTTTCTGCTTGTTTGTGAGTTTTGTTACATCTATATTTTTAACTGTTTAATTCTTTTAAAATTAATAGTGTACATTTTTGGTTAAAATCGATTGCCTATTTTCGTTTTCGAAACGTTTTTTGGTTGGTCCGATCGATTGTGCAATCGATTTTCGAACGAAAAGTGACAGCCCTAGTGCTGACAAAGCTACATAGAGCAGCCTTGTTTCCGCTGATCCTGAGGTATTTTCTGTAGTTTGGAACATTTGTTTGTCCTGTGATGATATGTGTTCGTCTGCTGGTGTGAATGGTGCCTCTTCTTTGTCTTTCAAGATCTTTGACTGAGGCTATGTTTACACTTGGACGGCTATTTTCATAAACGGACATTTCAACCTCTCCGGTTTCAAAAATAATATCGTGCACACATGTCAGTTTTCAGAAAAGTGTTTATTTACACGTACCCGTGCATATTTGCCGTCAAGAGACGCTCAAGCCCACGTAAGCCAATCACCGGCAGCGCTGGTGGTGACGTGAACTGGTTCTTCATGTTGGAGGGAGGAGTTGTTGCAGTAGGCGATTGATGACGTCAACGTACCGCGAGAGCGAGTTGAGGAATCACACGTAGAGGTCTAATTTCGAATCGCTCTCGCGGTACTTTGACATCATCTGTCCGTCGGTTCTTGCAGCGCCGCATGAAGTCAAACACGCGTAAAATTGCTGACCTCCGAGCACTCGTCTCTGCTCCTCGACATAATGGAGCAGCTGTATTTGCAAATACAAACACACGAAACGAGTTTGCACGAACATAAATGTGATCTTGGAAGGGTTCAAAGTAGCAGTCACATGTAAACATGGGTCGCACTTTTGACGTAGGTGCGAGCTCTGGCGCATACTCTGTGACGTCGCCTGCTTAAACATCCGTTTGTCTCACTTTACATGCAACCGTGCAACCGAAGATTTTCAAGATCTCCACTCTGGCCGGAGTTTTTAGAAACAATCGGTTTCAGAGGCAAGTTCTCCGTTTGCGTGTAAACGAGGGGCACAAACGAAGGTAAATCTCTCAGTTTTTAAAAATAACCATGTACGTGTAAACAGAGCCTGAGTGTTGGTGGACATATCTATCAAACACTATAACGACACAGCTGTTAACTTCCTTTCCCATTAAAGTTGCGACTTTTTCCAGACACACTCACCCAGGTCATTGAACGTTTGAAAGGCTGATTCATTGAGACTCTGTAGAAGAGCCATTCCATCAATGATATATGCTGATGGTTCTTTAACATTTGACAGCTGGTGTGTCTCTTCAACAACAGCCTCAAGTTTCTTGGCCAGGTCAGCTTTTGTTGTCTTCCTCATGCTTCCATCATCATAAAACAAAGAGGGCGGGACAGCTGCGAGTTCGTGAGACATCACAGTCTCCAAGGACACCTCTCTTTGCTTTGAGACAGCCAGTAATCTTCGAAAGAGCACATCTGAGTCTATGTGAACCTTTCTAGATATGCTGACTCCAACTGATGTTTTCATGTCCTTGAAGGTTGCACACTGGTTTCTTTTCTCTGGCTCCCAGAAGCTCTTTGTTCTTTTTGATTTTGCCAGACGTTGTTCAATAAAGATGGCATTCTGCTTCGCACCATCTTGGAGGAAGCTTGAGAGGTCTTTTGCAACTTTCTCAGATGCAACCTGACCACTTGCAATGTTGATTAGTTCCTCAGGAATGCTATCAAGATCAAAGGGATTCTGCCTCTGCTCTACAGCTTCCAGTATCTTCTGTATGTCTCTTTCGTCTCGGTCCATTCTGGATGCTCCTTGTTCCTTGTGTGCTTTCGGGCTCTGATCATCAGTGTCACAAAGCTCTTTCATGGCATCCACATATGCAGTGGTCACATGTCTTGTCATCAACCATCTTGTGAGAGCTCCTTTTCGTAATGTGAAGCCAACAACTCCACCCTGACTCTTGCCTTCTTGATTAATGGTTTGCTCCAGTGCCTGATCCGTAGGCACCCAGTTGAAGCTTCGATGCTCAGACCTGCGAACACCAAACCCACCTTGCTGCATGAATGTGTATGCTTCTGGTTGTTCATGTTCAAGTGCTCTCATTTCTGCAACATAGAGTGGCATGTACTTGCCATAATTGGTCCTGCCAGCAGCCCTGAACCAAGGCATCACTTCACACATGCAATTTAGGTGAAGTTGAAAGTCAGCTTCACGCTCCGAACGAAGAATCCTTAGCGATAGATCAGCCCCACTGAGGAACATTAACCAGTATCCAAAGGTTGCTGATTGCTTAACTCCCTCATTTATGAACATCTGGATTCTCTTCTGGATCTCAGGAAGTTCAGTCTCCACTTCACTAATGAGCTGTTGAGCAGTGGCCTTGTCATTACCATGAAATGCATGCTGTACATCACAATATCTGTTGTGCTTTACTGTAAATGGCAAGGTCTGCTGTCACAAGAATATGGTGCTTCTGCAGCAAGCTGTACAAGTTGTATCATAGCTGTGTAGATGGTGGACAATTCTGAGGGTGATTCTCTTATGAAGGGCAGGTAGAGAACACTGGCTCCTGAACAAGCAGTGTCTGATGTGAAGGCATTAAATGCAGACCAAGCAGGGACATGCTGCTGATTCTCAAATACATTTCGGGACAGCTTCCATACCAGATCTCTGTCTTCAGCTGCTTTAGAGATTGTTGTATTTGTGTGCAGTAACTCAGGTTGGGCAAGTTCAGGTGGTTCGGGTCGCTTTGTAGATTTGATGTATCTGTAATCACAATTGAAATGAGAGGATAAGCTTATGATCATATGCATTGAATATCAAATCACTTTAAAACCTCAAAACATACTTTCATTTTGAACATTAATTTGTATTTATCTTTAGCTGTTCATGTGACTAAGCAAATACCATAACATGAAAACAAAAACAACATAAAAATAAATTTCAGAGAAAAAAAGAATGGACCAAATGTACCTTTAAAGTTTATCTTCATTCATATCAAACGTGTTTAAGGTGGTGAGGGACCTCTGTGGAACCCGTGCTAGGCATTTATCTGCTGTGGAGACTTGGCCTCTTCGGAACACAACAGACCCCATGTTGTGCGCTTCCCATCCAGGGTGTCTTCATTTTGGTCAAAGTTGTCGATGGCTGCATCAACAATTCCATGTTCAGCAACTCCAGTGAGGCCAGTTGGGATGTAGACACCACTCTCTGTCCTTGATATTTGGTCTGCTGCCACAGATGTGAGGAAGTGCCTAACCTCTGTATAGGAAACACAGTGCCCCATTGCACTGAGCTCATTGATGAGTGTCTTACTACCAAACTCATGATGTATAAAAATGGCAAGTCCCAGTGTGATTGGCGTATGGATGTGACAGCTCTGTCCAATGAGATCATGACAGATTGCGATAATACAGAGATTGTCCTTTGAAGCTGGGTCATCATCACATGTTTGGTAATCTCTGTGGGCATCTGAATCAACACACCAGTTGACAAAGTCATACAGGATGTTGGGTACATACTTGCTGCATTGGAGACGTGATAGACGGTGACTGCTGACATATGATTGACTGTCATGCTCTACCTGCTCCATGCTTTTCCTCAATATGTCTGCAGCCCTGTGTAATATTTGGATTTCGGAAAGACTCTGACTTGTCTGTGGAAATGTTGTCTCACTGTCTACTGTTTTTTCTGTGAGTTTAGCAGCTTCCCTCAGTGCACAACCTATGGTCATACTATCTGAGCAGATCAGATCTGACTGTCCTGGACGTGGAACAAATACAAGCCTTTCTTTGTAATTCTGTATCAGCTTTTCCTTTAGTTTCCAGGATCTATATTTCTTGTGTTGAACTATGGACACACCATCTTCCTCAGCAATGGTCTTTAGTATGTTGTCATAGCTATCAGTCAAAGAGGTGAGAGTCTTCACTTTCATATATTTGGACAATACTGTTTTATCAATGTCTTCAGTGAGCTTAATAAAGGCTTTGTCATAGACACTGGTCTGCTTTTCTGTTTCTTTTCTTCGTCTGGCAGCTGCTATATTTCGTTCCGAGATGTAGTGTGCAAGGCACATTTTGTGGTATTTGGCATCATATGCAAAAAGATCTGGGCATTAAAGAATTCGAAGATGTACATCTTCATCAAGCCTCTCAGAAGCTGCCCGAAGGACCTTGTCTCTGGTACTTGTGCCTGTACCAGTCGAAATGGCTGTCAGAGGTTCTGGTCTAGAGCTGGCCTTCCCACAAATGAAACAATCTCTCCGTATTTTAAATGATGTTGTATCAGCCCTACTCAGCCTTCTTGGTGTAGATGTGCTCTCACTCTCAACATTTGCAACTTGCTGCTGCTCACTGATTATAGTCTTACTGCAGTAGTTCGCTCTACATGATACATGATATGAAACTTTGATTTTGGAGGAAAGTATGTCATCTGTATATGGAGCCAGAGTTTTATGGACATCATCATATCTCTGCTGAGCAAGGGTAAGTATGCGTTGGAGGCCTTCTACTGTGGGGTTTTGGACATAGGGATCTTTTTTCTTGCCCTTTTCAAAATGTTTCCCACAAATTATACAAAGCTTTGGATCCAATGTCTGTAAGACATTCTCCATAATTCAAGAGACTAGTGAAAAGGAAAAATTATATACATTTCAGAATTTTCATTGAAATGCAGAAGTTGAATTACACATGCAACATTAAGTAATTTATACTAAGTAATTTATACAACTAGCTATTTAGCTACTTGTATTAGGCTAGGTCAGCCTTTTCATATGACATAATATTTGTAATTATTTACATGTCTGGTTAGGAAGATATCAATAAATTAGCTAGCTACAGCTAGATCCAACCATTAGCCTAACACTAATATCTTATTCTTATCTAATCAAAGATCACACCAATGGGGTGAAGTAAGCAGTGTAGGCTCTACTGCCCTCTGCTGGCCTGGACAGACAAAAGCTAACAATATAAATAAAAGTGGATATACATATTTTAATAAAGGTGTTGCATTTCAATGTTAACATGATTCAATTTGATCTGTGTTTCATATGAATCGTATAGTATATTGTGCCTTATAAAATGTATCGTTATTAAATGTGTCATGAATCTTAAATATTTTGTCTGTTCATTTTAGACACGTCATACATTAAGTGACAGAACACTCTGATTGGTCATGCTATATTTACAAATTTGGTATTGCCAGATTCAGCACAAGCCCACCTTTCCAACAAGCCATCATATATGTTTCTATGATAATCCATGGCAAAGCAACCACAAAGTTAAAGGAATATTCCATTTTCTTAAAAGAAAAATCCAGATAATTTACTCACCACCATGTCATCCAAAATGTTGATGTCTTTCTTTGTTCAGTCGAGAAGAAATTATGTTTTTTGAGGAAAACTTTGCAGGATTTTTCTCATTTTAATGGACACCAACACTTAACACTTAACTCAACACGTAACAGTTTCAAAGGACTATAAACGATCCCAAACGAGGCATAAGGGTCTTATCTAGCGAAACGTTGTCATTTTTGACAAGAAAAATAAAAAATATCCACTTTTAAACCACAACTTCTCGTCTAGAGAAGGGTGGTCTTGCTGAAAAGTTAGCTGTTTCTTAGTCGATAGTTGTTTTTATAAACCCTTATATGTGATCAGATGTTACCTGGCTGTCAGGCAGTTATATTAAACATTTACAATGTGATCTGTTGTGCAGTAAACCTTTACAATGTGATTAGATGTTACCTGCCATGCAGTTATAATAAACCTTTACTATGTTACCTGTCATGCAGTAATATTAAACCTTTACAATGTGATCAGATGTTACTTGTCAGGAATTTCTTAAACCATGTGTGAGCTCTGTAGATTCCACTTAAAAGGATTTAAGTCTCCTGATTTGAAGGAATAAGTCTTGGCAAGTTTGCAAATGAATTCTATCCTGGTATATTACAAATGAATTGGTGAGTTATTGGACTGGCTGGGGAGCACATTTGCTTTAAAAAATACGAAATCATCCTCACTGTGTAACAGTACACGACCCACTATGTAAATATTGGTAGGCATCAGTACTTTAATAATTTTCAATGCTGATCCATCAACTCCTTCTGACAATACGAGGTAATTAAATATGTCCCATAGGTTATGCCATGGCCCCTTCATATCGTCTAACCAAGTGGCGATTGATGGGACAATCCTATTACCATCATCTGTAGTTTAGTAGACATGCAGTAGCCTAATATTTGTATGAAATTGTGAAACATTCCCTGGTCATTATCTTCTGAGTCCATCTCTGCATATTCACGCCCAACACTATCCTTACAGGTACGTACAGAGTGGGGGTGCGAAATTACGACAGTTGCAAGTTTTCCCCAGTGACTCTAGGGGTCGCTGTTTGACAAAAACGTCAAACTGCATGGAATGCCTTTAAAACGGGGGGAAATATGATTATGAAATAAATGTTTTTCTCTAATACACATTGTCCATAATTATTGGCACCCTTTTATTCAATACTTTTTAAAACCTCCATTTGCCAGTTTAACAGGTCTAAATTTTCTCCTATAATGCCTGATGATGTAAGAAAACACCTAACAAGAGATCAGAGACCATTCCTACATCCAGAATCACTCCAGACCTTTTAGATTACCAGCCCCATGTTGTTGCTTCTCCTCTTCAGTTCACTCCTCTCATTTTCTGTGGGGTTCAGGTCAGAAGAGTGGAATGGCTTTAGCAGAAGCTTGGTTTTGAGCTCAGTGACCCATTTTTGTGTTGTTTTTGAGGTTTGTGTTTTGGTTATTGTACAGTTAGAGGATCCAAACATGGCCCATCATAAGAATTCTAACAGAGTCAGTCACTTACGGATTTTTTATCTGTTGGTATTTGATAGAATCCATGATGCCATGTATTGTAACAAGATGTCCAGAAACTCCAGCAGAAATATAGGCCCACAACATCAAAAACACAGCAGTATATTTCATTGTACACATGGGGTACTTTATTTCTCTGTGTTTACCAAACCCATCTTGAGTGTTTGCCGCTAAAAAGCTATTTTTTTAGTTTCATCTGACCATAGAAGCCATTCAAATTTAAAGTTCCAGTCATGGCTGATAACTGAATATGCTTTAGTTTGTTTTTGAATGAGCTAGGAGAATTTTTCTTGTAACCCTCCCAAACAACATGTGTTGATGTAGGTTCTGTTTGACAATTTTTTAAAAGGTTTTCTGAACTAGAGGCTCAACAATTTTCTGCAATTCTTCAGCTGTGACCCTAGGAGAGTCTTTAGCTACTCAAACTCTCCTTCTCACCGCACATTAGGACCATATAGGCATAGGTCCTCTTTCAGGAGGTTTTGTAACATTTTCTGATGGTTGGAAATTCTTAATTATTGCCCTGATGATGGAAATGGTAATTTTCACTGCTCTAGCTCTTTTCTTAACGCCACTTCACCAATTTGTGAAGATCAATTATCTTTTGCTGCACATCAGAAATATATTCTTTGGTTTTTCTCATTGTGATGGATGATTAAGGGAATTTAGGCTTTGTTTCCCCTCCTCTTTATATATATTTTTGTGAAACAGAAGCCAGAGCTGAATGATTTTGTGTTTACAATCATGCTGGAGTTCTCAAAATTGTGAGTATAAATGGGAATATACTTCAGAGATATTTTACCAATAAGAATTTCTAGGGGTGCGAATAATTGTGTCCAACGAGTATTTGAGAAAAACATTCATTTCATAATTTTTTAATGAATTTTTTACAGCCTTATTTGATCATATTTACCAAGAGTGCTAATATTTTTGGCCACGACTATATATATATATATATATATATATATATATATATATATATATATATATATATATATATATATATATATATATATATATATATATATATATATATATATATATAATATATATATATATATATATATATATATATACTCATAGGAGTATTATATGGAACAATCAGAATGTTGAAGAAGGATGGTAGCTTTTATTTCTACAATGAATTATCAATCTTTTTGGAGTGCATAATTACTATCCCTGTAACTCTTCTTTCTAAGTTTAAATTAGACATTTCTTCACACTGCACATTTTGTAATACTAATCTTGAAATAATACCACATTTGTTTTTTGAATGTGATTATGCAAAAGAGTTCTGGAAAAAAGTAGCTTGGCTTATTTTCTCTACTTATTACAAACTCCGGGTCAAAGGAGATGGATGACAGATTAAAACTGCTCATTTTATGTGGCTAGTTTTGCTGATAGTAATCAATGCACCAAAAAAAAAAAACATGGTTACTACACTTTTACCACAAAAAAACCATGGTTAATTTTCGTAAGGGTTAATTTTGTATACTAGACCCTTTTACAACGCACGTGATCAAATAGCCTGCTTGCGCATTTTGGCAACGGAAGTGGTGTTATTCCCCATTGGTTCTAACGTGTTAGCATCTTAGAAAGTTTATCAAAATGGTTTCCCAGCATCAAAATGTCTGGTTGATGCATTTGGTTGAACTAATATTAATATACCCCTGCTGAAAAAAACAATAAAACCATTACAGAAAATTCTAATGGTTTCCATTAAAATACCAATAGGAACCATTAGCTTTTACCATTAAAACACTCTAGTTTGTTTTGGGACATATTCCATTAGAACCAATTCATATCATTAGAGACCAACAAAGACCAATACACTGTAATGTGTTTTGGGCCATATTCCATTAGAACTATGGTGTCTATTGCTTTTTTTAGCCTATCCATGGGTATCTACTAACGTGACGTCTTCTATCCACTCCACTATAGTACACGTATTTGGTAGCTGTGTTGAAAACGTTGATAGTCAACTTTTTAAAATTACTTTCTCTGTCTGTGTTGCTTCACTGCTGATTCTTGCCATTTTGTTGCCAAGATGCGCACGCATACGCTGCCACGTCATCATTGTGTACAAACAGTAGAAGGATCTATAAATGATGTCCTGTATCAGCTGTGTTCCACTATTGCTTTATAATAGTTTTAAACTCTGCTCTACTTGGTACGTGCACATCTGTGTCAAGTCTTTCGCTAGTATATCGCAGTTTCATTTCCTTCCACTCCTACATGGGCAGGAACCCAAAAGAAGGAGACAGCTATTATTTTATTATGAAGTGTGTGTTAGAAGCAAGTTGAGTATTTGATGAATGAGTTCTTGTTTACATGATCCCAAATTGAATGCTTAATGCTGATAAACTCTGTCTGAGGCTATAATGACACATTGGTTCAGATTATTTTCCTAGGAAGTAGGTTAGCTGAAAGTGCCCGTATGTAGCGTATGAAAGGACCGCCTGTCGACGCCTCTCGTCCAATGGAAGCGCGCTTCCTCCGCCCCGCCTTGCGGCTCTTCCTCGCGTCGCTGCTGCAGTGGAAACGGACGGAAAACAGCAGCCACATCCAAACATAAGCGTGGCGTTTTATTAACAAAAGCACGAAATCAAGAGCAGGATTCTCCTCTTATATCTCTACTGTCTTTCATTGTTCTTCATTGCTGAGGGGGACTTCCGGCGTACAGGCAGAAAAATGGGAAGGAGCCCAGAAGTGTTTCTAAATGCTAGAGATTATAGTTGCATATGATTACAGCAAATCCCGGGTGGCCGTTTCATCAAATAAAGCTTGTATCGGTCGGGTCCAGTGGGTTTATGCCCATTAATGCCTTTAGATTCATGCAAAGAGCTTTAAAGAGCCATTGCAGACATGAACTTTGGGTTGAGCCATATTTAGCAGTGGGTTACATCCACTGATCTATGATTACATCACAAATGGCTAAATGTAATGAGTTGCGTGGTGCTGAATTTGTGCCTGTCTCAGTCTGTGCTGCGTGAAAGTAAAGAGATCACTAATCTTATCGTTTAAACCCAGTTGATGTCAACATTTTCACCTCTGAGAGTTTAAGACTATAGTTAGGTGATACAATGACATACTGTATTAATTAATAATGTTAACCATGGGGCGGTTGTATGCTTTATTCTGATTGGTTGACAAACGTTCTAAGGGTGTGCATTATTACAGTTGCATATCATTATACCAAAATAAAAACGGATTTATTTAATTTCAACAATATACGTGTGGTAGCAAAATAAATACATTAAAAATGAGTAAAATAATAAGAGAGATAAGAAAATGAATACAGTGGTAAACACCGTTTTTTTTTTTTGTTCCTAATAATAGTAAATTAAAGTAGAACAATTTATTACATAAAAACTGAAGATTTTTTTTTTAAACCACTTCGGATGTGCATTATTTTTTAATAATGGATAATAACGGACTGCCGTCAATTATTCCTTGCATAGAAGTGCACAGTACACCAAGTCAATTTGGATTCAGTATATTAGTTGTTAGTATTGGTGAAGATTTCCACGGTATTTACAAATGTGCATAGCGGTTGTGTACTACACTGGTCAAGCATAGCTGTGCAAAGATTGTGGGTTTGATTCCCAGTGAACACACATACTGATAAAATGTAAAGATTACATGCACTGCAAGTAGCTTTGGATAAAAGCATTTGCTAAATGCATAAATGTATGAAACTCCTCTACTGAAGCAGGCCCAAAGTGAAGTAAAAACGGACAAAGTAAATAATAATAGGTGTGAACGTGCATGCTGTTTGTTTAAAACCAACGGCCCGTGGACTGAAATGTCATTTTTGTCCATTTCAGTGAGACGTGGTCAAATACAATATTATTAAACTATAATATTAAATTGTCTATGAAATATTTCATGGGTTTGTAAAAGCACCATTAGTTACGTATCAGAAACAAGGATACACTGTCTGCCATAGAAAGCAGTAAAGCTTCAATTGTTATGCTGTACATGTGATTGAAACGTAAATGTTTATGTCAAGTTGACTTAGGGGTTGATCACACCAAACGCGTTTTACTCGCTTGGAAACGCAAGCCTTTTTTGGTCACTCACTTCAAAAAAGAACAGTGCTGGGCCTGGGCAGCTTTTTATGTTGCTAGGCAACCACTGTATCAACTATAGTGCGAGCTTCTGTCGCCACAATGAAAGCCTTGCCTCCCCCCTCATTCGATTGGACAACGGAAAGGCGTGAATGACATCAGGCGCTTTTCCGCTCATGACACCTGTTCCCAAATGATGTTAAGCAAAAAGTTACATTCAGAGCCTTTACATCAGTGGTACAGAACACACCACAAACAGCAAAGCAGCTTACAAACAGTTTGATGTGTTATGTTGAGGAAACCTAAATATCTGGAACCATTAATGTCAACCACGAGTATGACC